>NW_027094089.1:5391298-6076036 GCF_029207755.1 Chamaea fasciata | reverse complement strand
TCTGCAAAGCTCATCATTTCTCATGAAACAGTGCCATGAAAGCTTCTGCCCTCAGCTAGCCCAGTGCTCAGTGGACTTCTCACATGGACTTCTCACAGCTCCTCTGAGTAAGAAGCATCTTTCCTGAGACTGCCCTTGAGAGCACCCCACCCCTTCTTGTTGGCCTTAGCAGTTCATCCCTGCCAGCAGAGACGTTAAGCCATTTTAGTGCTGGTTGCAGCATTTCCCCATACATAGGCAGAGAATCTCCCACGGTTCAAACAGTGATAAGGTTTCTGCTCTTTAGTATGACCATATAGAGACCTTGCCCACAACTCAACACCTTTCCCCAACATCTCAGTCTCAGAGACCTGCCTGTGAACAGCCCAACTGACCAGCTGGCTCTCCTCAGCCTGCACCACCCATGGTGTCAGTGCTCCATACTCAGCCACAGCTCATGTCCAGCCTTACTGAGCCTTCCATAAATGTCACTGAGCTCTCAGCCCATTGCACCTGCAGCTCATGTCTGGAAAATGGGGCTGAAAAAGAGACTAAAGGCTGTGAAGCAGTTTCATTGCATCTGAGCCCTGAATAGCCATTTATGCAGTAAAAAACAGATGCTGACTGTAGAAGCAGTGCTCTCCAAGGATACCATCTCCTAGTAGGCATCTGTCCCCAGAAATTCACCCAGAAACTGGACACCTGCTTGGAGCTAAGTTCCTGGACTTCAGGATGAGGTGTGTTGGCTGAGGGGTCAACCAAGCCTTTTAAATTCACAGAGTCAAGCAGGAGGTGGTCATCCTCCTTCCATTTGGCCTTGGTGTTCTCTCTTTAAGGCCTGGTTTAAGGCCCCATTTTGGCTCAGTTCTTTGTGCTCTAAAGACAGAGACAGTGGCAGAGAGAGTTCCTTCAAGTTGTGAAAAAGGCAGATGAAGATGGTGTTTTCAATGGTTATGTTTATCTTTTAAACAGAAGATGTAGAGTATCATAGAATCATAGCATAATTTAGGTTGGAAGATACCTTCAAGATGATCAGGTATAACTGCTAACATAGCACTGCCAATCCTGTCCCAGCTGCCCAGAGGCCAGAAGTCTTCTCCATTCTCCGTTTACTAAATGATTTCACTAAACCATGGAGCCATGAGTGCCAGGTGTCGTGCTTCGCTGGAAATTTGGTGCTTACTTCTAGTTTCACACAATGAACTTTAATGTTATTATTGGAGGGAACAATCAGTTTATCAGTCATGAAAGAGAATATTTGCTTAATCATGGTTTTTACATGCTTCTCATCTAACTGACCTGCTACTGTTACACAGACTAGCAGAGAAACATCTTCCTCTTTGGTTAAAATGAAGTGTAAGAAACAATGTGTAAGCAGTCTCAAACTAAAACCAGACAAGAATAAATATAAGCCTTTTTTTTTTTTCCCATAAAAGATCTGATCGTCTCATTTTATACTTTATCTAATAGTTGCTTTACAGGCTAGACTCTGCTAATGCAAGAGATTTAGCTTTTAATTTGTTAAAATTGAGATTGTCATAAGTGTTACTTGAGCCATGAAACCTTGATAGTTTTTCAGTAGTTTTCATTCAGAAATTGAGTAACAAATATTTCTGCTAATGAACTGTAGTGGTTTGAAAGCAAAACAAATGAGAGGCTCCAAGTCAGAGATACAATTTAATAGAAAAAAAGGAAAAAAAGTAAAATAAAATAGATGCAATAATACAAAAGACCACTGACAGAGTCAGAATACAACCTGAGCGGAGTGATGGAAGCAGTCCAGATGAGGTGGTCTTCCCGAAGCAGTGATCCTGTAGAAAGGTCTGGTAGCTCGGGTCCTCTGGGAATCCAGTGGATAAGCGCCCCTCTGGTGTTTAGAGTCTCAGCTTATATTTAGGCTGGAATGCTTGGTTCCTCCCTCTGGATGGAGCATCTCACAATGGGATGATGAGTCATGTGATAAGGCCTGATGGGCCCATTAACAGGAGGTAGTCCAGGAGGGGGTTATTTGTGAGCTGTGTAGCAAAGGTGCTGATGGGCCCATTAACAGAAGATAAGCCAGAGTGGAGGAGGCAGGGAGCACTGCCTCACCTGGTTTCAACAGTTCATGAAGATGGTGATAGAATATACTTCAACCCAGGACATTATCTACCCCTTATTCTATTACCATCTACATCCTCCCAAATCAATACCTTCCTTAAACTACACACACACACACATATATATATAATGAAATCCTACACACAGTTCTCTCTTAAAATAAGGTCTCCTTGTGGTACACAGTGGGTTTCCCCATCCTTTTGCATTACCCACCAAGTGTAACCAGGTCCTTGAGCAAAGACAACCCTACGGATGGGTTTGCCCTTGCCCAAGGTGGGATTAATCCAAACAGTTTTTCTTAACATACCTCTCATGTGTACCACAGGGACCCTATCTCTATCTACTGTGTGCAAGGATTCAGACTGGGCAGGACTAGCTCGATTGATGGACTCTGGGGTATTGACCATCCAGGTGGCCTTCGCTAAGTTCAGTTCCTAATTTTTGAAGGTCTCTCCGCCAAGTGCTTTAAGGGTAGTTTTAAGCAGTCTATTGCAGCATTCCACCTTCCTGGCAGCTGGTGCATGATATGGGATATGGTATATCTATTCGATTTCATGTTCTCTGGCCCAAGTGCTTATGAGGTCATTCTTGAAATGAGTCCTGTTGTCTGCCTCAATTCTCTCAGGGGTGCCATGTCTCCACAGGACCTGCTTTTCCAGGCCCAAGATGGTGTTCCGGGCAGTAGCATAAGGCACAGGGTAGGTCTCCAGCTATGCAGTGGTTGCTTCCACCATGGTGAGCACGTAGCGCTTGCCTTGGCGGGTTTGGGGAAGGGTGATGTAGTCAATTTGCCAGGCTTTTCCATACTTATACTTTGACCATCGTCCACCATACCACAGAGGCTTCACTCACTTGGCCTGTTTGATTGCAGTGCAGGTCTCGCAGTCATGGATAGCCTGGGAGATGCTGTCCATAGTAATGTCTACCCCTCGGTCACAAGCCCATCGATATGTTGCATCTTTCCCTTGATGACCAGAGGCATCATGAGCTCAACAAGCTAGGAATAATTCTCCTTTGTGCTGCCAGTCTAGATCAACCTGTGATACTTTCACCTTGGCAGCTCGATCCACCTGCTCATTGTTGTGATGTTCTCCATTAGCCCGACTCTTGGGTACATGCGCATCCACATGACGAACCTTCACGGTCAGCCTTTCTACTTGGGTGGCGATGTCCTGCCAAATCTCAGCAGCCCAGATGGGTTTCCCTCTGCGCTGCCAGTTGGCCTTTCTCCAGCGGTCCAGCCATCCCCACAGAGCACTAGCTACCATCCACGAGTCAGTGTAGAGATAGAGCCTCGGCCACTTCTCTCGCTCAGCAATATTCAAAGCCAGCTGGACAGCTTTAAGCTCTGCGACTTGACTTGATCCACCTTCTCCCTCGGTAGCTTGTGCAACTTGTCATGTGGGGCTCCATACAGCAGCTTTTCATTTCCGGTTAGCACCTACAATTCAGCAGGAACCGTCGGTGAAAAGGGCATATGGTCTCTTACTCTCCAGTAGCTCGTTATATGGTGGGGCTTCTTCTGCCTGTGTCACTTGCTCCTCCTCTTTTTCAGAGGATAATTCAAAGGTCTCACCTTCAGGCCAGTTTGTTATAATTTCCAGAATCCCGGGGCAATTTAGGTTTTCAATACGGGCGCGCTGCGTGATCAGGGCGATCCATTTGCTCTACGTGGTGTCGGTGGCGTGATGTGTGGTAGGAACCTTTCCCTTGAACATCCACCCCAGCACCGGTAGTCGAGGTGCCAGAAGCAGCTGTGCTTCAGTACCAATCACCTCTGAGGCAGCTTGGACTCCTTCATAGGTGGCTAAGATTTCCTTCTCTGTGGGAGTGTAGTTGGCTTTGGATCCTCTGTAGCTTCGGCTCCAGAATCTCAGTGGTCGTCCCCGAGTCTCACCCGGCACCTTCTGCCAAAGGCTCCATGACAGACTATGGCTCCTGGCTGTGGAGTAAAGCACATTCTTCACCTCTGATCCCATCCTGACTGGGCCAAGGGCTACTGCATGAGCGATTTCCTGCTTGATCTGGGCGAAAGCTTGCTGCTGTTCTGGGCCCCAGTGGAAATCGTTCTTTTTGCGGGTAACCAGGTAGAGAGGGCTCACGATTTGGCTATACTCGGGAATGTGCATCCTCCAGAAGCCTATGGCACTTGGGAAAGCTTGTGTTTCCTTCTTGTTGGTTGGTGGAGACATTGCAGTGATCTTATTGATGACTTCAGTGGGAATCTGACGCCGTCCATCTTGCCACTTCACTCCCAGAAACTGGATCTCTTGAGCAGGTCCCTTGACTTTGCTCCTCTTGATGGCGAAGCCGGCCTTCAGGAGAATCTGAACGATCTTCTCTCCCTTCTCAAAGACTTCTGTTGCTGTGTTTCCCCACACGATAATGTTGTCAATGTATTGCAGGTGTTCTGGAGCCTCACCCTTCTCCAGTGCAGCCTGGATCAGTCCATGGCAAATGGTGGGACTGTGCTTCTACCCCTGGGGCAGTCAGTTCCAGATGTACTGCACGCCCCTCCAGGTGAAGGCAAACTGAGGCCTGCATTCTGCTGCCAGAGGAATGGAGGAAAAAGGCATTTGCAATATTAATGGTTGCATACTATTTTGTTGCCTTGGATTCCAGCTCGTACTGAAGCTCCAACATGTCTGGTACGGCAGCGCTCAGTGGTGCTGTGACTTCATTCAGGCCACGGTAATCCACTGTCAGTTTCCATTCTCCACGGAACTTACGCACGGGCCATATAGGGCTTTTAAAGGGTGAACGAGCCTTGCTTACCACTCCTTGGCTCTCCAGCTCACAAATCATCTTATGGATGGGGACCACAGAGTCTCTGTCGGTGCGATATTGCCGACGGTGCACTGTTGCTCTGGCGATCGGCACCTGTTGTTCTTCAACTTTCAGTAGTCCCACAGCAGAGGGGTCATCTGAGAGTCCAAGCAAGGTACTCAGTTGTCTGATGCCTTCTGTCTCTAGAGCAGCTATGCCAAAAACACAGCGGTATCCTTTTGGGTCTTTGAAATACCCATTTCTGAGATAGTCTATGCCCAAAATGCATGGGGCCTCTGGACCAGTCACAATGGGGTGTTTTTGCCATTTTTTTCCCAGTTAGACTTACTTCAGCTTCCAGTACAGTCAGCTCCTGGGATCCTCCGGTCACCCCAGAAATGGAAATGGGTTCAGCTCCCACATACTTTGATGGTATCAGAGTACACTGAGCACCGGTATCAACCAGAGCTGTATATCTTTGTGGGTCAGATGTTCCAGGCCATCGGATCCACACAGTCCAGTAGATCCGATTGTCCCTTTCCTCTACCTGGCTAGAGGCAGGGCCCCCCTATTCCTGGTCATGGCATACATTGCTCTCCTCTTGTAAATATGTTTCTGAGGTTCCTTCAAAAGGATCAGTCATATCATCATTCCTGTACCGTCTGGAGTTCTGTGCATGAGAGACCGGAGCAACATTGATTCTAGATGGGGTCTTTGTGGTAGGTGTTTCTCTTTTCAGTTCACGTACCCGGGCTGCTAAGGAGGAGGTGGGTTTTCCATCCCACTTCCTCATGTCTTCTTCATGCTCCCGAAGAAAAGACCAGAGGTTGCCTCATGGTGTGTATCCTCTCTCCCTGGCTGGGGAGCGCCTGCTCCTAATGGCAGAGACTCTAATCGGCTCTGGTGGGATACGGTAAATTTCTTCCTTAAGTTCTTTTTTCAGTTTCTGATGGCCTTCTTCAATCAAGCTCCGGACTTGCTCAGCCAGTCTTGTTTCCACAGACGAGACATGGGTACGAACTGGGGCAGTGACAGTGTCCTCGTAAATTCTTAGTTTATTAGCCAAGACACCTACCCTGTCCTCACCTTCCCTCCATTGCAGTGTTGCCAGGTAACGTGAGTACATCTCGGGTCTAAGCCGTGCAAATCTCAACCACATCCGTGATGTGCACTGCACACCATCTGGGTTTTTAGGAAATCTCTCATCTTCTGAAAAAATGATCTCCAACACAGCCAATTCCCTCAGGCAGAGGATACCTTGTTCTATTGTGTTCCATTTTCCTTGGTGCACTTGGAGGTCTTCTTTACAAAGGTATCTATCCTTCACACTTGTTAGCAGTCGCTGCCAGAGGCTGAGAGGTTCTTGGCTTTTCCCAATCCCCTGGTCAATGACCACATCCCGGGACAATGATCCCAGTTGCCTGGCCTCACTTCCATCCAGAATGGTGTCATTGGCTGCAGCGTCCCAGATGCGGAACAGCCAGGTCAGGATGGACTCGTTGGTCTGGCAGGTGAATTCCCTTCGCAGGTCACGCAGCTCACCCAGAGACAGAGAGCCAGTGATGATTTCTGGCTCTGTCTCTTCTGCTGATTGTGAAGGTCCTGCTGCACCCTCATCAGTCACTATGTGGACTGATTTGGTCCTTGATTTCTTCTTCTGAATGGGGGCAACTGCTACTGGTTTAGGCTGTTCCGGTTCGGTGATGGTTTGTGTGGAGATGCTGACGGCACCCTTAGTCCCTTTCTCCTCTGTGACAGTCTGCATAGATGTGGACACTGTTGCCTCACTTTTGGCTTCTTTCTCCTCTGTGACGGTCTGTGTAGATGAGGACACTGTTGCCTTGCCTTTGGTTCCTTTCGCCTCTGTGACACTCTGTGTAGACACTGATACTGTTGCTCTGCTTCTTTTTCCCTCTTCCTCTTCCTTCAGAACACGCTGTATCACACTAGGTAGTGTTTTGATTCTAAGCATGGTGCGGGCCGTGCAGAGAAGACAAAGCAGGACTAACAACAACATCATGCTGTCTTTGTCATCCAGAGGGTACTCCATATTTTCAAAAACTGCTGTGTCATACCTGAAAAGCTGGAAAAAATTATTCTTCACCCCTCCCCACAGGGGCTGGGTGAGATTGTTGAGGCCCCAGATGAAGCATCCTAGACCAGAACAAGAAAACAAAACTGGGTGTATATTCTGAATAATGGTCATTGCCTCAGAGTTTATCAAGCAATGGACATAATAGACCACTAAAGCAATTTTAGTACCATACCCTGGTCTACACAGGAGCATTAAGACTGGCAGATAGTGCCCCAGTTGTGGAAAAATATAGAGAGATAGATATAAGACACATGTAAGCATGTTGAGCATCATAGTGAACAGGTGTCTTCTTTAATACAAAATTGTAATTCTGACTTGTCTCAGTGCCTTGTGCCCCACGTTGGGCGCCAAAAATGTAGTGGTTTGAAAGCAAAACAAATGAGAGGCTCCGAGTCAGAGATACAATTTAATTTAAAAAAAAAAAAAAAAAAGAAAAAAAAGAAAAAAAAAAGAAAAGAAAAGAAAGTAAAATAAAATAGATGCAATAATACAAAAGACCACTGACAGAGTCAGAATACAACCTGAGCGGAGTGATGGAAGCAGTCCAGATGAGGTGGTCTTCCCGAAGCAGTGATCCTGTAGAAAGGTCTGGTAGCTTGGGTCCTCTGGGAATCCAGTGGATAAGCGCCCCTCTGGTGTTTAGAGTCTCAGCTTATATTTAGGCTGGAATGCTTGGTTCCTCCCTCTGGATGGAGCATCTCACAATGGGATGGTGAGTCACGTGATAAGGCCTGATGGGCCCACTAACAGGAGGTAGTCCAGGAGGGGGTTATTTGTGAGCTGTGTAGCAAAGGTGCTGATGGGCCCATTAACAGAAGATAAGCCAGAGTGGAGGAGGCAGGGAGCACTGCCTCACCTGGTTTCAACAGTTCATGAACATGGTGATAGAATATACTTCAACCCAGGACACCTGGCCACAGGTTAACTCTTGCCTACTACTCCCCCTTTTTCTCCAAAAGTTATTTCCAAAAAGAACCACTTCTTTTTGTTCAACAGCTGTACAGAATTTGGCTGAGTGTTCTTCCAGAGGGCTGTGAAAACCAAAACTAATGAAAGGATTTCATTTGTGAGACAAAGCTACATGCCACTAGTGGATACCCTTTCTGGTGGTGTATGTTACTAGGTGGTCCATGTAAATGCAATAAATTTATAACCAGAAATTTATTTATTTACATCTAAAATGTAGGTCTGCAAATCCTCTTGGAGATTGTTTTGGGTTTGCAGGGCCAGGGGTTTTGGTAGCAGGACAGGTTCCAGGGGTGGGTTCTTTGACAAGCTGCCTGAAACTTCCATGATGTCCAGCAGAGCCAATGCCACCTGGCTTCCAGACAAACATGTCACTGGCCAAGGCTGGGCCAATCAGAAATGGTGGTAACACCTCTGTGACAACACATTTAAGAAGGAAAATAAGATGTGATTGCAGATGTACTTGTGGCCAGAGAGGAACTGAGTGAGAACATGTGAGAGGAACAGCTCTGCAGACACCAACATCAGTACAGAAGGAGGCACAGGAGGTGCTCCAGCTACTGGAGCTGAGATTCCCCTGCACCCCATGCCGCAGACCATAGTGAAGTAGCTGCAGCCCATGGAGGATCACAGGGATGCAGAGATTCACCTGAAGCCTATGGAAGAGACCCAGTCCAGAGCAGGTAGATCCCTGAGATGAGGCTGTGACCCCGTGGGAAGCCTGTGCTGGAGCAGGCTCCTGGCAGGGACCTGCAGACCTGGGGAGAGAGGAGCCCACACTGGAACAGATTTCCTGTAGGACTTGTGATTCCATGGGGGACCCACGCTGGAGCAGCCTGTTCTTGAAGGACTGCAGCCCATGGAAGAGTGACCCACCTTGCAGCAGTTTGTGGAGGACTGTTGCCCATGGGATGGACTCACACTGGAGAATTTCATGGAGAACTGTCTCTTGTGAGAGAGACCCCACCCTGGAACAGGGGAAGGAGTCCCCTTCCTGACCAGTGGGAGTAACAACATGTGATGAGCTGACCATAACCCCCATTCCTTGTTTTTCTGCACTGTTTGTGGGAGAAAGTTGAGCTGGGAAGGAGAGAGGGGTGGGGACAAGATTATTTTTAAGGTCTGTTTTTACTTCAGAGTATTATCCCGCTCTGATTTTGTTAGGAAAAAATGCAATTAATGATGAGTCTGTTTTGCCCATGGCAGTACTTAGGGAGTGATCTCTCTCTGTCCTTATCTCAATTAATGAACCTTTCCCTATATTTTGTATCTCCTGTCCACCTGTGGAGAGCAGTGATAGAGAGGGTTTGGTGGATCTCATGTTAAAGAATGATACACTCAGCTACAAATCTTAACTGAAATGTGGGGTTTGGGTGCCCAGTTGCAAGCTCTGTGCCTGTATTTCTTATGGGAGATTTAAATGCCTCTTTAAAAGCCTGTTGCAGACCAAAGTTGCAGCAGCATTGGTCTCCAGCTGTGGCTCAAGTGGGTAGGTTCAGTAGGACAATAACATTTTGGAAAACGTGTTCTGTAAGAACACCTGTCTGCAAGAAGCACCCCAACTCTGCTTTCTCACATGAACTGATGTCCACAACATGCACCCATGCTCTTTTAAAATGGCAGTAGCCTTACTTTTCCTTATTTTTATGACTAAGTACCTTACAACATCCAGAAACTCTTAAAAATACCAAAACTGTAGGAACAATAACAAAATAACACAAAATGGCTACAAGCAGCAGGAGATCAGTTTGAGAGTGAAGATACAAAAAAAGAAGCTCTTCTGAGCCCCAGCTGCAGCCACACAGTGACCCACAGAGACTGTAGTCTGCCAAAAAGACATAGATGTATAGCACACCAACAGGTGGGTAGATGTGAGTGCATGGGGAATGGGGGAAATTGTGTTGTCCTGGTTTAGGACAAATTTGGGAGGAAACCACCAAATGGGGGTCCTCTGGAAAAGCAAACCCAAATGGCCCCTCCCCCAGCTCATCCAGGAAAAAAATCTCCTTAGAGAAAAGTGGAAAAAACTATTTATGCAACAAAACAAAGTGCCCACAAGCATTAAAAAATGAATAATATTAAACAATAAAACCTCTCATAGTTCTGAAGTGAGATGGCAAACTCAGAATGTCCTTGACATGGGTTGTAGCTCAGTTCACCCAGTCTCTTATGAGTCACTCCCATGCTGGAAAATGCCATCCTGGGCCCCAGTGGGCCACAGGTGTGAGGTCTGGGTGTGTCTCTGGGGTTTTCAGTCCGAAACAGGTTTAAACAGTCCCAGGAAAAAGACAAAAAAAAAACTGTCCAGGGAACTTCTCTGCCTCAGCTAGCTAAACTAAATAAAAGCGAAGGAGAGATCCGTCCCCCAGTCTGTCCATGATGCAGACAACACAGCACAGGAGGAGAATGTGTAGGAGTTAGTGCAGTTTCTGAACACAAACTGCACGCTTCTGCTCCCCACCTTTGCCCTCAGAACCAGTCATAAAGGTACAGAACACCATATCCAACACAAACAGAACTGATGACTGGGGACACAATCATCACAAAGTCAGCCCAGGACAGGTGTGAATGGTAGGTTGTATGTCTGTAGTACATTTATTCAAATACATTTTCATTCACATCATAGCATTCAGCTAATGAACTTACATAAGCTGTATTTTGAGAGGTTTAATTAGGAAAGCATTTATTACTAAATTACTGTATGAAAGAATGCAAATGGGAAGAAGAGAACATCTGATCTGAAGCAGATTTGAGAAATTTTTCTGTATGTGCAAAGATAGTAATGCAGTAAGTAAAAAGGTTCTGCAGTCAAATATACTTTTGTCTTTCAAATGGCTCAACTTGCCATTGCTCTTTAACTTCAGCTAAAGTTTCTGTGACCCATTAAGCAAGTGCACTAAAAACAAGGATTCTATGCAGAGGCAGTTTTGGGTTGCAAAGTGGAACTTTGCGAAAACCTCAGGTATGGTGAAGTATGCTTTATAAAACTGTATGATCGCAGGAGGTGCCTTAGGTACTCACCTACAGCCAAGCCAGTAGCTGTTGTTTTCCCACCATGCAGAAAGTCGTCCCTGGACACTGCACACACCCTCCACTCTCTCCCAACACTTCAGGCTCTGCATACAGAATACAACACTCGCAAAAAGCTCAAGATTTTGCTGCACCAAGTGGGTGTTCCTCATTTGTTCAGAAGACCTACCAGATTGTCATAAACAATGTGACTGTGCCAGCCGAATGAAGACTACTCTCAGAGGGTATTTTTAGATCCAATATAATACTTTTGATCAGTCACACCCTCAGTTTCCTCCCCTCCCAAAAAGTTTTTCCTCTTGAGCCATATGTTAGGAGATGTCTCAAGTTGCATCTTTCCTCCACAATGTCAAGGTATGGCAGGTGAATTGCCACCCTAAGTGCTGTGTTGTGTCAAAGGAGCAATTCCAACGCTGCACTCCAAATGGCTACAGAGGAAGGACCCTGGTGCTAACTAAAACCAGTATTTAGGAAAAGTAAACACTATCCACCCTTTCTCTTTGTCATGTGCCAAAACATTCATTACTTGCTTCATTACTTTTGCTTGTTAGGCCCTCACTGTTGAGCTATTACTGTCAGGTGGTCTAATTGTGATTACAATATTTATATGCAAATCACTTCTTTTGCTAAACAGAC
Organism: Chamaea fasciata; assembly: GCF_029207755.1. NCBI lineage: Eukaryota > Metazoa > Chordata > Aves > Passeriformes > Sylviidae > Chamaea > Chamaea fasciata. The sequence continues at coordinate 6,064,464 of NW_027094089.1, read as the reverse complement.
TGGGTTGGTTTTGTTAGGTTGGTTGCTTGGCTGGTTTTTGAGTCACACATCACACAAGCTTTGGACAATTTTTCTTTATTTTCTGTAAAGAAAAAGCTTTGTTGAATGCAGGTTTTAATATCTTCTAACCCTTTCCTAATCTTATGAGGTGAAATCTTAATTACTATAGCTTACATTTATTTAATTTATTTAGTTAATCAGTGTACACACACTAATTATTTACAGCTCAACATCACTATCTCCACAGTATTTAAATTCATCTGAATTAAAAAGACATTATTAAAGAAAAGACTCTCAAGTAGAATAAATGAACCTAGATTTACTCTCTTCTGTATATTGATGTAAATTCCACCAGCAGGAATCCAGCATTCAAATGGTAAAAAATTTCACTCTTCCCTTTCCCCATTATTTTCTGAAAAAGAACAAATAAATCATTCTGCAGCTGTAAGAGTATCATCACAAAGACACAAGACTCTTCCTTACAAAACTTTTCCTTTCATTCTGCAAAACCTCACAGGCTAGTCATTATTTATTATTACTATTTTTTAAGTATGAAAGACAAATAATGCAAAAAATTCATAAAAAATCATCAAAACAGAAGAGCAACAGCAGCATCACTGGGGCGATAGAAATAGCAGATTTGGACTCCCATTACAGCCTGGAGGAAAGATTTGTATTAAATTCATTCTTAAAAAAGAAAAAAAAGAAGCGGGTGTGCCGAACAAGAAAAAAGGAAGACTGAACAAGTGAGAGTTTTGTTGATGGTGGTAGTTTAATGACTTCCCTTTTCGGTGCTCTTTGACTGCTTTCCAGCCGCTCACCTCCTGGGCCCATCTCTGTGGCACGCTGGGCTTGGCCAGGTGCCAGGGTGACAATCAATGTCCAAGCAGCCTCTTCAGCCAGAGATTATTTCTTGAGTCAGTTTGTTTTATTAGTGAGGAGGCAGGGGGCCACAGGGGTGATTTCTAAACTGAAACAGGATGTCCTGCTGGTGTCCCAGGCTGTGAAATTCCCCATTTCACTGGCTGTACCAGGGATGCAAGGTGGCTTAAGTTAATCCAGTGAGACTAGGCTGCAGATTTCTTATTGAGTTTTTTTCCTTTAAGACTCAAAAACCTCAGAGGGATACCGCTTTAACAGACAGCTCTAGGGAAGCTGTTTCTCAGGATAAGTCCACTAGAAACTATCATGTTAAAACATGTATCTGAGTATGCCTACTGTAAACAGACAGAGCTTTCCAAATTAACTCTGATTGAGTCTCCCAGAAAATTATACAAAATGCTTTGAGGAAATAAGTGGTAGTGAAGGTATGCAAAATCACACACAAACAGGTATTAGTCAAATAATTCTCTGATTCAATCATTTCATTTTCTAATGCCTTGTGTAGCAGGTGACTTGTCAGCAGCTTAAAAATTAGAAAATAATAAGTTCATCAGATTTTAGTTCAGCGCCTATTGTTTTTGAACAATAAAATGTCAAAAATTATATGGTTGTTATGCATGAACAACACTTACTGAGTATATTTGTGTTGTCCACATTTTTTGTCAAAGAGCAGTGCATTAGAAAATATTCTAAATGAAACATTGTTAAGTTTTTACACAGAAAGCCTCTCTAAAAAATAAGTGTAGTTGGGTTTTTTTCTGTATATCCTGCTGGTGTACCAAAACCTGATTCACACCACAGCGATCTTTGTTTGGTTTAGATAAAATACGGCATCTCTCCTTATTATGAAAAGGGTTTCATTAATATTGTCATTAGAAATTATTTGTAAACCTACTGTCATATTTTACTGGCCACTTCTGTTTACTGAGCTACATTATATGGGTACTAAAAGCTGGCAGAATTTAGAAGATTCAGCCTCCACTGTTTCCCAGCCATTCCCCAATCCCTAACCAGAAAAGAGAGCACCACATCAGACAGAACTTCAGCTGCTTGTAAAGAAACAGTCTCACTGATCAGCAAAACTGATGTTGATCAACAGGCTTCCTCAGACTCAAACCAGCAGCTGGTGCCCCATCCTGAGCTATTCTGGATTTGACAGCGTACTACACAGCCCAGTGGATTTCAAACTGGTTGCAACTGGGAAAAGCAAAATGAATGCACAGTTTACGTCCATACTTTGTGGATACGAAAGGCAGTAACATGGATGAATGTAGAATCACCAGAAGAAAACAAAACAAAACTAAACAACAACAATAACAAAGACAAGCAAACAATGACCCCTCTACCCTTACACCCTTAATAGCTCAAAAAGCAAAAATTAGAATAAAAGAGAAGGTTTGTCAGCCCAGAGAGGCTTAATGGGCAGGTAGGCTTTGGCCAGTTCTGAGGTATGTTGCAAAACACAGTGTGCAGATCTTGATTTCTGGCTTGATGCCTTGGTTGCTGCTTTCAGGCTATAAAAGATTAGGTGTTTCCCCTGTTGACACTTGGGATACAGCTGTATTTTACAGCTGCATTTCACAGCTGTATTTCAGAGCCACAGCTAGGTGCCTGGACAGGAACAGTGAATTCACAGAAAAAGGGGCTTCTATTAGTCATGAATTTCTCCCATCCACAGAATAGACTCAGTGCAGTTTGAAGACACTTGTCTGTTTTTGTGATGCTAACTGTTCTGGATTTTCCTGCTTCAACACTAACACAACTGGAAACACTTCAACAGGAATAATCTTTTACCAAATATATAGCTACTGTAGTTGTCATGTAGACCTTGTAAAACTGGAATGGAGAGAGGAAAGCGGCATTATCAGTATAAATGATGTGAGATGTGACCCAAGAGACAGTGCCTGTATTACAGCATAAATTCCCCTTAGTCCAGTCATGCCGCTCTCTCTGACCCAGGCCAGCTTAACATCATCACACCCTGCAATAAGTGCTGTACTTCCCATTGAATACCTTGGTGAAGAATAGAAAAGCAAAAGTGCATCAACATAAAAATCTACATGTTTGAATCACTCTGAGATACCCTTATTGCTGGACAAAGAGAATCTGTACCTGGCCAGGCAGATGCTTCAGGAACAACCTACAGTTGGATTTCTTACCAGGAAGAGCCCAGAATGAGGCAGCTTCCATCTTTCTTCTGGTTTCTTTGCTGTCTTCTTTCCATACACCATCAGTTATGCTTTTCTGACCTTAATATGTATTTTTATTTTTAAAAGAGCACTAGAGCCTTTAGATGCAATGGCTATAGTCAAGTAAATAACTTTGAGACCCACATATATTACCTTTTCCACTCGGGAAGTAGTAAGGATTTAAGGCAGCACAGAAGACAGCCACTTTCATTTCAAAGTCAGGGTGAAATATCATGTGTGCACAGGTGAATGCTCACACTATTCTTGCTGAGGATGAAAACATTCCTGAAGAAAGAAGAATGAAAGATGTCAGAATTTCTCAAGAGGCTGACACACAGCTGAATGTTGCAAACATCTTTCACCTTCTTTGCCAGGCAATACATCTGCTATTTATTTCCAGAGGTCAAACACTATAAACAGATAGACATTTTTTGCTTTTATAACCAAATAAATATGGTGATAAGCACACCACTGAGCTGTGGCGACACTCAGAGCTGAAAATGAAACTTCTGTGTGCCCATGGCTCCCCATTCAGCATTGTTCCCTCTATCCCTCTGGGACTGCACCATGTCAACCACTAGCGATCCTGTCAGCATTGCAAAGGGTCATTACCATCCCTTCCCTTATTTAGAGAGTATTTTTTCAGTTCAGGAGTGACACATATGTTCATATGAGCACAGATGCTTACATGAGCATGAATTTTAATGGCTGTGTTAATGTAACTGTGTGCACAAAGCACCTGAATAAGAACACACTGACAATTCAAATGGAATGAATGCAGCACGGATTATTTCTTTCCTTATGATCAACTTTTTAAAAGAATTATTTCAATTCCTAGATCCTAACAGCTAACAGAGAACTCTACTCTGTAATGGAAATTCTTTTTCGTTATTTTGTGATTACACACACCAGAACAAATTGTGATCTATGGTGCACAGAGGATTGTTCTGGCTATTAAAAAGGAAGCAAAAGTTACTGTGCACTTTAACTTACTAAAGAAAATTTTGTAAGACTAATTGGGCTCAAAAGCAGATGGCTTAGTTATGGGCTATGATTTTTTTATTTATCTTTTCTTTTTTAATAAGTCACTGTAATTCTGAGGTGTCAGGATTTTTTACCATAAATTGTATGTACATATTTGTGTAAGCCTGAAGATAACTTCAAGTACATTTTTTGCTGTGTAGGGCAAGATGCAGAGACCTACAGAGTAGAGGACATTATTGATCTCTGATTTCATCTCCAATGAAACCCAGCCATGCCAGCAAGTCATTCATAAGTACCTCCCCAACTCTTTGGACTACTTTCTCTCTTGAGTTTAAGAAAGCCTCTGGGAAGCTCCTTTTTCAGCTAGCCCATGGGGTTTTTTAAGCCTGTGCTCCTGAGACATCAGAACAAAACTGAGACAGCAGAACCAAATGATAGTAAGTGCTCAGAGCTCTGAGTTCAGTTTTAGAACTACAGCTGCTTCTGCAGAAGATGTAGAACTTGTGTGCAGTGAAAGTAGTGGGAATTGATTCCACACCTCAGGTCCTGTCGCAGTGTCCTGGCCTGCTGGTCTCTGCCCCCACTTCTTTACAATGGCAGCTGCAGCAATAACACATTACAGCTAACATGGCCTGCATGCCCCTGCCAGTTTTTCATGGTTTTGCAGTAGCCTTTATAGGCAGCACACTGTGTGTGTGATGAGAGGAGGAGAAAAAGTCCAAACAAAATATGAAGGGTTATTTTTTTTCTTTCAGGATCAGAAAGATCAGATAAGGCCACTTTCATCTTGCAAAGACATCACTCAGAGAGCAGTGTTTAAAAAGAACTCTCACAACACAGGGTGGAAGGACTGATGCTCAGTGTGGTTTTCCAAAGGTTGCAACAATCACTTTTACATTCTCACTTATATGTTCCCTCACCAGACAGCAGGGAGTCCACAATATCTGAACCAGCTATTCTTCCCCCGGCTCCCTAGAATAAAAGCTAACTACACACTGAGGGTGACAAGGCCTGCTCAAGGAGGGTGGTTGTCGTGTTGGCTTTCTTTTTGATTCATACTCAGAGCTTCTAACATTTTCAAGTGATGGAGAAGAACTCCTGGCTGCCTGTTCTGTAGGCAACTGCAGCATGTCTTCAACCAAGCAGTCACTGTGCTGTGCTGTAAAACAATGATAGAAACACAACTGCTGCTTTGAATATTTAATATCCCTGAAGATCCAATGCAGAGTATTGGTCTGTCAAATGTGTAGAGAAGTCACAATCAAATTACCTTTATTATCTAGACAAAATGCAGTGAAAAATCTGCAAGCACTCAAACATTCAGCAGTTCACAGTGGTTGTTAAGAAAGTCTTTCTCCTAGAAACATTCTTTTCTATTGTTAATATTTCTGCTCCCTTTCTTAGTTCATAAAATCACAGAACCATAGAATATGTTGAGTTGGATGGGACTCACTAGTATAATCAAAGCCCAACTCCTGATCCTTCACAGGAGAGTCACACCAGGCACCTGAGAGCATTGTCCAAACACTTCTTGAGCTCTGTCAGGCTGCTGCTGTGACCACTGTCATGGGGATCCTGTTCCAGTGCCCATCTACCCTCTGGAAGAAGAATATCTTTTCCTGATATCCAGCCTAACCCTCCCCTGACACTACTTCAGGCCATTCCCTCAGGTCCTGTCACTGGTCACCACAGAGAACAGGTGAGTGCCTGCCCCTCTTCAGCCCCTCACAAGGAAGTTTTGGCTGCAATGAGGTCTGTCCTCAGTCTCTTCTTCTCCAGGCTGAACAGACCAAATGACCACAGCCACTCCTCATGCTTTCCCTTCACAGCTCTTCACCATCCTCATGGCTATCCTTTGGACACTGTCTGATAGTTTACTACCTTTTTTATATTTCAGTGCCCAAATCTTCCCCCAGCACTTGAGGTGAGGCTGCCCCAGCTCAGAGCAGAGCAGGACAATCCCCTCCCTTGCCTGGCTGGTGATGCTGGGCCCAATGTACCCCAGGACAGGGTTGGTCCTCCTGGCTGCCAGGAGGGCCACATTCAACTTGCCGACTCACATTCAACTTGCCACTGACCAGGACCCCCAGGTCCCTTTCTGCAGGGCTGCTCTGCAGGATCTTATTCCCCAGTCTGTCTGTACGTACATCTGGGCTTGCCTCATCCCAGCTGGTAATACTCCAATCATCTACAACTGAAATGTTGAGACTATAAATTTCTTTTTTTGTTTTCTGTTTTGTATTTTTTAGGGTTTTTTGGTTGGTTGGTTGGGTGGGGTTTTTTGTTTGTTTGTTTGTTTTTTACCTGAGGTATGTCTCTGATTTCCCAGCAACATTATCTCAGACAGGCTGTTTGGGTTGAGAAATCTTACAAAGTGCCTTTTTAAAACATTATTCCTACATTCTTCACAATGTGTTTCCATTATACTCATTAATACACAGGTTGTATTTACCTAATTCTATGTGAGTATACTGTGTGTGAGATTGGCACACAGTGAGTGCTCTGCCTTTGCCCCATGAGGCTGCAGCAAGTCTGCTGTGAGGCAGAACACTAATGGCTGCAGATGAACAGAAAGGAACCCATGTATTGTCAAAGATTCAAAATTGTAATCTTTCAAGAATTCAGTGGCTGAATACAAAATTGGTACTTCAGGACAATACTTTGTGGTACATAAAAAGATCGAGACTGAGAAAAGGAATGTTTACCAAGACAATGTGTTTCTCTATTCAAGGCAATGAAAAAGAAAAGAGGAATAACAAGCCTTTGTAACTATTTTAAATGCAAAACACTTGAAGTTAGTGTTACCAGGGTCTGTGGGGTTTGGATCTTGTTTTTGGTTTGGTTTTGGTTTGGTTTTTTTCCTTTATATGGTGACTCTCCTTTTTTTCTTTGATTTTGAAAAGTTGTAAAGATGGCACTGAGAAAGACTTGGTCATGAAATCTGTATTCTGTTTTCTCTTCTGCCACTGACCTTTCACATGTCATGAAGCAAATAATTCTAAATTTGCTTTTTTCTGTACTCTAGGTTGCTGGTTGCCAGTCTACTTTCACAGATAACAACTATCTTTAGGGAGTTTGAAGTCCAGAGTTTGAAGATGTTCCTCTGTAATGCAGTAAAGACCAGCATTACAAAGATAAAGTCACACTTGGCCTTCCATGAGGTGGCTGTCTAAGAGGTGAGTCTCAGTGGATGAGGGACATCAGTATATCTTGTTTACTGCTGACTTTAGCAACACTTTTGAGACAGTCTCTTAGAATTACTGAAGCTGAAGTCAGATAAATAGACAGTGAGACATTATGAAAACTGACTGAGCTGCCAGGCTAAAAGAGTTGTTTTCAGTAGCATAAAGTCCAGCTGTAGGCCAGTCAGCAGCAATGTGCCGCGCGTGTAGATCCCAAGGCCAGTATTATTTCATTCCCTCATGAATGTCCAGAAAGACTAGACAGAGCTTACAGGTGATGAAAAACTGGGAAGAGTGGTTGCTAGACCAGCTGGGTAGTTCAACCATCCAGAGGTACTTGGACAAGCTGGAGAAATGGGATGACTGAAATCTCATGAAGACTGACACAAGGAAATGTCAAGCCCTGAATCCAGAGGGAAGTCAGCCCATGCACCAGCACACCACCTGGATGTTGGCTGACTGGGAAGTAGCTTTTCAGAGGAAGTCCTTAAGAGTCCTTGTGGATAGCACCTGACTGTGACTCAACAATGTGCTCTTGCAGCAAAGAAGGCCAACAGCCTCCTGTGTTCCATTAAGGAAAGTGACAGGAGGTGATCCTTTCCCTCTGCTCAGCAGTGCTGAGACACATCTTTGTGCTGGACAATTTCTGCTCTCCACACTAAAAAGGTTACATGGACATAATGAAGAAAGTACAGTAAAGGCCAGGAAAATGAATAGGAACCAGAGTATCTCTTATACAAGGAAAGCCTGAGAGAGAGCTGTGGCCATTAAGTCTGGGGGAAAGCAAGCTAAGAGGCACATGTGTAATTATCTGATAGAAAGGTGATGTGCTGTTAAAGACCACCAGACAATGGACATAAACTGAATTTTGGGAAATACTACCTAAACACCAGAAAATCTTTTTTGTCAAGAGGCTGGTCATGCACTGGACTAGGATGCCCAATGAGATTGTGAAGTCTCCACCCTTGGAAATTCTAAAACCCTGACTAGACTGTGATCGAGGTAATCTACAGTGGTTAACCTGCTGAGCAAGGTGTGATGGTCCAGATGATCTTCAGAGACCCCTTCCATTTTAAACTGTTCTGAATCTGTTGGGATTAGCCTTGCAAGCTAGTGGCAGAGATATCCTCTGGTGGTTAGTTAGGAGTAATTTTTTGCAAAATTTCTAGCAGGAAACTTACAGAAGAAAAATCTTTGTTGTTGTTTTTGTTGCAATAGCTATTGTGGTCTGTGGTTTGGTGGTTGGCATTTTTCCCCAGGTGATTTAAAATGGACAAAAAACATTTTCCATCAACAATGAAACAAAAAGATTGCTAAACTTCAATTCAATTACACACAGATCTGCTCATATCATGCCCAGGTCTCTTTGTTCACCAGTTGTTGCTTCCATAGCCCTACTCATCTGCCTGACCGTGGCCCTGCCACCTTCAGCCTCCAAGGACATGAGATGATTAGGTCCCTTGGTCAGGAAAATGCCCGTATATTTTCTCTGCTACATAGACCCTGCATTGATGTAGCCCTGTGTTTGAGACAAAGAAAAAGGATTACACTGAAGGGATTGTTACTAAGGGTTCCGTAACACCAGCAGCATTCAAATAGGTCTGTAATCTCTTCCAGCATATTTTGCAGCATGATTTCAAAAAACAGTAGCTAGCTTAATGGCTCCTCAAGACAAATCTGTTTCCACATTCCCATTCCTGAAAGAATGTGGCTGAAGTATCCCATATGGATTGCAAACACTCATCTTCCTTTTCCAGTTGGAAAAATACCTAGAAATCCACACAGTGAAGCAAAAGAATTTCCAGCTGTGGCTTATTTCTTAAACTACACTGTGTCAATAGGATCTCATGGAAAAGATTAAAAACATATCATGAGTTGAGATAGCACACTTTCTTTCTTTGTATTCCATAGAATACAGCTTAATCAGTCAAACTTTAGAGATAGCAATGCTGCACTGAACTATGGTCAAGGAAAGCATTTCAATCATGCCTGTGAGAGAAGCTCTAAATTCATCCTGAGAGAGGAAATGGTACCCTGTTTCTACATGGGGTTTTTTATTATTTATTAGTATTACATACATGTGGTTTTTTAGGGGTTTTTTGGGGTTTTTTGGGGGGGGGATTTTGCCTAACCACAAAAAAATAAAACATTCTACATTGCAATTGCCATATTTTCGAAGACCATATGTCTATTTTCTCCTGCTTTATGCAGTGAAGAAAAAGATAATATCATGCATTCTCTTTTATCTTCTCATAGAGCAGAAACTTGGGCTGTGACAACAAACTTAGGTTTTCCAGTCCTGTTGCAATTGTAGCTCAGTGTAGCTCCATACAGAAATAAAAGGCAGTGATGAATTTCTTTCCTTGGCACTTTTGACAGTGACACAGGACAAGACTAATCTCTAACATGCAAAATTAAAGCATTTAAGACTGGTATCAACACTTTGATGGGCCCATTTTAAAAACAAGCACAATAAATGTAATTACATCTATGCAACATCCAAGCATACCCATCTGCTGCTGAGGCACACAGCTGTTTCTTTTTCAGAATAACTGATGATGCTTCTCATCAGTTATTTTGAAGAGAGGATTTTAAATATATTTTATGCTTCAGTTTATTCTGATCATAGCAAAGGTTTAGCCCAAAAGGTACCTGAATTTTTACAACAGTTTGCACATATTTGCTTATGCTTCAACGCTGTTCCAGAGGACAGAACCAGCAAGAGAAACTTGCTATTCCCAAGACAAAATGAAGAGCCAGGTTCCCAAGGCTTTCATAACATTTTCCATTAGATTTACCATGATTTTTCCTTAGATTAAGAAGATAGAACATAATAAAAAGGTCAAGACATCTTCTCCCCACATGAGGAGGCTGGACTGCAAAAACACCGGCAATAAAACAGAAGAAAATTCATTAGCTAAATTAACAGATGTGACGGATGAAATTTTTTACATTTATTAGCTTACGATGTGAAGATGAGCATGTTATCAGGATTCCTTTTTCAAAAATGAAACACTGCTGGCTAATAGTATCAAGATGTTCAGTGTTTAAATAAGGAATCTGGGCATTTTGCTGTCTGGTCCACATGAATATTTTACCATGAGAGCTGCAGTTGTGTCAGATTTCCTACTTACACCAAGTGGAATTGATGCCAGACAGCTAGTTTGCTTGTACAGCTGAGCTAAGTTTACAGCCCCTCTCACTTTTATGGACCCAGAGATCTGACTGGTTTGCATGCTTCATCCACTTGAAATACAATCAGGGCACAGCATGGAGAGGAAAACTGTTGCTGAAGTCAGAAATTATTAGATTTTCATCACTTTATTTCCATAAAGCAAATAGTGTTCCCAGTGTCCCCAGTGTTTTCAATGTCTGCTCTTCAAAACTTTCATTCAGTTCATCATGCTTATTATCCATAAGGTCATTGATGTTACTGAGTGTTGCTGAAAGCAATGTTTATAGCTAGGTAGCTAAAGTTAGTGAAATGTCTTAATAAACTGCTGAACGTCTGCATCTTCTGTTAGCACAGTAACTACAGGAAGGAAATCATGGGGAAAAAATTATTTTTAATCATACACCTACTTTCTAAGAAAGAGTTGTAGTATAGGAAAAATCTTATCAAATGTAGATGAACTGTCAAGACCTTCAGCATGAGTCCTGAAGAGTGTTTCAGATATCGTGAGTTTGAGTCTGACCTTTTTAATTTTTCATCTTATTTTGAGAAGTAAACACCAGTTGTCATCAACTTTTCTTAAAGTAACAAAGAAAACAAAGGCCATGTTTCTTTTTTGTTTAATAAGAATAATATTGGTATGTTTTGAACTGTAAGGTCCTTATTTTTAGCAGACTTCTCTTGGGTTGAAACTTTCATTGAAAAATATCAGCTTCTGAAAACAGCAATTATATCAAAAGACATCATAAAAAATTTGCTACTTATTAAATTCCAATTTAAACACAGCAGGGCAACATAGTTGTTTTTGTAATGTAATATTTTCTTCACTGAAGTTCCATTGAACTCCCAGAAGTCATCCTGTGGAAGCTGTAGGAAAATAGTGTGTGGCATATCCAGTATGAAAAGGAGATACCCCAAACCAGAACTCTGGTAGCTTACAGGCAGAGTGGTAGAAGAATGTCTCATAAGGCTGGATGCAGCTCATGAGCAAGTTGTACTAATCCTACCCATGTCCTTTTCAGATGCATACTAAAACCAGTTGTTAGGCAATTTAACCAGTCTGGTCTGCTAGTTTCAAAATGCCTCACCAATATCCCCCCTTTCCCACGGCACAGGAGATGTCTGTAAAAATGCTACTAAGAATTTCAATATTTTGCTGTTGTCTGGGTACCAGCCACTTTAGTGTGCTTTGACTTTGAGGTCATTAGATCCAGCATTCAAATGTCACAAAGTCTGGGATACAGGATTTCAGCAGCTGAACTGTGCATAGCTCCACAGAAAAGCAAAGCATATCATTTCCCTTTAAAGTATGATAGGAAATTGTAAAGGCAGAACACAGATTATCTGGAAGTGGTGCTTGACAGAAAGATTTAAATGCAGCCTTCGGTTACAACAGATGTCCACGACTAGGATTCACTGCATACCTCAGCAATGGGAAAAATGTATTTACACAGATTTTATACTATGAGAAACCAAAAAGTAAATAAAGTGGCATTTGATTTTGGTCTGTAGCTGAACTAAGATTTTAAGGATCCACTCTAAGGTCCATTCTACGGATTATTGCTGTATGATAGTTATGCTTTCCAGATGCAAGGGAGATGTCCAATATGCTGCTGGGTTGTATTCTCAAGGTATTAGAGGTAAAGGTTTCGATTTGTAGGATGCATGAGGGCTAGGTGGGCAGCAGAACATGACCAAGGGAAGACTTGCAGAACCTCCTACCAGGAGGAGACGCTGTCCAACTTCAGTAAGGGTCAAAAATGCTGCAGAGGGGAGACAGTGCAAGCTGGACTTAAATACAGACCTTTACAGTGTGTCTAGAGATACCCATTCTAAATGGCCATACAGGAAAGAAGAGGTTTGCAGGAAAATATGTTCAGAGATAACCAAAGGTGTGGTTTATAATGTAGTCTGTCCATTTCCACATGCTGTTGGCTGGTATCTTACACCATGACAGCAGCACCATGTACTACCAGTCCCATTAAAGATGACTGGACAGAAATTCACACAGTACAATGTATTTTGCAGGTTACTGCAGTCTTGCTAAATGAAGTACTGCATGGGCATTTTAGAAAATAACACGGAGTGCATTCATTTGTATGTTACTGTGTTTGTGTATTTTCAGTCAACAGAGTCTGCACCTTAGCAAGGCACAAATGTCAATGACATAAGTTCACAAGTTACTTTCAAAGAGGTAAGATTTCAGAAAAAACCCTAAAAGAACTAAATCCTCAAGGATTTAGAAATAATCAAAGGGATTTCAGAAAATCACCAAGTTTAGCACTTGTATTTGTTTCATCAATAAGTTTGTGGTAGTGTTTAAAACAGGTTGTATTAGCATAAGCTAGGAAAGCATTCATACAGTCATATCATTTTGCTGTGCCATATCTGTATTTAGTAAAGCTCATGGCATGCTATTGCTCCCTATTTTCATCTTCTAAAACAGACCAATGCAAAACAAGAAATAAAAAGATAGGTCAGTGCTTTGCCAGGCAGACAAAGTTTTGTGTTCTCTGTTACATTCAACTCAGGATTAACTGGATAAAATCTTCATCTCCATTCACCAAGGGGTCAGACTTCTGTTTCAATAACTCCTCCTGGTTCTGCAAAATGGTTTAGCATTAAGCTAACATCCAAGACCTCTTCTGAAGATAAGGCACTAATTAAAACACAGTCATTTCTAGATATCACATGCTGTTGTCATGTGGAAGAAATAAGAGAAACACACAGAGTCAATTAGGTTGGAAAATACCTCTGCCATCATACACTTCAACCTGTAATTGAACACCACCATGTCAACTACATCATGGCACTGAGTGCCACATCCAGGTTTTCTTAAACACCACTCCACCACCTTTTTGGGTAGCCCATTCCAATGCCCAGTCACTCTGTGAAGAAATTCTTCTTGATGTCCAACCTACACCTCTTCTGGCATAGCTTATGACTTTGGTCTCATGTCCTGAATAAATCCAAAATAAGAACTACTTTAAACCTGTGAAATTTGTCTATCTGTACTACAGCCAAAAAATAACTATTTAGAAAGCTTTATGCAAAGCAGCTTACTACATAGAGAACATTAAAAAACTAGAAATCTTTAATAATGACAAAAAGGTTCAGTCCAAACACTTTTAATTCATAACCTCAAATAAAAGAAAAATTTTGTTAGACAGGGCTTGAGATGCTCTAAGGCCTAGGCATCATTACCATCTTTGCAAAGCAGATCAAAGACTGAATAAATGTGGTTTAAGACACATTTTTTTAAACCAGACTTTGGGTACAATGCCTGGAAGGTACTTAGGATAACATCACAAAAGAAATAGTATTCTTTTATATTTGTTCCTTTAGAAAAGAAACGAAACTTTAAAGAATGAGTTTTGTAATAGCAGGGAAAAAAACCAAAACCAAAACAAAAAGGCTGAAAGAATATTTCTCAGTTCCAAACTTCGATCTACATTTTGATTACTGATTGATTATAACATCTGCTGAGCCTGCTGAATCCTTACTTTAGGCTTACCACAAGGTAGCACCTCAGTGAATAACTGCCTTAAGTGAAAAGGTAGACATTCTTTCAATACTGTTTTTGAAGCATTTACAATAACAGGCTACTGACTACTAATCTTGATTTACTGCATACTGTTCCCTAGAATGAAATTATAAACCATTCACATGTTCCCACATTTCAGTTAACATTTATGGGTATTTTATTTTCAAATAGAAGTATGTTAGGGAATGGATCTATGAGAAGGCAGTTAGGCTCAGTTTTGAAGGAACTGCTTATAGCAGACAATCTTCACATTCTGATCTGGTGGAGATACTCCACAATGCCCAAGTCCATGACTTGGCTCCTTGTTGTCAGTGTTACCTGTGTACATGATTTTTAGAGTGCTGTTTTTACAGACCCATTGGCTATGTAAGACTTGATTTTCAGGAAGGCTGAAAATTTACTACATCAACAAAAATCAATTATTATCTAAATTAATTAATAACATTGAAAGATATTCCTCTAACACAGTATTATGCCTTATATAGTGGCTTGTACCCATTTAAAACTGAGGTAATGAAACCTAACCCTTGAGTGGAGCAGTACTTCATATCCCACCTAAAAGTGGTGGAAAGCCATGAAAATCCTGTAACTAGTTTCTCTGAGCTTAAAGTCAAATGCTTTGAGCCCATTATTTATAGCAGAACTACCAAAATTATTCACAGGGGGTTTATTTATTACATAATTCTATGCTGCTTCGGTGATCAATTTCGTTGGTGTTTCTAGGTGGGTTTTTCACAGAGTTTGCAAATTTTTTTGTGGGCTGGGGTAGTAATTGCTGAGTGATTGTCTGTCTTGCTTGCCTCTCACTTCTTCAGTGTGCACTGACTTCACAAGGCATAATAGATATAGATCATAACCACTAACACTAGAAACATTTGCTTTTGACTCTGAAACAAGATCTTCTTCTGAATATGTGAGATTTAAATTCAAGACACACAATTCACATACATTTGTCTCAATGGCTCCTTGACACTTTTAGTACCCAAAAAAAGTAAGATCTTGGAAAGGCAAATCAACTGTATATTCCTTCGGGGGAAAAAAACCCAGCCAAACAAAAACAAACAGTGCAGATGTCTCCAATCTTCTCCTCCATTTTCATAAAACGTGAGGTGGCTGAGAATGAGTCAAGGGGAATTTAAGATCTGAGTACTCTTTTTCACTGTACAGATGTCTATTTCATCCAATTTTTTTCATTATGATCCCTAGCAAAAGAGATTCCTTTGCCTTTAAAAGCAGAAAAAAATCAGATGTGAAGCTAGATGATGAATACAACAACTCAGTGCAGGTGCATCTAATGGGGAATACTGCCAAGAACTTGAGAACTCTGACATTTGGTTTTACAGGAGTGAGTGCCTAACCCATACAAACTGATCATCGTGATGCCTTCATCAGAGAGGAGAGCCCACTGGCTCCCAGACATGGCACTGGACTGTGATAGACACTTTGCATTAGGATGTTTTGTGTATTTCATTGCTCTTCACAGAGTATTTTCAATAAAGAAAAGCAGAAAACAGTAGATGTGAAGATTTCCCTGTTCATTTTATTCACTCCAACTTTTTCACTAAATACAACAGGAAAATAAAAATACTCACTTTCTCTTAATTTCCTTGTTTTAGTCTTATTTCCTATCCCTGAATTTGCCAACAAGATATTCCTGTGTGTTTTTAGTGGTTGAGAAGAACAACCACCTTGCCTAAAGAAAACTGTCCTGAAGTCTGATGTTCATAGGACAACAGACTTTCAGTAAAAATTAGTTAATACTTGTTTTTCAGCTGTTCCCTTTATCTTCCTCTCAAGGATTTTCTGTGGCTCCTGTGAGAAACAAGGCCTTGGACTACAACACCTCAGCCTGGCAAGGATTTCTGTATCATAAAGATATAAAATGAGTAGTTGTATAGTAATTGTGGACTCCCCATGATCTACATATTATAACCTCCTAGTTCCCTCTAAGCAAGAAAAGGGGGACCCTTTCACCTCACATTATTTTTAGGAGATTGCAGTGAAAACTAGTAACCAAGCAAAATATAGTGGATTCTTGAACATGTATATTTATATTTACACACAAAAAACCCCACGGTGCTATCTTGCCTATAATATTGCCAGGGAGGCAACAATCAAGTAGTTATTTTTCTTATTTTAGCATTTATACACCAGAGTGCACTCAGTGCAGGGCTGAATCTAATTAGCATAAATGAAGCTAAGTGAGATCAAAACCCGTGAAGATGTTTTGAAGATTGAAAAGGCTGGGAAAAAAAGGCTTAATTGTATACAACCACAATGTGCTGTTAATTTGAAGAGAAACATAAACAAACTGCTGGCTTCTAGGTATATAGTTACATTTTAGCAAACCTAAGATGATGAAGATTTATTTTCTTTAAAGGCACTAGCCCAGGGACATAGGACAATTGCTGGCATAGAATTACTCACATTATTCAAACTACTGATAGGTAGATTATTGTATTTTGTGACATTAACTTCAAATATGTTCATTCTCCATATCTATCTCACAGTATTAATACAATGTTCCTAAAAAGATTGCCCTGTAAAAGAAAACTAGAGTATAAAAACAAAAAAAGAAGTAATCAACTGAGAAACTTCCTCTTCTACTCTGCATATTTATGCATCATTTGCTTAAAATGAAATTTCACTCTACCAACCACCTGCTTAGTTTTCTGCTGTAATTATATTTTACTGCTCTTTGAAAGAGTGGGAGTTTAATTATCAGCATTAGTAAATTTCTACATCCTCATCAAAGTCATTGGCAGAGTAGGAGAGACTTTTCTTCCTCTGTGAAGTTACTGCGTCTCACATGGTTTAAAACCTGGTGTCTGTATCTTTTTTCACATTTTTACCTAGGCTTTAGTCTTGTTTAAATGTACGGGATGGCATGGAGAAAACACAGGGCCTGTAAGGAGTGAGGGTGGAAGGCTGGGAGAAGCATGGGAGCACTCCTCAGATTACAATGCCAGACACAGCAGAGCAAGCTCCTGGCTGTCTGGAGCCACAGGCCGGAGGACACCAGGGCATGGGACAGGAAGGTGACACTTGGGCCCCAAACAGCTCTTTGGATCTCTACTGGCAGGGGATGGTTATGGACGGCTGGAGGTTCCCTGGCACAGGCAAAGGACCTCTACAGGCGAGAGAGCAAGCTGGAAGCCTCAGTATTCAAAGACAGAGCCTTCAAAATCTGAACAGACTTCAGCTCTGCACTTGATATTGAGCCCTTTAAGATCTGAGCCCCTCAAGATCTGAGCCTAGCAAATAGGGGTTTGAGTACTAATTAATAGAAAAGTCAGGTAAAGTTATGTTATTTATAATCAATGAATGCTGATGCCTGTGTTTAGTAAATTGTATAAATAGTGTAAAGTTCTGGTGACTGGTGAGATAGGCTTTTTATGGGTTACCATCTAGCTCCCTGCTTTATTAGAACTAAAACTGAAACACCTCACCTCAGGGTGTGTGAATTGGTGTTATGCACCAGGTAAACAGCCTGTGCTCAGGACAACATGTTCAAGTACGACCAGCAGCATCGAGAGAGGGCAGTTGCATTTGTTTCACTCAGTCTTACTCTCTGGGAAATTGCAAAGCAGTATTATCAGTTTCCTGTAGGCAAGAACTTTCCTTAAACAGTGATTTTACAAACAATATGTTGAAAATAAAAGCCTTACAGTTTGTTTTATCCACAGCCCATCACTGCTGAAGGAACATTGCAAATGCCAAGCTGACCTAGAGAGCCACACATCCTGTTCCACCTCACTGTTACTCTGCTTCTTGTCAGCTTCCATCGTGGTCTTTGAACCAGGAGCAAGACATAATAGTAAAGACAATAAACTAAAATGGAAGAGAAAATGATCAAAACTGGAAAAAAAAAGAATGCTAGAAAAAAAGAACCATATTTTTTAAAAGCCAGTACATGATTAATGTTTCAAAGAAATTTTAGTGAAAGACAAAAATCTTGAAACTATTCAATGTTTATATCAGTTACAGAGTCATATTTTCACATGTATCTGTATGAACAGTATACACATTTAGTCATGAGCTCTCACAAAGACATTTAAATACACTTTAATTGTCCCTTTTTTCTCCTTCTATTTTCGTTTTAACTACTGAAATCATCTTCTTTAATTGCATGCCGAAGTCTGAGAGTGTTTAATGGTACTTGAAAACATTGACCAAATAAGCAAACCAATTAGATTAATTGGTACCAGAGGTACTGTGTGCTTTTGGATAACACACAGATGGAAAAAATACCCTCAACATTTACTAGTGTAGTAGATGTAGTAAATAAATTCATGTATAAAATATTGTATGTTATAAATCTGAAATTGTCACCATAAGTTTGGATTCCAAAAGCAGCACAAGGCGTCTCCAAAATTTCAAGGTCCATTGTGCAACTGTGAAATAGCAGAATTTGCAACAGAAATGACAAGGCTGAACAGGAGATGGCCCATGCATCAAAGGTAGACCTCCACTTCATGGCTAATCAAAATCTGATATCAATCTTGGTGGAAGATCTAGGAGAATGATCAAATCAGCGCCCCAAAAGAAGATTCTCAGAACACCTTTCATACTGTCAAGAAACCCTTTCAAAACCTCACTCAGAAATAAAGAAAGACATGAATATTTGGACTTTCAATGGACATTGCCTCTGGGTAGAAAAACTGCATAAAAACCGTACACCGAGACCCAGCATTTGTGGAAAAGTTGGACAACATCGTTGCTCCTGCTCCTCTGTCCACATTCGATCGATATTGTCCAATTTTATTGTGGCTTTCTCAAGCTGATTTTGGAAATTGCTAAATAAATTCTTTAATATTAGATTGGCTATTGATCGTTTATAACAGATTTGTGCCGTGACTCGGATACAATATCGGCGCTGCGGAACCACTTTGTAGGGGATGTGCCCCTGCTGATTTTTCGGCGGCCCGGCAAAGTGGGAAACCCCGTAGCACCTATTGGATCACGAACAAATCTAGGTAAGAAGCCACAATAAAAGACGGGGTTCTGGATCCAAGAAACATAAGAGAACTTGGGGAAGATCTAGGGAGGTCTTCCAGAGCTGGGGCTAAAACTTTCACTCGTAAAAATTCTTTGTGCATGAAGAATCTACACAAGAAAAAGACCTGTAAGTATTGCTGGTTGAGTGGGTGTGATTGGGCTAGTGAATGAGATGTGACCTGGTCACAACCCAAGTGTGAACCTGAAGGCCGCAGTTCCAATCTCCCGCGAGGAACTTGGTCGGCCGACGAAGAAGCAAGTCGGGAAAAACTCATTTCGCTTGTAAAACCAAAACTCGGGGGAGTTTTGGGGACCAATCACGGGAAGCTAAAAGGGAAGGATATGTTCCCCTGAGTTCAAGAAATTGGTAAACCTTTTAGGTACCGGCTTGGTGGAAGCCCAGGACGCAAAACAGAGATCCATCACTGGCCGAGGACCCGCAGCTCAGCTCGCTGAAAGGGTGAGTAATCCAGCAAGAGCGGAACCCGGTTTGTGACAGAATAGTTTGGGAAAGGATCCCAGTTCTTAGCGGGAAGCTAAGAATAGACTCAGCACAAGATCCATGGAAAGTAAGCAAGTTTCAAAATTTAAAAAATAAAGAATGGGGCAGGGAAAAAGCTAGCTCCGAAAAGAGCCCAAGGAAAAGCATATCCTGGAAAAAGAGAGCGGTGCTCTCGAGATCCCATGGGAGAGCCCGCTGGGATGGATTCTAGAACATTGGGAGGAATGTTCCAGAAGAAAAGGTAAGTCCAAGGAAAAACTGATTTACTACTGTATAGAGGTTTGGAGAGGCAAAGAAATAAGGAATCATGTAATTTAGCCCACATTCAGCACATTTGAAAAACGGACCTGCAAGGCATTATGCAATCATGTGAATAATAAAGAATCGCAGGACCATGAGGTGAAAGAATACGCTGAATTATGGATAGGATCTAGGATTGGATTGTTTGTCATGAAAGCTAAAAAGGGGATCTTGGCTCAGAGTGATGCATGGAACCCTCTTGACTATCTCCCTCCCCCACATCTTGTACTTGCACCACCGCCTGTACAGGCTCAGGGGCCTCCATCCGCACCCCCGGCACCCTTGAATCAGCCCATACCAACAGAGGGTCCTTCGCCAGGGGCCCCGATCACTAGATCGGACCAAGCCTCTGTGTCCCTCCCTCTTCAGAGTTCCCAGGTGACATCTCAACTGCCTCCCCCACTTCTACCCCTACCCCCGGATGGACCCTCAGACCAGACACCTCTCCTCATGCCCCTTGTAGTCTCATCAAAACCCTTGGCGCTGCCTCCTCAAATTCCAGAGGCACCGCATTCACAAGCTTTGGGACTGCAAATCCCACAAGCCTCCTTGCACCTCCCATCTTTGTTTTCCTTGCAACCATGGGAGGTCTCCCCTCCCTTGGCGCAAACCCCGATTACCCCTCAGCCGCTTTTCCCTCTGTGCCCACCAGTCCCACAACCCACAGGAGCCAGAAAACCAGTCCCAGTGAGTTCTCCCCCAGCAAGCAGAACCCAGCACCAGGCAAAGCAAATGAACAAGGAAAGGAGTTAAAATGAAGAAGATAAACACAATTTCTTCCCTTTACGGGAAGTACCTACAGCACCCGGAGTTATTTGGTTTGTAAACGTTCCAATTAATACCGGGGATGTGAGAGCTTTCAAGAAAGAAATGGGTCGACTACTAGATGATCCATTCGGGGTGGCAGAAAGGCTAGATGACTTTCTGGGAGGTAGCATCTACACTTTTGAGGACCTTATGTCCATCTTAAGGTCACTGTTTAACACTGAAGAAAAGGACATAATCCGACAAGTAGGAATCCGAAATTGGGAATGCCGCAACCCCCAGGGTACACCCAGAGACCAGAAATGGCCCAGTCAGAGTCCGGGATGGAATTCACCTACTAAGGAAAGTAGGCGAAATATGATAGATCTAAAGAATATCATGATTCAAGGTATATGGGAGGTGGTACCAAGGGGGCAAAACATTAGCCGAGTGTTTGGGGAATGCCAGGGGAAGGAAGAATCTCCTTCAGAATGGTTGGACAGGCTCCGGAAAAGTTTACAGGTTTATTCTGGAATGAATCCTAATTCGCCCATTGGGGAAGTGTTGTTAAAAACACAATTTGTTGCAAAATCTTGGGAGAACATAAGGAGAAAACTGGAGAAAATAGAGAATTGACAAGAGAAAAGTTTACAAGAACTACTGAGGGAGGCTCAAAAGATATACATGAAGAGAAATGAAAAAAAAAAAAAACAAAAATAAAGGCTAAAGTACTGGTTGCAGCTGTAAAAGTACAAAGGCAGGAATGCTACCAAGACAAGGTAAGAACAACGCAAAGAAAACAATCAGGTCCTTCAAATAGGGACTCGGAATCTAAAAAGGAACCTGTCATGGGTTTTGTCGAGGCGACCAGTGCGGTGACACAACCAATCTCGGAGAAGCCGTCGGGAGGCCCAGGGAGAGTTCTCTTTTCTTTGTGAAGGGCAAAAGCTCCCTTGATCTTGATTTTCAGTACGAATACAGACCGTGAAAGTGGCGTACACCAGTCAAAGCGTAACGCAGGTGTCCTAAGGCGAGCTCAGGGAGGATGGAAACCTCCCGCGGCGCAGAAGTGGCCAAAGCTCTACCTCTACACTGATTTGTGGATAGTAGCCAATGATCTGTGGGGCTGGTTGGAAAGGTGGAAAAAGGCCAACTGGCAGCATAGGGGAAAACCAGTCTGGGCTACTGATGAATGGAAGGACATTGCCACTCGGGTAGAGAGGCTGACTGTGAAAGTCCGCCATGTAGATGCCCATGTCCCCAAGAGTCGGGCTAATGAGGAGCACCAAAACAATGAGCAAGTAGATCAGGCTGCAAAGATAGAGGTGCCAAAGACAGATTTAGATTGGCAACACAAGGGAGAGTTGTTCCTAGCCCAATGGGCCCATGATGCCTCAGGTCATCAGGGCAGAGATGCCACCTATAAGTGGGTATGACACCAAGGGGTGGATTTAACCATGGATAGTGTTTCTCAGGTCATCCATGATTGTGAGACGTGTGCTGCAATCAAGCAAGCCAAGCAGGTGAAACCCTTATGGTATGGTGGGCAGTGGTCCAAATACAAGTATGGGGAAGCCTGGCAGATTGACTATATCACCCTTCCCCAAACCCGCCAGGGCAAGCGCTATGTGCTAACCATGGTGGAAGCCACCACTGGATGGTTAGAGACCTACCCTGTGCCTCATGCTACTGCCCGGAACACCATCCTGGGCCTGGAAAAACAAGTCCTGTGGAGACATGGCACCCCTGAGAGAACTGAGTCAGACAATGGGACCTATTTCAAGAACAGCCTTATCAATACTTGGGCTAGAGAGCATGGCATTGAATAGATATATCACATTCCTTATCATGCACCGGCTGCTGGGAAAGTTGAACGGTGCAATGGACTACTGAAGACTGCCCTGAAAGCACTTGGTGGGGGAACCTACAAAAATTGGGAAATGAACTTAGCAAAGGCCACATGGATGGTCAACACGCGAGGATCTGTCAATCGAGCTGGTCCTGCCCAGTCTGAACCCTTGCACACAGTGGATGGAGGTAAAGTCCCTGTGGTACACATGAAAGGTATTTCAGGAAAGATTGTTTGAATTAACCCTACCTCAGGCAAAGGTGAACCCATTCGTGGGATTGTTTTTGCTCAAGGATCTGGTTACACTTGGTGGGTAATGCAAAAAAATGAAAAAACCAGTTGTGTACCACAAAAAAACTAATCCTAAGTAAGAATTGAGTGTAAAGGTTCATTGTGATAGGTATGATGCAGATGGGTAATAGAATAAGGGGTGGATAATGTCATGGGTTTTGTAAAGAGCATATTATTCTATTCCATCTGGGTGGAGCAGAATTGCTTATCTTTGCTCAAATGGGTCAGTGTCACTTATCAGATGGTGGAGTGCTACTTAACTCTCTTCATTGTTTCACTACTTCCATGGGAATGTCTTCTGCTAATGGACCATTAAGAGCTCATCAATGACATTACACGTTACACTGCACTATTGTAAGCTGCTCCACACAGGGAGGAGGAGCCAAACCATCTTAACCTAGATAAAAAGGAGCCACAGTCCCACTAGGTATCCAGTTCTTCCACCGGATTCCTGGAGGAAAACCAGACCCATCTCACCATTACTGGACCCTTTTTCTTCAACGGGACCATTTCTACTCCGACAGAACCACATCTGCCACTCCAGGAGGGCTTACTTTGGACTGCTTCCAACACCCTGACCAACAGGGTGTCAGGTTGTATTTCTGACTCTGTCAGGGTTTTCTAGGATTTCTTGTTTGTTTATTTGTTTGCTTATTCTTCTGTACTACAACATCTGTATTTTTATATCCCTAGTAAAGAACTGCTATACCTATTCCCAAAATCTTTGCCTGACAGCCTTTTAATTGCAAATTTATGATAATTTGGAAAAGGGGGGGAGGGGCTTACATTTTAAGGGAGACTCCAGCCCTCCCTGGCAGATAGTTGTCTATCTAAACCAAGATAGAACCCCTGGAGTGTTTCTACTGCAAAAAGAAAGGGGATTGAAGGTTTCTAAATCAAAATTGCAATTTGCTGAATCAGAAGTAAGGTACCTAAGACACTGGATATCGAAAGGTAAGAAGAAATTAGATCCTGAGAGGGTAGCAGGAATTATAGCTCTGCCCCCTACACAAACCAAAAGGGAAATCAAACAATTGTTAGAACTGTTGGGATACTGCAGACAGTGGATTGAAGGATATAGTAAAAAGGTAAAGTTTGTTTATGAGAGACTGAACACAGACAGGGTGAAATGGTCTGAAAAAGATGAACTGGAATTTAAGAGATTAAAGGTGGCATTGATAAGTGCCCCTGTGTTAAGCTTGCCAGATGTAAAAAGACAGTTTCAATTGTTTGTGGATGTTAGTAATCACACTGCCCATAGAGTTCTAACCCAGGACTGGACAGGGGTCAAAAAGCCTGTAGGACATGTTTCTAAGCTTCTAGATCCAGTGAGCAGGGAATGGCCCACTTGCTTGCAAGCCATTGTGGCAGTGACTCTGCTGGTGGAAGAGGCTAAAAAAGTGACATTTGAGGGTCCCCTCGTGGTTTACTCACCACAAAATGTGAGGAGCATTCTGCAACAGAAGGCAGATAAATGGCTCACAGATACCAGGCTCCTGAAATATGAGGCTATCCTGGTGCACTCACATGGTTTGGAACTGAGAACAATAGCTGCTCAGAATCCAGCCCAGTCTCCGTTTGAAGAGGCACTGGGGGGAACCTCCCACAAGTGCACAGAAATAGTAGACCTGCAAACAAAGGTAAAACCAGATTTAGAAGAGCAAAAATTAGAAGAAAGAGAAAAATGGTTTGTGAATGGGTCAGCAAGAGTAATTGAGAGAAAAAGAAAATCAGGATATGCCACAGTAGATGGAAAAGTAGTGGAGTCAGGACCTCTGAAGGCAAATTGGACTGCCCAAGCCTGTGAATTATTTGAAGTGCTAAAGGCACTCAAATAATTAAAAGGGAGAAAATAAACCATCTTTACTGATTCAAAATATGACTCTGGAATTCCACACACTTTTGGTAAAATATGAGAAAAGAAGTTTAATTAACACTCGAGGACGAGGTTTAATTCATAGAGAAATAATAAAACAAATTTTGAAGGCTATCAGGGTGCCAGAAGAAATCTCCATTGTCCATGTCAAAGGACACCAGGTAGGTATGCAATTTCAGACTAGGGGAAATAATTTGGCTGACGGAGGCAAAAAGAGGAACGTTGCTCATGATGAGTATATCTGAGGTTAGAGAAAAGGGGACTCTGGAATACCTCCATACCCTTCTCAGAAGAAAATTGAAAAATTTGAGAAAACAGGAGGGAAGCTAGAGGAAGAGAAATAGAAATTGCCTGATGGAAGACAATTGGTATCAAAAGATTATACTAAAAAAACTTTTTAAAAGATTGTATCAGCAAACACACTGAGGAGTACAAGCTTTAAAATTTTTCAGATGCAAAGAAATTTGTGAATTGGCCAAATAAGAAGTGGATGGGTGTATGATCCGCCAGAGGGTCAATCGAGCCAGATCCAGACAAACAGCATCAAGAGGATGTCCAGTTGCCTATTGCCCATTTAAAAGGATCCAAGTGGATTTCACTGATTTACCTAAGGTAAGAAGATACAAATTCTTATTGGTAATAGTAGACAAATTAACCCACTGGGTGGAAGCCTTCCCCAGGGCAAGAGCCAAAGCTCAAACAGTGTCAAAGAAAGAAATTATCCCTCGCTATGGGATAGTGGATCACATTAATTCTGATCAAAGAACACATTTCACTTCCAAAATTATTAAACAAATTGCAGAAGCCTTAAGAATCTAACGGCAGTATCACACCCCATGGCACCCATAAAGTTCAAGACAAGCAGAAAGAATGAATCAGACATTAAACCTCAATTATCTAAATGAATGATAGAAACTAGAATGTCTTGGGTAAAATGCCTTCCTCTAGCTTTGCTAAACATAAGAACTATGCCTCACTCAGGGATGGGACTGTCACCATTTAAAATGCTTTATAAAATGCCTTACAAACACTGAATGCCAGTTGGGCATCCTCAAATAGAAGATGCCCAGATTCAACCATATTTAATAACCATAAACAGGAATTTGCTGGACCTATGGAGACATGGGCTGATTCCTCAGAGCGCCCCCTTGGGGTTTGCTATACACAAAATAAATCTCAGAGATGAGGTCTTGGTGAAAGCCTGGAGGGAAGTCCCTCTGACACCTCATTGGGAAAGTATTTCTACTGTCCTTACCACAGATACAGCAATCAGAACTGCAAAAAAAGGTTGGACTCGCTTGTCACGAGTAAAGAAATCTGAGCCTTAAGGCACTGCCCCGAAGTGGAGAGTGTCCTCGTCTCCTGGAGACTTGAAGATCAGGTTACAGCATCACCATAAATGACCGAAGGGGATCAGGTAAGTTGTTCAAGACCAGATTGTGAATGTTTTCCCTTTGTATACTTTAAGTGTGTATACTGTAAACAGATCTGGGGGGCTCATTGTCAAGGGGGGCACCGACCAAGGGGTTGATGTACCAAGTATTTAGAGGAGGAACAAGAGGAGACTAGCCATCTTTTAGTACTTGCTACTCATGTGGGTTTACTAGAGTTAAACTCTCCAGAGTGGTACTCAATATATAAAAAAGGAAATAAAAGAACAATTAGATGCAGAGGCAGAAGCGCTCGCAGTTGAGTGCTGAAGGACAATCAAAGTGCCTTGCCGCCCAGATACTATCAGGTTGTCCCGGTGGGGTGTCTTTAAGATGAGGTTTGCAGTTCAGACAAACAGGACCCAAGAAGCATATGCCTGCTGCCGAGAAGATAAGCTACCCCGCCGCGGGTTGCTACCCCATGAGCGAAAGGAAAGGCAGAGGAGTATTCCAGTGGAGAATCCTAGTAGTCCTGAGCCTAGTCCTTAGCCAAGCTGGGGGTTCTACCTCGAGAACCCACAGAGGCTGACCTCCATGAAGGAGTGCAAACAGTGCTTGCAGATTGCAAAAAGAAACAAAGATCCTGAGGTATCAGGCACATTACGATTGCCAAGAGAGTTAAAAAAAAAAAAGGTATTGTTACTTCAATGGCACTCAATACCAAATTTGTGAATTAGAATAAGGAGTAGCGTGCCATGACCCGAGAGCAATTACTAAAGACGGGCAGTCTAAACTTCATGAAATATACAAGCTAGAAACAGAAAAGAAACAACTATTCCTGTTTGTGACCAATGCAATCAAACTGTGTGAGTAGGTGAGAGAAAGAAATCTACTTTTTTGAGATACTATCAAATCAATAAGATGTATTATAACAAGAATAAATTAGAAATGTGTACTATGGGTAGAAAAATGTATTAGATGAGTAAAAAACTTAAAACCTGAAAGGAAAACACTCTCAAAAAATGAACCCATAGTATTGGATCTCCTCAGGAGTGATGATGATAGAACAAGCTTGCAATTTAATGAAACATTTTGTTTCTCAAAAAATGAGGAAGGGCTAAACCTGGGAAGTAAGATGCAAATACTAACCCAAGAATTGAGGAGACAGGAATTAGAGGCAAATAAAAAGATACATCTTATCAAAAATATTGTGAGGTAATACAAGAAGAATGAGATTATTATGACCGATCCAAAAATGATTAGTAAAAGAGAAATAAAACTTACAGGGCACCATTGGAGTAAAGGAAAATTTTGGTGAAATGTACACATTAGAGTGATTTGCTAAGAAATTGTATCAAATGAAACAGGAATTTAATGTAGAACTAAAAAGATAAGAGACTGTAGTAGATGTAGTGAATAAGTTCGTGTATAAAATATTGTATGTTTTAAATCTGAAACTGTCACCGTAAGTTTGGATTCCAAAAGCAGCACAAGGCATCTCCAAAATTTCAAGGTCCATTGTGCAACTGTGAAATAGCAGAATTTGCAACAGAAATGGCAAGGCTGAATGGGAGATAGCCCATTCATCAAAGGTAGACCTCCACTTCACGGCTAATCAAAATCTGATATCAATCTTGGTGGAAGATCTAGGAGAATGATCAAATCAGCGCCCCAAAAGAAGATTCTCAGAACACCTTTCATACTGTCAAGAAACCCTTTCAAAACCTCACTCAGAAATAAAGAAAGACATGAATATTTGGACTTTCAATGGACATTGCCTCCAGGCAGAAAAACTGTATAAAAACCGTACACTGAGACCCAGCATTTGTGGACAAAGTTGGACAGCATCGTTGCTGCTGCTCCTCTGTCCACCCAACATTCGATCAATGTCCAAATTTATTGTGGCTTTCTCAAGCTGATTTTGGAAATTGCTAAATAAATTCTTTAATATTAGATTGGCTATTGATAATTTATACCACTGGTTTAAAAAATGTGTTTGCAAAGCTTTGTTTGTTTTAAGGATTATGTCCATGTATCCTGCTACTATTGATTTTCACAGAAGAGGAATGTGATGTACTCATCCTGTCACAATGTGAATCCACAAAATATCTTCCAGACTGACATATAGACTCAAAATACAGACTCAAAAAATATTTCTTGCTTCCCATTTTCAGTCACAAAACAATTCAGAAAACATAATGCACATGCCTCTGAAGAAGAGAGGACAGAGAACAGGGTCACAAAATGTTTCCTCAAATAATTATTAAAGTATTTCTATTTCAGCAGTACCATGAACAGATGGATGCTGAGGCTTACAACCAGGTTCTAACTTTTCTACTCTACTTTTGAAAAATTTCTCTGCTTTCTCAGTCTTTTTTTTCCCTCCCTTTTCCATATCATAGGAGGATCAGTAGGAATTCTTTTCTGGGATTGGCATAATGTAATCTTTAGTTACCCAACACCTTTAAGCACCACATGTCTTTTAAATTCCTGTATTGCTCTTTAGGAGTTTGGACTATGCATATTATGTAACGGTGTCACAATCCGCTCACACAAGCGGGGTTCGTGATGGTTCATTTTAGGGATCTCAGAGCACAAAAGACACAGCGGGGGACAAACTCAGTTTACTCAATCACAAATGCACCTTTATTTAGTGCCAACAAATGTGATAGTGGGGAGAGAAAAAGAGAATAGTTAGAAAAACAGAAAAGAGGGGAAGGGGATTATAGCTACCAACATGGAGGGTCGAGTCCTCGAGGCTTTTGAAGATGCCTATAGACGCGGTCTTCTCCAGTGGGGAGATCTCAAAAGTGAGCGGGGGTCTCCAGGGTTTTTATAGTCCTCTCTGAAGCGACAGGCAGTTGGCCAAACAGGTGGGGGAAATCACTGCAGTGTGTTCATTTAGAGAACCCAGAACAAGTCGGTCATCAGCAGGTACAGTGTCAACCAGTACAAGTCAGCAGGCGCAGTCACTTCACCGTGACTTGCCCATTGTTTCTGCTCAGATTCTGATGTTCCGATATGGGTGCTGGGTTTTTCCATCGAACACACCTGCAGGAAGCACTTGGCCAACATCCCACCTCAGCCAGGCCAGAACTCCTGTGTTGAGATTTTAAAGTCCCTTTTAGGGGTTTCAGTCTCTGTCCTTGATGATGGTCGTGAGGCAGATGAGGGATCTTCAGACCGTCTCTTACAAACAGTCACAGTAGGTGACTGCAAATTCTCTAAAGACTTTTGTGCTGCAATAAGTGTCTGGGTGTCATGGGTTGAAACAGCTATTGCAGAGTTGGTGGCATATTTGAGAAGTTATACAGCTCTTTTGAACACAACTCATATCTCTGAAATCTGTTTAACTGAGAAGCAATGAAAGAAAGAACTGAATGAATATAAATATCTTTTTTCTTATTTAAATTTATTAATACTAAAAAGAGCTTCAGAAGTCTGCCATGAGATAAAGGAATACTCCTGTGTTACCATACTAAAACTAGAACTGAAAAACAAGGAGTTTAATAATTCAGTCAGGAGTCAGAGGGAAACTGCTTGTAACAGCAGCATTAAGTCCCAACAATCCTTCCTACGTAGTGCTGTTGTGCATAAATCTGTGTCTCCATCAAAATTCGTAGCAAGCTGGGAATATACTGTCAGCTCAGCAGAACTGGGAACTTGGTGCAAAACAGTTAACAAGGACAGAGTAGTTGCAGTCCTCAGGTTTCAAAATCCTTAAAAAAAATGTAACCTAAGCTGACTACATAAATGATCCATGCTACAGTTCCATATGGCACCATAAGGGACACAGTCAAAAAATCCACAAATATTCCCATGACAGCTACTTCTTGCTGTAGCACAGGCTTGAGCACCATGCTTGTAGTAACTGGAAAATGAGATCACTGAGCAGGGGCCCTGCACTCTTCAAAATCCAGTCAGATCTCTTACTTCGATGAGGACTCACTGTGAGGTACGAGAACAGTCTATGGCCCATGTACAAAGAAAGGAGATTATTTTGATCACATGTGAGATATGCCTTCCCAGATGGGTAACAAGAGAAGATGACAGGAAAGATGAACTGATTTTCTCCATAAGATGGCTAACTATCCTCAGCTTTCAATCTCAGACATGAAAATGTTTACCTTGCAGACCTTTTTAATGAATGCACTTTTGCATTCACACTTCCAGCCCAAGGTCTGTGATGGTATGGCACCGTCTGGAATCAGACCTGGGCTGTCTGGCCAACGAACAATGGGCTGATGGAGACTCATTGAAAGAGAATTTGATTCTGTTACAATCATTTGATCTATTTGTTTTCAAAAGCATAGCACACAGATTGAATAGGTTGGTGTTTCTAACTTTCCCTGGTACAATAGTCCTTTTGAAATTGGTGCATTGCTTACAGCAAACCCAGTGCAATTGCTTCTGGGCATCTCAATTTTTCCTATTTTGTTTTGGTTTTGTATATATATTGTTTAGATGGTGAATTTCTCCATGATGTTCAGACACCGATGGAGTGCTATGCCTACTCACAGTGCTGTGTAAGCAATAATTCAATCTCCAAAGTATTGTAAAGGTGATTTACAGTGAGTGACAATAAGTGATTTAATAACTGTTTCAGTTAAGGCTGTAGAGTATACTGTAAACCTCTTGCAAAACCTGTTTCAGCTACTGTGGCTCTCTGCGGATCTGTAAAAACTCGTGTGTTTAGCTACCTAAATTTGGAGAGAACAAATTACCGTGAGAGTTTCAGATGCTATAGAGACCGCATTATTAACAATTAACCATTAATACCCATTCTTTTTATATTAAAGCATTTGCTGGAATGCAATCAACTTTTAATGCTGTCAGCAATAATAAGAAAATTAAACCCCCAACCTTCAGGATAGTGGTTGGGCTTTGTGCCATAAGAGAATTTATAAAAAAGCCAAAGACCCCAAACCTTTAGGCAAAACCAGCAGACAAAACACAAAATATTTTCAGGTGCGTTACCTTTCAGACTAATTTTGCAAATTTCAAATGCAAGCGTTATAGAAAGTGTAGCAAATTGAATGACTTTCCTGTATACTCCCCCTCCGATACAGAAAGAACAAATATTGACATACTCTGGCTGAATTCCTTACTCCTGAGTTTAATATTTTAACAAACCTCTCTGGGGACTGTGTGGGGTTATATATCAAAAATACAGAGACCTACTACTTTCTTGAGGTTAGGATTCATGATGCCATATTTTTACAGACTCAGACAACTTACACCCTATAGAAGGCACATGGGTGTTTTTCCATAGCCCCAGTACTACGGTACATGATTTGGGCAATAGATATCCATGATAATGACTCATAAATAAAATACTTATGCATGTGGAGAATAAAATGGGGTAAAAGCCTCAGTGATTGGGGGGACCCTTTTGAAGAGTAGTGTTGATGTCACTTAGTATACTGTGGAAATTTTTACCATGTCGTTTTGGCAAAAGCTTTCAAATGGTTGTCATTCCTGTTCACTCCCAAAAATGACAGAATTGTCAGGTATATAATCCATAGTGCTTTTCTTTCATCTCAGAAAAGAGAGTGCAAACTCTGACTTTTAAATGCTTTTGAGGCTTTTAAAGCCAATACCCAATACAAGGTATGCTAAACTGGTTTAAAAAAACCTGCTTGTCTATCATATTTCAGCATTTGGGGTTGAAATACAAGGCAGAACAGTCTGAGTGCTATTTTTTTGTTTCTGCTGCTTTGATAAGGCAAAGACAAAAAACAAAAAAAACCCCCTACTACCACAGATAAACTGGAGGATTACCAATAGACATAAAGTAGGACATAATGAATCAGTAGCACTGCTGAGAGTTTAACAAAGGCGACATTGTTCCGCCACACAATGGGAGTGAAAGGTTAATCAGAGGCAAGAACATACTAAAATTGGGGGACAGGAAAAGATACTAAACCTGAAAAATATCAAAAGCTCACTTCTGAACCTTTTCACCCTGCTTCTTTGGCGTCTTCATGTCCTCTGGAACAAATTGAGATATCCTGATCTCATTAAATGACTGTTTAACTTGCTTTTCTCAGGAATGTATTCCATACAGCCTTCATTTTCCAAATGAGGAAAAACTGTCATTTTTCTGTATTGACTCAATTTCCTAGGTCACAGGCTGCTCTTGTGTTTCAGCTTTTGAACACCAGAAAAAGTTTTGGTAGTTTCACATTTAGAGCTGCTGCACTGGGATTTTAAAAGATTCCATAAAACTATGTCTGATATTCCTTCACTTAGGAAACACTCTGAAGTTTAACCCCACAAAACGTCAATGTATTGGTTTGCATTGCTCTTACTCCTTCCCTCTAGTAAATTAAGATACCTTTAGCCCCATCAGCCTTTGCATTTTTTTTTCTAAGTAAATTCTGACACTATTGTTAATGTCTTATGCTCTCTCACCTCAAGTTGCATATATGTCAACACCCTGCATTCCCACCTCGCTCTAGCCCAGTCTCCAACCCCTAATGATTTCCTATGGTATTCCCATTGAAAGCAATTAGCTGCACCAAAGCTCATTCCCTCCTACCTGATGCATACACAGTACCTTTCCTCTCAGCCTGTTTGCCTGCAGGCAGGGCAGTTGAGAAGACAAGTGTTCTCTGTTCGTATCATAGGTCCTTGGCAAGAGCACTCCATGTGCCTCATATCCCTCCAGGAGACAAAGCCAGTAAATTCAAGAGGGCATAATTAATCAACTTTGGTCCTATAATGATTCCTACCTTCAAAGAAAGACACTTCACCACTTTTTCTTGTAAGTACCCTGTACACCACACCAACAGTGCAAATGGGTATCTTATAATTTATTCTATTCTCTCTGATCAGCCTCATATTTGAACAGCTTGAGTTAAGTGTTCCACCATTTCTTGCTCCCTTTTCTTGTCTTCTCCTTCCAATTTAGAGAAAATCTAAATTTTATAATTTCTTAATTTAGAACACATTTCACTGGAGTTTTCAGTCTCAAACAGTTCTTGGTCTGTTTTGAGATACAGTGGCAACTGCATGTCTTCTAAACGGTTTACATTTGTTCTGGCACCCTCTGAAGTTTAGAGGATGAATTTGGACAAATCTTTTCAGACATTCTGTGGTCCTTCTGGGCCACACTGACCTCCTCCTTCTGAAGACCAGCTATAGGATACACGGAAATAGACTTCAAACTGCATCAGAGGAAGTCAGATTGAACAATAGAAAACAGTTCTTCACACAGAGGGTGGTTGGGCACTGGAAAACTGGTTCCCTGTGGAAGCGATCACAACAGCAGCCTCACAGAGTTCAAAGACCATCTGGATAAGTTAATCATATGGTTTAGTGTTAGGTGGTTCTGCAAGGAGCAGGGAATTGCATTTGATGGTCCTTATGGGTCTCTTCCAACTCAAGTTACTGTGATTCCTGACAAAGTACTTCGGTAGGAGGAACAAATGTGACATTGGGAAAAAAAGGAGGAGAGAGCATATCTATAGGTTCGAGGAAGAAAGGAGGTACTGGGTGTCAGTAGGGAGCTCTAACATCTCTGGAGCAATCCTGTCCCCCATATGTACATAGGACCTGAACGCCCATATCAACAGGGGCTAAGCCAGCTGGCTGACACTCTAGCACAGCTACACCCTAATGGTTTGACAGGTCATGACTACAGAAAGGCAAACATAGTACCCATGGCTTACAAACAGAAAAGAAGGGTGATCTGATGAACTACAAGCCAGTTATCATCTCCGCTTCTGGGAAATTCATGTAGTCAACAGCCTTGGAAATTTCTTCCAGGCATATGAAGGTGGGTGGCAGTGGCAAGTAATATCATGCATTTACCTAGAGTAAAAGTGGGAGCTGTGAATGTCATTGACCACAACCTTTGAACCAACTGATTCTGCCATGGTATTTCCATATTTGGGTTCAGGCGCTGAGGGCTGGGTGGGCAGATAGCTACATGAGTAAAAGAAGTGGTTAGGTGTAAAGGCTGGTGACTAGTGGTTTGTGGCCAACCTGGAAACTGGTTAGGGGTGGCATTCCCCAGGGGTCTGTTGGGATCTGTCCTGTTTCATACATCAGTGTCTCAATGGAGAAGATGTAGTGCTCTTGCCTCAGCTTTGTATATGACACCAGGCTGGGGTGCCTTTAGTCAAATACTTCATGAAAGGGCTGTATGACTTGGACAGGTGGGATGAAGGGGATGGCAGTGACCCCATGAAATTTAACAAGGACAAATGTTGAGGTCTGCTATGGAAGGCAGAGTGCTGCAGACTGGGTCTGGGGACCAGCTCTGGGGGAACAGCCAGCTAGCAGGGTGAACACATGCCAGCTGTGTAGTATGTGAGAACCATGGATCATCCCCTCTTCTCTCTGCTCAGACCACATAAGAAGTTATGCTTTATATACAGGAAAAACATTGACAGATTGGTGACAGTTGAGGTCCCCAGCATAGGGCAGGTCCAGAGAGGGCCATGAAAATGGTCAGAGATCTAAAGTACCCCTCCTATGAAGACAGTCTGAGACAGTTGATGTTTCACCTGGAGAAAAGAAGGGGAAACCTTATTGCAACCTTCACATAACTAAAGCGGGCTTGTTTGAAAGACAGAGAAAGACATTTTACCAGGTCCTATAGTGACAGGACAAGAGGTAATGGTTTTGAACTGAAAAAGGGTAGGATTAGATTTTAGGAAAAAAATATTGAATGTAAGGGTAGTGAGGCAGTGTCTTGGGTTTTGTAACCAAAAAATATGTTTATTCCATTCCATCTGTTGAAGCCCGGTTGGGGAGGTGTTTTTTTTTTTTTATCTGTTGTAACTCCAGAAGAGAGGGTGTAACTGCCTTCTCTGATAACAAGTCAGCTGTTAAAACTGGGTGGGGCATTTCTTTTCTCTGTTCAGTCTTCCACTACCTCCATGGGGATATCTTTTGATAATGGGCCATTAAAACTCACCAATAACATGACACATCATCCCATTGTGAGATGCTCTACCCAGGGAGGAAGAGTCAAACCATTTCCACCTAGATAAAAAAAAACCACAAGTGTCACCAGACATCCAGTGCTCCCATGGGACTCCCAAAGGAAGACCAGACCCATCTCTGGACCCTTTTCTCTACAGGACTACAGAACCATCTCTACTTCCAACAGGACCACATCTGCTACTCCAGGAAGTCTTACTTTTGCACTGTTTCCAACATCCTGACCAATAGGGTGTCAGATTGTATTCTGACTCTGCCACTCTGCCAGCGGTCTTTTGTAATACTGCTTTTTTTTTTTTTTTTTTTTTTTTTTTTTTTTTTTTTTTTTTTTTTTTTTTACCTATTAAATTGCATTTCTGACTTGGAGAGTGTCGCTGGTTTTGCTTTCAAACCACTACAGGCAGTGGAAGAGGTTGCCTGGAGAAGTTGTGGATGTCCCATTTCTGGAGATGTCCAAGGCCAGGTTGGACAGAGTTCTGAGCAATCTGGTCTAGTGGAAGATGTCCCTGGCCATGGCAGGGAGGTTGGAACTAGGTAATTTTTAGCAGTCTCTTCCACCTGAAACAAATATATGATTCTATGATATCGTATGTGCATTATCAAACATATATAAGAAGAAAAGCTATCATTAGTGTAAAATCCAGAGCCAACCAAGTACATTTGGACAGTAAGGCAGCATATCAAAATTGTTGAAAATGCTCCTTTAAAATTACTTCCATTTCCTGTGAATAGAGGGAGATCCGTACCAGCTTTGGTCCTTGGATAGAAACTACCTATCCAGGAAGAAGTCTATTTATAAAGGAACAACGACATAAGGCTTGCAAGAGTATGCCTGGGTGCTCTTTTAGCATTTAGTTTAGCATAAAGCTACATTTAGTTTACTTGAACACTCAGTTCCTGGGAATGGGCCAACACAAAGAACTTCCCAACGAATCTGGAAAAAGCCCAATGGGACTTTCAAGGAGAAACCATGGAGTTAGACCAGACTCTCAAGGTCCCTTCTAACCTCAAAAATTTTGTGAAGCAGAGTCAATCTTGCTTTCCTTGCTTTAAATCCTTTTGAAAAAGAAACTGTAAATCCAGGATTGATTTAGGCCACCAAAGGTTCTGCATCACATCTGTAAAGTTGTTTAATGCATCACATTCTCATGGGAAGAGCTTGAGCCTTGATGCTTTATTGTTAGAGTCACTATCTTTAGAATGTGAATCAGGAATGAGAGAAGACATTGCATTGATCGAGAGAGAACAACTCTCTCTCCACCCTTCCTCCCCCGCCTGTCACCCCTGCAAATATTAATCTGTAACCACAAAAGAGTAAAGGATAAAGAAAATTCATCTGAGCAACCAGCATCATGGTTAATTGTGAACATAATTTAACTTAAACCAAGGCACTACAGAATTCTGTTCCATAGTTGCAAGACAGTAGCAAGTGCCTATTGCAGCAACCTACCCTCATAGCTGTGACAATGCAAAGAGAGAGGGGTGTTTAGCACAAAAATGTCCCAGCTGACACTCAATTAAGTTTTTACACAGGTTGTGAGCAGATGTCCAAGGGAGCTTAGGCATGAGATACTTGAAAACTAATTGAGCACCTTAATCTCTACTTCCCTTTATACACAGGCTGAGATTCATGCATTTCTCCAATAACAATAAAAGCATTTCTAGGCTGCCCTGATTGCAGTGGTCCAAAAGACCATCAGTCCACATCTTGATTTTAGTCATATCTGCTTTCACAGAAGCTCATTCCTAATTCGTCCACTTATTTACTATACACTAATAAAAGCAGTATTAACTTTTTCTAAGATGCAAGACAATATTTGAGAATAAACATTTCAGAGGCTTATACTTGTTGGACAGAAGTAGAAAATAAATTATTATTATTATTATTATTATTATTAATAATAATAATAATAATAATAATAATGTCACTACTGTGTTTCATTTTCACCTTATGACCTTCCCAAAGAAACAGCCACATCACAACAACCCCACCCCAAATCTTACCAGGTGCTTAGCAAGCATGGAACTTAAAGCTGGGGACTAACAAGGCTGTAAAAAAAGAATTAAAATATTTAGCTGCATAGGCAAAGTGAAAACGTAGCTGCTCATAGAAGTTGAAATAAAACTGCTTCATCTTGGATAGCCTGGGTGGTACTGCCTGAGCATATCATGAATGTTTGTTCTGCACCACTCAAAAACTAAGCCCTCCTGCAGCATTTTACACCATTTTCTAGACCACCCACTCAGATGAGGATACACAAACCACATGTGCTAGGAATGTCTGCCCTGCACTGAAAGCAGTATCAGCATTATGATCTTATTCCTTGTACAGCCAGGATTTTAATACAAACTTGCCTGTATTTTCAATTCCTTTGATTCTTTAATGGTTTTTATATGGTCACTGGCTATTAGATGCTTAACGATCTGAAAGAGGAATGTAATTGTAGGAAAACCCCAGCATTATCAGAATAGAAATATTTTAAACAAGTATTTCCTATTCTTTTCCTCCACAAAAAAAATAAAAAAAAAAATAATAAAAAAAAAAATTTCTAGGTTTTATTAAAAAGCTGTATCTCACACCTTCACAAACCGACACTTCCTAAATAGGACTTAGACATTGCATTCTGTC
The DNA here is from genome assembly GCF_029207755.1 of Chamaea fasciata. NCBI lineage: Eukaryota > Metazoa > Chordata > Aves > Passeriformes > Sylviidae > Chamaea > Chamaea fasciata. Next base: position 6,027,000 of record NW_027094089.1, on the reverse strand, counting down.
TTTCTGTGAGCAATGAGAAAAGCTAATAATTCATTCCTTGCTGTGATGAGAAGGGTGAAGTTTACTAACAGAAGTCACAGCTTTATAATATCAGTTCCCTAAAGGAACATACAAAAATGCTTAATCCATTTGATGGAAGATTCAGGAAATGGTTACTTCCAGTCAGAATTATACTGAATAATAATAAAAATACATCTGCTGCATTCACAGGCCACATTTGACTTCACTCAAATTTCAAGACTGAAAAAATTAAGGTAAATGAAAAATGCAAGATTATCACTTTTCAGTATAATCAGCCTGGCTGAGGTAAAACACAGAATGTAAGTCAGATGCAATACTGAAACAAATGTGAAACATTAGCATTCCAAACAATAAAACATCCCAAATGCTTTTATGTTGCTGCAATCTCCATCCCTCTCTGCCTCTTCTCACCAACTGCAGCAGATTTTACAGTAGCAAACCAAAGCAGTTGTATTACTGCATCTCTTCTTTACACCATTTTTTTTCTCTCCACCCCACACCCCAGGGCTTTGTTCTCACTGTGGTAATACTCTCTTTCCTGTCTAGTCACAGTGGCATTTCTTGCTGCTCAATCAAATGCAAGGCCCTTACAGTGAGTGTGCTCTGATGTTAATTTATCTGTCCAGACACAGAACCAGCCTTGTAAACGTCATTGATGTAGCAGTGTTAATGCACTGATTAACTCCCAAGCATGCACAAAAGCACTGCAGAGAGATGTGTTTTAGTCCCTATCATCTGTTAGTATGGCTTTTATGCCCAGCAGTAAGGCTTCGTACAGTGTACAGAGTAGCTTTCCTGGTGTACACTATGTTCTACTGTACACTGCTTGACAATTAAGAAAACTATTGAGGCTAATAAAAACACATGCCTCACACTTGTTAAACTTCGGAACATTTCCTATTTCACTGCTTATTTTTGTAGATCCTCCTAGCTCCTGCTGCGGCTGAAAACCTGACAAAATTTTTGTTGCGATGCTGAAGACCAACAAGCAAACACAAAACAGACTCTGTAGACTGAAACAAGAGTTTACTAAAAGATTATCATCAAACTGCACGTGGTAAAAGATGGGATATGGTGTATATGAACAAATCAAACATCCTACCATCAGAGCAGTGTCTGGAGTAAGATAATGCATACAAGAAAATGAAATTAATGAGGCAGTTTTCACTTCAGACAATTCTACAGCTTTCCCACCAATTTTGCAAACTGACAGGTCTTAAAATCAATGAGTCATTCAAGAGACCCCAAAACATTGGTACAGCTTCTAGGAAAGGGAGATTATACCAAGAAAGGACCAAGGATTCAAACTAGATTGTGAAAGTACTTTATTTCACTGTGAGAATGGGAAAGGAGAACAGTGGGACATGCAAAACCCAAGAATTTGTAATTTCCTTCCCAGAGACTAAAAGAAACTTTTAACAGAAATATACTGGGTTCTCCAAATGCACTGTACTGAGTGCATTTTGTTTCTGAAATTGAAAGCATGGACTTTTCATAAAAACACCAAACCAATGAAGAGAGAGAGAAATGATAAACCATTTCTTACAGGCCAAAGGCTGACAACTGAGCATGGACTTAAGTTTTACCTTGGAAGACTCTCTTCGCTTCAGTGTATGAGAGGAGGAAAGGAGGCTCTTTCCTCCTTTCTATCTCTTTCTCTTTAGCATGGACCAAGATGGCCTTCAAATTAGACAATACTGAAAGCCTTGTAAAAGCCTCTCAGCTGAGCAGAATTTGTATTAAAAAAAAAAAAATTAAAAATTGTCTACCAAATTGGAGATCCACTTTCTGAGGAGGAAAGTTACTAGTGAGAAAACCGTCTTTGCTACTGGATAAAACTATGGCTCTAGTAACAGTGACTCATGCTGAGAATTACTCTAGATATTGGAACTTACTGCTAATCTCTGTTTGTCTGGTTCAAATTCTTCTATATAACTGTTTTAAACAGCTTTACGTTAAGTAAAATTTCAAAACGTTTGTTGTCGGGTTTGGTCTCCTCACCCGAGCTTAAAAGATAGTAAAAAGTCTTTTTTCTCTCTGAAAGCCCCAAGCCAGGTCGCGAGAAAGAAGCAGAGTCCTCAAGGTCTTGTTCTCTTGATATTTCATGTGGTTTATTGTTTCATATCTTAAAAAGTTCTCTGTGCCCAGCCAAGATCTGAACAGCAGCTAGGACACGAGGCGATTCCTCCCACAGTGGGACGTCGTAGTCCCTTTATACAGAAATTTACGTATCACCTGTTTACACTTTTATTCCAATACCTATCACCTATACTAAAATGGTCAACTTTACTCTAATCCAATCTCCTTAAACTACTTTGTGCCACTGTCACCAAAAGATGGAGGCCAGGGGAGAAGAACGAAGAACTAAGGGCAACACCCTAAATCCTCCATCTTGTCCCCCATGTACCTATATTCTAAAAACTCAAAACTACATCATTTCTCATCCTATACCAAACTAAACTACTTTTTTCACATCTTTATGGTTTGTAATTGTTCCCGAAGTGTTGGAAGTCATTCCCATGGACTGAAGTCAAAGGCAGTGTCCTCCTGAGCTCTGTGCCAGGGTCTCCAACCTCCCTGTACAGCTCCAAAACCCCCCTGCACAGATCTCAAACCCTCTTACTCAGGTCTGTGGCCTCCCAGGGCATCCAGAGGAATGCCCTGGACTCCGACAGTTTGTTGCCAAAACACTTTAACCCATCCCAAAGATAAATCCTTATAGATGTTACAGACTTGGAAGGGTATCTTCTTGTTTTTCCTTAAGAGAAATATGAATATCTGAATGTCTGAAATTAGGTGAACATAGATTTATTTTGTTTCTGTATACAAAATCAGATGAAAATAGTTAACTTAAAATTTAGATCAAAACTTAGTCACTCTATTTCTATCAAGAGTTTTGTTAAAAAGCCAACACACACATTGACACCAACAGTCTATTTTCTCTCTCCCACTGAATTAAAAAATTTAAGAGTTTAAGGATCATCCACAGTTTGCATGAAATTCAGCACTGATTTGATACTGTAATTGATCTCATCTCTCTTTTATGCCTATTCACCTAGTTTCTCTTTTCCTCCACCCCTGTTCTCAGTGTACAATAAAGCTTATCTGGTATTTTTAAGGGTAAAATGATTCATTTCACCATTTCTAAAAAAACAGTGCAATAGTCGTACTAGAAGTATCCCCTTCTGAAACTCAATGAGTCTTTACCACAAGACTTAGTTAGAAAAGCCTAAATGGACAAAATTCCATATACATCTGGTATAATTAAAAGACAGGAAATTTGAACACACATTTGTAGACCAAAGGTTTTTAAGGTTGCTTTTAGATTACCAAACATTTTCATATAAAACAATCAATAAAAATCGAAGTTTATCCCCTTTACATGCACCCCCTTCTCCCTTCCCCATCGTTACCTGCCTTCTGTCAATAGTAAAGTTAACATTGCAAGCCCACTCCTCCATCCCTTCCCAAATTGCACATTAAGACACGGACTTAAAAAAACAACATAACGCTTCAAGTATGCTTCATGCCAATCATCAATAAGAGTCATAACATTACTGAAAAAGTACACTTATTCTTCAAAAGCCTAAGGAGGACTTCCTGCGGAGTATGATCAAACAACATCTTAAATAAGAAATAACCCCTCCAACTCAATATGTATAGTGACTTTTCAAAAAGAGTAAAGTGTAAAATTTTCTTTGGATTTAAAGAAACAGTATTAATATTTACCATCGGAATAAGAAATAACCCCAATAGTTTTTCAGTGCCGCACAAACTGTGCACATGAAACAGTAAGTCATAAAGATACTACTGTTTAGCTCTACACATAGAGACTACATGTGGCATACAAGCATACACATGACATACTGGCCTGTCTAGCAACAAGATACATCTTTTTAGTCTGGTAAACCTGAATAAACCTTTGCATCCAGAAGTATTTTTTTAAATTATTATTTTCTCTTTTAATTTGGGAATTTGGATTTTTAATATAAAGCTAATGATTTCATCAAGAAACCATCAGCAATATGAGAGCATGAAGCACTGATGTGAAACCGAGTACACATCCTCTCATTTGATTATGCATAAACAAGGATCCTGATTTTAAGAAATAATGGATGGTATGAAAGAATACTTATTTCCATACACAAGAAATTCTTCTGGAAACACAACAAGGTTATCGAACAGATACCAAAATCTGCAAAGTTTAAAAAAAGTATATGCGCATGTATGTGTGTGTGTGTATATATATATACAAGTGTGGTATACGTGTATACATAAACACACACATACAGATGATCTCATACATGTATTTATTCCGTGTATTTATTTAACTGTATAACAACCTTTTTTTTATTTTCAAATAAAAGGTTTTTAATTTAGCAGTTGTAAAAAACCAAACTTAATCAGAAAAAAAATCCCCAAAACAAACTAAGCAGAACATATACTATATGAACAAACAAAAAGGTTATGCAAAAAGTTTTATGGTAGAAGCGAGTCACACACTGGCAGCAGAAGAGTGTTGAAACTTGAAATAATAAATAGCTCCAAATTAAGAATTTTCTACAACATTTTCTTTGAAGACAGGACCATTACTTTTTCTTTTATCATGAGCTCCTGCAGAACACCTTCACTCTAATATATATTTAGTTTTGCAACATTTAAACAGACACAAGAATGTAGACTGCAAGAGTTGCCAGATTCAGGACAGTATACATAACATTTTTTGTTAGAAGTCTTATTGGTTTATTCACTGAGGCTAGACAGCAAATCATATGAAACCTATTTGGTGCACTTTTGAACCATGATCAATGTCAATAAGTGGATAGAAACAAGGACCTGCAGTCCAACTTTCTGTGGTCCAATCCACTGTGATAGACGGGAAATGAAATATAGGACCACTGTTTGGTCGCCAAGTTTGTATCTTGCTTCCTGGAATTGCAGAGGTGGTTGTAGTGTTTCAATTGACTAAAAAAAGATAGAAAGAAGTGGAATTTTAATATGAATAAGGTTACTGGGCTTGTGAAAATACTGCACCGAAAGAGCACACAAGGGACCCCACTTCTTGCAATATCTGGTAGTGTCACTGAGTGACTCATTGACTTCAGGATAAATGTATGCAATAATAAATAGATCAGTTATGTAGTAAGGCAGTGTGTTGAACATGCATTCATTGTGTGGATTTGAACGCCACAGAGAGAGATACATGATACCATACACATTCATTAAGAACAAGTATTTTTGTTTGTTTTTCAAGGCTATCCAGGCAAACTTCCAGAGCATTTTCTTTTTGAGAAGAGTGGTCCTCTGAGTCTGGTCACTTTTTCTCTCCCTTATCAAGAGACTGGCTTTAAGGAAAAATAAAAGCTGAAAAGGTTTTTGGTTTTCTGTTTTTTTTTCTCCTCCCTTTTGGTCGCGTCATTCTGCACAAATCATTTAAAGAACAGTTTTTGACAGACAGCCATATGCTGAATCCTCAGGAGGTTCCAGATGTTTCCAGATAACTCTGTAGTTTACGGACTGTGGTTTTGTCCAGTGAACAAAGATCAAAGTCAAAGGTTGTATTTGTGATATGAAAGTGTCCAGTTTCTTCTATAAGATTTACTATCTGAAAGAAAAGATGGAGTTAGAAATTCCAGAAGTTCTACATGCCCACTGTAAGTATAAACAAGTACCATATGACCTAACATGAGCCAAATTGCCCCAGTACCTGTAGGTTTAACCATCATCCTTATCATTCAACTTCCTTTCTGACATGCATTATTATCCAGATTACAGTACCTTGGGTTTATTTTTAGGTCATCATCAACCATAATGTCAGCATACCCATCTACTGTTCCAGCAAACATCAGCATTGACAATATATTTTTCAAATGTTCAAAGAAAATCTGCTTATTTTCTAATTCAGTTAAAAAAAAAAAAAAAAAAAAAAAAAAAAAAAAAAAAAAAAAAAGGGAAGGAAGAGGGCAACATTATACCCTTAACTCCAAACAAATAATTTAAAAAATCCCTGGTAGATTTCTGGAATCTTTATTATGTGCATAGCTACTAAGCAGGTTATATATAAGAAATAAATGGCACAAGCCTTTCTGCAAGCAAGGAAAATAAATCCTTAGAGAATCCAGTCCACATTAAAAAGAAAAAATATATATACAAGAGCTCTTACATGAACTGTTAGTTCACACACTAGGAGTTACTTTCTGAGTAAGAAAGTTAATTTTTTTTTTTTTTTTTTTTTTCCCAAATTAACCATGGAAGGACTCCCGGCAAGGTCATAACATCACTTAGGTTGTAGGGTCTTCATCCTTGGAGTTTTCCAAAGTCATGTGACATAGTCCCAGGCAACTGGCTCTACATGTCCCTGTGACCTCTTGAGATTTCTTCCAACCTTAACCATCCTCCGATTCTGTGAAATCAGTAGTAGATACCTAACTTGTGCCTTTCTGCAGTTGTGACATTTTTAGTCTCTAAACTGTAGTCTTTATTTTTGAAGAGTGGTCATACCCAACATAGAACTGCTGCAAAAATAACTCCAGATACCTTAAATTCCAGAATGCACACCTACCTTGAAAAAAAACCTGAGCACCTTGAAAAGGCAAAGCACTATCTGTCAGAGAGGGGCTAACACAGTGCCAACACACGGTTGCAATATATCTCTTATGTGCTGTTTCATTCCAAGAGATTAACATGCCAAGAGCACACTGAAAGGCACCCCAGCCTAAAGTAGCCTCTGGGTAGCTCACGGACTGACAGAACAACACTGTTCTCAGTCCTTCCAACCACCCCTCATGCAGCACTCAGGCTACACTCCAAATCCTGTCTGCAACCTCCAATTTGAAAACCATTTAGTTCTGGGGCTTCCACATACACTGCCACTGAAACACTGCTGTGAGATGTTCCTTGATTGTTTTGAGCTTTGTTACTCTGACCACAATTTCTTTTCCACAGCTCGAGGAGATATAGATGTACACATTTATGGGTTACAGAATGTACCTTAAGATGACAAATCTGGCAGGAATAACCAACTTCAGAAAGGACAATGAATTTAAACTAAATATTTTCTAGGTTTCCACTCTCCATGTCATTATATAAACAGATATTTTTTCTTCTTAGACCACAGAAGTAAAGACTGTGTTGATGATAAGTGAAATACAAAATGTGTATTGTCAGGCATGGAATGACACAGCCCAGGACAGAATAAATAGAATGGACACACGATAAAATAATAAAAGGGAAATGCTTGTTACAATAAAAATCTCCCTTTTCAATCTCCCTTTATTTTCAAAGGTGGGAACAATAAAAATAAAATCTGTTTAATTTGGTTTGCAGCTGCCCAAAATTCTGAAAGTACCTGGAAAAATCCTACTTTTATTAACACATGATTTAAATCTGTACCTCTTGCTTTCAATTCTTTTCATGTAGGAATTTTTAACCTAAAATTACTAACTTCATTTGTACTCTTGTTGATTCACAGATTCTTGTAACACTTTTCCATCCCCTATTGTTCTGCAATTGACATGAGGAAAAAAAATCCAGTGGGAGAAAACTGATACCAGAAGCAAACTTTGATACGTATTATTATTCTAATTTTTGGCACTCTTTTGAGCCTCATCTAAGAAAGAAGCAAAGGTAAGTAGTCAATCCAGCCTCTTTTTGTAAAGTGTGGAATCTACTCTTGGGCTTGCTATCTAAATATCCACTGTGAGACAAATAAATGGCTGCACAAGCTTACAGAAGTAAAAGCCAGTAAAATGCAGCTACATTGAACAACTCTGTCTATTGCTTTCTTGTGTTACTGTGGAAGGATATCACCCCTAGTAACCCCCACTGTAATATACTTGATTTTAGAAACAAAGATTATGTGGAAGTGTTAACACATGTATTTTTCAACAGTGCTGCATATTTTAAGAAATGGATAAGGACTTCTATTATCAGGTTCTGCTTTGGACTTTTAAGTTCTTGATCAAGGGAAACAAACATTTTAGACATATTCCTCCTCCAGCCCCTGAGACATACAGTCACTATGTCTGGGCACCTGGCAAATGACTGAAATGAACCCCAAATGCTCTAATGGATGCAAAAAAATGTATCAAGATAAACCCAGACAGCTCAATGAAAAACACCTGCCTGTGTGCCAGTCAATGAGAAATTCATGACTTACAGTGTTAGCATAAACATCCCTGTGCTATTCAGAAATTCTTCAAAAAGAATAAAAGGTAGAGATTAGTTGCTAAGAAGTCTGACAGTTCTAACATTAAAAACACAGCATTAAAATGTTTTATTCTGAGGCTCAGGCAGCAAAGGACAAAAATATCCCATTTGTTCCTGCTGCATAAGCTTTGCTTTTATGCTGTAAATTATGTCTCTGTTTACATAATGTCTCTCCAGCTCAGTTTCAACATTATCCGTCATAGTATAACTATTTATCAGCCTTTAAACACGAGAGTGTGTTTGTATAAGGAAGGCAAAGTGCAACTAATGATAGTCATTTTTCAATTTATGGAGGGTTTTCGGCCATGTGATAGTTTCCAGACCTCCAAGCTGCCTCTGGCAGAAAATTCTAAGAAGATAGTTGCCATCTGAAGTTAAGCACCTTGGGAACATGAGCAATGTAATTTTCAGCCATGCTGCATACTCTCAATTTCTTCCTTACACTCATGCTCCCTAATGCACTGGCTTTCAGAGTTTTTACCAGTGGAAGATATGACTTCTCATGCCTCAAAATAAGACATAAAATCTTACCAGAAATATTGTTGCCTTTTGTAGGGACATGCTAACATTTTCTGCACCGAAAATGCAGAGTTAGAAACACTGCTTTAGCCATCCAAATTTGAATATATTGGACATGCAGCATTAACTGCATCTGCATCTGACTGCAGACTCAGTTAAAAAAAGAAAAAAAGGAAAAGCCCTACCACTGTAAATTCCGACCTCTTTCTTTACAGTGAAACATGCAATTTGTTTGCAAATGTAATTTCAGCCCAATTTCTGTCTTGCCAATATTAATATAAAAACTGTTCACAGGACCAATTTCTTGGTCAAATGTTCTTCACATGTCTTCTCCCTCTTGGGCAATTCTTGTTTGTAAGTAGCACGTAAGATCAGAATTATTCCACTGTGTATCTGGGCACTTGCAGTGCAGTATCGCATCTCTCCTGTCTTCTCTTTTTCTCAGTTCCTTTAACAAAGTGTCTCAAAGAGAATGCCTCTCTTGGGAAAGAGCCACATTCACAAACTGATACATTTTTCTCATTTCCAATTTGGCTGTATTCCTGTTTGCTGTCATGCCTATGGACTTGGTAACAACTGAGATTGGAAAAAAAAAAGCCTTTAAAAAAAGAAAATCCTTCTCATATTCCTCAGTGTTAGTTTAAAAAGCCTGTGTTTTTACATATCGATGCCTTCACAGTTCTTCTGCAAGCCCCTTCTCTGAAAATTCCCTCAAAGTCTCTGTGCAAGAGACTTACCTGCCCTAACATAAACTAAAAAGATGACAGTTGCCATTCAGAAACACACAACTCCATCCCCATTCCACTTCAACATCAACACCTCTAAAACTCTTGCAGCTGTCTACAATTTTGTTGCATATTTTTGCATTTGATCCCTCTTCACAGGCAGTAACCACAACCCCGTCATGCAGTTTTGCACCTTGCTGTTCTCACCTTTGTGCTTTCTACAATCTGTAGGTATTTCTTAGTCTAGAAATTTCATATGATTTCTTAGAAACTTTCTCAGCTCTGTATCTTTGTAATTTCTGTGCACACTGGGTATTTTACATTAACTACATAGCTGCAAAGCAGTAAGGACATTTAAGATGGGACGGCAGATTATTTTTAATGCAGAGAAGCACTGATTCTCTGCAAGTTATCCATTCAGTATTGGGTAGATGTTGGGAGTTAGGTTTGTTCCTTCTTTCTCTAAAGAATTTTTTCCCCATAAGTTACCAAGGAGACCAAGTGTTGGATACTTGAGAGTACTTAATCAAAACAAAGAGGCGGACAAAGTTGGAAGGGAGAGATAATGCAGGTAAAGGGCAGAGCTTGAGGCAGCTGCGGGCTGTTCTTTCTTCGGGTTCTGTTTGCGGGTTCAGAGAGAGAGAACGGCTGGGCTGTTGCTGGCTGGAAGAGTTTCACTGTGGCTAAAGGGATCAGTCCTGGGAAATCTCCTATCACCTATTAGGCCTGAATCCTGAGCCTTCTCTGCCACCCGCAGGAGCTGGGCCAGCCCTGCCTCGCCTTCGGCTTCTTCGGCGCTGCTCCTCTTGCTACAGTGTGACCCCGCACCCCCTGTCTGCCAGGACACCCTGCCATCCCAGCTACCAGCCTGAGACTTTCCACTGTTTCAGCTTGGTGCCCTGAGGATCCTGCAGGGGCACTGAGACCAAACTGCCCTGGGTTTTGTGAAACAAAGCCCTCAAAGTTCTTAGTACTGTTTTTCTGTTGTTACTAATGCTGTAGTTGAGTTGTTTTGTTTGTTTGTTTGTTTGCTTTGTAATACATACTAGTAAAGAACTGCTATTCCTATTCCCAAAAATTTTTGCCTAAGAGCCTCTGACTATAAATTTATAATTGGAAAAAAGAGAGGTGCTTTACACTCTCCATTCCAAGAGAAACTCCAGCTTTTACCTGGCAGATACCTGTCTTCCCAAACCAAGACAGATTTTGGCACCCAAGTGTGGGGCTTGAAGGCACTGACAAAAGAAAGGGGAAGAGAAATAGTGGTTCTTAACTAACCTAGGACTTTCTTTTGTGTGTGTTGTATATAAAAACCTAATTAGGCAGGATCATGTGGTCTAACTTACTCTGGTTTGGATGGCACGTGGTTGTGGCTGTACTCCTCCCATTTGCAGGCCCTTATCTAAACGTGGGCCCTATAACTAAGGCTACGGTGACTGTGATCGAGTTTGTTTTATGGGTGGATAAGGTGAGGCATTCATGGATTTTTAACTTCCTCTGGAAGGCAGGCACATGGATACATGGCTATCACATACTAAGTGTATGTTTTTGGGGTTACTTTAAGAATGGTACTTTCTGTGAGAAAATGACAGCAGGGGAAGTTTTCTCCCAGCCCTTCACCCAGTCTTTTGCGCCTACCCCACCAGCTTTTGAAGGGTTTAAGTTCTCTCTAGATACTACCCAAGTGCTGCTAATACAAGTGTTGCTAATAGTCATAGCCTATTCAATAGTTTTCAGAGATAAGGTGAGGCCAACTTGGATCACCGCACAGACACCTACCCCAGAGACTAGGGATACTGCCAGGCAGTCTGAGCCTGTCCCACAGACTGGAAATACTGTCATGGCATCTGACACTGCCCCAGAGACTGAGGATACTGCCATAGGGCCTGACCCTGCCCCACAGCCCATCTCAGAAATGAACCACCCAGAGTGGGTGGGCATTCTGGTGAAGGAAATACGTGAGATGGGCCAGGTGCTGAAGGAATACACCTCCCCAGCTGGTGGAAAACCCTCCCCCTGCCCTGTAAAGGAAGAGTCTGATGGTGCACCAATAGAACCGACAGACGGTACAACTGTCCAGGTTCCAGCTGAACCACAGGAGCAGCCACAGCCAGCAGCAGTCACCCCTGTGGAAACAAGGAAGTCTAAGATAAAATCAGAGCCCCCAGGTAAAAAGAATAAGAAAGGAGGGCCCTCACAACCCGCAGGACAAACAGAGGTTGAGATCATCACTGAGTCTCTGTCGTATGAAAGTCTCCGTAACCTACACAAAGACATTGCACGACGGGGACGTGAGGCTTATACAGCCTGGCTGCTTCAGGTCTGGGACCTTATGGGTACAGGTGTACAACTGGACGGTAGTGAAGCAAGGAATTTGAGACCCTTGACCAAGGACTCAGGCATAAATCAGGTATTTGTAAGAGAGCCAGGCCCCTTTTCCCTCTGGAGGCAGCTTTTAATGAGTATAAGGGAGAGGTTTGTCCACAGAGACAAAGTGCCACAGTACCATCATAACACAGACTGGAAGACCCTCGAGGAGGGGATCCAAACGCTGAGAGAAGTGGCAGTATTAGAAGTACTCTTTGGAAGGAGCGGACAGCACGATAATGACCCTGACAAGGTTAGATGCACAAGGCACATGTTGTGGACGCTGGCAACTCATGGACCACGTGACTATACCGTATTCATTGCCACAATCAATCCTGATGCTAAGCAAGAGACACTGGGTTCTGTAGCCAACAAGGTCAAGAGTTATGAAAGTATGATCAATGGCCCAATGCAGGCTCATGTCTCTGCTGCGGTGAAGGAACTCAAAGAGGAGATTAGAGAGGTGAGAGAAGAGATGAGAAAGAACCATTCCCATGTGGCACCGGTGCGAGTCACAGACCCCAGAGCCAACGTCCCCCAGCTAGAGAGAGAGAGTACCCTCCATGAGCTGAACTGTGGTCCTTCCTGTGCAACCATGGAGAAGACATGGGAAGGTGGGATGAGAAGCCCGCTTCAGCCCTGGCAGCATGGGTGCATGAGCTCAAGAAGAGAAACACTCACCGAAGGGTTTCCACTAAAATGAAAGTAGTCTCAGCCTCCCATGATCGGGCCACCAGGTATTATAGAAGTGAGGACGATATGTTGGATCCCCTTGAAAGAACCTCTAATATGTATGTTGAAAAAGAGAATAATGACCAGTGCTAGAGAGGCCCTGCCTCTAGCCAGGAAGAGGCATGGGAAAACCAGGTCTTTTGTACTGTGTGGATTCGATGGCCTGGCACATCAAAGCCACAAAAATATGAAGCTTTGGTAGATACTGCGTCGCAGTGTACTCTAATGCCATCGAGACACGTGGGGGCAGAACTGATTTCCATTGCTGAAGAGATGGGGGGATCACAGGAATTGACTCTGTTGGAAGCCGAAAGGAGTGGCAGAAGAGCAAAGTCAAGGGACCTGCTCAAGAGATCCAGTTCCTGGAAGTAAAGTGGCAAGATGGACAGCGGCAGATTCCCACTGAAGTCATTGATAAGATCACAGCAATGTCTCCACCAACCAGCAAAAAGAAAACACAAGCTTTCCTAAATGCTGTAAGTTTTTGAAAAATGCACATTCCAAAATACAGCCAGATTGTGAGCCCTCTCTACCTGGTTACCCGCAAGAAAAACGATTTCCACTGGGGCCCTGAACAGCAACATACCTTTACCCAGATCAAGCAAGAAATTGCTCACACAATAGCCCTTGGCCCAGTCAAGATGAGACCAGATGTGAAGAATGTGCTTTACTCCGCAGCCGAGAACAATGGTTTGTCCTGGAGCCTTTGGCAGAAAGTGCCTAAAAAGACTTGAGGCCGACCACTGGAATTATAGAGTCGAAGTTACAGAAAATCTGAAGCCAACTACACTCCCACAGAGAAAAAGATCTTGGCCGTCTATGAAGGAGTTCAAGCCGCCTCAGAAGTGATTGGCACAGAAGCACAACTCCTCCTGGCACCCCGACTACAAGTGCTAGAGTAGATGTTTAAAAGAAAAACTCCCTCCACCCACCGTGCCACCGACGCCACATGGAGCAAATAGACTGCCCTCATCACACAGCACGCCCGTATTGGAAATCCAAATCGCCCTAAGATTATGAAAATAATTACAAATTGGCCAGAAAGAGAAAACTTTAGTCTCACGGACAAAAAAGAACAGGAACAAGTGACATGGGCTGAAGAAACTCCTCCATACAACCAACTACCAGCAGAAGAAACACACTATGCTCTTTTCACTGACGATTCCTGTTACATCGTAAAAATGAACCGAAAGTGGAAAGCAGCCGTATGGAGCTCCACGTGACAAGTTGCAAAAGCCACCAAAGAAGAAAGAAGATCAAGTCAACTTGCTAAACTCAAAGCTGTTCAATTAGCCCTTGACATTGCTGAAAGAGAGAAGTGGCCAAAGCTCTACCTCTACACTGATTCGTGGATGGTAGCCAATGCTCTGTGGAGTTGGCTGGAAAGGTGAAAAAAGGCCAGCTGGCAGCGTAGGGGAAAACCAATCTGGGCTGCCGATAAATAGAAAGACATTGCCACTCGCGTAGAGAAGCTACCTATGAAAGTCCGACATGTAAATGCCCATGTTCCCAAGAGTCAAGCTTGGGAACATGAAGTCAATGAAGAGCACCGAATCAACAAGCAAGTAGATCAGGCTGCCAAAATAGAAGTGCCAAAGACAAATTTAGATTGGCAACACAAAGGAGAGTTGTTCCTAGCTCAATGAGCCCAAAATGCCTCAGGTCATCAGGACAGAGATGCCACCTATAAGTGGGCCTAAGACCAAAGGGTAGATTTAACTATAGACAATATTTCTCAAGTTATCCATGACTGTGAGCCATGTGCTGCAATCAAGCAAGCCAAGCAGGCAAAGCCATTATGGTATGGTAGGCAGTGGTCCAAATATAAATATAAAGAAGACTGGCAAATTGACTACATCACCCTTCCCCAAACCTGCCAGGGCAAGCGCTACGTGCTAATCATAGTAAAAGTCACCACTGGATGGTTAGAGACCTACCCTATGCCTCATGCTACTGCCCGGAACACCATCCTAGGCCTGAAAAAACAAGTCCTGTAAAAACATAGCAACCCTGAGAGAATCCAGTCAAACAGTGAGACCCATTTCAAAAATAGTCTTAAAAGCACCTGGGCTAGAGAACATGGCATTGAGTGAGTGTACCATATTCCTTACCATGCACCAGCGGACAAGAAAGTTAAACAGTGCAATGGCCTGCTTAAAACTACCTTGAAGGCACTGGGTGGGGGAAGTTTCAAGAACTGAGATATTAATTTAGCAAAGGCCACCTGGTTGGTGAACACTTGAGGTTCCACGAACCAAGCAGGTCCTGCCCAATCTGAGCCCTTGCGAACAACAGATAGAAATAAAGTTCCAGTAGTACACATAAGAGGTATGCTGAAAAAAACTGTTTTAATTAATCCTACCTCCAGCAAAGACAATCCCATCCGTGGGGCTGTCTTCTCTCAGAGACCAGGTTGCACCTGGTGGGTGATGAAAAAGGATAGAGAAACCCAATGCACGCCTCAAGAGGACCTTTTTTTGGAGTGAACTACCCATGACAATGTGTCTGTATCCATATTTGCATGTGCAAATATATATATATGTGTATGCATATGTATATATATATATATGTATATGTATATGTATATATATATATGGTTTAAACTCAATGGAATATGTTAGTATGGAAGAAAAAATTCGGGGTGGATAATGTTGGAAGTTAGGTTTGTTCCTTCTTTCTCTAAAGAATTTTTTCCCCATAAGTTACCAAGGAGACCAAGTGTTGGATACTTGAGAGTACTTAACCAAAACAAAAAGGTGGACAAAGTTGGAAGGGAGAGATAACGCAGGTAAAGGGCGAAGCTTGAGGCAGCTGTGGGCTGTTCTTTTCGCAGGTTCAGAGAGAGAGAACGGCTGGGCTGTTGCTGGCTGGAAGAGCTACACTGTGGCCAAAGGGATCCAGTCCTGGGAAATCTGCTATCACCGGTTCGGCCTGAATCCTGAGCCTTCTCTGCCACCCGCAGGAGCTGGGCCAGCCCTGCCTCGCCTTCGGCTTCTTCGGCACTGCTCCTCTTGCTACAGTGTGACCCTCCACCCCCTGTCTGCCAGGACATCCTGCCCCTGCCTGCCGGGACACCCTGCCATCCCAGCTACCAGCCTGAGACTTTCCACTGTTTCAGCTTGGTGCCCTGAGGATCCTGCAGGGGCACTGAGACCAAACTGCCCTGGGTTTTGTGAAACAAAGCCCTCAAAGTTCTTAGTACTGTTTTTCTGTTGTTATTAATGCTGTAGTTGGGTTGTTTTGTTGGTTTTTTTTTTTGTTTTTTTTTTTTTTTTTGCTTTGTAATACATACTAGTAAAGAACTGCTATTCCTATTCCCAAAAATTTTTGCCTAAGAGCCTCTGACTATAAATTTATAATTGGAAAAATGAAGGGTGGTTTACACTCTCCATTTCAAGAGAAACTTCAGCTTTTACCTGGCAAATACCTGTCTTCCCAAACCAAGATAGAGAATATTTCTGTGAATGGATAAAATCATATGAACTAATGAGTTGCAGAACATCAAGGGATTAAAGATATTAAAACTAAACTCTTCTGTTTTACAGCAGCATAGTCCATTCACTAGTGCAGGCAGGCTAACAGGTAAGTAACTCAGCTTTTCCACTGACTCCTGGTAGATCTCTCTAGCCAGCATTGTGCTGCTCCCAGCAGAACTGAACCACTGTCCCAGCCTGAACAGCCTGGCCATAAATCCAGCTTTCACTGGGGCTATACCAACAGCCTGCAAACACTCTGAAACACGGGAAACAATCCGCAAGAACAATTACCCCCAGGAAGGCAACACCAGTCCTACATCAACCAAACTTTCATAATGTAAATAATAATGTATAAGTAATCATGGATTACAGCATTAGAATGCCTCATTCCTAATGCAAGTTGTGAGGCAAACTTTGTAAGTAAATGCTTTCTCTGGTTTGATAAATTGTCTCAAGAGAAAAAGGAGTCTAGTGTAAAATGCACAAGAATATACTACTCTTTTACAATTATTCAGAATAGAATACTCTAAGCTTCCAGCTCAGTTATGTTTGTTTTCACACAATTTTTCCTTGTATTAGTAACTTCCCACAAAGTTTACTATAACAGTACTCCAATATTAGAATGAACACAATTTAGTGGGCAAAAATACTTCCTCATCACCAAATAAATGCCGCCAATGAGAAAGAGAATGAGGAGTTCAACTTGAAGCACTCTATTTACTTTGAAAATATTTCTTAGGATGGCTGAATAATTCCAATTGGAAAGGATTTTTACTAGTCCCAGCCCCTGCTCAGGGCAGACTCAGTTGTGGAGTCAGATCTGGCTGGCTACTCCAGGCTTATCCTGTCAGGATTTCAGAAGCTCTAGACCACCATCATAGGGAAGAAAAGAAGGTTTCTTGCCTGTTTTTATATTTGCTCTGCACAAAATGTTTTGGAGTTGATTTTCTTTTTCAAAATTCCCCATGAAGCCATGTAAGCCCTATGGTCTGCAGGCTGTCAAAACAGCCCCAGTGAAAGCTGAGTTCATGGCCTGACTGCCCAGGCTGGGACAGTGGCTCAGTTCTGCATTGGTAACAGCAGTACTGGCCATGGATGTGTATCAGAAGCTATACCATTTGGAAGCTATGCCTTGGATAACTGGGCAAGTGAGTGCTCAGGAAGAAAAGACAGGGTGGGAATTTACAACACAGTGACTTTTTCAGATACGATTTTAATGTGAACTCTTTGAGAATCAATGAATAATGTGAAGTGGACAGGGTGTTGCAATTCTATATTTAAGCCTCCTGCAAAATAATTTCCTAATGTAGATAAAAAGTTGGCTCTGCCACCATTCTGAAAGCATGCTTTGTTTTGTAGGAAAAGGAAACTTGGGAGGCAACAGTACATTAAATATGAAGGGTAACCAATACGCATCACTGTGTGTTGTAAGACAAAATGTGACAAAGCTATCAGAATCCATGTTCAATTAAGAATATGCTCAACTAAGATTTTCCTTTTCAATGACCTCTCAATAGTTTTCTCATCTTTACCCACAACATGGAGCCTGAGTTAACGAAGTGGTTAATGCTGGAGCTTGCAAAATATTGGTAACACACTTAGTTGAGAAATTCAACAAGTGATTGCAATCATTTAGAAGTGGCAAAAATTCTCCTCTCTACAACATCTCAAAAACTGGGACATAGTTGTGCTAAACATAATAAAACCATCTGTGCTACAATTGCATCTACTTTCTTGACTGTACTTACTGTTTAATCTTCAGAATTTGCAATCCAATAGCCCCTGACAATATCACCCAAAACCAGGAATACTTTTTGGCTCTTGCTATTGCATAACCTTTCAATAAATCTGGAGCCATTTTGGTTTGGACACATTCATATTTATTTCATTCTGTGACTTCAGAAGATTCAACAAATATATTATGTTTTTCTTCAAAGTGGGCTTTGAGTTGAATTCTATGTTTTCTGCTTGCTATAGAAAAAAACCCACTTTGGTTGTTTCTGAGATAAGGCTGGTCATTTTCAGGAAAGAAGCAACAAGATTTTTATCAAGTCTCAATGCACAACTATGTCCATCTTCCCATCCTGCTTTCATAACTATTGATACAGTATGTTAAGAAACATTATAACAAACTGGTGAAAAATTATCTCAGGCATTTTTAAAAAAAATTATCATTTAGAGAGACAACATAGTTGCACACTTTATTAAGTGCAAAGAAGTCCCCAAGCTGCAGTGTAAGAAGTAATAGACTTCCATGGACTATACAGGCTTGAAGGCTATTAAAATTGACACAGAGTTTTTAACCGATAACTGATAACAGAATTTTAAACAAAAGCAAAAAAAAATAGATGCAACTTCAGTTGTCACAATGAGCACACTGTGATAGTGCATTAAAATGCTTCTCACCTGCTGCAGTACATGTCTCTCTCTCAATGTCATTAATCTTCTGTGGAGCTCTACTAGTTCATCAAGATATGCCTAGAAATGAATTCCCCCCACAAACAGCTTGTGAATTATGTCATAGCAATGTAATTCATAAACTTCAGACATCTTCAAAACCAGTACAAATAGAAATCTTATTTGAAATCTTGGAATCATATAACATGATTATACTCTTTCAGCTCAGGAGCTGGAAGAGACCCAGAGGGATCACTAAGTCTAACTCCTGGACAGGACAATGCCAAGGGTCACAGGGCTGTGCCTGAGAGCACTGTCCATTCTCTGAACTTCTTAAATTCTGTCAGACTGGTGCTGTGACCAGTTTGCTGCAGAGCCCATTCCAGGGCCTGGCCACGCTCTGAGTGAAGAATCTTTTTCTAATGTCCAACCACCCTGACCCAGCTTCTGGCTATTTCCTCAGGTCCTGCCACTGGTCACCATGGAGAAGAAATCAGTGCCCGCCCCTCCTCTTCCTCTCAGGAGGTCTTCTCTCAGTCAATGAGTTCCCCCCCTGCAGTCTCTTTCCCAGGCTGGACAGACCAAGTGACCTCAGCAGTTCCTTGTAAACCTTCCTCTCTAGGCCCTTCCCCGTCTGTGCAGCTCCTCTTTGAATGCTCTCTAATAGCTTTAAATCCTTCTTAGAGTACAGCATCCAAAATTGCACACAGGACTTGAGGTAAGATAAAACTCTTCTTTGAGGTGTATTTTTTATTAATAGTCTGACATTCTCTAGCTTAATACAACACAAATATAAGTTTTTGTGTTTTTTTAAGATACTTCATGCTGACAGAAATCTTCATAGGTGGTCATTTGCTGTAGAAGATAATCTCTGTACCTCAACTATACCAAAAGGCATCAAAAGAATGGGGATGGCAAAACAGCATCTTCAGAAAACATATACCATCTTTCTGTGTAAGAACCAAACCCAAAGACTCAAAATCAAATCAATCTTTTTTCTCTAGAGGTATGTAATTATTTCTTTTGTGTCAACAGGGAGATATAAGAAAATAAAGACTAAGCAAGATTAATCCACAGCTAAATTCCTGCACTTCTTCCCTGGGATATTAAATATGTCCCACCTCTCCACCTTATCATCAACTTCTCCTTCAGCCTGAGACATCAAAATGTCTTTTTTATTTTTTTGCTTGTAAGCAGAAAGAGATATGGCACTCAACATAAGCAATCAAAACACAAACGAAAATATCAGAGCACTAAAAATCTAGGTACTGCAGATAAAAATCTAGATGCTGCAACTTCCATCTTGTGCCTCATGTTATCACAAAATTGACACAAATACCACCAAAATATAAGCTTTCCAAGAAACTTGTCCATAGTGGGCAACTGTGCTATGTTCGCTCCTGGAAAGATTGAGAACTCTTGCCCATAGCCAGTAGACAGATTTTAAATCAAACTATCTCAGTGTTAAATGACAACAGTTGCTTCATTTCATTTTAGTTAACATGCTAAATCACACTGCCACTTCCTAATGCGCAGTCTTCAGAAAGGATTCTAAAAAAATGGATGATTTTTTTCCCCCTAAATGATTGATTTCCAGGCTAGGAATACATCTGTTAATTCTCATCTACATCTCATTCCTCTGTGAAGCACCAAACAAACTCATGGTGGGCAGTAGATAAAATAAATAGATGGAAGATTCCCAATTGGTGAAATTTGCCAAATCATCCGATTGAAAAGAAGGGAAAAAAATTCAAAATATGAGAGAAGACGAAAGAAATCCAGAAAGAAAACAGAGAAAGATCTGCACCTAAAGGAATCCAAAGCAAAGATGTACTAAGATTTTCATTCCATAGCAAAGGTTGGTATTTGGTAAGCACATTAGTATCATATTCTGGAGTAGTTTATTGCTACCTCATTGTTACTTACCTTATCACAATCCCCGTTCTTCATTTGTTTATCTGTTTTGTTTTGCTTTATTGGACTTTTCACTTCTAAAATCTGGAAAAGAAAAAAAATATTGTAAAAAATTAAATGCATTACTGGATACAACTATATAGGGAAAATTCTGCTGTTAATAACAAAAACTCAAAACTGAGCTTTTTATTCTTTAATCTATATAAATTACTCATATTTTTCAGAACAAAAAGTAACTTACAGCAGAAAATGCTGAGGTACTGTAACAAGGTGATAGCACTATTATTAATCCTTCAAAGAAGAAATTTTATGTCATTTAAAGCCTTCTCAACATTTTTCCCCCTATCTTTCAAATGCTTGCAGGATAAGAGGTGATTTGACAGATACAAAATAATGCTGAGGGTCTCTCCAGTGCCTTTGAAACGTCACATTAACACCGTACTTTTCCTGGGTTTTTTTTTCCCCCTCAATACCATCTCTTTTCTTTGACAACAGAGGTTTTCAAAAGTCCTTGAAATGACCGTATGAGTTATAACTGAAAAAGAAAGTGATTGACAGTAATTCCTTTTGCACTTATAAGGTGTCCTTCCTTCAATGCCACTCACACCCATTTGTTACCACTCAAAAAAGCCAAGGTTTCTTCATCCAATGCTGAAACAGATCCAAGAAGAGCCCATCAGTAAGCAGCAGGACACCATGCTTGATTTGAAACTTTTAGGATTAAAGGCAGAAATATTTGGGAGAAAAAGAACTGTTATTGTTCTTTCAGTTCTTTCCACAGAGGACACATTTTGAAGCTAAAAGAAAAATCATCATATCATTCCTAACCTAGAATATAACCAGCTCTTCTGAAAAACATCAAAGAAGACTAAGTCATCACAGATAATGGGAGACTATGTTCCACATTTCATTATAAGTGAGACTAACAGCAGTAGCACGATTAACTCCAAAACCATATCCAACAGCCACAACACAGGATAAAACTCCGTAATTAAAACAAGGAAATAAAGCATGTAAGAACAAGTCTTCCAGAAGCCTTACTGACATTTTCCCCCAAGTACTCTCATTTCTCCTTCCCTTGGTATAAATAATTAAATTGCATATGTCTTCCCACAGCTGACCAATATCTTAAGAATACACCTAGTAGACAGCTATTTCCCTATCCCACTCTAGAGAGTGACTGCAGATCTGAATTAACCTTACTTGATTTACTTAGCCAAGAGTGACACATATTCAGAACCAAAACATACATTTTTGAAGAGTAATTCTTGTACTTCTGTTCAACACCCTCTAAGACTACTGCTGTGTAGGCCAGTAGCAGAAAAGTTTTGTCTTGGAAAAAAAACCCCACCCAACCCTACGAAAAACCAAAACATTAATCATGGATTCAGTACCTTTTACATGCATTTATTTTTTTTCACAGGAAGAAAATTCTTGGTTTCAAGTAGAACCTTACCAAGAATACAGTATATGTGAAACAGTAGCTACCTTACAGTGCTCTTGATATGCAGTTAAAATTTAACATCTTAAGCACTCTGTCGATGAGACACAGCACTAATCATGTCTGAGTAGGCTAATACAAATACAAACTCTGTCTTAGCTCTTCAGTTCTACAAAGGAGCTTAGTTAACACAAACCTTATTTCATCAATAAAAGGTATCATCCTGGCAGCATTAAGCTACCAATAAGAGATTTCAAAGGTGGCTATAGTTCACACAATTTAAATTCTCACAATGCTTCCAGAAATTTCCAATTTAGAACTTGGTTACAAAATTTAGCTCAAGCAAAGAAATGGAAGAAGGTATCTGAAGGTATTTTAGCTGACACACAGTTACTGTTTTGTCCTGGATTGTAGTATAGGATGTGCACAAAGTATTCTATCACCATCTCCATGAACTGTTGAATCCAGGTGGGGCAGTGTTTTCCCAGACCCCCTCCCTCTGGGCCATTATCTTCTGTTAATGGCCCATCAAATGCCTTGCCCATGACTCACAGATAACTCTCTCCGGGAGTTATCTCTATTTAATGGGCCATCAAGGACCCCCTGCGTGACTCATCATCCCATTGTGAGATGCTCCACCCAGGGGGAGGAACCAAGCATTCTCACCTGGATATAATCTGGGGTTTGGGACAGTACAGGGGACCCTTACCCACTGGATTCCCGGAGGACCAGAGCTACCAGACCTTGCTACAGGATGACTGCTTCAAGAAGACCACCTCATCTGGACTGCTTCCATCACCCTGCTCAGGTTGTATTCTGACTCTGAGGGGTCTTTTGTATTATTGCATCTATTTTATTTTACTTTCTTTCCTTTCTTCCTATTAAATTGTATCTCTGACTTGGAGCCTCTCATTTGTTTTGCTTTCAAACCACTTCATTTTGTAGTGTTTAACATGTAAGTAGACCTACTACATCATCCAGAGGCAAAGGAACACAAAAGATGTGACTGAGTGGGCTGCTGATTTGGAGACTAAACATGACTTAACAATTGCCAATTGCATTGGCTCTTCGGAAACCAGTCTTCATTAAACAATCCACAGACAGATTGTTTTATTCTTCTTGTGCTTATGTGGTCACCTCTACAGACAGCTTTTTAACCTCAAGACTATCTCTTAAAGCTTGTAACTTTTGTATAGACAACTTAGAAGAGCCTACAGTGGTAGAAAATAAGAATATTTTCTGGATGTGGAATTACCCTCTCTCTGTGCATAAAGTACTTCCTAGTTTGTGGGGGTTTTTTCCCCACAGTGTATTTCAAGTTAGCTAACATGAATAATAATATTTGGGGTTTGTACTATATCTTGTATTAGAAATCTTAATAGAAAAACAAGGGCAAGTAAATAATATCTGCCAGATAATTGAAGCAATTATACAAAAGAGATATAGAAAAGACCTACCCATGAAACTCACCCTCTAAACCACAAACTTGTGTTAGTGCACCTAGACACTATTTTAACTATATTATAACTGTAAGTAGCCATTTATAGACAGTATATGTCCTAACAGCTTTGCGTATGATACAATTGGCATTGGGAATGAATCATGCCTCCTTAAAATAACTGACAAATGGTGTATTTTGTTTTGTGAAGAATTTAAGTTTTTATATTTAAGTTTATATTTAGAGTGTCCTATTTACTGTGGGTTAAGTAACGCCAAAAACTAATTCTCATTTACCTCTGGAGTATTTTGCAACTCTAGGTAATTTCCTTTCTTTTCTTCAAAAAACTAAACTACCCTATTTTGCTACCTCAGAAGTAACAACCATATTAGCTCTTACAAATCTGGAACAAGTACTCTGATGCAAAGTCAAATCTATTGTGTCTTCTACTGCAGCAAAAAAAAATTCCATATCTTTCTAGATAAATACTGATGGGGGAGAAGAGAAGAGATGAATCAATAAACTCTTGAGTTTGACGTTAACTGTGTCTACAGCTAATACAAAGCCAAAAAGCATTATTTTTACCTGGCTGTTGCTGGTTTTCAGTACCGGTGGTGCTGGATCATGAAGCAGCGGTGAGGAAGCTGAGCTGCTATCACTGTCACTGCCATCACTCAGACTAACCCTGTGGAAAAAAAGAGCTACAGCATTACACCTGCAGACAAAGGGCTGCCAAATGGGGTGAGCCAAGCTTGGACTTTGAGGTAGGGACTTACAACGACCAATCTCTCGCTAAGCAGGCTATTGTCAATCAAGGTCACATGGAAGAGAGCCATCTGAGCAGGGCTGCACTCCAGAAAAAACTTTTTGTAGCACAAAGAAAGAGGCTGCCTGTCTGCACTGGACACTTGGAGATGAAGTGTCCAGTTAACAGCAGCTAATGTTACAGAAATGGTTAAACACCTACTACACTGAACTGCTTCTCCCTGTCTCAGTTCACAGCTATGTCAAAGAAGTAAAGTGGTCTTTAGGGATAATTTTCTGCTCTTCTAAAAGCTTTCCAAACAGCTGTACTTCCCACCTGAATACATGTTTTACATTCCTTCTTTATTGTCAAAAATAACACACTTTTTCCTAATTAAAATTTAAAAACTTAGCATTTCAGGAGAGGTCACATAAAAAAGCCCAGCTCCTAGTCAGTTTCACCTTCATTTGCTTATGAACAACAGGGAATATTTTTTTCTTTGAAAAAAACCCATTAGTTATTTGGGATAAAAACAAGTAGAGAAACAACAGCTTTAAAGTTCCACTAAAAAACTGAAACAAAATCTCCACACTCAGAGAAAAGCTGAGCTTGAAACAATCCTTTACACAATCCCTGACACCAACAAGTTGTCAAACAGCTAGTCATCTTGGTCTTTTTCTCCTTGATTCCAGCTGCTAAAGTACACCAGGGAAGCAGATGACATTCATTAAATTTTTCCTATTATCTTCCTATTCAAGTAGTAGCTGACACTGGCACTCAGGTGCTGTGCACTAACAGGAAAACTCTCTGAATTACATAAAGAACCTAATATGAAGAGTGTTTGAGAGAGGCAGTTTCAGGTCTTCCATAACTTTGAACATCACTTGGATGGAGCATCAAGCTGCCTGAACACCAGATGAATTTTGGAATACCTTCTGAAGGTTGCAGCAAGGATACAGAAGCTTCCTTTAAAAATCAAAAATTTAAACAATTTCTGTGACAGATGCTTGCTTTATCTTCCAATGCACTTTCATGCATTATTTACTGTATGCAGCACAGAATTTACTTGAAATTCAAATTTCATTGATTTGGATTCAATTTAACAACTTAATCTAAAACCAGTAAGAAAAGAGGTCTTGTGACTATGTATAGAATAGCTTATTCAACAGTTGAAGGAAAATTTTCTCTAATTTAGGCCAAGGAGTAATTATAACTCCTCCTCTCAAGTCACAATGGCATGAAATCAAGTAAAGTCAAACAAATGAGGATCACCATAACCATATTGGTACAGAAACAGTCTGTATCAGGAATGGCTAGCTGTGTTAGTGTTTAAAAGGGGCTCTTTTATGTGCAGATGCTTTAGAAAGAATGAATTTTCTGCCCACTTGCTACTCAGCACCCTGACAACATCAGAACTCACCTTGTTACTAACAAGCACTAAGTGTCTTGGTCAGCAGGCCACTTGCAATCACGAGACACTCACCTGCGACTCCTGCTTCCTCCTCGTGTATTTACAGGTTGTTCCAACTCAGAATCATTGTCCTTCTCATCTGCTTCATCTGATTCATCTTCATTATCATCTGAATGCAGATCTTTCATTATAGTCCTCAATGGACCTGAAACAACAGAGACAGTAAAATACAATTAAGTTTACTTCCCAGTGTTGTGGGCAATTTACCCAGCTTTTAAAACTACCTTCCCCACACAGTGTTGAGAGAGGAGAGTCTTAAAAATTAAACAGTTGACGTAATGCACTGGGGAATTATACCGCAGGCACCTGTCCATGTATTCGTGAATCTTTATTCATATGAGCAACTCAGCTTCAACAGACTTACTCATGACAATGAAGTGACTCACATGTTCAAGTGTTAGAACAATTTGCACCCTAGACTACAGCTGAAGTAAGTAAAATGAAGTAAGTAAAACTCCACATGACAGGAGGAATTGACATGAAATAGATGCTTGCTAAAAGTATGTCTCTTTCGTACTGCTGGGATTTAGTATTTTTGGCTTTCTCATTATATGTGAGTAAAGATCTACAGGGACACATTGATCAGTATTGGTACATTTGTTAGGTTAATCCATGTATGAGAAGTTGGTTCTAACAATCATTCTGACTAAATTGTACTGTACGAGGCAGTCATTTTGTCTTCTTGGTTTTTCTGTATTTTAACTTCAGGTGTTCCCATTATTTCAGGGTCAATTGCATGTGGAGTAAGTATTACACCCATGTTGATAAGTACAAAGTGCATCAATACCACTCAACATCATGTTATCACCTTTCCTGAATTAACAAGAAAGTATGAAGCTTGACTTCCTCAAAAAAGTCAGTTTAGGTTTTGATTTTTGCTCTAAGAGACAGTTACAGAAAGAGGAATATTTTAACAGATCTGAGAAGTCTAACACTACAGCTACTTGAAATAAGAACGGGTAAAAGCAGATTAGAAGAGAGAAGAAAGTAAAATGTCTTGGTGCCACAGGACACATAACTGAGAAGTACAGCCCATCTAAGACATGAAGCAGCAATTGAAAGCTCCAGTGATGGCTGTAGGAACAGCAATTACTATTATGGTTGTAATTCCTTCAGCTCAAGAAACACAGTACTAACACAAACACAGCGAGCTTGAGATTAAGCTTTCAACTCTCTATTTGCTAATGGGGAAACTGAGTCAAGGAGTGACTGCCAGCACAGAAGGTGCCATACTCATAACAGGGTTATGAGTATGACAGTGCTCCCTACATGGGGAGAACAGTTTTATGGACTGTTCCAAACATAGCAAAGTTCAGACCATAGGAATTCTGACTAGTTTCGTGCAAGTGACTTCAAAGCTGTTGTTTGGAATGATTTATCACTAAGGCTGCCCTAGAACTTTTATAAATTGCCATAGTTCGGACAGGTTCAGAGAAATGACCCTTTTCTCTGTTTTCACAGCCTAGGAAAGAAAACCAGATGGTGCTGATGGACAAACTCATGTTTGACCAGATATTTGTATAGGTGACAGCATGGAAGTGCTTCTTGTCCATGCACCCAGAGCTGATACGTAGAAGCAGCTGAGCTGTGCTCCATTTTCCATCCCTGTTTGCATCTCAGGCAGACAATGCTCAGTTGCAAATGACAACTCGTAGTCTGACTGAATAACTTACCATCTGACCCTTGAAGGAGGGAAAGGGTTTTTATAGCAGCAGTAATAAAAAGAAACTTGGACTCCTCAAATACATCCATCACTGACGGAATCATTGAATAACCTGTCATCCAAACAAGTTCTAACTTAAAGTAGGAGCATGTCTGCGAGTCTGAGAAGAACATTGCTAGCTAACTTTTCAGCAGATTTTTCTATCAATAAGTAAAGCATTTATTTTTAGGTCTTTTTTTTTTTTTCTATCAGAGATAGCAATTTTCTGGTCTTTGGTAACACTTAGTCTAAAATTCCATAATAATCTTTTTAAAGGTTTGATAAGTTGTTACCTCCTAAGATATCAGAATAGCTAATGAGAAACTGAAAATTAGGAGTTGCCCATGAGTAAGTTTTCTTGGTAAGGAAACAGATAAATATCAAAGTAAACCCCAAGGACAGAAGAAGAACTTGAGGAACCTCAGGTTAGCCCGCTGCTTATGCAAAAAGAGGTGAAAAAAGTTCATGCTGTGTTTTTTTGAGACCTGAGTGAGCACTGGAGTCTAAATGCAACTGAAAAGAGCAACAGCCCTGGCAAGTAACTTCCAGTTAAGGGAAAAAGCATCGCTTCTGACCAGAGCACAACATACAGCATGAACATGCCACGGTATGCCTGGTACTCTATACCTTTGATACACAAATCCATGGTCTGGGCAGGGATTTTTGCCCAGGAACTCCCAGAAAGAAGCAGGAACCACTATTTACTGTGGTGAAAAAGAGAAGATTTATACACCATTTGCACTTCAGAGCTGTTCATGTCAGAGGACAAATCTCCCATCTATTCTAGAGAAGGTATGAAGAACTGAAAGATAATCTGTGATACGTCTTATACATGATCCAGAAAAGATGGATGGGACCAGACAGCTCAGTAGAAACTACTAATTCAACAAGTTTTTTCCCAGCAAAGATAACAGATGCAGAAGTGAGTATCCAAGTCTTTTGGCTTGTAATGGACAGTTCACACTGCTAAGGTTTTAGTGAGCACAAAAATGGGGGTTCAGCAGGAAGTGTATTTGTTTATTCTTAGGTAAATATCAACTGCCTGAAGCCAGTCATTACCACAGTTCACTTCAGCTCTAGCCTTCCTTCACATGGAATGACACTGCCAGAAAACATCAGAAAATCAGTACCAGTCACCTACAGAAAGGCAGTAGGAGAGAGATGCATCACTTGACAGTCCATTTAAAATCGGTGTGCCTGAGGCACCTATGTATTGTCATAACCTTAAATCAAGCTTACTATTGAGGAATATAAATGGCTAAAATACACAATTCTGTTTAGTCAAAGGCTGCTTTTTAAATGTTCCTTATCCAAAGAATAAAACAAAAGCTCATTAAGAAAGTTTCAGTTGTACAACCTTATGAACCAGGGGAAGAAGCCAACCAGGAACTGAGTAGTTTAATAGATCATGGAGAATGAATATCAACTTATTTACAGAAAACATGCCTTGGCAAAGCCTCCAGAAAGAAAAATGCATTCTTTATTGAGCTTCAAGTAAACTGAAATTATTAGCCAGGAAACCAAAATGCAAACTTTTTAAGTCTAACCATCATGCTTCCCTGCCAAGTATTTGAAGTAAATACTGTGCTCTTAAAACTTCCCAGTAGTATGGGATGATCACAGCCTTTGAAAGGGTCTACATAAACACATCTATGGGTTTCTGTTGGCTGCCCATGGGAAACCCACACTCTTCCAGGGCTTCAGATGGAGCCAGGTGCCATGCTACCTAACCCTGCAGACAGACAACTCAGGAACAGAAACTCTTTTGGGTTTAGCCTCTGTTAAGTGACTGGCATGTATTTAGTCCTTCAAAACAAACAATATTCACATCCTTTGCTCAGATCCACAGTTTCTCTCTTTTATTTTGCCCTTACAGCCACATCTTAAAACAACCAGCAGAAAAGTCTCTAAATCAAAACCCCGGCCAGTTCTGGCAAGTGAAACACAGAAGAAAAGAGGTAATGAGATGCCACGAGTTCTGTTTTTATTGGTCCCTTCGTTTCACACATTCCTTTCAATTTCTTTTCCTTTACTGGTACCTTGTTGCCTGTTGTTTTGAGATGGTGTAAAACTGGAACTGGAACTGGAGCTGGAACTGGCAGGACTGGGCTGTTCAGACTTAAAAGAAAAAAAAAAAGAAAATAAATAACATTTTATGAGACTTTTTTTGCCTAGAAAAACTCTTATGGTTAGTTACTGCCTAAAGCATTTTGTCAAGAAAAAAAAAAAAAAAGTGGGGCCAAACAATACTCACAGACCTTAATTTCAGGTGTTAGTGAGGAAACATTGTGGAAATTGTGGAAATTACTACTGCCCTCACCATACATACACACTACATCATGTCTAGTTCTTTGCTAAAGCCCAACAAGAAGTTTCCAATGCCTTGTTTGAAAGATTATACAACATGAGAGCCTAAATGAGTTTTTAATGGACGTAAGGCATCTCTGTCATTGTCATACTGGAGTTGCAACATTTTTCAAATTAACAGTGACATTGTGGAATTGAAAAACAAAAGACCTGAGCAGACCACACTAAATGCCAGAAAACCTCAGACAGTTTTATTTCATCTCCCTTAGAAAACAAGTCTTAATAAAGGGATTCAAATTAAACTTTCATGCTGTTACTGAAATTCTGCTAATCCTAACATTTTCTACATGTATCAAAACTCTGCAGATTGAAAATGTGACTGAACCAAAAGGTATACTTGGTTACAAAGAGAAATTACCTAGAAATTACCAATTACAAAAGAGAACTGAATTTTTAAACAGCTATTAAAATCAATGTATACTATTCAACAAACAGTTCCAAACATTTTTTTCTACTATTGTTTAAAATGTGTAAATTTCCCTTTAATTTAATGAGGAAGTCCTTTTACTTCATAAAAAAATTCTGTATATTTTGCTCTGTACTATTTTGCTCTTCAGTACTGAAGAGACTTGCTTCCTGCTGCCAGGTTGAATGTCTCAGCATACTTTTTGACTGATTCCTAGACTCAGTGGTATGTCCTTGCACACTCATCTAGGCAAATGAGACAAAATATGGATCTGGTATGTGGGCAGAGGGGATGCTAATGGAGAACACAAAACAAGAAGTGGCCATACAGAAGAACAGTGAAAAACTGGATTAGGAAATAATGGTCTACTACTGAAAAGAAAATCTGCTTACACTTCTTACACTTTAAATTTCATACAACTGTGTTATCATGATGTGTTATCCGGGCCAACCAACATTTTCTGACTCTCCTTGCCTCATGTTAAGACAGAACTAAACTGTTCTCAAAAATGACAGCAGAAATATCTGGTCGGTAAAACTCAGTTTTCGCGCATGCAGACTACCTAAGCCTAACAGTTGCTTTTTCTCCATAGGTCAATCTAATGTTGCCCTTCATTATAGAGGGCAGATTTACTGCCTTTTGTTGCCTTTTCTCACCATGAGAGATGCCTATTTGGGCAACAGAATGCTTGAGAAAAACACCATTAACATCTGCTCTCCTTAGATCAACACCAGCTCCAGTTCTCACAGACGCATAGTCAAAATAAGTCAAAATGCAAACTCTGTACCTGATGGAGTGGGCGTATGTCAGTTATATATAACTGAATCAGCCCTGTGCAACAAAACCCAACCCAACCAACAATACAACCCACTTCAGAGTATCAAGAGAGATTCTTACATGGTCTACAGCATCAGAACTTTTTGAAACACACTGCAGCATTACTTGACACTGCTCTGAAAATCAAGCACCAAAAAAAATATTTTTTTTCTTCCTGAGTTTCTGTAAAACCTTAAAAGATTCTTTGCTGTAAAACAATCATGATAATATGAAACAGACTGCAGTGATGAAGAACAAGTGTCCATGCAAACTTGAAACGTTCATTTTTTTACTGAGAAATCTGGGTGAGAGAGCATCCAGAGGAAACAGTTGCTTTTAACCTAAGAATAAATGTTACTAACAGAAAAGATTTGCCTTTTCAGAAGGAACTAAAAATACACCTTCCATACATGAATATGGATGAGTGCCAACAGCACCCAGGCTTCCAGTTAACAGAGAGTGTCTTTTGTCACTTTTGCAATGCTTTTTGACAGTCTTACACAGGTTCTTATCCCAAGGACCTAGGTATTTATGGCTTTACACACTTGGGTGCTTTCTGACCTTATTCACTGGTTCTTAATCACAAAATATTTATTTTTAATGAGTCTGAAATTAGCTAAAGCATATCTTTCAACAATAGAAGTTTAATACAGTATCAGCAAAGAGCTTCAATCATATGGCCTTTTCCTGTTTTACCAGTTCTCTCTTTCTACAGACAAGCTAATGAGAGTTTGGGCCTGAACTGTTCATTAGTGCAATGACCCCATATGATTTATTGCATTCTTACTTCATACTTCATTTTAGTGCTCTCATAGTGAAGCACAGGAGACAGCGACTTCTTTATTAGGCCTGATTGAGGGATTCTGTCCTTTGAAGCTGTTCAGCAAAAAGACGGGAATTTTCTTTGACCCAAATTTTTCATAAAAGGTACCTTTTTTACCAGTAATTTTTCTAAAACACCTGGCTTCTGCCATTTCCAAATTCTTGTCTGTTTGTACAAGTAGTTCACTCTTGAGCTGCAAACAACTTGCAGAAAAACCCACCTGTTTATGACAAAGGATATAATAGAGCTGGTTTTCTGTAATATTTCATGGTTGTCCCAATTCGTAGAACTTGTTGGGGCTGTCTGGTCCAGGGCCAGGAGCTGGACTTAGATGATCCTTGTGGGTCTCTTCCATCTCAGGATATTGTATGATTCTATGACTCTAAAAATAACCCCCGCCATTTCAAGCTTTTTATTAATTCTTACATTAAGAAGTAGAAGATATCTGTATGTGGGTGACAACAGTTTTTCTTGCCTTTCCCTGAACCATTCCAGAAGGAAGCTTACAAATTGTTTCTTGAAGTAAACATTAAGTGGTAAAGCAGTATATCATTTCATAAGTCAGTGTACATATTTCTTATTCTTTATGCATGATAGTCTAGAGACATATGTTTCCCAGTGTTATACATACTGGGAAGTCTATACACTTAAAACTACTTATACAGCTGAGCATTGCTTCCACTTCCACTTTGTGCAAATTGAGAATTTCAGGGAGGAGGAATATGCTCCAGCAGGACAAGCCTTTTTGTCTAACAAGATTCCTGCACTTACAACTTCTACTGCCACTTAAGTGCCTTATCAATTAACTCAGCTTTCAGTAGAATAATTCAACCTATCTCTAGCTCACACAAGAGGTTCCCACTGAAACAGCATTTCACTGCACGGGTAATCAGTCATTGGCACAGGCTGCCCAGGGTGATTTTGGCATCTCCCTCCCTAACAAATATTGAAAAAAAAATGTCTAGACAGGGTCCTGGCCACCCAGCTTGAAGTAGCCCTGGTTGAACAGGGCAAGTAGACCAGATAACAGCCCTCCAAGGTCAAGGAGTCGACTCCTTGAATTTGAAACACAGACTTCATTTTAAAAGTAGCATCAAGAGAAGACCTTAAATGAATCTTTGCAACTGTTTCCTCTTGTCCTAGGTTACAATGTAAAATGTGCCCAAAGTATTTATTCTATCACCATCTTCAGGAGCTGTTGAATCCAGGTCCGGAAGTGTTTCCCTCGACCCCTTCCTCCGCGCTATTTTCTGCTAATGGGCCCATAATGCCTTGCCATGACTCACAGGTAACTCCCTCAGGGACCTGTCTCTGTTTAATGGGCCATCAAGGACCCACTGCATGACTCATAGAATGGTATCAGCCCATTGTGAGATGCTCCACCAAGGGAGAGGAGCCAAGCATTCCCACCAGGATACAATCTGGGATTTGGGACAGCACAGTGAGGCCCTTACTCACTGGATTCCCAGAGGACAATAGCTAGCAGATCTTTCTATGGGATCACTGCTTCAACAAGACCACTTAATCTGGACCGCTTCCACCACTCTGCTCAGGTTGTATTCTGACTCTCTGAGGGGTCTTTTGTACTATTCCTTTTTATTTAACCTTTTTTTCTCCCCCCCTCCTATAAAATTGTGTGTCTAACTTGGAGTCTCTGACTGGTTTTGCTTTCAAGCCAGTACACCTCTGAACAATTGCACTCAATCAAGTGGGATTTGCATTTCCTTAGAGACCATCCTACGGAAACATGTTGTCTAATTTTGAAAGAGACCCCTTTTCCTTCCGTATTTATAAAGGTAAAATAAGGAATTTTTATTTTACCTTTATAAATCAGAAGTAAATTTGAGACAATGCTAACATAAAAACGCACAAATAGTTGAGATTATTAATGAATAGGACACTGAGCAAAAAATGCAGACAAAAAATTCTTCTGCAAAACATTGTACAATAAAATTGAAAGATGAAGCACTAGGGAAGACTGTTCTGCAACCTGTAGGGTATTTTTACTGAAAATACCTTACTGGAAAGAGTGGCAGACACAAAGTAAAGCAAGAAAAAAAGTACAAGAGGGAAGATCATGGTATGGTTTGCCTTGCATAGCAGCTCAATATTACAGTTTCCACGAATTTCAGGGCTACAAAATAATGAGTAAATGAAGGTTAAAATAAACTAAAAATGTCACATGATTATGAACATGAGCCAAACTGATGGACGTTCTAAACAGATAAGCCTTACCAAGAAGGATAAATACTGTCCTGAATATGTAAATAATGCTGGCAAAGACAGGGTTACATGAAGGCTTTTCAAAACTGGCACTAAACACCATGTTATTTAGACCAGCTTTCCCCAAAATTGTGTGAAAAGACATCAATATTTACAAAGAATTGATAAAGTATGAGCAGTGCAACATGAGGAATTTAACAGCTCTGTATTCCATACAAAGTCTGAACTATATGGGGAAAAAAATGAGGCCAAATGATATAAGATATACTTACTCGGAGAACATTGCTTATTTTATAAGCTTAGTGGCACGAAAGCTCTGTGATGAGAGAATGGCAACTGTCCCTCTTCTCTGTGTATATTCTATACACAGAGCTATCTTACGCCAATAAAGGAAATATGTTTTAGAAAGAAAGTAACTTCAATTTTAGTACTAAATACAAACCAGAAAATTCAGTCTAGGTATTAAAGCCAAGGTGAGAGTTTCATTTAACTATCCTACATCTTCTGCTCTAATGTAATTAATAATGAAATAAGATAGGTGCTATTTGTTCTGGCCAGCCCCTTCAGCTGCTGTGTTGGAAGCTAAGACTTCCCAACTCCCTTCTCTTGCTCTGTTTTATCTACTGTGCCCTATGTACTGTGCCCTCTGAGAAGGACAGATTTTGATGCATTCACAGTTCACTGTTTGGGAAATCAAAGAGTTTGCTGTCACTTTTGGGGCAGCAGGAAGATAGTTCACCTAAATTCTCACCGATCCGACATTCTGAAATTAGGAGTTCACACACTCCAAATTTCACACAAAACAAGCAACTGGAGAACCATCTACATGGACAACTGCTTTTATGGGTATAATTAGGTACTACGGTACATTTCTCCATATTAGAAATCTGGTCTTCTCCAAGTAGGTAACTCAGAGACTCAGATACTTCACAAATTCACCACAGTACCCCTCTATTCTTATGTAGCTCAAACAAAACTCAGTAGAACACTCCCAGCATGACCCCACACTAAAACTTTACTACATGGGAAGCTTGTTGTGGTCATACAAATCTAGTAAACACAGACCTAAATATATGAAAAACAACAGCTATCTTTTTTCTGAAGTCCTGCTGCACAGGCTCTTGAACTCATGTCCCAGAAAATGAAATTGTTCAAAATTTAACTACAAACTACAGAGAAATCAGGTGCAGATCTCTATTGGCCCTGTCAGTTTTACAGCAAGCCTTGTTGTATTTGTATCTCTCTCAAACTTAACTTCAGATAAATGATTATCTGAAAACCTCAGCTTTCATTTATTGTACATTCCAGTTTCAGTGAAAAGCTGTGGAGAGAAAAATACTAAAATATATGCTGTATCTTAAAAAATTCTTGAGTCTCTAAAACAAAACAAAACTCTTCAAATTGTTTTTCAAAATGTCATCATTTTTAGCCAGCCTTGGGATACGTGTATTTTAGCCATACTGGGGATGCATGTAAATGGAACAATGATTTTTAGATAGAGTGTTTGGTAACAATATGCTCTATACACATTTTTCTCTATAGATCTGAACCTCTGACAAGATGGCTCCTAAGCACTCGCTCTGTGATAATATCATGTGTTTGTAGTTTTCACAAAAGATCATTCACATTATATACACACAGATCATACAATACTGATTCTCTGAGAAAAAACCCATAGAACAAATTTCTATTGTCTTATTGGTTTACCATTTACAGCTGATGCATCTGTTTGCTGTAACTTTGCCTACATAAGTACTTTTATAAAAAGAGTATTACAAAAGGTAGTCCTTACTTAAAGCTCCTTATCTCTGCTTCCCTGATTTAAAATTTTGATAGTGTGATCTGAGTTTTACATTAATAGAGATTTGCTTGTTTTTCATAAGACATAACACCGTAACACACAACAAAGACAATCTCTTACAAAAATAAGAAAAAGTGATACTTGTTTATATTTAAACTTAATTTCATTCAAAACATTATAATGTAGTGTAACCTATTTGTAACGTAATTAATAGTTATCTGAATAGGTACCTTAACCACTGAATGAAGTTATTAAAAATACTGGGCTATAACTACATTATTTGAAATACTGGCAAAATTAAGATCTCATGTAGTACAAACCAGATCAGTCTTGAGTTTTACAGTGTTCAAAGGATCAAGAAGGTTGTATATGGCACAAACAAATCAAATTGAAACATCTCATCTACAAACTATTTCCTTTAGCTAAAATTGTAACATTTAACATGCAAAATTTTATTTGCTCTTACAAGTCCTCTCCAAAAGCAAATTTAGGCCACCAAGAATGGCTTTCTTCTTTGGCTTTTACCTGCCCTAAACCCGAGTAATTTTGCAACTGAATTGCTGTTGTCCAGAATACTCAGACCATGGAACTTTACTTGATGACATTTCACTCTTCTTTTGGGAAACACAATGCAATAAGCACTATCTTGAAACTATGACTTTTTCATCTACAGAATACAGTTGCATTGTAATAACTAAAATCCACAAAAACAGCATGGGCAACACAAAAATATCATCCATATACTGAAAAATACTGAAATTGTCACAGCCTTATCTACTTCTTTTCTTGCCACAGTTTAGACTGTAATACTTTTGCAGCTGATAATTTGAATTATAAAACACAGGTTACTGTATGTAACTTCCAACCACTATTTAGGTAATACCTAAAATGACTTCATACAGAGCAGCAAAATCACTTGATTTACTTCTGTCCTAATTAAGACTGTTCACCAAGTATGGTGTTAAACAGCATAAGTTTTGCAGTGGTTTTCTGAGTTGGGTATTCAGTGTTGAGACACTGATCCAGTTACTCCTGGCCCCAGTTCTGATTATCCCCGCATGTGTGAGCCATCTTTCCTTGGGGAGCTCAGGCATAGGTGGAGCTGCCTGTTAACCTCAGCAACAAAACACAGCACTGCTGCTGATGGGAGACCTATTATCAGACACCTTTAAACTCTCCTCTCACCTCGCTCTGAGATGATGATACAAGTTCTGTGGATATGTAAACAGATTCTGTGAACTGCAAATAGCTCCATTTATCCTTATCTTCTAACTGTGCTGTATGAAACATTAATTCCTACAACACGGGATAATTTCCTCCCCTTTGCCAGATGGCTTGCAACACACTAAATACACACTAAAATTCTTTCATGTTCAGATATCTACAGCAAGAACAGGTAACATGTCTCAAGATAGTTCAAAAAACCCTACATACATGTTCTGGATGCAGGCAGCCCCATCTTACTGAGCTACACATGTGCAAAGACTGTCATTTTCATTAGGCCAAAGACAGCATTAATTACCAAATTTCTTCATCCCTCCACAGCAGCACAATGTTAAAACAAATATCCAAATAAGTCTGATCACCAAATAAATATGGTCATGTATCTACTTGTTTTCAGCCCTGATGGGAATGAATGGCTGAGATATTGCTGCTCAGAGAGGGGCACTAGAAACCCCACTAACACACCCAATGCCAGAGGAAGCACAAAGTATACATTTCTGTTGGGCAGATAAAGACTTCTATTTTCAAGAGAAGATGAAAGCCTGAAAGCTTAAAGGCCTTCAACAGAAAATGCTATGTCTTAGTACCAATAGAGCTGGATGTTTTACTCAGTTTTTTTGAGTTTTGGTTTTTTGGGTTTGGTTCTGGATTTTGGTAGGAAAAAGCATGAAGTAATTAATTTGGTGACATCTTTTTCTAACAAAGATATAAGCTGTACAGAGGTATTGGCTAAGCCAAAACAGCTCTTCTGAATAATGATTCAGAGACTTAACAGAAATTCACACCAACATTTAAGAGTTTAAGCTATGTAGTAGCTTTTCTACTGCCAATGTGGTGATCTCGAACTACCTTCAATGAACACTCAAAATACTATTAAAATTGGTTTCAGGTATGACACTGCCCTTAAACAACAATGGTTGCCTGGCAGAGAAGGAGCGAATAATGTTTTTGAGAGGGCATTAAAGCAAAATGCTTGATTACATCTGCTTTCATTTATTTCATGTACCAGGCTTACATGCACACTTCAATACTGGCAGAACAGAGACACACAGGCACCATCATCCTTGAGTCTGGGGAAGGCAAATAATGTCCATCAGTAGCATCCCTTGTCCATTCCAAGAGGGGCCCCCAGCACAGGAAGGTGAACAGCAGTCCCTCCTTCATCAGCAGGCAATGCACAGTGATTCCTTCTCCACAGGCATGAGATAGGATACACACTCACTGCAGCAGTAAGCTCAAGCAGTCTTTATCCTGTGTTAGTGTACTGCTTTAGTATGGATAGCAAGAATCAATTAGTTACCTGCTTGGAAGTTGACAGCTAGATTGACCAGATGACACGCCTCTGGGAACACACAGGCTTAAAAATCAGAAGAACCCCGGAGAAATTTCTCTTCCTTCTGGCTTGTGAACAGGTAACACCGGCCGTGTGGTAGCCGGGCGGGCCAGGCCAGGCCCCGGTAGCAGTTGCCGGTGACGGAGGAGAAAAACCCCGAGGAGAAAAACCCCGGCTACTAACATCAAGCCAATTTTAAAGCTTGCCCCAGCAGCTGCCCAGGCCGCCAGCTGGGGCAGATGTTCCCCCGGGGTCCCCAGGAGCATTCCCAAGCCCAGACTGGACCCACCCCATGAGACCGAGGGGTGGGCAAGAAGCATTTATAAGCATTTATGATCCTGGCTGCTTTCATTCCTGGCTGCTGTTTTCCCAGGTCACTTCGATCTCTTGGCTTGGGTTCTCCCCGTGCCATTGGCACGGCCTTGAAATCCGACATCATGAGCTGCAGCCAAGGGAGAGAGGACCTGAGCAAGATTTAACTCTTTCGTGGCACAGATGAAACTTCCAAAGCCCCTAACCCTTCTCTGAGGGAGAGAAACTGTCTAAGTGGGACATATTTAAAGATATGAAGATATCAAAGTCAGTGAAGGAAGAGTGACCCCTTAGGTGGAAGAGATGACAAGTTGCCTTGGTCCTAGGCTGAAAATCTCCTAGGAGTTGTGGTAACATACTGTGTAATAGATACATAGTATTAAATTCGTGGATTAAAACTGTGTGTATTAAACTTTGCAGTGGAATGTAAAAAACCTTGAATTCCTGGAAACAGTTCCAGGGCATCTCTTTGCATACCACAGTCTTTTCATAGTCCAAAGGTGTTACCTCAACATCTGCCAGAGAGATAACCGGGAAATGGCCCATTAATCATGGGCTGACCACATCTTCACAGCTCATCAGGAGATTCGATACCAATCTGGGCGGAGGGTGGCAGAAACCTTCCGACAGAAGATTCGGAGACTTTTTCATTCAGACATCTTTTCAATTTCTCAGGAAGCTCTTTCAGATATCCCTTTCGGACACCAGACATTTCAATAATTATGTTATGTACATGATGTCATGTTCTTCGGGTTCTTTGTTACCATCTTGTTTACGGCTCAGGGTAGAAAAATGGTATAAAACACCTACCCTGAGACCCCGAATTTGTGGGCAGTTCTCCAAAGACGCACCCTTTGCTGCTCCCGGATTGTCCACCCAGCATTCGATCGATGTTGTCGAGTTTATCGTGGCGTTTCCCGAAATTGCTTTTCAAATTTGTTAAATAAATCTTTGATTTTGGAAATTGGCTCTGACCATTTATAACAGACTGTAATATGAATATGCTAGAATATTCCATTAAATCACGGACAATACGAATTAAGGAAAATGATTATTCAGATTTGTGGATTTGAGCAAAGGTAACTGTAACTGACTGAGCAAATACTAAATTAGTAGCTGTGATCTTGTGGTCCCATGAGATGTTTGAACAGAGAGAGAGATGAGAAGCCCTCTGCATCAGTGGAGAAATGAGAAGACATCTCTGTTCCCTGAGATGAAGAATTCTTTGCCTTTAAAGTTATTTATCTTTAAAATGGCACCCCAAGATGCATGAGTCCATGGCCCAACTTTTTTGTAGAAGTTACCACAACAAACCAGGAGTGACTTCTCTCTCTAAAAAAACTGAATGAAAGACTATTTTATAATTGGCACTGACCTAGAGTTCTAAGTTTTGTCATTTATGTGGTTTGAAAGAAAGTGAACACTTGGGGGGAAGAGGAGGAGTGTTTTGAAAGTTTCATTTTGATTCTCATTTTCTTCTTTTAGTGTGTGTTAATAAACATATCTTTGTAACCTTTAAGTTTGGGCCTGCTTTGCTTCTCTCCTGATCCTGCCTCACCGCAGAAAAGACATTCAAACTACTGCACTAAATTTAGTAAACAGAAGCGAATGTGAAACCACTAGTTAGTAAAACTTAAACTTCAGGTGATTACTGAGCCTTTTAAATATAAAAATTAAATTGTGTACTTATGGTGTGTCTTGGAAAGTTCATGTCTGTCATCACCGGAGTAC
Organism: Chamaea fasciata; assembly: GCF_029207755.1. Classification (NCBI taxonomy): domain Eukaryota; kingdom Metazoa; phylum Chordata; class Aves; order Passeriformes; family Sylviidae; genus Chamaea; species Chamaea fasciata. The sequence goes on along the minus strand of NW_027094089.1, from coordinate 5,986,808 downwards.
AAGCCTCTGGATGGGAAGTATTATCAAAATTATCTAATGAAGTTGATGGGGAGTTTGGCAGCAAACTTTCAAAAATACATGAGTAAGCCATGACATTGTTGCCCTCCCTAAAAGAAGTGCAAATGTACTGGTTCCACATTAAAAATAAAAGGGCATAAAAGGCTTGACTACATCTAACTACTGTAGATAAAATGCCAGCTGAAAACTGTCAGATGTTGGATTTTATTTTAAATATATGCAGTCATTCTTCTGAATCACAACATTATTTATATAAGTAGATAGGTAAAGCAATTTCAAGGCAATGAAATCCTTATTAAGAAGATCTCACTTCATTATGATTAAAATAAAATATCCTGTCTCAAATATTTATTATTTTGACTGCAATCTACCTTGGCCTCTCAAAGCTGTCATAACTTTACTGGACATGACACAAAGTCTTTTTACACCACAATACTCCCCCCAAACAATTATTGGCACAGCACAAACCCAATTAAAACCTTTACTTTCTGCAGGATAGAAGGGTTTCCAGTGCTGAAACACAGAAAATATGCAATTATGTCCATATATAGAGATATATATATATATTTATAAAAATATAAATATCCAATTCAAAACTGCATTTATGCAAATATTTGAGTTAATTCACATAAGTTGTCACAATGAAGCAGATGTAGCCAGCACTTGCAAATGAAGCAAAATACTGCAGCCTGTATTAGTAGCTTAAAAACGGTTAATGTTAATTCTGTGGTCAAAATGTGACATTGCCTAAAACTAAAAAAAAAACCAAACAGACTTTGCCTCAAGGATACAAAATTCATGGCTCTCACAAGATTATTTTTGCAACCTGAGCATTTCATCGTATATACATAGTTTGTCTCCATTGCTTTATTTCTAAATTCTTAACATTTCTGTAAGCCAGTGATTTCCAAACAGACACTAGTAACAAAACTGTCTAACATTTGAGCTTGTGCCCAGAGGATCTCTACTTGTCTGTCATGCTGCTTCCTCATCCAGCAATAGTAATTCCACCATAAACAGAACAGCCTAACATGCACCTAAGCTTTCATGAGCGAAAACAAAGCATTTTTTACTTCACAGTAACAAACACCTAATTAAAATAGGCAAAGTATAGCAGCTGAATGGTGCAATACTACGGTAGATGCTGATGACCACAGAGCATACTTGTGCCTATTGCTACTTCTCTAAAGACATCTGCTTATCTTTGGCCACTGTTTCTCTCTGAGCGTATATCTGGAAGGAAACACCTCGGACTATACAACATTTACCTGTTTGTGACTATTGAATTACCTTCTCAACACAGGAGTACTATGTCCAACAATACCACAGAGGGGCTGGCATGATTTTAAGAGCAGTGTTATTTCCTGGACTAGAAGCAGAAAAACTTCATTTAATTACCACACGAAAAGTACAGACTGTAATGATATGACAGTTGCAAACACACAGCACCCAGTCTGCAGTGAAGCACATGATCAGTATTAACCCTGCTCTGCACCATTAATCATCTTGAGAGTCAGTTTCACAAATAAAATAAAACCTATCTTCTCCTTTTTTCTTCTTTTAACCTTTGGTAACTACATGAAAAAGCACATGGAGCTCTATCTCACTACTGCTCCTTCTGTCTTTAAATATTACCTGAAAAAACTCAGACTTTAGCTCCAAACCCTGGTAGAAAGTAGGCTTTTACAGCTAACAATGGTCTGAAGCTTTTACAAGACCATGGGGGTTTTCAAAATATTCGACCACTTTTGCAATCATCAAATTACTACATCATGTGCCAGACTGAAAATGGCATTTTATGTATTCCTTTAAAAAGGCACTCATACTCTAAGACTGCTTTAGGACATCTAAGCAGTTAATTAAGTAGAAAGGCATAGTCTCTGTGATCTCCACTGTGTTCTCATTGTTCCGTAAAGGCCTTCCTGAGAAGACAGATTTTTTTCCTAAAGGCAAAAGACCCACTAATGTACTCTGCTCTTAATAACTGAAACTCCTTATCCCAGAGCTGTCACATTTTGCTAGCACGCATTTCTGCTCAGATTGTAATTTCATAGGCTTTGACATGCCAAAAGGCTCCTACCATTACTAATGCAGTGACATATACAGGGAAGAAGGGAAAAAACAATACATATCACAAGCAAAATAATCACACCTGAAGAAATTAATTTGCCAGAGATACATGGATTCCCTAAAAAATCCACCAAACCACTGCCATGCGTGGCAGACTTAAAGAGTTATTATTCAGTTCTCTACAACTGGAGATACACATAGAATACACCTGTATAGGTATGTATCATCTGCCTTATCTCCTTTGTGCCCTCCTCCTGCAGCAACTTCCCCAAGAGCCACATAACACTTTTTCCTTCCTACCTAGTCAAGCAAAACCAGCATTAATCAAACAAGAAGTACCTGAGCGTCCCTTCTGAAATGGCTCCACAGCTCAAAGGGGCAGCTCCAACCATGGAAAATGCCTCACTCAGACCCAAAATTCTGTATTTCACCATCTCATACAACAGCTTGCAGCTCACACAAATATTACAAGAATATCACCATATTTCAGCCTGGCAGCAAAATCAAGGTCAAATCCTTTTTTTCAGTCATGTTACTGCACTATCCCACACAGGAAGCAAACAGGTGGAGTTTTCATTAACTAAAACATCCTGTAATTGAACTTAAAAGCAAAATCTTTAGAATTTTGAAGTGGACTGTGTTACCATGCCTATGCCTCAATAGAACTATAAATACGCATGCTTTCACTCTATACTTCATTTTGTATGTTTCATACCAAAGCCAGTAAAATAGTCTTTCAGTCTTTACGTGTGATTTCCAAACAAACTCAAAAAAGACCCCACACTCTTTTGAACACCTAGATGATCACAAACAGTGATGTCCAACACATTTTAATTCACAGATGTATTTGAAAAGTGGTACTTAACAAAGCAACATGAAGAGAACTGTAGATACTTGTTTCACTTGCCAACAGCTCAAAGTCAACAGAAAATCAAAATTAATACCACAATGCATCACACTACAGTGTATGCCAAACAGATCACAGAGGAATGACCACACATGGTCTTGGTCAAAGTCACACACAGAATGGCTATTAAAACAAGGGCAGAGAGTTTATCGCTAAGCAAGGGTGTGGTTTCCTGTATTTCCCACTGAATTAAACAGAGACATTTAAAGCTTAAAAAAGAGACAGACTACAGAACACCAAAGGATAGTGTACAGCTTTCTGAAATACCCCCAAGACAACAGCATGCTAACCTGTCTGGATTCTGAAAGGTGAATTTCAAGGGATAGCTCCAAGGGAAGATCAACCTTTGGCAGACACACATAAGGACCTGAAAAAGACTGCACCTCTCTCAGAGGGTGCTGTTAACTCTCCACCCTCTACTTCATGAAGGCAAAGGCCATGTTTGAAGTCTGAATGCCCATAACTAGAGTATGATGCCTGGACTGTGAAGGGTTGAGCACACTATTTTTTTTGTCTGAAATTCAAGCCCATTGATTGATAAGATAAATTCTACCCCAATTCACTGAACTCGGGCTGTATTCAAAGAAATTAGGCAAGCAGCAGCATTGCCATCCTGTAGCACCTTTCCAGTGAAACAATATCTCTGCTCAATCATGCTCGTAAGGTTCCTTTACCACAGGGACTTTTCAGAATGTCATCCTTATTTTAAAATCCTGAATCCAGACTTCACAACTGAGAACTGATCATGGACTATATCTAAGTCTGGGAACCATCCTGTGTGTGATCAGCAACAGTAAGAAACTCATTTCTGCAGTAAGTTCTACATTCTACATTGCACCTCTTACTACAAATTTATCGAGTTTTACAGGTGAAGTTTTGCATATGAGTATATGCATGTGCAATACCAACAAAGAGAACACTCATGATTAACATGTGTGTTTGAGAATGAGACCATCTCTTCCTCCCTACAGTGAAGAAACTTAGAAACGTCAAAATTCTTAGCAAAGTTATTAATAATTTCATTATATACAATGCATGAACATTACATTCATGCAGTATTATTACATTTGCATAAATGTAATAAATAAAACTCAAACTAGAAAAATGCACCTGACTCAAAGCTGTTTGAGTTAATATTTGCAGTATTCTAAAGATTTTCTTTTAAGTAGTGATTTGTAATGTAATTTGCTATACCTAGCCTAAATTTGCTGAATAGTGATTTTGCTTTCTTGAAGACACTTAGGAATAAACCTGAATACTACCAAATATACTCCCAAATAATGATACATCCTTTGTTCATCAGGCCTATGATACCCACCACTTTAACTGTACCAGAGTAAGAAACAACAATTGGCTTAATTTTTACAGTATATTATTATGCCAGGATATTAGACTAAAGAAGCATCTTCCCAGCTCCAGGCAACTATGTTTGTTAGTACCACAAAGCCTTGACAGATCCAAAATTACTGTTGTTGTATAGAAAAAGCACCGTTGTATTTTTACTTCCATTACTCTCTATGTAACATTGCAATTTCTCACTTTTTTTCTCATTTTTCCTTAATATGATTATGGTTATATGATATACTCTTTATGGATCTAGCTGTGAAACTTCCTGAAACACTTAGAAGCTTACCAATATATACAAAAAAGTCCAAACTATTTCTTCCAACATACAGAACTATTTTTATTACACTGCTTGGTCACCTTTCATTAGGTTCCCTGGTTAAAAGTGGTAAAATGCAGAAGGAACATCGCCTTGTGAAGTTCTGCAGATATTCACTAACCAGGCTGCCCAGTTCTTTCTCCCACAGCACTTGTCAACTGTGTGACTCAAGTACCTCAGGGAATTATTCCATGTTTCAAAGATAGTTTTTCTTTAGGTAAGTATATTACTGACTTTCTAAATAGTATCCCATCACTGACTGGAATCCTACTCAGCCTAATTTATTAAGGATCACAGTCCAAAAGGGACAGACATCCTTTTCACTCGTTCAGATGGGGACCACACTGCTTCCCCCACGGAAGACCTGTGTGTTCCATGATCCAATATGTCAACATTAAAATACACAAGAGCCCAAACCAGCAGGATTTACTTCTCTTGGAGTGAACTTCAGCAGTTTGCCCTCTCATTAACGGTGGCTTACAGACTTAGAAAACCCTGAAACTGTTTTTCAGCCTTAGCACAAAATTAAGGAACTCCTTAGGTCCTACATGTCAACTGCAGATGGACGATGGATTTGTGGAAGTAGACTTGTGTCAGCCTATTAAAAATACAGAGGTATTCCCATTATACCATTGGTAGTGGGGAAGAGACTGCAAGACAACAGAGGATAACACCTATCAGCAACTAAAAAGGATTAGTCTTAACTACCATCCATATATCTTTCACATATCAGTTATTTTCAAGTTGCTACACAGCACACGTCTCTGCAGAACCACTTGAAAAATTCCAGTTACACTGGATTTGCTTGTCTCAATTCTTCTGTCTTTGAAAAAAAATGGAGAACTGCTGCAGCCAGTAAAAGCCTATGTGCTCCTACACGGCACCCAAAAATCTATTTTAATTAGCCACCTTTACTGAGGGTAGATAACATGTCTTAAGGCTAGTGACAAATTAAAATAGAACATTCAGAATATTGAAAACACAAAAAAATCATTAACACCAAGGGTGACAAGTATGTACATTTTCAGGTTTGAAGGCAAATCAGTCAAGTTCCAAGCTATAATGAGAATGCCACTCCAACCACAGAGTATCCCCTGTGTCATGCTGTAAAGCAGGGCCTATCCTGTTGTATACCTTCTAAATTTTACAGCCTTTGCATGCCCTAAGGGACCAGTCATTAAAAGGTCACTTCAGAAGAAAATTACCTTCTCCCTCATGGGAAGCTTCTACAAAGTAAAAACCTAATGCTGACACCTTCCCACAGCAGGGTATTTATTGTCTGTTCCAGAGAGGGCAAGCAGGGTTATGAATCTGATGGCAATAACAGAGACACAAATCAGAAAACAGAAAATTGAGAGAATTGAACAGAAAAGGCTGGGAAAAATTCCTCTCTACCATGCACACTACACCTCTAGCCATAGCACAAGTAATGACACCAAACAAGGCTTCTCCTACCATGCCTTTCCTTACATAAATGTCTCAATGAAAGATGCTTCTGAAAATCAAAGTTTACTAGGAGAATTATTAAAATCCTAATTTTAATCATCAAATTAAACAGCAAATCATACTTGAAACAGATGAGAAGGCACACTAGATAAATATTTTCAGGAAAGCAAATTTTCATTAAAATGAAAATACGCTTTCTTCTTGGTAAGCATACTACTTGGGAACAGATTCTCCTCGTCAGAATGAGATACTAGGAACTCCTCCTCCACAAAATTTGCATCATTGACAGAACTGCCTCTTTTAGCAAAAAAATAAGTAACTCTCTGATACAACTGCAACCCTTTCCTGGATTTACTGAACTAATACTTGAAAACAAAGATTTAGAATGTGAAATCCACACTTAAATCCATTTCCTTTTCTCTCAAAAGAAACATGAATTTCTAAAAAAAATCAGAAGACCAATATTGTTCATTGATACCTCCCATACGCTCATTGTCATAATGCTGACATTTAGTAATTGAGCAGACTTGAATAGGCAATACAATTCAACTAGAGCATGCATAAGTTTGAACATGGCCATCAACATCCTTCAGTTTGGACAATCTGCCAATAGACAGGAAAAAGAAAGGGGAGAAGACAAATTTGGTGCACAGCCTTACAGACTAGGAATACTCAATACAGCACTGAGTAAAGTATTAGGCAAAACTAAACAACCACTTACGTCGGATTTGGAGGACACATTTTCCTCCATGTCAGAATCACTGGGATCTACAGTATCATCAAATGGTGGCAGAGTAGATGTCTTCCATTCCAGTGCATCGTTTTCAATTTTGACTCTCCCCACCTTGAGTTGAGATTTATCTTTTGTCTGTTTTTTGTCAGCTGAACAAGTAAGAATCAGTGGTGGGGCACTAGGAAAACTTTTAAATAATGAATCTGAGCTGGGTTTTTTTCTTTTTCTTGCAGAAGATTCAGTGTTCAGGATAGAGGGCCTTTTTGTGAGAGTCTTCTTTTCTTGCTGCCCACACGTTATGGTAAGGATAGGGGTGTTTTCAGATTTTGGTTCCCTGGACAAAGGTTTGGGTTCCTTGAAGGCCATCTTAGGAACCATTTTTTCATCTTTTAGTGGTTTGTTTTCTTTGGGTTTTTTAGAGGACTCTTTGGAAGACTTGCTATGTTCCCTGGAAGGTTCTTTGAAGGCACTTTTTTGTTCTTTTGAGTCTTTAGAAACTTTTTCTTTGTGCTCCTTTGACAACTTCTGTGTCTTTGAAAAACTGTTACTACTGCTGCTATTTATGTTCAGAATCCTAGCTGGGTCCTGCAAAAAGAAGATGCAAAATTTTACCTTAAAAAAAAAAAAAAGAACTGTTAAATCCTCAAAAGGCAGACACAGTATGGACACAGGATTCGTATTAAAAACCTGGAACTGCAAGTAGCCAGGAGTAGAAATAACCATGTAAGGATAGATAGAAAGCCCAATTTGGCCAAAACACCTGTTACAAACTGGTGGAACATGAACAGTTATCACTGCTTGTCAAAAAAGTTACAACAAAAGCTAGTTTTTACCCTAGGCATTAAACCTGTCTTTTTAAAAAATATTGTAAGGTTAACATAAATGCAGTTTAGGAAATCTTTATCATCACCATTACCTATGAGAAAATAAAAATCAAAAAGAAAGATGAAGATACGAACCATATGATGTCAACATAATTAACACAGAATCAGAGGAAAACATGATGACATTTCAGGAAAAGTTTGACTTCTCTGCTGTGATCTTCCAGCTTTTGCCAGACCTTTTTACTTACACACAATAACAACCCTTGGTCCAGCCTGGCTTTGGAAGAATTGACTGGCCAGACAACAGTCATTGCCTTTTTATGAAAAACCTCCTAAACCTGAAAAAGCTTCCTTTTTTGAATATACTGGAGTCTCTGTTGAGTCTTTAATTATATATGTTTTAAAAATTGAACTGTTTTAAGTGAGAAATGTTTCTCAGAAGGTGGTGACTCAAAGGTCCTACAGGAGAGACAAAACCAGAAACAGCAGAGCAGTATCATCCCTCACTCAGTTGAATCTGAAAAGGTAAAGTGGCAAGGCAAGAGGTCATCTGCAGCCAGAACTGGCAATAAAGGAACCATCCAGAATGGGTCACACAGAAACCACTCTCCTGAAAAAAACCAACTGGGAATATTTAAAAGACAAGAACAGTTCTAGCACTGCCCACTTTCACAGAAACTGCCAGCGGTGGGCTCTCAGAATCTCAAAAACACCCAGGAGACTAACTACACTGTTTTAAACATTGAACACATGTCATATATATATATACAAAAACAAGGTCCATTTTTATACTACTTCAAATCTGCAAAGTGACATTTCAATTCACAGGAACCTACAGTCAAGAAGTTTACACTGCTTACTTTCTTCCAGGCTGATTTTAAGCATTTCTATCTGTATGTTGCCCAGAAAGTCAGAAACTTCTAGAAAGAAACACTTTATGTGTATTGCATACAATACATTGATTTCCTTTACCTAGAACAGATGTGTATGTAAATGTGGTGCATCTGGATGCCTAAAACTGCCACAGATTTACAGAGCTGTAGAGAGGAAAACATATTTAGCTTATCTTCCACCTTTACTTAACCACCCTTTAACTCACAACATAGTCAGAACTGCAGAAGTGCAGCGGAAAGTAAAGGACCAAAGAAGGACATGGTCAGCCTCATCCCCCACAGGGACTGACTAATTTCAAAAAATGCACACAGTACAACTGCTCAAAAAAAACTGTCCAAGAAAACAAAGCAGAATTTACATGTTAATGGAAGTTGTGTCAATTGGAGGAGAAAAGAAGACTGAGACTACATCCACTGATGTGCTTCCCGTTCACAGATTACTTAAAACTTGTCCAATTAGGATGTGTTAAACCAGTGTTCAGTACTCTAGGACCTGAAAGGTGTACACAAAACATGTGCAGAAACTGCAGTATCTTCCTTCTCCCCTGTAACAATAGGTAGAAACAATTAACTAAAAATAACTACTTAGAAATGTTCTTTCCTTCTCATTATCTGATTTAGTGAAATGCTGTGTCACAGTATTGCATAAATTATTCAGTTGCACGTTTTCATAAGATGGTTCTTGCATCTGTACTGCAAATGTAGCTTTGTGTCAGATTTGGTAAAGTACCTATATATTTATATAACATATATTATCAATATTAACATTGGCCAGAAGCATCCACAATGAGCAATACTATGATATCTGAATGTCTAAACATAAGGCACTTCCTCAATTCCCAGACCAGCAATTAAAAAACAAAAATAAAAAAGCACTCCTTGACATCTTTTATTTGAGTCATAAGACATTTCCTGGCATTCTTCATTAGGATTAAAAAAAAAAAAAAAAAAAAAAAAAAAGAAAAAAAAAAAAAAAAAAAAGAAAAAGAGAGAGAGAGAGAGAGAGAGAAGTTTACTATTTCCTTTGATGCAAGACCAGCACCAAAAGGTGACTGATTAACTAATTATTAATGCTTCCAGTGTCACATGTTCTATCATGCCACAGAGGTGTTCCCCTGGGGAGGAATAAAATATGTGTCATTACTAAACTAGAGACAGAAATTATCTCTCTTACTAGTCCTTATAGAACAAAATTTTACATACAGCACATTAGATTTTACATATCAGAAGGGCAGTCTCATTTTTGATGTTTTCCAACAGATGAGACCTGTGAAAATGATTCTGAAGCACAGTAGTATTAAAACCAAAAGAAACTTGAGATTTGTCTTATTTTCAATTTTAAAACTAGACTTTTTACATTTTCCCACAACATGGAAGCTGATATTTTCATAGAAACCATAGTACAAATATGTTATATACTTGTGACACTAATTTATACATCCCTCTCACAAGCTCTCTTAGAATTACCCTTTCTTAAAGGCAGCCAATCTATTGCTTTTATATCTGCATTCATTTTCTAAGTAAAAAGAGTGTCTTTTCTTATTTCCTTAATTTCTGCAGTAATACAAAAAGAAGCCAACAATGACATAAAGGAGACAGCAGTAGGAACACAAAATCTGTAGGACAAAAAAAAGTCAAATTAATATACACCAGCAAGTCATATCAAATCTGATGATGAACATGGGATGCTGGTGGGGATGAAAAGTCACTGAATATTCATATCATGTACAGCATAGATCTTAATAAAAATCAAAATTGTACTTTCGAACCATTTTCTTATTTATCAGAATCTGACAAATTTTTAAATGTTTCTTTTCCCCTTAATAAATGTTGCAAGAAGTAAGAGTAAATTAAATAAAATAAAACACTCTTTTCTCAAGTTCATGTGAAAGACTAGGATCGTGGGGTTTTGACAGGTAATATATCTGCATACTATACATTACATTCGTGTATTCATCAAATACTCAAGCAACTCAAGTCAATGCTAGCCTTTGATATGTTGCATAACAAACAGTATGCAGAAGAGTAATACAGGTACACAGGTCTGTCAAAATACCTATAGATGTCATCTTAGGCCAAGTAACACCACATACATACGGTACCTCAAGATATACAGCACTGCTCTATGAAAGGGGCTAACATACCTTTCAAAATATCTATTTTAGAAAGCACAATAAAAATCTAAAATTCTATCAGCAAATAAATCCTGTGTGTTGTATTCAACTCTTACTTGTATTTTGGCCAACACATCCCATGCTAAGGCCCGAGATGCATTCTGGGAGCACATAGCATATTGTAGGCAGGACAGGTGACCAGAAAAGCTAAAGGGCCATTATGCTGCCATGATCACCTGGAAATTGCTATCTCCTGCAGCCACCAGCTTTGGCAGTTTCATCACCATCTTCAATTTATAGTAATTCCATAAACCATACCTCCAATCTGGAAAGCATAAAGTATCAGCTTATCAAAAAAAAAGCCCAACTTTTGAAGTTGACTCCCTACCACCTGGACTTCACAGGCTATCAAAGTTCCCACTGTGACACAAAGTATGCCCACACGGTGACAAACGAGGAAGGTTAAGTACCCTCACACTCAGCTAGATAACTTTATTTTTTTATGGATCCCAACTGCACGGATTAGGAGTTACAGGTCATAAACTAACAAACTTTGTGATTAGGGAGGTGAATTCACTTTATAGACTAATGTGGGCAACAGAAATCAACTCTTTGTTGTGGTTTTGTATTCAACGAGTTAACGAAATTAAGTTTAAATCACAGAGGACATTGTCCTGTAAATCTGAGAGACACAGACTGTAATAGTTGCACAATAGGTAACACATTTACAGATTAAAACACTTCTGTAACTACAGGACAAAAAATTATGCTGAACTGCATACATTACACAGTTGGGTTCTGACTTCATACCACAAAATGTAATTCCCAATTTGTTTTAATGTGAGATTGATTAAGCAGCAACTTCTGGAAACCATTGCAAATCTCAACTGCTGGCTGACATTGATAACCTAAATAAGAAATGGAACACTTGGGAGGGGTGGGGGAAGCAGAGGGGCAGGGGCAGTTCATTTGTCCTGGGGTGTAGTATAGGATGTGCACAAAGTATTCTATCACCATCTTCATGAACTGTTGAATCCAGGTGGGGCAGTGTTTTCCCAGACCCCCTCCCTCTGAGCCATTATCTTCTGTTAATGGTCCATCAGATGCCTTGCCCATGACTCATAGGTAACTCTCTCCAGGAGCTGTCTCTGTTTCATGGGCCATCAAGGACCCCCTGCATGACTCATCATCCCATTGTGAGATGCTCCGCCCAGGGGGAGGAACCAAGCATTGTCACCTGGATATAATCTGGGGTTTGGGACAGTACAGGGGACCCTTACCCACTGGATTCCCAGAGGACCAGAGCTACCAGACCTTGCTACCCGATTGCTGCTTCAAGAAGACCACCTCATCTAGACTGCTTCCATCACCCTGCTCAGGTAGCATTCTGACTCTGTCAGTGGTCTTTTGCATTATTGCATCTATTTTATTTTACTTTCTTTCCTTTCTTCCTATTAAATTGTATCTCTGACTCGGAGCCTCTCATTTGTTTTGCTTTCAAACCACTACATCATTGTATTTTATGAAGTCATTAAATTTGGCACACTGGCATGGATAGCCTCATCAGTGTACTGTATTCTGGGTTTAGATTACAAATTTAGTACTAGTGATCATAAAAATGTGCATTATTTTAATTTCTAATTAAAAACTGTTATTGAAATAATGTGCTCCTATTAAGCCAAAGGACTAGAATTACTCTCAAATATGCTTATCGCTCTCAAGAGGAAAAGAGGAGAAAGACATCTAAAAGCAAGTCCTTCATCAAACAAATTCAGGTTTCTGTTGAATATGAACTTGTTTATTATTTGAGTAAAAATACTAGCTGATTTGGGGTGGGGGGGAGAAGGGGGGGGGGGATGGTAGGGGGAGGTGTGCAAAAAGACTAAGAAAGAGAATCACAACATTTTGAGAGCCTCCAGAAATTCTCTGGGGTAGGAGGTGAGTTTACCTGCTTCGCACAAAAATTTGAAAAACTTTCCACACTTCAATTTCACCCAGCCCACCAAACTTATGATCAATGACATCAGAAGAATCAGAAGCAGATGGAGAATTACAAAGCTCACTGGTTTAACAGTGAAGGATAACTGGGGGAGCATAAAACTTAAAACATAAAATTTATGTTTTTTCTGGTCTCACACAGGAATAAAAGCTTTTGTTTCTTTGCTTATAAAATAAATCTTGTTTCTCTACAGCTGATACTACAGTTCATTGCAGAAGACATAATCAACCTCCCCAAAAACTTAACCAAGCTGCTTTTCTATTCTGTGTATGTAATATTTATATAATACAAAAAGGCATAGCAGCACCACTGATTTTAATCAACACAAGTATCTGTAGACAGCTTGCAGCTATACTTATATTCTGAAAAAATGCATAAAGTAGAAGTTTTCATAGATTTCTGCCTGACATCCATACTTCTAAGATTAAAGCTTTGTTTTCGAATCAAAATATTGCCCCTCACTAATACCATCTCCATTAAATAAAATGAAAAAAAAATCACTTTGGAAATACAAAAATCTCTATTTAATACATAATTCAGAAGAGAATGTGACAGAAGGCAAACTAATGTTGTCTCTTACTTCATACTGTATTGTATTTTACATAAGTGAATGCTAAACCAAGAATAACATTTTGTTGCACTGTTTTTTTTGATGTTACTTACATTCTTATCTAACCATAAAGTTGATACGGTAATTTGCAGTGGCAAACAGATAAGCATAATGTTCTGTTTTTTCCATATTCAAAGTTTAAAACTGACCTCCAAGTTAACTATGGTATTCACAGACAAAACAACCCAAAACTTAGGCCAAGCACACCAAAGGCCTACTGCTGTAGCAGAAAAATCCCAAAGTCACGCAGTACACACAAAGTCACGCAAAGTACAGACATCTGGTGTACACTTTTGGGACAAGTAACTTCTGCCCAAGAATTATCAAGACTTTCCTGCAACTCCTATTCTAGAGTCATATTTAAATGAAATCTGGACACTGAAGTTTTTCCATCACTGGGGTCACTTTCCTCCAAAGGACAAAACCAAAAATCTATTTGTACGTTAGCTGCATCTTTCCGACATTCCAACTGGAACAAAAACACTAAAGACCAAAAGTCAAGGCTTTTCAGCTCCAAGAACTCATGACAAAACCCCCAAAACATTACTGTTACACTAAACCCAAGGCTATCCTGTGTTTCCATTTCTCAAGAACAGCTTATGATTCTCAGCAAGGCAGATATTTACAAGTCTTTATGAGATAAAAGAACAACTGCTCCCAAGTGTGTGTTCCAAGTTGGACAGGGTGAAGCAATGACTTCTGGGGTGTGGTAGCTTGACATGGGGAAGTGATTTTTTCAGGAAGTTATAGTTAAACCAATTAGTGACTGCTTTTGAAACTGATAGCTACTATAGCCAATAGAGGAATTACACGTATCTGTGAACACACAGGGTAAAATATCAGAGGATCCCAGGGAACTGCCTTTTCCTTCCTGCCTTGGTACAGGTAACAAGGCTGGCCCCGCTCCGCTGTGCAGCTCCCTCTCCGGGCCTGGCCAGGCCCACTACTCCTCCCTGTGTAGGGGGTAAGCCGGCCCTGGCCTGAACATGCAGATGGGCCCCCTCAGCTGCCAGCGGTGGGAGGAGAAGGGGAGGCTACCACTCAACATCTGTCTAGCTTTAAAGCCTACCCCCTCCTGCCTCCAGGCTGAAAGAGATGTCCCCCAGGCCCCAGGGAACAGCTCTGAGACAGGCCCACCCCATGAGACTGAGGGGTGAAGGGGGTGAAGGCATCCCCTGAGCCTGGCTACTGAAATCTTGGCCTCGATTCCTGAGCCTCCCCCATCAGCACAGCTTTGAGTTTCCACAGCCCTGTCATCAAAGCAGCCGCCAGGCAGAGATCATGTAACCACCACAGGCCCTGGGCAAGATATTAACTCTTTCCTTACACAAATGAAGCTTCCAATGTCCTAACCCTTCTCTGAGTGAGAGGAAAGGGACAGTGTAAACATAGAGAAGACACAGCATGAGACAGAAGTCAGTGAAGAGAGAGTGAAAAGACTAATTGGGAGAAGGGATTAGAGGAGTTGTCATTTTAGGCTGGACTTCTCTTATGAGCTACGGTAATGAACTGTAATATATTGGTATTCCCTTTAAACCATGAGAAAAATATGCATTTTGGGGAGATGACTATTCGGGTCTGTGGATTTGAGCAAAGGTACCTGTGATGGACTGAGTGAGTATTGAATCAGTAGCTGTGATCCCACGAGATGCTTGAACAGAGAGAGATGGCATAAGAAGCCCTCTGCGCCAGTGAAGAAATGAGAAGACATCTCTGTTCCCTGAGATGAAGAATCCTTTGCCTTAGGAGTTGCTTATCTTTAAAAATGACACCCCAGTACTCATAAGTTCCTATGCAGCTTGGGAAACTGCTAATGGGAGGGGTTTCACAGTCTGCAGAAAGTTTTTTCTGGGCAGATGCAGATTCATGACATGGGAGCCACCAAAGGACTGTTTCTTGTGGCAATGTTGCCACAGAGGTTCTAAGAGAGACTCTTCTCCCAAAGAGAATTGATGAAAGCTTATTTTTAAATGGTGACACTGACAGGTTTTGTCACTCTATGTTGTTTGTGGGAAAGTGAACAGTTTGTGGGGGAGGGAAGAGTGTTTTCAAAGTTTCATTTTGATTCTCATTTTCTTCTTTTAGTGTTTGTTAATAAATCCATCTTTGAACCCTTTAGGTTTGGGCCTGCTTTCCTTTTTTTTCTTCTGATCCTATCTCACAGCAGAAAAGACACTCAAACCACTGCACTAAATTTGGCAAACAGAATTCAGCGAATGTGAAACCATTACATGGGGGGAGAGGAAAAATCAAATATCCACATGGACTTACAAAAACCAGTGTATTGATAAAACACTTCCCCTTCTATTAAAAATTATAGGGATAGAATCCTGAGATTTGATACATATCTAACCTCCTCATGTTAGACTCACATAGCTGCACGGTATGGGCCAAACTCTCCGCAGATGTTTGAGCTGTTTCAGCAAAAAATGAAAGATTTCAGGCACTAGTTTATATGGATGAGCATAGCAAATACACACTTCACCCTGCTTCACTCCATCACACTCCACACTTGCCAATTTTCCACATCAGACAGAAGTTCATTGTCCAAATACAGTTTGGAAAATGATTTCCCAGGTTTGCTCTTGCTTACAAAAAAACTGAGATTCAAGAGTTACCATGGTGTACGGTTATTGGGCAGAGAATTAGTACAGGACTCCATAAGTATCACATCAGTACCTCTTTGAAGTCCTTCTAGAGGTGTTTTGGTTGCTTATTAACCCAAGCCTCAGCACACCTGTTTTGGCATGCAAAGCAAGGCATGGATAAATCAACATCACAGCCAGCTCTTTAGAAGTGATTGGAAAATGAACTCTAGAGAGCTACATACCAACATCACAACATCCCTGTTAGAGATGGTCAAGTGTCAGAGTAACTCATGTTTGGTATCCAGTCAGATGGGGATACATCCTAGTCTAACCAGCAGCACCTTGCTTCAGCACCTGGTGTAGCCAGCTGCTTTCCTTTGAGGCATTGAGCACACATTTTAGCATGCCAAAGTAAGCATCTTCAATTTAATCCTCAGATTATACCTCAGCTTCTCATTAGGAAAATAACCACACTTCCATATACTGTTTAATGTTGCAAGACCACCTGCATTAGAGATTGTGAGGCACTGAT
This sequence comes from Chamaea fasciata, assembly GCF_029207755.1. Taxonomy (NCBI): domain Eukaryota; kingdom Metazoa; phylum Chordata; class Aves; order Passeriformes; family Sylviidae; genus Chamaea; species Chamaea fasciata. Next base: position 5,970,411 of record NW_027094089.1, on the reverse strand, counting down.
GTACAATGCACACCAGGCAGAGACATGTCAAAGAACATTTTTTGCCTGTCCTTGCTTATTATGTATCCCTACTATCTTTTCTTAGGCATCCCCTTTGTTCATTACCTGACAATTCTTGCAAGATACGAGATTTGGCACAGATAGTGAATATGAAAGTTATTCATAAAAATGAGTATTGCCCCTTGAAGTACATGCAATGCAAGATTAAGTAACATACTTCAAATCTACTAGATACTACAAAAGAAAATAAAAGGCCAAACAATTAAACAGAATGGAGAAAAGGCTTGCATTGCATTTCTTATTGGAATAAACAACATACTCCTTATTTTCCCATACCATTAGTTCATTTTGTCAAAAAATTACCTGCTATTTCAGAAAGGTCCATCTGTATTACTCAAGAGGTCCCTTGGACTATACTTATTTATTACATTTTAAATTGGGGATTAAAAATTTGATCTCCTAGAGACCAATAACACTTTTTTTTCTTTGAAGCATCTAGGAAAAAATTAATCTCTTGAATTTAAACAAAATTAAAAATCCTAAACAACACAGCTTCAAGTTTTACTCTACACAATTATTCTTAAAAATGCTTCATAAATTAAATTATTGTTATAGTATTATCTCATATTCTTTACATTTCCATAGATCACATTTCCATCACTGTAATCCTCTAATACCACAAGATACTATTACAATTCCTTCTGGAATAGAAGGAAAACAACTTACAAGTATGAAAACCAGACAACATTCACCAGCACCTGTTCTCACAGCCATCCTTACATATTGCAGTATTTCACATGGCAAGCACTAAGTACAAAGCAATGTCAAGATCTGTTATCATTGGTACAATTGGCTATCATTTTTTAAAAATTGCACAAAACACCTAGAGTTTTTTTAGAATTAATTTAATTACCAGGAAAAGCACTTCTGGCTCAACCATCTTGTTGTAAAATAAGTCTCACCTTTAGCCCATGAGATGATTTCTTCTTCACTTCAGAAAAAGACAGAGAGTTACTTGGAAGGCTGGGGAGATGAAGGCTCTGCCCTGAAGAAAATGATGTACCATCTGACATTACCATCATCTGCCGTAAGAGGGAAAGCATGTCAGTAAGACATTACCAAGAAGAGCAGAGTCCCACCCACCTAGCGAATCACATTGGTAGGAGAATAAAAGTCCAACAAACAATATCCATGTTTCTTCTCAAGAGGGGATAATATAATGAAATCACACTGATAACTAACTAATTTTCCCCAAGAAGAGTTTGTTTTTCCCATGATACTAACTGGTAAGCAATCTCCCTGCCTGTATCCTGACCCATAAGCCTTCCCAATCTATCCTCTCTCCCTTCCCTGAGAGGCAGAGGAGGCAGAGTGAGTGACCAAGCATCTTAGCCAAGGTTAACCCACCACAAAGATACTCTGTAGAAACAGACTGAGGTTTTAAAGTAAAAGCAGTATGTCTTTACTTTCAGCTTCTAACTCTGGGCTTCTGTGTTGTCTAGAGTACAGTAAACTGGGTGGATGATAAGCAAGCAGACAGTTTGCTGTAAAGAAGGTCTAGCTCCCTTTCTTGGTTTTGAAGACTTAAATACAAACAGGTAATTTCCAGAAAGCACACATAAATCAGCTATTACTGAGCAGTTATCTGTCATGTAAGGATTAATCCTTCCATCTGTGGGAAACCCAGCTAAGATCTTGTCTTCTGCTTCAGTGCTCCTGTGTCTGGATTTTATGATTCCTACTACAGCCATTCATTCATCTAATGCTTCAAAGCTCCAAACGCCAGATGCAGCTTACCTGTCTGACAAGCCCTGGCAAAGCTGGAAAGATGATGCAGAGCTCTGCACCTGCAAGGAAACATGTCTCTCTTCCCACAGGTTCCCATGCACAAAGCAACACTAGTTTTGTGGATTTCCTGTGTGGTTACCCTTACCTCTTCAGATGACCAAAACATGCTCTGACTCAGGGGACAGGAATGAGCTAACCCATCACATCCCTCATACACATTACATTAAAAAGATAGGGAAATCAAGGATGTAGATACATATATTCCAAAGTTACCTCTCAAGTCAGGATGATATTTTATTCACTACAGCTTCGTGAAGACAGGATTTCAGTTTAAAAAATAATTTTTAAATTAAAAAAAAAAAATTAAACACCGGTCTAAACGAATCTTGTTGCAGACCACTTTGCACAAAAGATGCGTAGTAACTTGGGGAAAATTAAGAGACATGTCTAGGTAATGAAAAATATTTTTTATCAGCCTGTTTTCAACATTGTAGCTATATGCCAAATGCAGAGGAAGAAGGCAATTAAGCTGTTCTAAACCAGAGCCTGACAAAAACCAAAACTCTGAAAAATCATCTGTCCAAAAGCAACAACATTATTCTTGCAATCTTGGCACTGTTGATTATAATTAGCTATTGTGAATCACAGTAAGTGATCCTTTAGTAGGAGAAATACTTTTTAATCTCAATTTGCCAAGGTCTTTGGTTGCATTAAATTCAGCTGAATACAAGAAAAGGCACCAGCTAACAAAAAACAATCAGCCAGAAGGAAAATCTATAGCCACATATGCATACCATAGACCTCAGCAACAGGTAGAGAAAATGCATGTATTTAGCATTATGTTCTCTCACAGAGGATGTCAAATGGGTGTTAAATAGTATTGTTCTTTAAATCAAACTCTGCACTATTTTTAAGCCACAAATTTAATAGAACATATCGTTTGCATGAAATCAAGATCATTCAGAAAAAGTAAAGTAATCCATTAATTACGGAGTTTAGGCAGATATTTTATTGCCCAAAGTAGTTTCATTCATACATTCATATGACAAAAAGATGGATAACCATGTGGAAGAAAAAGTTATTCAGGAGGATCAGAGGTTGCCCTACCCTGAAATTAAAAACAAAGAAACAAAAACTTTGCCAAAAATTCTTTCTCCTTGTGTTGGAAGCTGCCATTTTCCCCCTGAAGCACAGAAGTTCTGATTCACTAAAATAAACTCCCTGAGGTTTAACCACTGCATGAATTTTCTTTTTAAAATTCAGAAACATTTCAGTTTGGACATATTCATATATTCATGATTGTACACAGCCATTCTTAGAAAGCTGATGTTTTTTAAAAAGTGTATAGACTTCTAAGATATGTTAGTTTCTGGCAAGTATTTGGACCATTAACAGTCTCCATATTACAGACTGCTTCAAAACAGGATCTACACAATCCTACACACAGGACAATCTACAAAGGATTTAAAGGGATGGGATGAATAGCATTAATACCATGTGAGGTCTGATTTGGCAAGTTACACACAGCAGAAAATAAATCCCGGACTAGTTTTAGAAAACAAAATCTGGACATACCAAACCATGAACCCTAAAAATTTCAGTGTATTGAATCCTGCAGCCTGTTATTTCATCATAAACCCCATAAAAATGGCAACTGCAAATTCAAAATTTTAATGTGATTAACAATGCATGCAGTTAACGCAGACTACACCATCTTCAAAGCTGACAAAAAGATGACGAGAGACCAGAAAGTTTCGTACAAAATGAACACTTTGGCCCCTGTGATAAGAAACACACACTTCTGTTCCAAATAGATCTCTGACAGAAGAAGAATATGCTCCTCATTTAAGTCGGAAGGAAGGAAGGAAGGAAGGAAGGAAGGAAGGAAGGAAGGAAGGAAGGAAGGAAGGAAGGAAGGAAGGAAGGAAGGAAGGAAGGAAGGAAGGAAGGAAGGAAGGAAGGAAGGAAGGAAGGAAGGAAGGAAGGAAGGAAGGAAGGAAGGAAGGAAGGAAGGAAGGAAGGAAGGAAGGAAGGAAGGAAGGAAGGAAGGAAGGAAGGAATTACTTATTACTTAAATTACTTCAACCTCTCAGAGAAAGAAGTTAATATTAGCACTAAGTAACATCCAATATATTTGTTTTCTTTGTCAAGATCATGTATGCATGTATGTAGAAAGCCCCTATATTACCAACACTTCTTTGAATTAATATGCATTTCTATTTTGGCTAAATTTAGAAAAGTGACAACTATGCATCCAGTTTAAGTTTACTGGAAGACCTCAGCTAACAAAATTACAGTAGTTTCTGCAGTGGGTAGCTGCCCTTTGTCCCTGCATTAGTCAAACACAGATGTACTTCAACCAGTTTTCAAAATAAGTCCCTATTTTCACATTGGTTCTACCAGACTGGCAACACACACTGCTTGACTGTGAGCTTGTCTATATATGCCTCTATTAAACAAAGGCTACACCAAAGATGGAAAAGGTGGGAATGAGCATATCACAGCAAGACACTACTACTGCAGCAAGAATGAAAGCTCACTGATAGTACAGCAACAATTCCCCAGCACAGCCTAAATACACTTTTCTTACTTTTTTCCTCCTTTCTGCATTGCAAGTTTCCTGCTGTTTTACATCTGCCTACAGATACAGCTCAAGAGAGGGGGGACATGGCTGCAGCCCATGTTTGAGCCAGGCCAAGGACACCTGCAGCTGGTGCTTGTCTGCACCCACAATGAATCACTTCAGTGACAAAACCCAGGAACATAATTAATTCTTCTTCTCAATCTCTTCTAAAGTCAACAGCTAAGTGGGATCAGCCGGGCTGGTGGAACAAGACCTTGACTGGTGCCAATGAAGCAAGGTGAGATTACAACAGTCTTTAAACAAGTCAGTTTAAACAGCCATATAACCACACTCTGAATTCACCAATATGCAAAAAATGAAGTTCCAGTTACAGTTGTGCTGTTCCCTCAAAGATTTTGCTTGACTATATTTGACAGAGCAGAGATCTAGTCAATCTCAAAGTTCTTCTTTCATGGTGCACATGGTGACAGTAATATCATGTGTAAAAGTAGGGCATTAGTTGGGCTTGTTCACAAATATCTTAGGTGGTTTTATAAAGTGTGGATTAGGATACCTGGTACTGGATAAGCACTAGAAAGATGTCCAAGGGAGAACAGTTAGTTACACTGTTTAATACCAGGGTACAAATAATACAGGAACGGCAGAATAGGCTGTATGGAGAAACAGGTCAAGGGAGGCGATTGTCCCACTCCACTCTGCACTGGTGTGGCCTCACCTTGAGTCCTGCATGCAGCTGTGGCACCTCAGCACAAGAAGGATATCGTCAGGCTACTGGAGTCTGTACAGAGGAGGGCAACCAGTGAGATGAAAGGCAGTGACATCAGTTGACTTGTTCAGTTTAGAGAACAGAAGGTTGAGGGATGACTCCTCTGCAACCCGCAACTTCCTCGAGGGGGAGTTGCCGATCCCCCTCACATAATCTAACTGCTCTGCTGGTAGTGTATCTTGCCTCTATCTCACCAGAAACTCATTTCACTAGCCTTCAGCTATAGAGCATGTATTTAAAACCTTTGTCTAGCAGTTGCTTTAAATGAAAAACAACTTTGCAAGGGCAAAGGAAAACCTACTTTTTCCCCAAAAACAGTGCATAGAGGAGATCCACTGATAATTCACATTCTTGGGTAGAAAAAAACAGCCTGAAGTGACCAGTCTCCATAATATCTGAGCTGCTGACATCTTAGAACCACAGAATGGTTTGGGTTGGAAGGGACATTAAAAATCATGTTGTTCCAATCCCCCTGCTGTGGGCAGGGACACATTTTGCTACATCAGGTTGCTCAAACTGCTGTCCAAACTCCAAGGAATGGGGCGTCCACAAGTTCTCTGGGCAACTTGTTCCAGTGCCTCCCCACCCCCATAGTAAATAATTTCCTCCTAATATCTAAACTTACTCTCTTTCAGTTTGAAGTCATTCTCTCTTATCCTAACAATACCTGCCCTTGTACAAAATTTCTCTCACGGTATTACTAAGGACATTCCAATCTGCTACTCAAGACAACTGAATGCTATGGAAAGAAAAACTGATATGCATTTAATGTAAGTAGTTCCATGCACTTTCGAAAAAAGGAATAGATCAGGGAACAGCTCTGAACTACCAGTTACCATAATATAATCAGGAACCCTCCTCCACTATTTCTCTTCCAGCAATTTGGAGAAATTATGAAATTGTAATACCTTGAGAATTATAATAGCTTGTACTAAACCTACTTACAATTGATTCTGAAGTATCTCTACAAAAAAGAAAATATTGGCATTTTGAAGACAACATTTATCTACCAATACATGCTTGACAACTTAGAGTATCTGTGTACCTAATAAGAACAACACACTTTCAAAACAAAACCTTGCTTTTCATGTCCTTATAACATGAGGAATGTGAAGCAATCTTAAAATGTTCCATGAAAAGCCAGTCTTCTTTTATTGACCATTTCTACAAATGCATACAACTTCAAGGTGCTGCACCTGGGCTAGGGCAACCTCTAGTACCAATCTAGATTGTGGGATGAACAGATGGAGAGCAGCCCTGCTGAGAAGGACTTGAGGGTGCTGGCGGAGGAGAGGCTGGACATGACCCAGCCATGGGCACTCATAGCCCAGAAAGCCAAACGTGTCCTGGGCTGCATCCAAAGCAGCGTGGGCAGCAGGGCCAGGGAGGGGATTCTGCCCCTCCACTCTGCTCTGCTGAGACCCCATCTGCAGCGCTGCATCCAGCGCTAGGGTCCCAACACAGGAAGGACATGGAACTGATGGAGCAAGTCCAGAGGAGGGACTTGACTAGAGGAATAGAGCACCCTTCCTATGAGGACAGGCTGAAAGAGTTGGGGATGTTCAGCCTGGAGAAGAGAAGCTCTGGAGAGAGTTTCTACCAGCATTTCAGTACCTAAAGGAGGGCTACAAGAGAACTGGAGGATGACTTATTAGCAGGGCCTGTGGCAGTAAGACAAGGGATAGTAGTTCAAAACTTAAAAAGGGTAAATTTAGACTAGCTATAACAATGAAATTTTTTACAGTGAGGGTGGTGAACCACTGGAAAACATTGCACTGAGAGTTGGTAGATGCCCCATCCCTGGGGACACTAAAGGTCAGGCAGACAGGGCTCTGAGCAGCATAACCTAGTTGGAGATGCCCCTGCTCACTAGAAAACCTGTAAAGGTTCCTTCCAACCCAAACTATTCTACGATTGTGCCAGCCCTGATGCATAGGAGTCACAGATCTACCACACCACATATATATTTACACAGTCAGGAACTGTATGAGCTGTCACAGGTCCAGACCAACACAATTTCCTTATTACTCTACATTAGAGCTCCTGCAGGTGAATGAGCCACTACCAAAAATCTGCTCTCTGTCTCCTAGCTTTTCAATTTCCTGAATGAAAGGAGGGCATCAATAAAGCTGCAATAATCAGATCCACACTAAGCTATCTATTGCAGTTCTATTTACTGAGCTACTTTTCAAAGAACACACTCATACAGCACATTCAGAACAGGCAGTGAGCTTTACCACAGTGTGCTGCAAAAAAATTCCAACAGCATTTTCAGTAAATGCTACGAGAGACCTATTAGAGTTCTGGGGAAAATAAACCCTTACTACAACACTTCTGCAGCACTCATCATGCATCAGTAACAGACAACTGGACCTCTTTGTATGGCTCTGGGCTGCCACACCCTGTGTGTCTTGGTTTAGATAGACAGGTATCTGCCAGGGAGGGTTGGAGTCTCCCTTGAAATGTAAGCCCCTCCCCCCCCTTTTCCAAATTATCATAAATTCGCAATTAAAAGGCTGTCAGGCAAAGATTTTGGGAATAGGTATAGCAGTTCTTACTAAGGATATAAAAATACAGATGTTGTAGTACAGAAGAATAAGCAAGCAAACAAACAAACAAGAAATCCTAGGAAAAAAAACCCTGACAGAGTCAGAAATACAACTTGACACCCTGTTGGTCAGGATGTTGGAAGCAGTCCAAAGTAAGCCCTCCTGGAGTGGCAGATGTGGTTCTGTTGGAGTAGAGATGGTCCTGTTGAAAAAAGGGTCCAGTAAGGGTGAGATGGATCCGGTCTTCCTCCAGGGATCCGGTAGTAAAACTGGAATACCTAGTGGGATTGTGGCTCCTTTTTATCTAGGTTAAGATGGTTTAGCTCCTCCTCCCTGTGTGGAGCATCTTACAATAGTACAGTGTAATGTGTCATGTCATTGGTGAGCTCTTAATGGTCCATTAGCAGAAGACATTCCCATGGAAGTAGTGAAACAATGAAGAGAGGTAAGTAGCACTCCACCATCTGATGAAACTGTTGAAAAGGTTGTTCTTGAAATGGGTCCCATTGTCTGACTCAGTTCTCTCAGGGGTGCCATGTCTCCACAGGACTTGTTTTTCCAGGCCCAGGATGGTGTTCCGGGCAGTAGTGTGAGGCACAGGGTAGGTCTCTAACCATCCAGTGGTGGCTTCCACCATGGTTAGCACACAGCGCTTGCCCTGGCGGGTTTGGGGAAGGGTGATATAGTCAATCTGCCAGGCTTCCCCATACTTGTATTTGGACCACTGCCCACCATACCATAAGGGTTTCACCTGCTTGGCTTGCTTGATTGCAGCACACGTCTCACAATCATGGATGACCTGAGAAACACTATCCATGGTTAAATCCACCCCTCGGTGTCATGCCCACTTATAAGTGGCATCTCTGCCCTGATGACCTGAGGCATCATGGGCCCATCGGGCTAGGAACAACTCTCCCTTGTGTTGCCAATCTAAATCTGTCTTTGGCACCTCTATCTTTGCAGCCTGATCTACCTGCTCATTGTTTTGGTGCTCCTCATTAGCCCGACTCTTGGGGACATGGGCATCTACATGGCGGACTTCCACAGGCAGCTTCTCTACCCGAATGGCAATGTCCTTCCATTCATCAGCAGCCCAGACTGGTTTTCCCCTACGCTGCCAGTTGGCCTTTTTCCACCTTTCCATCCAGCTCCACAGAGCACTGGCTACCATCCATGAATCAGTGCAGAAGTAGAGCTTTGGCCACTTTTCTCTTTCAGCAATGTCCAAGCCTAATTGAACGGCTTTCAGTTCAGCAAGCTGACTCAATCCACCTTCTCCTTCAGTGGCTTGTGCAACCTGTCACGTGGGGCTCCACACAGCTGCTTTCCACTTGCGGTTCATCCCTATGATGCAACACGAACCGTCAGTTAAAAGAGCGTAGTGCGTTTCTTCTGCTGGCAGTTGGTTGTACAGAGGAGCTTCTTCAGCTCTTGTCACTTGTTCCTGCTCCTCTACTGTGAGACCAAAGCTTTCACCTTCTGGCCAGTTGGTAATTACTTCCAAAATCCCAGGGCAATTTGGGTTTCCAATCGCACTGTGTGATAAGGGCAATCCATTTGCTCCATGTGGCATCAGTGGCATGGTGGGTAGAGGGAACCTTTCCTTTAAACATCCACCCCAGCACTGGTAGTCGGGGTGCCAAGAGGAGTTGTGCTTCTGTGCCAATTACCTCTGAGGCTGCTTGAACTCCTTCATAGGCAGCCAAGATCTCCTTCTCTGTGGGAGTGTAGTTGGCTTCAGACCCTCTGTAACTTCGGCTCCAGAATCCCAGTGGTCGGCCTCGGGTCTCTCCAGGCACCTTCTGCCAAAGGCTCCAGGACAAACTGTTGCTCCCGGCTGCGGAGTAAAGCACATTCTTCACATCTGGTCCCGTCCTGACTGGGCCAAGGGCTACTGCATGAGCAATCTCTTGCTTGATCTGGGCAAAGGCGTGTTGCTGTTCAGGGCCCCAGTGGAAATTGTTCTTCTTGCGGGTAACTAGGTAGAGAGGGCTCACGATCTGACTGTACTCGGGAATGTGCATCCTCCAAAAACTTATGGCTCTTAGGAAAGCTTGTGTTTCCTTTTTGCTGGTTGGTGGAGACATTGCTGTGATCTTATCAATGACCTCAGTGGGGATCTGCCGCCATCTATCTTGCTACTTTATTCCCAGGAACTGGATCTTTTTGGCAGGTCTCTTGACTTTGCTCTTCTTGATGGCAAACCCAGCTTTCAGTACAATCTGAATGATCCTCTTTCCTTTCTTAAACACTTCAGCTGCAGTCTTTCTCCACACAATGATGTCATTGATGTACTGTAGATGTTCTGAAGCCTCACCCTTCTCTAGTGCAGCCTGGATCAGCCCACGGCAGATCGTGGGGCTGTGTTTCTACTCCTGGGGCAGTCAGTTCCAGGTGTACTGCATGCCCCTCCAGGTAAAAGCAAACTGAGGTCTGCATTCTGCAGCCAGAGGAATGGAGAAAAATGCATTGGCAATGTCAATAGTGGCATACCACCTCGCTGCCTTGGACTCCAGTTCGTACTGAAGTTCCAGCATGTCCAGCACAGCAGCGCTCAGCGGTGGAGTCACTTCATTCAATGCACGATAGTCCACAGTCAGTCTCCATTCTCCATCAGACTTGCGCACAGGCCAGATGGGGCTGTTGAAGGGTGAGTGGGTTTTGCTGACCACCCTTTGGCTCTCCAGCTCACGGATCATCTTGTGGATGGGGATCACGGCATCTCGATTTGTCCGATACTGGCGACGGTGCACCATCGAGGTGGCAACAGGTACTCGTTGTTCTTCTACCTTCAGGAGTCCCACTGCAGATGGGTTCTCTGATACTCCTGGCAAGGTGTTCAACTGCTTAATGTTCTCTGTCTCCACAGCAGTTATCTTAAAGGCCCATCGGAGTCCTTTAGGGTCTTTATAATAGCCATTCCTGAGGAAGTCTGTGCCCAGTATACACGGAGCCTCTGGGCTGGTAACAATTGGAAGTTTCTGCCACTCCTTCCCGGTCAGGCTCAACTTGGCTTCAACCAGAGTCAAATTCCTGTGATCCCCCCATCACCCCGGCAATGGAAATCGGTTCTGCCCCCACATGTACCGATGGCATTAGAGTACACTGCGACCCAGTATCTACCAAAGCTTCCTATTTTTGTGGCTCTGATGTGCCAGGCCATCGAATCCACACAGTCCAAAAAACCCGATTTTCCCGTGCCTCTTCCTGGCTAGAGGCAGGACCCCTCTAGCACTGGTCATTATTCCCTTCTTGGACATACATGGTAGAGCTTCCTTCAAGGGAATCCGACACAGCATTCCCACCTCCGTAATACCTGGCAGCTTGCTCATGGGAGGCTGAGGCTACCTTCATTCTAGTGGAACTTCCTCTGTTAGTGTTTCTCTCCTTGAGTTCACGTACCCGTGCTGCCAGGACAGAAGTGGGTTTCCCATGCCACACTCTCATGTCCTCCCCATGGTCACGCAGATAAAACCACAGGTCAGTTCGAGGGATGTACCCTCTCTCTCTAGCTGGGGGACGTTGGGCTTTGATTCTGGGGCCTGTGACTCGCACCGGTGCTACATGGGAACTGTTCCTTCTCATCTCCTCTTTCATTTCCCTCATCTCCTCTTTGAGTTCCTTCACCACCGCAGAGACATGAGCCTGCATTGGGCCACTGATCATACTTTCATAATTTCCGAGCTTGTTGGCAACAGAACCCACTGTCTCTCGGTTATCCTCGGCATTAATTGTTGCGATGAATGTGGCGTATTGAGATGGTCCACGAGCTGCCAGATTCCACAACATGTGCCCTGTGCATCTAACCTTGTCGGGGTCATTATCATGCTGTCCGGTCCTCCCAAAAAGTACTTCCAATACTGCCACTTCTCTCAACTGTTGGATTCCTTCCTCGAGGGTCTTCCATTGCATTCTATTGTGGTGCTCTTGCATTCTGTCTCTGTGGACAAATCTCTCTCTCACACTCATTAGAAGTCGTTCCCAAAGGGAAAGGGGCCTTTGCTCTCTTACAAATACCTGATTTATACCTGAGTCCTGGGTCAAGGGTCCCAAATTCCTTGCTTCAGCACTATCCAGTTGTACACCTGTACCCATAAGATCCCAGACTCAAAGTAGCCAGGCTGTATAAGCCTCACGTCCTCGTCGTACAATATCTTTTTGCAGATTAGGTAGACATTCATACGACAGGGACACAGTGATAATCTCAACCTGTGGCTCTTCTGTGGATTGTGAGGGCCTTCCTTTCTTATCCTTAATACCAGGATCTGACGATTTCACTTTAGCCTTCCTTGTTTCCACAGAGGCAACTGCTGCTGGCTGTGGCTGCCCTTGTGGTTCAGCTGGAACCTGGACAGTTGTAACGTCTGTGGGTTCCACTGCTGCACCATCAGTCTCTGCCTTCTCGGGGCAGGGGGAGGGTTTTTCATGAGCTGGGGAAATGTACTCCCTCAGCATCTGGCTCATCTCATGCATCTCTTTTACCAGAACCTCAACCCAATCCGGGTGGGTCCTTTCTGAGGCAGGCTGTGGGGCAGAGTCAGGCTCTGGGGTATCATTCCTATTCTGTGGGGTAGGTATCAGGGTGGTTATCCAGGTCAATCTTCCCTTATCTCTAAATGCTAAATAGAATACGCCTATTAGCAGCACCAGCCATTGTATGATATCATTAGCATTCAGAGAGGATTCAAACCCTTCAAAAACTGGTGGGGTAGACCTGAAGAGGTGGGTAAAGGGTTGGGAAAAAAACTCCCCTGGTGTCATTTCCTCACAGTAGGTACCATTGTTAAAGTAACTCCAAAACCACACAGTTAGTGTACAATAGCCCTGAATCCATGTGCCTGCCTTCTAGAGGAAATTAAAAATCCATGAGTTCTTCACTTTATTAAGCCATAAAATAAACTTGATGACAGTCACAGTACCTTTAGTTATGGGGCCCATATTTAGATAAGGGCTTGCAAATGGCAGAAATACAGCCACAACCATGCGCCACCCAAACCAGGGAATAGTGGACCACATGATGCTGTCCAACAAGGCTTCTATACACAAGAACTTAGGTCACCAAAGAACTGCTATTCCTTTTTCCTCTCAATGCCTTTTAGCCCCACGCTGGGCGCCAAAATCTGTCTTGGTTTAGATAGACAGGTATCTGCCAGGGAGGGTTGGAGTCTCCCTTGAAATGTAAGCCCCTCCCCCCCCTTTTCCAAATTATCATAAATTCGCAATTAAAAGGCTGTCAGGTAAAGGTTTTGGGAATAGGTATAGCAGTTCTTTACTAGGGATATAAAAATACAGATGTTGTAGTACAGAAGAATAAGCAAGCAAACAAACAAACAAGAAATCCTAGGAAAAAAACCCTGACAGAGTCAGAAATACAACTTGACACCCTGTTGGTCAGGATGTTGGAAGCAGTCCAAAGTAAGCCCTCCTGGAGTGGCAGATGTGGTTCTGTTGGAGTAGAGATGGTCCTGTTGAAAAAAGGGTCCAGTAAGGGTGAGATGGATCCGGTCTTCCTCCAGGGATCCGGTAGTAAAAACTGGAATACCTAGTGGGACTGTGGCTCCTTTTCATCTAGGTTAAGATGGTTTAGCTCCTCCTCCCTGTGTGGAGCATCTTACAATAGTACAGTGTAATGTGTCATGTCATTGGTGAGCTCTTAATGGTCCATTAGCAGAAGACATTCCCATGGAAGTAGTGAAACAATGAAGAGAGGTAAGTAGCACTCCACCATCTGATAAGCGACACCGAGCCATTTGGGCAAAGATAAGCAATTCTGCTCCACCCAGATGGAACAGAACAATATGTTCTTTACAAAACCCATGACACTGTGTCATTTTGCAGCGATGAACACATAATTTCTTTCAACATTAAAGAGCACATCTGTAATATGGGCGGGCAGTAGTAATGATTTTAAATGACCACAGCAACACTAATAGCTAAAGTCATGATGATGAAAAATCAGAATGGACCCCAATATGAGCTACTAAATGTGGGTATGTGGACCTATATTTCGAAATTCCAGAGGGTAACACACTGCTAAGAAAAACCTAGCAGCAATACAAGTCCCATTAAGGCGAAGTTCCAAAATATAAATCATTAGCTAAAAAATACAGTCATCCTGAACAACTATTATTTATACTTAAACCAATATTAAAAAACAATAATTATTTTCTTGCAAGTAAAGTAATATGTAGTTCAGGAAAAAACAATTACTTAAATATGAAAAGCACAAGATTAAAAATAATCCCTTCCCCAGAGCAGCATTATACCTGAGGTTGATTCTGGGTAGACATCAACTATTCCAACTGACACAGAGGAATTTGCCAGGAAAGGGGAGGATGGAGAAAAGAGGGAAATCCCCACAATTTCATCTTTATTACATGGATTATGAACTTAGGTTTCAAATCTGGCACTATGCAGACATCTCAACTGACTGAAAAGACATTTCTCAACTGTTAAACAACAAAACCACAAATATATGAGAAAAACCTCAAACAACAGAATGCAGTGAGTTTAGGCAAAACCTACATTTTCACCTTGATAATCATCTCTAAAAATTGCATACCTCTCAGAATAATTCTTGGTCTCTCTGACTCATTAACAGATTAACTGTCTTTTAGAAAAGAGATGTATTGTTACAGGAGCAGTGCTTTTGCATTTCCTAATGAATTTTACAGAAAGCAATAGTCAAGGACTCATCTGTCATTAAATAGAATCATTACTACTCCAAGAGTGATCTATTTCTTGCATCCTCTAAACATGAAACCTCAAACCACTAACAGCCCTTTGTCTTTGTAATAAAGCAGTTAATTTTATGATTTTTGCCCATAGTGTTAACTGCTAAGGGGCAGAGAAAAGGCTTTTCCTTTTAAGACAGACAAGTCAGTGATTAAATTTTGTCTATATATTCCTGAATTAAACAAATAATTTTGAGTCACCTGCTGAAAAGGTGGAAATGTTTAACTACCAATTAACTTGCAAAATAACACAAACATTTCTATTTCTGTATTTGCAGCTATGAGAGAGAGGGCAGTATCAAATGGCTACCTTAATGTAGACTAAAAATATTTTCACTACTTTTTCCTGAAAGAATTGACTATGTTATTTTTAACATCATATTCAAACAAGTGATGCCTGAGCAATTTTTTCTTTTTCAGTGGCAAAATTTAATTTGAAAATGTTAGGCAGCTGTCATTCAGTATCTTCAAAATTATTGTATTTTTAGCAGCTCACTAAACAGATTAGGTGTAATTTTCAATTTTTCCTTGCAATTCAAAAACATGCAAGCCAAAAAAGCAATAGAACCAGTGCAATTGATAATATAAAATACACAAATGGAATCAGACTCTATTTGTAAGCGTTTTCCATGGGATTCAACATACAAAATCCACTTCAAATGTGAAGGTTTTTCTTAATCACTCTAATTTCCCAGTGTCAGTTTTCTTCTGAAATCCATATGCAGGAATCACAGAGCCACCTTTTTTTCCTCAGGGTCTCTTTAAGGGTGAAATTGATCACAAAAGGTAACTGATAAGGGATAACCACAGAAGGGTCAACACTTACTGGTGATTACATGATCAGAACTTCAGTCCTACCGTACCTACTCAAGCATAATTCCATGCTGTGCCTAGAGGATGAGCTGTGTAGGAGACTAAATGTATACAGTTCTTTCACTTCCAGTAGCTTGATGACTTGTTTGATAAGACATGGATCAGCTAAAAGTCATAACCTGTATCCAGGGTATCCTCAGGGATTTCAAGCAACAGGTTGCTAATTCACATGGGTATACATGTATACCTGGTGGCTACAGATGATGAGGTACTACGTTGAGTGAATAGTAAAGAAAATTTTCAGTGGCGTAATTTCCAGAGCAAATCTTTTTAAAAAGGAATGTCATTCAGAAAAAATATATATGTAAAGGTACAGAACATAAACAATGTATGGTTTGGTTGAATTTGTCCAGAGTACTCTTGAAAATGTTTTATTTCTTCTGCAAACATTTCTTTTTTTTTTCATTACAAGAATAAGCTAACTGAAAATAGGTGAATGGTAGAGATGGATTTGAGGATAACTAAATCTTTTCAAGGGGCTGTGGGAAGTTCAGTGTAGAAAATATATTTCTGAAGGTGGAAAACTTTGCCAGTTGGATACAGCCTAAGACAGAACCAAAGGTTTCTATTTTTGTTCCTGATTAGAAAATCTCTGAAGCCAAACAAATCCTTCTTCTAAGGCCTGAATATAACTGCCTCTTGGAAATCAGCAAGTTGGTAAACTCCCAAAAATGAAGTCTGACTGCACATTTATGCTTCAGTTCTGGTGATATCAAATAAAATGCTAAGATACAAATATTCCACAGAGCTAATCTACATGATTGATAGGACATGATTAATGTCCTGTTTGCCTAATAAAGTGGCCACAGTGGCACTGCAAAGCTGTACTACAGTTAAGTTCTGACTATTTAATCACTTGTCCCAATGTTACTCTTACTCTCTCAGTGAGCTACAGGATAGCCAGTCAGACCTCACTGGACATGAAGGATGCAGGAGGGTAACAAAACTTTCTTCACCTGAAAGACAGAAGTACAATAAACAACCTTGACTAGTTCATGTTTGGGAGGCCACAATATCTATGTGTGATGAAAGGGGGAGTTAAGAGCATCCAAGAGATAATTCAAGGAATCTACAGCAAAAGACAAACACAGAGGCAAGACTATACTGAATATGGCGGCGTGCAGGTACCAGATGAGCCTACACTTCTCCCTCCAGAAGGACATACTATTTGTAATATACATATGTTTATGCAAATAAAAAATAATCACGTTTTGTAGTTCACATCAGTCAATCCATGTAAAAACAGAGGAAAATTAAACAGATTTGCGTTTCAAGGTACATAGAAATCAAGCAATTTAGGCCATTATTTAAAAGCATGTAAGCAAAAGCCCACCATGTTAAAGGACTTGTCTCAATGCTACCACTCAGTGTTTTACATTAATATCTCATATATTTTGAATGACATGAGCTTCATTTTGCCAGACTCCCTGCCTATCAAAATTCAGCAACCTGTTACTGCTATTTTTTTCTTGTTAATAGCCAAAAGCTAAAAATTTTAATTGTTTCGACTTATTTTTAAGTGCCAAACCCATCTCATACTTTATTATCCTGGAAATGCTCTTCTCAGCCTAAAGCATGGAATTTACAAATGAGTTAATGCTCTGTGTAGAACAGACTGAATTCACACACTTGGAAGGGAAAGTCAGCTTTTCAGGGCTTCTACAGGATTCAAAAAAAGCCTGTTTCCAGCATTTCATAAAGCGTAACGGGCTTTTCAACACCAGGAGATGTACGCCCCTCAGAGAAACTTTTAGAGACAGGACAGACGGAATGCTACTACATTACTTCTGCCAAGCTGATCGGAAAAACTCCCAGGTCAGAAAGTCCACAGAGGGATGCAGAAGACTGGTAACTTCATAAGAAGGTATTAATTTCTTGGAAAGAACTTAGGGAAATGGAGAAAAAGAAAAGCCATGCAGTCTGACGCATCCAGAAGACAAAAGGCAATGAAGCAATGCATTTTAAGAATGACTATATTGGTCATTTGCTATATTCAGGGCAACAATTTGATCAAAACTTGCCACATTTTGTTGTTCACACTTAGGAAACATTCTTGCTTTTGTTAACTCAAGAAAACTAAAATTAAAAGGCACAGAAAACTAGCAGTAAAAAGGAAGCTTCCTATTTTAACCTTAACCACTGCTCCTCAACTCCAAAGTCTCTGCTGGCATTACCGGAATTTATTAAACTTGTGGTTAAAACTCACCAATCTTATCCAGTCTGTTGTTAACAAATATTAAAGCAATGGCTCACAAAGTTTTCCAGAACACAATCTTGATGTTTTATTTGCAAACACGCTTAAAAGCCTCTTCCACCTTATAAATGCAAACACAGAACACTGCTCATGCTTCCACTTCAATGTAACTACAGTTGTAACAGTTCTCTTCTTCAGGAGGGCAACAGGGTCTTTCACACTATACAAGCTCCTCGGTTTTGCTTTGTTTTCAAAGATTCTCTTCAGCAGACTGAAGATTCTCACATTAGCTCCCTCTTATCCCCAGCCCAGAACCTACCATTGTCTAAAGGTACCAAAAATGGTTTTCTACTTCTGTTATGGCTGTTTCAAAATACAGATAGGCACTGGCATTAACACTTAAAATTTCACAGCATGAAGGCTTTCTTAACATCTCTATCAGTGACTTGGTAAAGGAGGCAAAATACACTCATGAGGTCTGAAAACAGCCGTCAACTGGGAAGTGAAGCATCTGACACTTCAGAGCAAGCTAGGCTTGCAGGAGGGACCCAGGCAGTCTGGAAGAAGGGGTTAACAGCAGCCTCATGAAATAAAATGAGGATAAATACCAAGAACTGTCCCAGCAAGGTAGAGCCCTACAGCCAGAAGGCTAGGGCTGTAAAAGAGCTCCAGAGCATGGCCTGGAGGGCTGTGAGCTGAGCCAGGGTCCAGGCAGCAATATAGGTGCCTAGGCAACAACAGTTACCAGTGTCCCAGTTTTGACATCGTCACAGCCCTGGAGCCAGGGAAGGGTCAGAACTGTATGCTCTGCTCGTTTTTTGTCAGACTCTATCTACGCATTGCCCACAGTTTGGATCTCTAACACAAACACCAACAAAATGGTGGGAGATGAGAGGAGGTAACTGAGACCGTGGGGCTGGAGACTGCACAGCAAGAAGCAGCTACAGGCCTAGGGCTGGCTCACGTCAAAGGAGGGATGGCTTCAGGGGCATCCAACAGCTCTTCCATTTCCTCCCATCAGCATGGCATTGATCAGAGGGAATAGAGAAGACATAGGCTCTTAACAGTGCTGTGTAGAAGAAGGCAAGAGGCAGCAGCCCAACTTGACACATGAGAGGCTCAGGCCCACAAAGATGGCCCAGCAGTGAAGCCAACCTCAGGGTGAGTTTCACACGACAGCAAAGAGGGGTCAAGTCCTGAGCAGACATCACGGCTGAGCCTCTGATAGTCCCTGACAGAATGAATTATGCTGTCATTGTGTAAAACAGAGCAGAACAGTTTCCACTAACAAAGCGTAAACCTAAAGGTTTGGCCTTTTGGGCCACCTAATCCCTCCAAATGGGCAACCTTCCTTTTGGCTTTTACATAACATTTAATTCTGGCAACATATAAAGAAGTCGGTACATTTTTCTGATTCAGACTGTGCAACATATTACATAGATTTATAAAAAGGCTTGTTTATAGTTAGAGTTTTGACTTGTTCTGCCTTATAACTACTGAATTTATTCTGCTCAATATAGAACCATTTCTCTTTCAATGAAAGACATTTTATTTTCTTATTACTTCCATCACAATATCATGTATTTAAAGAATGCACATGCTTATTTGTTCACTCATTCCACTTAAAGACACATATCAAGCTCCTGTATGAAGTTAATCACAAAAACACTTCACTTAGTTTCACTGTTAGGTCAATCTTTCTCATTATACTAATCATGCACCAGCAGCAAGCAGTAACATTTTTATTGTGATGGCTTTTGACATGGGTACAGGACTCACCCCTCCTGCCTTAAGCAGCTTTCTTCTGAATTCCTCTGTCGGGTTGTTGAATGTGAGCTTTTCACAGCGGAGGTGATTTACAGGTGGATGGCCTTCAAGGTGCAGGAATAAGTCATAGTCAAATCGAACTTTCTTAGGTTCTTCCTGAGAGTTGAAAACAACCAGATAGAAACATCTAGCACCAAAACTAACTAAGTTGAAAACAAAGGCTACATAAAAGCTGTCAATTAAAATCACATAATTTTAAACCATTCTCTGTGTTCTCAGACACACACAGAATTTACCAAGTGTCAGCTGAGCTACAGTAAATCAGAGAAGCTCCTATCAGCCTACGATAACACAAGGCAAAATGCATGAATTTCACTAAATCCTGACAAGGCTTACTTGACACTGTTAAGTCATGTTTGGCCCAGGCTACAGATAGGCACACAAGCATCATCATTCAGCTGACACAAGGTAACTCAGTCAAAAACATAATCACATTTCTGAGCTGTAGAGAGTACTGAATACCAATGTAGTAAGTTTTGAACACAAATTTCTCCACTGCAGCCAAACAATTGATCACTTCACAAGTTATAGAAAGGGGGAAGTATGAATCTGCTGCAGTCAACTATATTTGATCTCCTACTTATGGGGTCATTTCCTTAAAAAAACTCATTGTCTTGAACAAGTGTAGTCAAATAGATTTCAAGTGTTTCACCAAAACTTTCAAGAGATTAAAATTAAAATTCTCTGTTACTGTAGGGAAAAAATGAAATTGAATGTTCCCTGTACCAATACAGAAAGAGAAAAACCAGAAAAAACTAATTTATCTTGGGCAAAATCACCAGTGCTCTAGTGGCCTGAGAAAGCCTCAGCTGAAAAACGACACTGGTTGCACCAAACAGACTTCAGTATCTTCTATCTGGGTGTTACAAACTATGTTCATTTTGTGTTACACATTTACACAGCCACTTCTAGAAGCTGTAGGTGCATTAAGTGCTTTTTTAAGATTACATTAAGTGGCACTTCCTCCAAAGGTATTGATGTGCAATGGAAGTCACCAAACCAAGCCTTAGGAAAGAACAAAATAAAAAGTCAACTTGAAAAAAAAATTCAGTAAAAAGGGAATCATGAAGGAAGAGAAGGAAGAGATACAGAAAAACCTTAGCACATATCCAACACTGCATGAAATCAAAATACATATTTTTGTTCAGTGACAAATGTTTTGGAAATTCACATTAACCAGTCTGAATTTTGAGTCAGGATTCCAAGGATGGGAAGAACAGAAAGCATAGAAATCTCAGTTATTCTAAAAGTTAAATCAGGGATTTCAAACACAGCAAAGGGACAGTCTAATCTGTCCCATGTCTAGACTTGGAGCAGAAACAACAAAAGGAGACCTGAAGTTATCTGTTTCCGAAGACAAAAGAAAGCAGTTCCCCTAGATGAACTATTTTCACAGTTCTGTCATAGTTCATAGAAATAAATGACATCATTTTCAAAGGCAAACATGGATGATATTTCTTGCTGTTAGAAATATTAACATGATTTCATGCAAAAAAAATGGAAGCAATTTATCCCATGATCTGCGTAGAAAACTGCAATGTTGTTATAGGCAACCAGTTGATACCAGCAGCTTTGCTATAAAAGCCAAGTTGCAACAATTCGTAAACAGCAGTCTTCAAACAATTGTGTGGAAAGTCAGATGAACATAACCAGTGACTAAAAAGCAGACTTACTTCACAAAATACCATCAGCACCAGTACACTGCCACTATTTTAGAACTGGGGAGACAGAATGTGCTGCAGTTTATGAGCCTTATCCTATATGAACTGCATTTTTCCAGAGTAGGAGTCTTTGACCTAAAAGCATTTTTAAGGACTTTGTCTCAAATACTAACAATTATAACCTGCTGTTGCTGAATTTGGGAGCCGGGATTGGTTGTAATTTCTGCAACTTTTTAAAGCTTGGAATATTTTTCTATCATGGTGAAATACCTATTAAGTTTTTCACCAATTTCTGTTTAGTCCTGGAACAGCAACCTTTTAACCCTCTGTAGTCCAGATAGTTTCCTGTAGCCTTCCTTTCTCTATCCATAAGGGTATTTTTTGAATCAGAAATTCAATGGCTGTCTACCTTTAATAAATGATGGTATGTCTCCGCTTCCTCCTGTCTATCTCCTTTTTTTCTGCATTGGAATACCTGTGAACTGTCTTAGAGCAGCTAAGCCAGGAGAAAGTAGTAATTTGCCAGCTCAATTTTTGTGCCACTCTTCCATTCCCACACCAGGGAACAGAATGCTGCTGCAGCTGTGTGACAGACTAACTGACTCACAGTCCAACTGCTGCTCGTTGTATTACATGACACCAAAAAGAGGTTGAGGGATGTTTGCAAACTTCCTAATTCCACACACTGCTTGAGGGTAAGGCAAGTTCTAATGACTGCCACCCTCTTGAACTCAGTCTAAGCCACAACTATTGCTAGGGAACACCAGAGACTTGCAGTCTCCACAGTCAGAAAAAGCAGCCACAAGTCTGAGTGGAAAACAAAAAGAGAGATGTTGGACAGGAAGCTTCCTGTAGAGATGCTCAGTGACAGACTCACTGTCTTCTACTTGGTCTGTGGGATGAGAATTTAATGGATGAGTTGAAGAGACTGGGCTATTTTTCATTAGATTTCCTGAATGAATCAAAACAGCTTCCTTAATAGAAACAGGGCTAAAGAGCATACCAAAAAGTCTGATCAACTCACTGAGGCAGTTCTGCTTCATTTCCAACAGCAAACAGGAAAAATCATGACCTGCTCTTCATAGATTGACACGTAATGTCAGAATTACATATTCAAAACCTACAATTTCCAAAGTGCCTGAACAGAATTCCCAACACCTGACACCTTAACAGGGCTTTCTGTAAAAGATAAAAGGATACCAGAATACATACTTGAAGGCACACATAGCTAACCCAAAAAGAAATTTTAAGTGATCAAGGCTTCAGAAAAAGTCTTTTACAATGCATTTTTATTTTCTTTCTGTTTTAGTCTTTTACCAAGCATTTAACACATTAAAGATAAAATGTTGACTTGATTAAAATAATAATTTCAAACTACATCTCGATAATATAAAATAAGCACACAGGTATCTTTGAATCACGTTAAGTATCACAACAGCTCCACCAGGACATACGACATATAAAGGAAACCTGAATAACTTTGGATATTAAGGTAGTATACATTAAACTTTGTAAGATTTTGCTCTCTAATTTCACACAAATCCAGTTCTTTTCACCTGAACTAGTTACTAGTAATGCAGACCCCATTACGTACAATTAAAGAAAACCTCTGTATTTGCTATTTGAGAGACCCACAGTAAGTGCAGGAATTACTTAGAATGTGAGGTATCACAATAACATATTTGTAGAATAGCACTGGATTTGGTTTGAGTCTGGTTGAATGTTGAATATAATGAGTACTCATATGCAGTCTGAAAGAATGTTTTTTAACAAACAAAGGATGTAAGATTAAAAAACCCACTGTTTTGAAAGATCAAAACCTGAACCAATTATAAAGATTTTTAATACTAAAATAGAACAATTAATTAATTGTGTAATCAACATAATCAAGACCAGTGTCTTTTCTTCAAGTTTAAGTGGCTCTTTAAGTATTAGTTAAAGTCTGCCCACTTTTTAGCACGGCTAGTAATTCTTCTAAATAATTATATTACACTTCTCTTTTTCAATAAGGCAATTTTAATTTCACAGAGTTATCTACTAAATACTGTCCACCAAGAGTCAATATTGGATGCAATATTGTTTAACTTCTCCACCAGTGACTTGGATGAAGGAGCAGATACCTTCTCAGCAAGTTCACTGATGACACAGAGGTGGGAGCAGTGGCCGATACCCCAGAGGGCCGTGTAGCCCTTCAGAAGGGCTTTGACATGGTGGAGAGGTGGGCAGAGAGGAACTGTCTGAAATTCAACAAAGGCAAATGCAGGGTCCTGCATTTGGGGAGGACTAACCCCAGCCACCAGCACAGGTTGGGAGCTGATCTGCTGGGAAGCAGCTCTGAGGGGAAGGACATGGGGTTCCTAGTGGACAGCAAGCTGCCTATGAGCCAGCAGTGTGTCCTGGTGGCCAAGAAGGCCAATGGTGTCCTGCAGTGCATCAGGAAAAGCATTGCCAGCAGGACAAAAGGGGTGATCCTGCCCCTTTACTCTGCCCAAGTAAAGCACATCTGGAGTGCTGTGTCCAGTTCTGGGCTCCTCAGAACAAGGGAGACATGAAGCTGCTGGAGAGGGTCCAGCACAGGGTGACAAACACGATGAGGGAATGTCTTTTAGGAGGAAAGACTGAAAGAATTGGGCTTGCTCAGCCTTGAGAAGAGATGACTGTGAGGGACCTTACTGTTTACAAGTATCTGAAGAGAGGGTGTTGGATGATGGATCCATGTTTGGTCATGCCTAGGAATCTTACAAGAGTCAACAGGCACAAACTGATGCACAGGAAGCTCCACCTGAACATGAGGAAGAGATTCTTTAACATGCAATGACCCAGCACTGGAACAGATATCCCAGAGAGGTTGTAGAATCTCCCTCATTAGGGATACTTAAGAACTGTCTGGACACAACCCTGTGCCACGTGCTCTGGGATGACCCTGCTTGAGCCGGGATGTTGAACCAGATGACCCCCTGTAGACCCTTCCAACTTGACCCATTCTGTGAATCTGTGAAATACAATTATACATTTCTACATGTTACAGTAATGCTGGGTTGAGGAAGAGCACTGCTAAAGATAGCTTTAAATATAATTCTTAAGCAAATTTACAAACTAAACTTCAAAAAAAACCTCTCACTTCCAGATGATTTTTTTTCCTATGAAAAACACGAGATTCCATACCTTGTTTTTGAAATAAACCTCAATTGGTAAAATGAAACCAGCATATCCAGATTCTTCAACTTTGTAGGGTGGGTCCTTGCACACTGAAACAGAAAAAATGGTATTTAACAAAAAAAAAAAAAATCTATAATTCATAAGCAAACCACATGAGTACATTTGTGACAATAGTTCAATGTGTTGTGTCACTGTTAAAAAACTGCACAAGCATAGTAGAATGTATCTGTGCGCAACTCAACCTGAATTTTGCAGGCAATTTTTTTTTGCCTGCATAAAACCTCCACTTCATGGATAGGAAATCTTTATCTCAAATTTGAAAACTTTTTATTGGGGAAGGGGGGGGGACACAACACAGCACTCCACCATATAGTGAAGAACATGAGGAAGGTAAACTATGGTATTATGTTTAAATAATATCCACGTTTTCCTTACAGGATTCAGACTTCTGTAACAATACAGTGCATATTATTAGCCATAATACAATCTTTTTCTTCAAGTTCCCAGTTTAATGCAAGGACTTTTAGCTACTTTGAGTTGCCACAGCAGATCTCTGAAGAAAGTGGCACTAGCTGTCAACTCCAGACAGTGACAAAAAGCACGTTGTTACAGAACTTGGAACAACAGCCATCTCTGCCTTGTCCTGTTTGATTGCATGGCAATCTCATTACAGAATTCAAGTCCATGTAACGCACTAGCACAAAGAAGAGGCTAAGTTTGAGAAACCATGCATCTAACTGCAGCATCAACTCAGATGCTTCCAAATGCTTCATTGCTATGTATGACAAATCATGTCTACGGCACTACCATCTCAGTGAAGGTTTCTCTACTGTAGATTGGTAGAACAATGCAATAAAGGTTGCAACAAAATGCAACAAAAGGTTGTTTTCCCCAGAAACATTTCCTCTGTCAACCTAGCTGACTGGAAAAAAGATTCAAACTACCAGATGAATCACAATTTGCTCAGATGTATACTCCTTTCAGAATTGCCTGGTATGTTGGGGTCAAAGAAAGCCTTGAGCTAAGGACATGGGAAAAATCCCCCTGGTGACGGTGACAGAAATCTCACCTGCAAGGCCCCATGGGAACTCTCTATGTTAATTAGACTAGAAATTTTATCTTTGGTTACTTTTTGGTGCAGTAATTTGCATATTCCTAAGCCTCTCTCCCAATTGGTTCCCTGCCCTCAGACTCTGCTGTTATCCTACCCTATATAAATTACTGTAAGCCCCTGGCCCTCACCTTTTTTTATGGTGTACCCCATACTGAGCTCAGTTTGCTGTTTGTTGTTTTACCTCTTAGTAAAGTTCTTCTTTTTCAGGTCATCAGATCATGCCTGCCCCATTTATTTCACCACCAAAGGGACTTTCGCTCCTGAAATCCCGTGGTGACACCCAGCCTTTCCTATCTGGGCTTGGGCTGTCACATTGGTAGTTTACAAAAAGAAAGTATTGCAATTAACTGTACAGGACCTGATTATCAAAATTACTCTTTTTAGCAAAGCACTGCAGATGAGCATTTAAAATCCTTTATCATCCCAAAAGATGATAAGGCCCCATAAAAACATGACATGTCCCATCAGATACACCCAGGAATATAAACACTCTTATGTTCCCAATAGTACAATCAGTAGTCCAGCTTTCAGAGGATATGCAGGCATGGTTAATCCCCAAGTAAACAAACACAGCAGAATTTCCTACTCCTACCTCCATTCTCCTCATTTGCTAGCATCAAACCCCTCAAGGGTTAGGGAGATTACAAGTCCATGCTCACTTGCTTCAGTTGGCTATTACTACCTTGTTCACTACATGCAGTTAACAAAATGGGAAAAGGAGGGGAAAAGAGCAAGAACAATCTCTTTTAAACACTGTTCTGCAACACTGTCCTCTTGAAGCCACAGAAGTTAATTTGTTTCCCCTAGCAGAAAAAAAAACAGAGGAGCTATAGTTTGTAAAATGGGATTTTAAAGGTTTTGAAAAAAAGCATTACAATGATTGGTCAAATCTAAGAGATGGTTTCAGATTAAGGTCTTCAGTTGGAAACTAGAAGAACCTCCCAGAAGTAGTATTTCACCTTAAACTGGCACATCTCCTAAGAAGACTTGGCAGCATTTGAAAAACAAATATAATAGTTCGAGTTAAACACAGAGGTGACATTAGTATGTATTGGCAATTTTTCAGTCAATGATAAAGGAGCCTTCCTGCTCCTCCTCTGCCTTTGGTAAACAACTTGAGGAGAAAGCCTTGGCAATATTTTTTCAATGGTCATGCACAGAAGATTGAAATCCACTTATACAAAAATGGGGAAAGACTACACAGCAGATACTTCATCAGATGGAAATGCAGAGGCTCAAGAAACACTGATTTCAGGCTATATATTTGTGATGTCACAAATATCACATCATCACAACTTCTTCCTGAACACTTAATTGATGCAGAAAACTTCATTAGCATAAATATTTTTCTTTGTCTTCCATTGTCATTAAGCTCTTCTTGCAGATTTACACAGTTTTTTGCCATTCTGAATAGTACCTTATCAAAGACTCATGATTCTTCAAAGGGTATGTAACAGCTCCCAATTTTGATAAAGCCTGGATAATGGGCTACAGTACAATCACCAGGAAACTACTTTGGGTGTCTTCCCAAACTGAAAGATGGGCTTTTTAACACAAGGAAAATTCTAGTCTTGTGAATGAAACCTTTCTGTAGAGAAATAGAAGTGACTGAGCAAAGCTCAGTGCTACTGTGTATTTGTTGAGTGCAGCTATTACATTTTTCTCACATTTTTCTGGAAGCCACCACTGAAAGAATGTACTAACAGAAACAGCATTTCTGTGCACTCTGAAACAGCACTCCCTGGGCTAAGGTCTTTTTGTTTTATTGAACTGTCATAAGGAATAACCAGGGCTGCAGTACATGTATGGTTTAGCCAAGGCAATAGGAAATCATCCTAGCAAGGGATGCTGAGCAGAGAAAAGAGATGTTGTAGCAATGGGAATCAAAGCAACACAGACCCCCTTATGCATCCAAAGGAGATCCCCTTATTGTAAAAATTGCACCCTTTTTATACCTTTAATCTCTGCCCAGCATAACTGAAACCAAACCAAGGCCTAACAAAACTTAACAGAAGAAGGGCACCCATTGGCTGGCCCAGCTGCAGTGCTGCTATCCATGCATTCTACCATCCAATCACCTTTCTGTTCATCTGCTGTCCACGCATCCCTCCAGCCAATCACAATCTCACTTCCAGCTGTCACTCAGCTGACTCTCCTCACTCCCGACTGCCTCTCACCCCTTAGCCGACTTCCAACCACCCAGTCTGCAGCTGTGCCTTCCCCATAGGGCCTTCTGGTGAGAATAAGCCTTAAACACTTTTGCAGTTACTAACCCATATTCCATGAAAAGAGGCAAGAGTTAAGCAAACCACAGGGAAAAAAAAAAAATCAAAACCAGACAGAAGAGGAGAAGAGAAGAGGGGAAAAAGCCCACACCTATAGTAGAAAAGGTAAAGAGAATCAAAAGCAAATTGCAAATATAGACCAACAGAACTCAACTAACAACAGAAACTAGGAAGGAGTGACTTTGGAAAAGGAAGCATCTGGAGATCCTAACAGATTTCCCAAAGCTTGCTAGGAAAAAAGGTGGCTATGCTAGAATAGGTACAGAAGAAGAAAACACTACCTTGTTACAATTTTCTCCTGATCCAGAGGGACAGAGGCATTTCAACTCTGACTACTCCTTTCCTTTAAAGTGGCACCTAAAATGCATTCAAGTGCCAGACCAACTATCCTGAACACCATTTACCACTAAGAATTATTATCATCACATTTCTTTTTCCTAAGGAAAAAGCTTGTATGAACACAATTTTCTCCTCTCTGCTGTATCTTTTGACTAAGTGGTCCCAATTCAAGGCAGTCTCTACAACAATTAAAGCCCTGAAGGTTCCCACAGATCCGGTAAAAAATTGGTGTCTGATAAGGCAGTTCCAGGGAACATCTTCACTGAGATGCAGGAAGAAGCTAGCAACAGCATACAGAATAACAAATCAATTAAAACAGTGTTTACTGTTACAAGAGTTGTAGGTCCAGGGGAAGAGAAGTAAAAAAAAAAAAAAAAAAAAATAAAAAAAAAATAAATAAAAAAAGCAAAATGATACATATTTCTTTAAGCACACTGGCCACAGAATAAAATGTGGAGGTTTTGTTGCCTGTGTAAGGCAAAATAATGAGTTTAGCTCTGTTGATCAGAGCACAGTGGGAATAACACCAACATTGTGCAGTCAATCCCTCTACACACTACTTAAATGTTGGACTCGATGATCCTTGTGGGTCCCTTGCAACTTGGAATATTCTGTGACTTCATGGTACTAACTTGCTACTGTATGTTTGTCAGAAGAATCATCTCTCTTCTCCCATAAAAGAAAATTTTAGTCTCAATGTATTTGCAAATACATTTGCTGAACAGATAACTATTTAGATCAACTAAAACAATTTTAGGTGCAATTTTGAAATAAAAATAGGAGCTCATGCAATGAAATCATACTGCTAAAGTCTGTCCCTTATGTTCACCATGTTTCATTGTACTGTGGGGTGAACACTGCTGTAACAAGTAATAACTCCTGATATGTTCAAGGCCACAGAATGGAAATTAGATCAAACAGGTCTCCAACTATAGCTAAAGCTATTGTCAAATGCTGCAAAGGAGTTTGAACACAGGTGAAACAAAATGACAAGTCAAGCTGTAAAAAGATAGAGGGAATAGGGGAAGGTGTAAAAGCTAGAGCAAGAAGGCTCAGGTCCTAGGACAAGAAGGTGGAATGACAGTTTTCCTTCATGCTGAAGAATAATACACATGTGTACACAAATACAAGTGCACAGGTGATAAATTCTAGTTTAGGTGTTCACCTTCAGTATACTGTCACTTTACCTCCGGTGACAGAGGATTATTCAGGCACTCAGCTGCAATGCTAGCTGTATTACAAACACTTCATGAACAGAAATAGCCAGAAATATACTGGTTATGCTGTTCCATTCATTTTGAGCTATCTTCCTATACAATCCAGTAATTCATAGATGATGGTAAGTTATTGAAATGTTCCTCAAAAAAAACCTGCCTTCCAGCAAGAAACTGCAAGGTATCAATGGGCATCAGTAACAACAAAATTATCACTACTACTACTACATGATTTTATGAACAAGGATTTCTTCTCTATAATGATTCAGTATCTGTTTAGCTTACATGGTCTAATCATACTATCAAGAGGCCTTGCAGAGGGACCTTGACAAATCAGAGGGCTGGGCAATCACCAACTGTATGAACTTTAACAAAGACAAGTGCCAGATTCTGCATCTGGGATGGGGCAACCCTGGATATGCAGAGACTCTGGGAAATGGGACACTGGAGAGGACTGCTGCAGAAAAAGACCTTCTCAAATCAGGATATTCCATGAATCTGTGACACTCATTCTACATGTAAGAAAGAAGTGAGAGTGCTCAGTTCTCATCCAGTGCATTCTACAACTGAATTATTTTGAAAATGCCTGCAGAATGAGTCACCCAAGATCACAGAAAGTCAGAACAAGCACTGATCCTGGCCCCTGTTCTATCAGGAGATTATGCCTTCTCTACAGCTCACATAAATTGCTTAAATAATTTATCTCGAATGTTTTATTTCTTTATTCCACAAGTGAAACACTACCTTTTCTTTTATAAATGCATTCCCATGTGTTGCATCAGACATTAACTGACACTGAAGGAACAGATGCAATCAAGCCATAATGCCACATTTTACCAACAGTGACTACACTGAAGCCTTTGGACATAATAGTAACAACAAAATTCTAGTTAAAGCTATTTTTCTTAAAGGCTTTAACATTAAATTAATTTGCCAGTTTAAGACTGTTGAACACTTCATAATTAATAGATTTTTTTCTTTATTAAAAATACAGTCAAAATGAACAAGTAAAGGCAGAAGTTCCATTTAAGCAAATTTCAACACAACAGGATGATGCAGAATAATGTCTGCAAGAATTCATACATATTTTATGCATCCTGCAGTATACTCCAAGTGGGTGTCTGTAAGAAGTGATGCCTTCTTAAAGAGAACCGGTTTAACCATAAGGTTTTTGTACTAGTATTTTATAGATACTTGCCCATTATTTGCTCACATTGGTCACACTGCGACCAACTTTTCCATCTATTCAACACCACCTTCCTTAAAAGAAGTCTCAAAACCAAGGACTGGCATTCATTTTCAGAGGAAGGCAGATTGTGGTACCAAATCCCTCCTGCAGCAATAACTCAGCTTTAAATATTCAGCTGAGATTTTTTTAAAAACTCTTTGACTCTGCTATTCTTCAGCTCACCTTGCTAGCTGGACAGGTCCAGTACTTGGATTCTTTAAAAAAAAAGTCAAACAGCCGGGAAGAGAATGGTTCTGTTATTTTCTTACTCCTGGCACACCTCAGCCAAACATAAAAAACAAATTCTAGGCAGGTTCAAACAGAAATTAGCAAAAAATTACTAAGATGAGTGTGTTTAAATGGTACATCCTAGACTCGGAATAAGGAGTGTCTATTTACTTTATACCTTATGCTGACATATACTTCATGAGAAAGATAAAACCCCAAGAGAAAGCACAGAAGGCACCAGAAGTTCTAAGACTAGTGTCTTGGGTTTTGTAAAGAACATGTTATTCTATTCCATCTGGGTGGAGCAGAATTGCTTATCTTTGCCCAAATGGGTCAGTGTCGCTTATCAGATGGTGGAGTGTTACTTATCTCTCTTCATTGTTCCACTACTCCCATGGGGATATCTTCTGCTAATGGACCATTAAAAGCTCACCAATGACATGACACATTACATTGTACTATTGTAAGATGCTCCACACAGGGAGGAGGAGCCAAACCATCTTAACCTAGATAAAAAGAAGCCACAGTCCCACTAGGTATTCCAGTTTTCTACCGGATCCCTGGAGGAAGACCGGACCCATCTCACCATTACTGGACCCTTTTTCTTCAATGGGACCATTTCTACTCCAACAGAACCACATCTGCCACTCCAGGAGGGCTTACTTTGGACTGCTTCCAACACCCTGACCAACAGGGTGTCAAGTTGTATTTCTGACTCTGTCAGGGTTTTCTAGGATTTCTTGTTTGTTTGCTTGCTTGCTTATTCTTCTGTACTACAACATTTGTATTTTTATATCCCTAATAAAGAACTGCTATACCTATTCCCAAAATCTTTGCCTGACAGCCTTTTAATTGCAAATTTATGATAATTTGGAAAAGGGGGGGGAGGGGCTTACATTTCAAGGGAGACTCCAACCTTCCCTGGAGGATACCTGTTTATCCAAACCAAGACAACTAGGCTCTCATCACTGCATTTAGAGATATATTACATTGCCTCCCTCACATCCAGAGTGACCAGACCCCCACCACTTCTACTAGCTGGATAGGATAGGAAGATACAACTTAATACCCTTAAATAAAGAGAACCCAAACAAAATTTTGGAGTCACATTTTCTGTACACACTGTCCATTCCCCAACCATTAAATAGCTCCTCCATCAACTGAGAACAATCCAATGCACAAGACAGGAGGGCAGGGAAGTCTCCAAATCTGTGGCTGAGTTTGGACTCAGCCACACCTAGGTTCCATCAGGAATTTAGAAGGCAAGGGGGTCGTCTCTGAACCTTGTGACTCAGCAGGAGGGTCCCACTGTTTTTTATACTTACTCTTTTCCATCTCTGGTCTCTGTATGAATCATTCTAAGCTGATTCTAATCCAATTTTGCTTTGTGTATTTCATCCACATAATAAGTAATAGAGTCAAACTTGCCATTGAACTTTTTGAATCACAAATTTATACTAAACCTGCTTTTGCTAATACTTTTGACAGTGATTTTTTAAGCAACCTAAACCATTAATTTTTAAGTCACTGTTACATCTGAGCAAGCTCTGCTTTCCTGAGGAGGGCTGAATGCTTGCCTGCCCAGGAAGGAAGTAGTGAATAAATTCCTTGTTTAGGTCTGTTCATATGAACAGCTTTTGCTTAACCTATTAAACTGTCTTAGTCACAACCCACAAGTTTCTCACTTTTATCCTTCCAACTGTCTCCCTTATTCCACTGTGGGGAAGTGAATAGGCTGTTGGGTGGTGCTTAGATGCCAGCTGAGGATAAATCACAATATTATCCCTCCAGGACTTCCAGCAGAAGGACTGTTTTCCTGATACAGAAAGATCCTCAAACAGCTGCAAAGTTCCAAAGTCCAGTGCACATCACAGATGGTGCAGAAGCCCTTTCTCTTGACTAAAGGACACAAAGTTGTCATTTGTATTCTGCACTGCACACACAAGCAAAAGTCCTTACTGAACCGTTTAGAAGTTACTGGAAATGTCTAGGATCATGCACAGTTTATGCCTGCCATCCTTCTGCCTGCTCCCTTCTGTTTCCTCTGAACAAGACAGGAATGAGAAAGATGGGAAAAGAATAAAAACAAGTACTTTTAAACTAAAGTTATTCCTACATTTCCTGCTTCTCTAGATGTTATTTTTTCAAGACAACTGTAATTTTTCAATACAGTTTTTACAATTTTTTTAAAATTACTTAAAATGTTAGATTACTTAAAATGTTTAAAAATATACCTATGTCTCAGGTATCAGTGAAGTAAGGCACTTCCAGAAAGCACCTGGTCCAAAAGTCTTTCTTAGATGAGCTCAACATTAAAGCAAAAGAAAAGCTCTTGAACAACTGAACTGCAGCTAAAGCTGCCTGGATAATAACATAATAAACCGAACAATTATGTTTGACAGAAAACACATTAGGTATAACATTAAAAACTCAGACAAATGCCAATTTGCCCTGTAGATACCACTAGTATTTTAAAAGTAATAAAAAAATTCCAGTAATTGTGCACTAGTACAGTCTCATATTTGTGTATGGGACTGGGATTTTCTTTTTTGCTTAGAAAAACAGGTTTCACAATTGCAGGATTTGAAGTAATTCTTTCTGCGTTATTAATTATATACCTCTTCTTCCCATTAAAGACTTTGCACAGAGACTATTTTTGTCTTAACCTCCAGAAACTTAACACAATAAATCTTATTCTCTATTTTAACTTCATTATTCTATGCAAAGATCAAACTGGGAATAAGCATTTCAGAGCCAACAAAGTCAGTCTGTATAGCAGTGATGCCATAACTGTCAAAATTTTGGGGTTAATCAGGTTTCACAAGCAAGCCAACACTAATTTTTTTTTTTCCATCACATCTCCATCCTTCATGGTTATTTTACTTGATTCAATGCAGAATGAGTAAGGCTGGAAGGGGCCACAAGGGACGTTCTGGGAGGGACTACAAGGTCAAATCTCTCTCTCAAGCAGGGATATCCTAGAACACATGGCACCAGACAGTTCTTGAGTATCTCCAGTGAGGGAGACTGCACAACCTCTCCAGACCAGCTCCAGCAGCTCTGTGTCTCTCTGGTCCTGAGGACCCAGAACAGGACACAGTGCTCCAGATGTGCCTCACCAGGGATGAGTAGAGGGGCAGGATCACCCCCCCCGTCCTGCTGGCAATGCTCTTCCCGATGCACCCCAAGACACCATTGACCTTTTTGGCCATAAGGCCACACTGCTGGCTCATGGGCAGCTTGCTGTCTACCAGGAACCTCAGGTCCTTCTCCTCAGAGCTGCTTCCCAGCAGATCAGCCCCCAGCCTGTGTTGGTGGCTGGGGTTATTCCTCCCCAAGTGCAGGACTCTGCAATTTCTTTTGCTGAATTTCAGACAGTTCTTTGCTCTTCAGATGTAATATACCGAAAAAATCAATTTTGCTTGTATCGTGTACCCGATTACCTTCCTGAAGCTGTTCAGAGTAAGTATACAAAAGATCATGAACACTAGTCTACCTCTCAATTATTTTAGCAATTGAAGAGTGGGACAAAGAACAGGAAATGAAAAATATCTCTTCAAACAAATTTTATTCATACTATTCACTAACAAATGGAAAAATACAAAAAAGTAGGTTAACTTAAGTAAAACACAGAAGTATTAATATGATACAAGCTTAAACTATCAAAGGATGTTGCTAAGGCTAGAACAATTATTTGTGGTTAACAGCGTGTTTACACGAATCTGCCTGTTTTTTCTGCCTGTCACCTAGCATTACTTGTTTAACAGTACAAAGCTCTGCAATCAAAAATACCCTGAAATGGAGAGACTTGTAGATTGTGTGCAAACATGTTTACAATTAATATGATGTAAATCTATGCTTCAGGCATAAACTGCATTTAAGAGCTGTGTTTGCATACAGGTGATGAAAATGTTGTATACTCTGGCATGCATGTAATTATGGCAATTACACTAGATATTTGAGGGAAGAAAACAGCCGTGTGAGGAAAAGGAAGTGGCAAATAAAATTACAACTGTCTTCAACCAGAAATAATTAAAGTTGCAATGCTGTTTCTAACCACTGAAGCATGCCTATAGCTTTATTCTTCTGCTTAAGAGAGGCAGAATAGAACAAACTATTTCAACTGGAAGGGACCTACAATAATCATCTAGTCCAACTGCCTGAACACTTCAGGACATAGCTCACATATGTTAAGGACACTGTCCAAATGCCTCTTAAAGACTAACAGCTTGAGGCATTGACCACCTTTCTAATAAGCATGCTTCACTATATTTGATTGTCCTTATATTAAAAAATGCTTCTGAATGTCCAGTCTGAAGCTGCCCTGGCAGAGCTTTGAACCACTCACACAAATCCCATCACTGGATCCCAGGGAGAAGAGATCAGCACATCCCTCTCCACATCCCCTCCTCAGGAAGCTATTCAGGGCAATAAGATCACCCACCCCTCAGACTCGACTAAACTAGACAAATGCAGACTCCTCAGCCACTCCTCATGGGACATTCTTTCCAGCCCTTTCACCAGCCTTTTTTTCCCTTCCTCTGGACACATTCAAGGACCTTCCTACCCTTCTCAACCTCTGGAGCCAGCACAGCACACAGGACTCAGGGCAAAGCCGCACCACGGCTGATTCCAGCAGGATGATCCCAATCTGGTGCTGCCGTGTCTGATGCAGCCCGGAATGGGGTTTGCCCTCCTGGCTGCCCAGGTACACGCTGCTGACTCACCCTGAGCTGCTGCTGGGAGCTGACCACGGCTTCCAGCTCATCCTATTTGTTTCTCACACTCTATGCGTTGATGTACAAGCGTTTCAGATACACTGAAAGATATATAGATATAGATATAAACACACTGAAAGGTACAATATATTAATTCACAAAAGCTAGCCACTGATACATTTCTTCTCAAGCTTTGAGCCCTACATTCTACACAGCTGACAAACTCCCCTTTGCTCACAAAATGGAAACGGAAGGGAAAGAAATTGAGATCGGGCCATAAAGGCAGAAGACCTTGAAAGTAACACTGAATAATTGGTTTTGCTGTAGGCCAATTCCAGCATGAAGTGAACAACTAGGTTTTTTTTAAAAATCTTTACCTTAAAAATTAATGTATTAATGAAAATTAACTAATAAATTTAGTTTGCACTAATAATCTGATAGAAATCTGTAAAACAAAAGAAACAAAGTGACCAAGCTGTCCAAATAGACTTTAATAGAACATAGTTACAGATTTTTCTTATACATAAAAGCCATTCATCATGCAGTACTTCAAGTTTGCTCTTTAGAAAATATTAGGAAAAAAGTGGACAAAATTGTATTTGCAAATTGGTCTTTTTTCTTTTAAAAAATGCCACAAAATTAATTGGAAAGCTATTGATGGAAACATTTAGCAAGGTTTTAATCATTTATATGCTACAGAATAAACAATTTCCTCTGTAATCCCTAGCTGTACTTGTTTCTGAGAAAAGCAACACAGCATTATTTCCAATTTTCCAGTCAGTGACATTTTTCCAATTTCACTGTTGAGTTGCAAGCATTCAGTAATAAGGGAATAGTTTTGATTATAATTCTGGAGGAACACTTTTGGGGGTCATAACTATTTTAGTCATGCAGACCTTTAAAAAATAAGTGAAGTGCTTCCTAATAACATTGGCATGGGCAAACTGCTAACTTTTTTTTTTTTACCAAATACCCCAATCTTTGTTCAGACAGCACTATCACACCAAAAATTCTTCTAGAATCACTGGCAAAGCTAAGTTTTGGGTTTGTGAAGAATACTCCAGTGGAAACACTAAACTTCTTGCTCTTTGCAATGTACTTATCTTGCTTTGTATGCCTCTGGCACATTTTCTGCATATAACGTACTGATTTAATAACAGCTTGAAAAACAGAGAGTAGAAATAATTCAGTGTAAACATCTTGAACAAAAATTAGAGTGCATACCACCAGTCAGACATACAGGAAACAAGTAATCCTAAGCCACCATAGTCTCATTAGTGGTCATGATTCGAAAAAGACTGCAGAGGAGCAGAAAGTTTTACACTTTTCTTCAGTTTTGATAAAGGGAATGTAATGATTCACCTTGGGTGAAGAAAGGCAATTCAAACCTGCAAAATGGTGTGTGTGACAATTTCAATCTAAAAAATATCCTCCATTTAACATTCATTTATAATTCTTTCTGGAATTAGAGTAGATATCATCTAGAGGACATTAAATTATATAAAATGGATATTAGCATTTTATGCTAGCATATAGTTTGCTTTCAAAGGAGTCATGCTCCCAACTTTTTTATATAAAAGCACATTTTCTTGCTTGGAGACAATTTATCCAAAGCATTATTTCCCATAGTAAGTGGATTTATTGACAATAGTTAACTGCACAAGATGGGTTTTCAAAATCTGGCAAATTTAATTCCAGAGGTTGCTTGCCTCTCTTATTTTCTTATTTTATGGTTTCTTTTGGTTTGTTGGGTTGTGTTTTTTTTGTTGGTTTTTTTTTGGGGGGGCGGGGGGGAGGGGGGTTGTGGTTTTGTTTTGTTGCTGTTGTTGTTTTGGGGGGTTTTTTTGTTGGTTTTTTTTTTTGGGGGGGGGGGGTGGTTTTTGTTTTTCCCCCAGCAAACTGGGGGTATATTATCTCATTACCTGACACTGTAATTGGAGGACTGACCCTGATAAATGGCCCAAAGTTATAACTGTATTAAAAACTTGTGACCATGGTCCATCTTGGGTGTAGCCCCCCGAGAGGCTTTTGACTGTGCAAGGTGTACCTACTGAAGGCCTTAAATAAACACCCGCTTCTATTCTCTTAATCTTGTCTAGCCTCTGTTTTAGGTACCCACTTAAAGGCAACAGCTGTACTAGCTTGAAAGCAAACCAGAGAGAGATTCCAAGTCAGAACTACAATATAACGGGAAAAAATAAAATAAATGCAAAAAACACTGGCTTAACCTGACAGAGTTAGGATACTATCTGACATCCTGTTGGTCAGAGTGATGGCAGCAGTCCAATTAAATGATGGTTTCAATCCTGTTGAAGTGATAGATGTGGTTGAAGCAGTGATCCTGTAGAAGGGTTTGATCTTTCTCTGAAAGTCAAGTAGTAGTTATGGAGCTCTCATCTTTATTTCAGTGAATAAGGCTGCCTGTGGTGTTCCAAACCTCAGATTATACCCAGGTAGGAATGCTTGGTTCCTCCCCTTGGGTGGAGCATCTCACAGTGGGTTGATGTAATTTTTGAGTCATGCAGTGAGTTGATGGCCCATTAACAAAAGATAGCCGCTGGTGGGAATTATCAGGGATGTGTCATGGAGGAGATAAGGAACACTGCCCACCAGATTTTAACACTTTATGGAAATGGTGATAGAATAGGTACTTTTGGTTACATCTTACATTGTAACCTAAGACAGTGGTTCTTTTTGGTTTGTTTTTTTTTTTTTTTTCACTAGCAATTGCCCTAGGAAGTTGTGTAAATACATACAACTTAGATTTTGTTCCCAGTCTGATCTTCACAGATTTGAGAAAAGAACACCACTAAGCACAGTGTGCATGCAATTTATTGTTAAGAAACTAAAAGGATGTGTGTCTGTGTTCCCCCAATCCCAGCAAAACTCCAAGCAGGCTTCCCCACTCATTTTTCTGTATGTTTTCAGAAGATTAAGTCTTTCCACCAGCTAAGTGTTTTAAAAATACCATGATATATCAAAGCTAGGTGATAGTTTTTAAATTCATGATGTTCCTACAAATTTAATTTCAAAAAGGTAGGCACAAAACTCAACAGACATCAGCCACAAGTTTGACTGTCACATTTTTGGAGCATCTGTCTGTCTTTGACTTTCTTTAAACTGCCTTTCAAACTAGAACTCCAAACCTAGACAACATAACAGAAAAATTGCCTCCTAAAACACCATCCCTCCCCCTCCTTTTTCTCTTGTGACATGATATTCTACTGCCATTTACCATGACTTCCCCTGCAGGTAGGCAACACACAAGCCTTTGGACACTTCTGGAGATTTCAAAGAGATGGCAGACAGCAAAGACCTAAATCCAAGGACAGCAATCTGTAAGTGCAGTTACCAAAATTCATATGATTGGCAAAGTACAACTCCTGGCTAAAAAGCACACATAAAAAGCACACTTTCAAAGCAAGTGGAAGAGGAAGATTCCATAGACAGCAGCAGAAAAGTCTCACTTGGTGCAGAAGCTGGACAAGCAGCATCTCAAGCTGCAAGCTCCGGGTTTGGGTGTGCAGGCACTGGAAAGGCTTCCTCTTTGCAGGTGCTGCTCTTGCCCACCCACCCATTTAAGGGAACACTCTGTATCTTCTACATACGCACATATACCCTAATACTTATCCTCTAAAGAAGACCTCATAGCAAGTGAGGCTGAACCTCTGCCATCACACATCTTCCCTGCAGCAGCAGCAACAATCAGTAGCCCACACTCAGCCTGAACCCAACACTCAGGATCGCCTCCTTGCTCCACACCACCCAGATGAACTTGTGTTCCCCAGTTGCTTCCCTGCCACTAGTCGTTATAGGGGCTAGTTCTGAATAGCCTGTTACCTGAGGAATTGAACATAACAACAAAATAACCCTTTTCCTTAAGTAAGAAGACCAGTGTCAGAAAAATGCCCATCCACAGCCTCATGCTGAGTGCGCAATGAAGAACCTGCTCACAAGCAGAATCCAACATACTATAAAGAAAACAATAAAACTGAGGCTGAAGACTCTCTGATGCATTTCATTAGGAAAACCTGAAGCAAACCCAGTAACATGCCAGTAAGAGCCCCACATCTGAAAAGTGCTTTGGAGAACCTTGAGGTGGAGTGAAGTGAGAAGGCTTTAGTTCTAGCATAAAACTTCCACATCCATCTCCAGGAACTGACTGCTGTTAGCAGCAGAACTTCAGTCATGTGCTTCAGAAACTAAAAACACTTCCATGGCTGTTTGCCATGCCATTTTAGACAGACTGAGATTACAGGAAATGCTGAAGGAGATGGAATAAATCAGTCACACAGTTGTCACCTGTAAAAATGCCTAAACAAGCTTACTGCAAGTCTTGAGATGAGAAACATATAGATCTCTGCTACTTAAAAATTATTTGCTTTTAAGAGTCCTCTAAACCAAACCTTGCTAATATAAGTAAAACTAGGACTAAGCTACGAAAAGCAATCAAAGGACAGGTATTAAAAACACACATAGCAAATTAACTATTTTTACAATATTTCACCACTGTCTTCCAAAATGTCCTGGAGTTAGTTACTTTATGAAGAATATTTACTTATGTAAACAAAAGACAGCATGACAAAAGACAATTAAGCTGTATAATGCTCCACATAGAAGTAGCAATGAAATATTCTTCATTTTCCTCATCTGTTTACATGCCTCTGAGGACAGCACAAAGGATCAAACCACCAACTGCTTAAGGATAGGTTTTGGAGAAAGGACAAAACATCATCTTTTCCTTGCACTTTGTTTTAGTAAAGAGCAAAACTAAAGACAGATTGAAATTAATATTGAGCCATTTTGAATTTTTTCTTTCACAAGCAATCACAAACAGACTTTCTTAAGCTTTCCCACAGACAGAGCAAGCTGAAGTATTTAAGACATCCAAGACAAGAGTGAAAATAGCAGGGATAGCCACTTTACAAGAAGTGGTACACACCAGGAGAGAACTGCCCAGTAATAAAAAAACAAAGCTAAGTCGGTCTTAAAACAAGGCTAAAAGTTGAATGCAGGGTCAAGACAGTATAACCAGCTCCTACTTGAAGACTTCAGAACCAGTAAAAATATCAAAGTGGACTGGAGAAGTAGCACATAGACATAATGTACTGCAGAAAAAAAAAAATCTTTGTGAAACAGAATGAATACAGAACACTCACATCAGCAATCTAATTTTATTTATTGAACAGGCAGAGTGTTTTGACTTTCATAATTCTTAATTAAGTATTTTTCAATATGAGTGGTAGTTACAACATTTATTAATGACTGAATGTAAGACAGGTACCCTACTGAGAAAAAAACCTTGCTAAAAGAGAATTATGTTATGTTCCAGCTGAGCATAATAAAGACAACCAGCTGATTTAACAACTTCCTACATTTAACAAGATAATAACAAATGGTAATCAATGTAGAGAGAAACATATAATAATAAAAGACCTGCATATTAACTGCAATTCCATTTTAAGGAGACTTAACACTTAGTCTTCTTTATGTTCATAAGTAGGTTATCTCAGTAAACTGGATGACTGGCTATTTCAGTTAAATATGTATCTGCTTTTTTACAGTGTAACAATTATTCTGGGCAACAGAATTGCTGTAATACTCATGAGATGTTAATTTACCCTCATCTTTTAAAAGATTAGAGCATAAAATCAGGAAAAGCTGAGAAACCTCAAAGGAAGTATTAAAAAGCATAAATTGCAACACCACTGAGAAGATCTAAACTAAATCTGTGACACTCTTTACTCAAGTAACAAAAATAGGATGCACAGTCATGCTTAAAAATGTCACTGACACAGCCTTAACATACATACAAAACACTATTTAAGACAGGTAAGACATGCCTTTCACAAACAGATGAGAATCATTTACCTCAATTTTTAGTCTGAACTCTCATCAAAAGATTCTCACAACACTTCCCAACAATAAGGATGAATTACTGTAACTTCAGAAGACATCAGTTACCTAAGGAGGACACTGAAAAATATGTCCTGGCAAATATTCCCTTGGAATTGCCCATTCTTTAAACCACCTAACCTCCATTTGCTGTCATATCTGTACAGAAAAACACAACACCTGAGTGTTTCAAACATGTAATTACTTTAAGAGACACAGTAAAGCTCATACAAATACATACAGTAGCTATAGAAAATATAGAAAAGTGCAACAATATGGTAAAGAAAATGCCAGTGGAATTATGTCACTTTCTGAAAGTGGCATGTTACCAGCTTTAGCATCTAATTTCAGTCACATCTTAAAAAAAGATGCCTCACAGCAGCAATCCTGCAAAAGTAGTGGTCTGTGGCACTAAACCCACTGCATCTCAGACTTATGACATCCCAGAATGGACTCACAGACTTCAACATATAGTGGCAGTAAGCAAGCGTTCTACTTCACAGGATAATTTTGAAGCCTCTAGCCAAGAGGTGTATAGCACATCTGTACTGGCTCAGGCTGGGATAGAGTTAGATTTCTTCAAAGTCTTACCATAAGCAGATTCTTGTTACCCAGTCTCAGTTATCATGCTGGAAGCCAACACACCAATTTTTATGTGAACCTACAAGCTACAGCTTGTGAAAGTGCTTAAGCTCTAGTCTATGTATTTTCTACAAAAAAATGTGTTTGCTAAGTTAAAGTGATCTATCTCCGTTGTAATTTTAATGTAAATATTGTAACTATTGAACTATGCAATTTTCACCTTTGTACCCTAACTGCATTTACAGTAGAGAACTTGCCAGGAAACCCCCAAGGTTCATCTGCCAGTGACCTAAGCATTTGGCAGAGACTTTGGAGTATGGCTTCAACATCATTAATTAAATGAGTAAGTTCCATGGAACTAAAAAAGAAAAAAACCCTGGCCTTACATAAGTATACTGACTTGCACTAAGCGCTTTCTTTGGTTTATTTCTGCTCTTCTCCTTTATCATCCTCCAATCAGCTGTCCTCTCAGAAAACTAGGTAGGTATGAACAAGAATCCATACATCTGTCACTGCTCTTTCCTGCATGAACAACCCAAAAAAATACAGCTATGACTGTCATAGGTGTTCATATAACCATAATTCTACACCAAACATTTGGCAGCTGCCCATATTTTTAGCCTTTGAAACCATACATAATTGTGTAGGGAACGTGATGCCTGGACTGCAAGTCAATCCATTCAACTCCTCCAAGGATACTAAATTGGCATTAAGATCTTCAATTAGAGATTTTAAAAAAAAATTTGGTTTGTCTCTTGTATCTTCTTCCAGAGTTACCCCAAAATGTCGGAAGTAATTGTCTTATAAATACATGTTATTTTCAACACTCTTGGTCCCTCAGCTTGAGGATAGGAGTTTAAGGGGCATGGAATAACTTCATGCTGATTGTCTGTTCCAGATCAAAGGCAGTGACTAAAACCAGTGTTCTTTGGGAGCATAGCGTAAAAGCTTCTCTCATATCCCACTTCCTCCCCTGGAAACAATTTCTTTTAGCAAGTAAAGGAGACAGGAGTTGCTTATTACATATTTCTAAACAAACTTCCTGGATTTTTTTACTTTAATGCTCTAAACTAGGACAGCTCATTCATTTCCTATTGTCTGCTTCCAGAAGGTCCAAAGAAGGATCCTTTTCACCACACTTTTTAATGAGAATATGATTTTTAAAAAATGATGGAGTTGGTTATTGTTTGACACCCATCAGAAAATTGAGAAATAATTCAAATTAAGGCTTACGTCTAGGAATCAGTTACCAAACTAACCTTGAATACTATGCTT
This sequence comes from Chamaea fasciata, assembly GCF_029207755.1. NCBI lineage: Eukaryota > Metazoa > Chordata > Aves > Passeriformes > Sylviidae > Chamaea > Chamaea fasciata. The sequence continues at coordinate 5,927,398 of NW_027094089.1, read as the reverse complement.
CTAATTATTCACTTGGAAGAAACATGGATATGGAGTTACCAGCAATTCTTTCTACTTCCCAACTCTCATTCTCTTTGATTGTGATCGTTCTTACCTTTTGAAGTTCTTGCTTTGTTCACTTCCCTCTAAATGTTGTCAATATTGGCATATTTTGAAAGTGTGATGTGTTCAAACTGACATACCCTATAAAAAGAGTTCATTTATCCTCTTACTCCTAGCAAACATTACCAGGCTACATCAGAAAGCAAAGGCAGAAGAACAAACTGTGTATGAACTTTTGTTTTCCATTCCTTATCATCCCAAGAGCAGAAATTCAGAAGAACAGGATTCAACATCTACTCTTCTGCCTCAGAAGGGGTCAGCAAAATGACTAGAAGGAGATTAGTCAGTTCATCTTTCCCTAGATCTGCTAGGGCCCATGCTGAGAAATATAACATTAGTAGAAAGCAGCATGATTTTTCAGAAGTTACAGAAAAATGGAAAAGCTACTGTCTTAGTCTTGAAAGTTTCCCACAAGGTAACAGACCCGCAATACTGTTTCCTTCATCACCTTGTAAGACGTTGGCTACAAAATGGGAACAACAGAAAAAAACAAAAGAAGGCATACCACTAAAGATTAACTGCCTCACAAGAAGATGGAAGGTTTGACTAAGACTGAAAAGCAGTTCTCAGAACAGCCCTTACTTCATCAAGATTTAGTATGGGGTGTGGCCTGTGTGCCTTGACTATCTTCACCTGTTCCCAAGGCTTCTCTCCAGGGTATTTTTTAGTTTCTGGGAGAAGGATGAGCCTCCCACATTTCTGAGGATTTAGCAAGTGTTGATGTGTATCCAGGCTGATGAGTCAGGAAGAGGGACAGTGGAAAAGGCCAGTATCAACCTCTGTGTTGCCTGTCCTACACTAGTGGCACTAATTTGTGTCCGCCCTCCTTTCCACAAGATAGTAGTTTTCATAAAATATGGGAAAAAATTAACATCCTCAAGACTCTCACTGCTTTCAGAGGGGTATGTAAAAGTGAGAAAAAAGCCTTGGTTTCTAAAGGAAAGCAGTACAGCCTACATGTTTCTTATTGCCATCCCTGCTGGCTGAGATTCACTTATGCATTGTTTACAGTACAACCTAAGTTTTAATTCTGCTCCCACCGAGTTTGATTGCCTGGCTGTGTGCTCTTTGCTTACAGTAAAAAATCCTTCAACAAAGCATTTGTATTCTGATCATCTTGTGAATTACACTGTTTTTTCTCCTCATGTTCTATAAAATACAGTTTTCCCACAAGAGTCCCTAATATGGACCATCTGTATCAGGATGAAATTCCCAGAGGCTAGTAGCATATTCAACTTGTGAGAGTCTCCTCGGCACCTATACATTTTTCCATGGTTAAGTCAGCTGTTGGAGTAAACTACATATTAAGAATACATTTAACCCCCCAGAACGTGAGCCACAGCAATTACTAGTACCTCTGATTTTTTAAGAAGTTTACTCATTCAGTTTTGTCATCAGTAATATGACCAACATTTAAAGTCAGGCTTACAGAAGTTTGAAATACAAAGTTTCACTCAAAAGAAATTAAGAACCTTCTTTAGGGAAACTCCATGGAATTATTTCCTCCCCCAGTGAAAATATGCTGCTTTACTGAATTTGTTAAAATTTTCAGTGTATTTTATTTTCTTCAACACAGTGTCTTAAGTCTACAGTACCACAGACACTTAAGAATGTTCAACCACTTCAAGATAAACAGGAATCTAGTTTACATATGGATGTCTGACCAAGGAAACTAGTATTTATTGGCACCAACTTTCAGAAGCTTTGGGTGGGGGCAAGGGAATGGGAAACACCTTTTCTTTCTGATCTGCAAAATCAGTGGCAGAATCATGAACAGACAGACACCAGGGACTGCTGAATAGCTAGACATGGTCTTACCCATAAAAATCTTCTATTTCGCTAAATTTGACAAAGTTGAACCTGAACCAGGTCCTCATTTTCAACATTCACAAAAGGCACAAAATAAATCAACAAAACCAAAGAGATCTTTCACACACATCTGCCCCTTAGCTGCTCTGAAAATAACATGCCCTCCAGGCAGCAATTACTTGACATTTTCAACCACTCCTTTCAAAGTGACTTTAAAATTCTGAGCTAACACTTGGGGATACATCACACAAACACATGTGTACATTTTGTCAGTCTTAGTACTGTTAAGTATCAATGACAAAGCATAATAATTTCGGACTATCTATGAGAATTTACTCAACTAAAAGACAGTGAACCTTTTCTCCCACTAACATTAGGGTTGCATAAAAAAAAAAATCAAAGCATCTAAGGGGGAGCCCTTTAAAAATAACAAAATGTTTGGAGTATTTTAAAATTTAAAAATGGTTCTTGGAACAGCAACAATTTGCCTTGCTTCTAAAACAACAAATGAAAGACGAAGCATTGACTTCAAGAGGTGGACCACTGCAAATATAACATGCGCATCAATTGCAGCTCAAGACTTGCAGTTACCACCAGACAATTACCATCAACAAAATGAAGTCACCCTCAATAGAGAGCTAGGGACATTTATACACACTGATGTATACGGTATGTTTATGACAGAGGTTATTTGCCAGGGACCATTTCTTTTTCTCTAAAGTGTGACAGCACTAGAGATTACTAATAGATTTCCTGGTTCATTTGAACTATGTATCAACTAGAGACAATTTAGTTACTAAGTAAGACTTCTTTACAACTCTTACACTAGTACACTGTTCTTCTAGAAAACTATTTCCTCAAATATTCTTATACAGTTAAATATGTTTTTCTAAAAGTAAAGAAACTTTCCAGCTCTTGATAAAACTCTTGAAGGGGAAACCAGAATCCTAAGCAATGGTGACTGTATTTCAGTTACACCCTTTCCTATGAAACCCTCAATTAAAAAACTGGAGTTCAGCTCACTACAGAAGGAAGAGGTTACTGCAATTGTTTCAACTTCACTAAAACGAAAGAAGCTGCAGTAGTTCTCGGCTGCCATTAATGGCAGACCAAGATTTTCAAGGGAGAAACTGGATTTTTCATAGTTCTTCTTGCTGGGGTGAATTGTACCTGCACAGGATAAAGTCATACAAACACCACTTTACATTGGTTCTTACTAACAGGTGGTAAAGACATGTCAGTGGAAAAACATCTTGGGAAGCAGACTTTAATGAGGATGTACGAAAAGAAAACTAATATGACTAAATGAAAGCTGAAGTATCAGTTAATAGTTTTCTATTAGTTTCTTTATTTTATGAAGTCACATTCAAGAAGCCCTTTTCTTTTTCTTCGAAGTAGTTATTCAGTGCAATTTGCAGAAGTATTATTTTCAATGTCTTACACCTAAAGGGGGTTAATGCGTGTGAACAAGAGAATGATCCAGACCAAACTAGCGAGAAGTTTTACATTTGGCCATCAATATCCATGCTTTGTAGCCAATGTGAAAGAAGCAAGTGGGTCAGGATAATTGCTTGTAATAATCTGTACTACAAAGTGCTTAAAATAGGACTACTGAGCTGTGATACTACAAGCAAAAAACTCACAAACTGAAAAACATCTCCTTTGGGAAAGGACCAGCCACTATCTTATCAGCTAGGATTACTGTAGCATTCATCATTTAGGTAATTATGACAGGCTTTGAGAAATTATCTGGTTTTCAATTAAGACATCAGAATTGCTAAAGGAATCACACAAGCTACATTACAAGACAGTAAGGCCAATGTCCCCTCAGCTCCAGCCTGCAGTAAAGCTTGGTAAAAGAAGGAAGCAGTTTTCTCCTCACTTTCTATCCTGCAGATGCACTTACAAAATTCCAGTCTTTTAGTTTTACTGCTGGAAATTGGCTAGTCTTCATGTGCCATTAATATTGCTGCTGTGAATTCACTGCTGGCTTACCTGTGAAAACATGATCCTGTTAAAGTATCCCTGATTCTTCTTTCCCTCGTTTACTTTGATAAATACCTCAAACTTCCACAAACTCATTTCAAACCTCAATATAAAAATCGATGTACAAATGTGGTTTTCAATGCTTTCTCATTTTTGGCAATCATACCTACATGTGCTAATGTCTGCACAGAGAAGGCAGGTGTCTGCATACTTGTGTCTATGGAAGTATAAGTTCTCTCAGCCATATACCTTAAAGGTCAGGAATGGCATACTGCTGGGGAGGTAAATGGATACAAAGTTTGATACTGTTTCATGTGGGAGACAAGTAATCTTGCTCGCTCCTGTTCAAGGGAAAGCACTCTGGGAAAGGTTCAGCTAACAGCTAGGTACAAAACGGGTGGCATAACCAGAGAACAGCTGGTATGGCTGGCGTGTGCCTGCCTTGGACATGAGGCAGTGACTGGTTGGAAAGACCCATGGACACCACATGATCAGAGAGCAGATTGGGAAAAGGGACCAGGAGCAGCGACACTGCAGCGGCAGGCAGCCAACACCTGCTTGTTCGGGTTTAGAACATAAAAGAGTTTAGTTTGTTACAATAAACTATCTTCTTCAGAGGAAGCAAGGAGGTCCCTGTGTCTTCGCTCCCCATTGCTACAGTTTCATGATTGTGCTAGTCTAACCTTTAGATATAAAGAGAAGGGGAAGAAAAAAATTCACTGACTTGGTTTTGCCCACCCAAAAGCATTGAGCCACAGGTTTCAAATTTTTCTTCCACCTTTAAATGGCATGCTTGCCATGCAATGTAGTCCTTGCCTCTTCTACAAAGATGCTAATAATAACCATCTTTAGATGCACCCAAAGAAATCAATTTTCCTTTCTAGGGAAGACTGCAAAAGGTAGCCTCCCAGCGCCATCATTTGCACCTTGCACGTCATCTCACAGGTTAATGGAAAATACCAAACATTACTCAGTCATATCTGCCACTTGATGACTAATGCTGATGGAGAACATCCCTTTTTCTTAGCTCTCTACCTCACTACCTGTCCACCTTGCCGCTATGGATATATTAAAATCACAGCTGGTATTACCTGGGTGCAATAGAATGCACCTGTATGGGAGATGTTCACTCATTATATCTGCCCAAAATCTTAGCCGTTTTTCCCCAAGATCATCAGCTGATTCTGCAAACCTTTACCCACAGATTTTGACACTGGACACTGTAATAAAGGTTTGAAATAAATGCTTGCTAAGACAGAACAGTGCCACCAAAACAGTAAGAAACCACCAGGTTTCAAATGCACTGATATTGATGCTAATCAGCTACCAAATTGAAGGTCACTCTGGAGAGGACACACTGATGGTAAGAAGTTGGGTCAGATTGATATAAAATCATATCATTTATGATGTGGCATCTTGTGGAAACTCCGTAATGCCTCTGTGAAGTCCAAGGCACTCTGCAAAAACATAGGAAAGTATGGGTCCCAATTCAATGAGCTTATGCTTAAAAAAAAAAAAAAAAAAAAAAAAAAAGAAAAAGAAAAAAGAAAAAAAAAAAAAAAGCTTCTATGAAATTTTGACATTTAGTTTCTGGTGACATGAAGTTCAAACTAATTCAGGTATGATTTTAGTCCAAGTTGTTTTCTAACTGACCAGAACTATCAAAACCAGAAACCGGTGGAAAAATTTAAAAATCACTTATCACACAGCCTTCACAAGCCCAGAATTTTTTTCACTCATTCACTTTCATGCAGAATATAGATTACATCTTACTTTTCTATAAAAACATTGGTAGTCAATTTAAGCACTTTTGTGTTTAGTCAAAACTAACTTGTCTGATACAACAATATCTATCCACAAGGTCTGTAAATAAAGAAGAGAATCTCATCTTCCAGAGGTGCAAGCGAACCACATAATAAATTAAAAGAAACAACAAAGGGAGTTACTCCCTGCAAGGTCTAAAGCTTGCTCAGTTCGAACAAATTTCTTCGTTTCTCTAACAGAAATACAAAAATGATCAGAAATGGAAGAATTGACGATAATGGCACTTTGATTTGCTCGTGCATACAAAATGACAGTGCACATATGGGAGGAGGAGATGTTAATCTGCCAGTATCTGTGTGACATTTTCTATTTTTCATCCAGCTAGTATTTTACTATCACTGTATAAACTACTTTATTTCAAAAACAAGACGCATATGGCTGACTTAATCCTTCTTTTGGCTCATCTACAACCACAAGAAGCTGCTAAATGTAATTGTACAGTCTCAGCATTAGTAACTTCTCACAGTTACTGTAAATAGAACTAAATGACGTCACTACAAGAGTTTAACACAGTCTGCTGGTCGTTGTTTACACTATGGACAAGAGAGCACCTGTACACACTCCATTCCTCCTACCCCTTCCAGCCCTCCTGCAATCAGTGAGTCAACTGCTAGGAGAACTACACACCCTCAAGGGTAAGGCCAGATATCTGGCAGGCAGTCATAGCAGAAAACTGTATGATTGTGTGCACTCTGAGCATCACAGTAATTGGTGAAAGTGATTTAACTGGTCTCATATACTTTTGCAACTTGAATTCATTTAAAGCTCTATTGTTTCTACATCTTTCTGGCATGATGCTTTATTCCCAAATTCTACTCATTTACAAGATTTCTGAAGTGACTTCACAATACACTCTAGTTCACAGCATCCTGAGATGTGTTCTACATAAATTTATTTGGCAGAAATCAGAAGTTAACTAAAGAACAAGGTGAAACTCATCTATTTTGGAACCCACTATTTTTATCTGCTTTTACAATTATAACTACTTACCTAAACTCTCCCACATAGTAAACAAAATGTTCTAATGATACAGATTTTCTGGCAAAATATAACAATATCTCTCAGTTAAAGACAAAAGGGTAAACCAGGAACACTGCCTTTTACAGTCCACTTTAGTCTTGAATAAAAAACCAAACAGAAACTGTTTTCATATCCTAATGTAAACATTGCTTAATCTGTAGCATCTAGCAAAAGGTGATTGTACATTTCCATCTGATCCTCAATTCTGACTAAAAGGCAAATTTCAATGATTGTCTCCAAATTGTCAATGTGATTATGTCAAAAGACAATGTAAAACTTGAATTTAGAAACACAAGAGACAGTTTACCCTACTGAGCAGAGGTTGCTGAGAAACATCTAACACAACCAACCCTCTCAGAGACTTAATATTTCATCTTAACTGGGTCGTTTCTTCTCTCCTTGTTTTCCATACCAGAATACAGATCCTCCTCACTCCTTTCATGACAAGGTATTTTCTACTAATGATCCATGGCCAGCTGCTTCTAGCAATGAGGAACATGAGCTACCAACAGTTCTTGGAATGGTAAGCAAGCAGAGGGTCCCTTAGCATCTTGAAACACCAGCTCTCTTCTGCTGAGAAGTGGGAGACCTTACCCAAGCCTTCAAACACCGGTGTGTGGAGGCTGGAAAACCACTTGAAGATAAGCTTGCCACACTCACCTGAAGGGAGAACCCTTAGGCATCAACCTCTCTAGTTATGGCAAGGAAAAAAGGCCTCTCCCAGCATGCCTTTTTGCTGTATGTAGATTCTATGTATCACATCGGCCCTACCCCCTTGTTCTGCCCTGGTGCCCTCAGCTTACTTTCTCTGATGTTCCGTCCCACCCCTTGCTCTGCCCATATAAACCCCTGCTCCCTCTGACTTCCTGAGGTTCTTTGTCCCTCAACCCCTTTGTGGTAAGAGCTCAATAAAGACTCTCCATGGAACCCCATGTGATGATTCCGTCCCCTCCTTCTGTGCTGCTCAGAGCTGAAATCATCTGGTGAGAGCAAGATGTGTCTGTGCACCCAGGACGTGTTCTTAAATACACTTCTCTGGGAAGGTCGCGGCACTCTACCACCTCACACCTGCCGTGGCACCAGTGAACTGAAATGGAAAAGAGATGCACAACCAAGACAGACCTCTGTCTGGAAGAAAGCTTCGTTCTCAGTTATGACTGTTCAAAACTCCAAATGGAAAAGTAGGAAAAACTGGAAGGGGAGAGTTTTGTCTGTTACACCTTTCCTTACACTACAACACAGAACTTAAGATATATGCATATATAGAAGGCAGAAAGAATACAGAAACAAAGCAAAATTCACAGTCATGTAGTAAATAGGTAACAGGGATGAAACCTGAAAAATTGTATTCCCTGTTTAGTTAAACATGTATATTGCTCACTGAATGCTAAAATGTCTAAGAATATTTGTGCTTCCACAGTGCCGGTTTCTTTCAGGTTTTAATACCACTGATATCTACATGAACTAGTAAACTAATCCAATAAAAAATACTCCTCCTTACTTACATACTCTTATTCGGCCTCTCTTATTTATGGGGTATACAGCTCAATATGAAAAGATTACCAATATAAATCATTTTGGCTTAAAACAAACTAATAGAAAAACCTCTGTAGGGACACCAAAGGAGAGTCAGAACATGATACATATCCTGCTGCTCTCTGATTTCAGTAGATATTTTCAGATTCATAAAAGCACATTTGTCACTGAACAACTTTAACAAGCAAATTACAATCACAAATTCTGTAGTTAAAAAAAAGTGCAATGAACCTTAAAATGAGAGCTGAAGTTTTGTTTTTCATTTCAGACATCAAGTGTAACTGTATACTTACTACACTTGCTCTTTATTTCTCTGATCTGCAAACCATTTTGGTCAAATCTTCAAAGCAGATATTCAGACCCAAGGTCACTACAAACATACTTCTCTGTCTGTAAATCAGTTTTGGAACATCTGTGGAGGATTTTCAGTTTTCTTAAAACCACAATAAGGCTTTTCACCATGTCAAATTGTTATTTCAAATCTCTTACCGACCTTTTTTCCAGCCTTGTAGGCCTTTGTTATTGCAGTCTAACTGCTATCTTCTAAAAAGACTATTGGAAAAAGCTTATTCACCACCACTTAGAAAAACTAAGCAGGAAAAAGTGCTAGCATTGCGTTTTGAATGACACAAAGCATGAGAACATGCCTCTAACCAGACTCTGCAAAATATGGGCAGCTAATTATGCTCTGACAACTCTGATGCAACCTCTGACTCACAGGAGAAAAAACAAAGCATACAGACAAATCACTACAGAAATCTATGTCTTCACTCCTCCTCTCCCATGCACTAGATTTCACATAACAAGCCATTTGGCATTTGATTTAGCATCTTCCAAGTCCCTTGCACCATCTCTCCTCCTAATCCAAAATCCGCCTTGTCAGGATGCTTTACAAGGGTAATACTTCCTTTCTTTGATTTCATACTACTTCTCAATGAATCTTGTATCTACTCCTGTTTTTATTACTTCCTTCTCCTATTTAATAAAGACTTTACTCTCTAATAACTCAAGGTGCATCCCCAGTTTTTCTTTCCATCACACTCTCATAGTACCTGTCACAAAACTCATGTTGCCCACACAGGGAGAAAGAAAACAGAAGCTACATTTAATATGCGAATTCAAAAAATTACAAGAAATACCTTTGGCAAGGAGAAAAAGCTTCTATTCTGTTGCTGTTAAAACCAGTTAGTAAACAGGCTACTCACCTAAATACACAGAAAATAAAAACTGTGGGAATATCTACCTGCTGTATGAAGTCCCTTACCTCCAGGTGAAATTATGAATTTTCTTCTTTTTATCAATTATGCTATTGAATTTTCAACTCATACACCCTTAGCTCTTGTTTATTTTCCTGGAATGATCTAACAAAGAAATGATGGGATGCATTTTGTCCAAGAATCTGCTCTCTCTGGAATTCACCTTGCTTTCTAAGGATCTTAATTTAATTTCACTTTATTGGTGTTTAAACAATTTGACTTATGCTTGCACTACTCTATACTTCTTATCCATTTTTCTGTTTCTGGGAGATAAATATTTATCCCTCAAAGCATTTTTGAATCAATAGAGACACCTCTAGAGCTCAAAGCTCAACAGTTTAGGTACAAAACCCACCTTCTTATAAACAGACTCCAAAATGAGAATCAATTTCTTTAAGAGCTAAAAAGCCTAAGGAGGAGATGCTCTTACCACTTGATCCCCATTTCCACCCCTACACTCAGGGGCAAAGCAGATTGGCGTGGGAAAGGAATCAGGTCCAGTCAGCAAGCAGTGAGACACTCCATTACTTCACAAACACTGCTGCTGGAAGGGAACCCAGAGGTTTCTTTGACACTTAAGCATGCTCCCTAAATATACCACACACTTCACAAATACCAAATTACACCCTCTTTACCACGAATGGGACAGTGGGGGCAACAACAACAAAAAAAAACCAGCTAAGCTAATTGAGAGAGCAATGTTTCATTACACTGTTGACAGCACTTCTGCCTAGTAACTCCACTGTCTGCAACACTCCTATTAAGTTCCAGTATGAGAAAGCCCCACATTATTAGCAGAGTAACATTTCGAAATGTGAACTAGGTGAAAAAACACCTAAGTTTTTGTTCAGAACGTTAACAGGTCTTACTCACACGCCACTATTTTAAGTCCAAATCAAAAGAGAGAAGAGGGAGTTTAACTAGAAATTTCAATTGGTTTGCACACAGTTTAAGGTCACATGAGGAGTACTTCAAGTTGTTTTTATTAATCTAACAATTTAATGCTTATAGATTTTTATTTTGAGAATTAAGCATTGTAGTGATTTAAAATGTTTAGTTCAAAAACTTAGGGATGAGAAGTGTTGAGGGAGAGTGAAAATCAGTATTATTTGCATTCTGAAATTATGGTGCTTGAATTATGTCCACCAGAAAAATTTTGTTTTCACTATCACAGTGATTTAACAACCAGTAGACTTTGTGGACCCACAAGTAAGTACTAAAAGAAATACAGCAAAACAAAAATTCAAACACACACCCCTGCAATCTGAAATTTGGTATGTATAACAGTTCTAATTTTGATCTTTCATTTTGGAATTAAAAAAAGACACTGTTAATACATTCTGGAAAAAAGTAGTTACTAATTCCAAAGCAACAGCAAAGAGGGGTACAGTAATTCCAGGTGACAGTGAAACTGAGTTGCCAGACAATTATCTGGCCCAACAACATCTGTCACTAGAACTCAGTTCCCCATTCAAATTATTTAATAAACACTAGATTCTACAGGTTTGTATGAAAGGCTACTGCATTCAACTCATTTACACCAGGGAGTACTTCAGCCACTCCACACTCCCTCAGATGATACAATTAATTGCTGCCTCATGAGAAAACTCCCATCCTCTCTGCCTAAGTCCAGCTACTAACTGCTTGAAACATCACATTCACATCATTTAACTGGCACTGCACCAGGGATACCACAGCCGCTGAGTAACATTTCTTACAGGCCTCTCATTAGAGGGGCATTAGGAACAGCAGTCAGCCCAACCCAGCTTCCCGGCTCATTTTTCTGTACAGTAGTTTTCAGCTCACCTCAGAAAGCCTCTGCTACCTGTAACAACAGAGAGCTTCTTGTGGCTGGTGCACAGCCAGCCTGCCAGTTCTGTCACTCACTATCTCCCTGAAGATCCCTGCTGAAACAGAGCTGCAGAAATGCTCAAGTGTTTGTTCAACTTTGTATCCAACATCCCAGCAGTGAACTAAGAACTTTAAAGGGAAACACTTACAGAAGAAACGAAAATTGAAGTATCTCAGACAAAATCCCTACTTAGGAAAGTCTGCCATCAATACACTAAAAACCGAAATCTGATAGAGAAATGCTCTTGGTTCTGATCAGCTAAATGTCTGCCAGAGTTAGAACACAGGGAAAAAAACCTTATAAACTCCAAATATAAAGATGCATAACCTACAGAAAACATTAATTTTTGGCACTACTTACAAACAAAATAGACAATCCTGGCATATGTGTTACATACAAAAAGAAATAAATGAGAGAATCAAGGTTTTTCACCTTCATTGTATTAATTGAAAGTGATTCTACTTTTAACCTTCCTTGGTATACCTCAAACTTTAGCTCTATGTCAGTTTCTGAAGAGTGATTCCATCTTAAAAATATGCTACAGCTCCCAGAAATATCTTAGCTACAAATATTTAAGATAAAATATTATTTCAATGAACCAAGGAAAAGGTGTGAGAATAAACGTTATTTGGTGCTATTAGGTTCCATTTGGCTTTGTGAGTGGCGCTGTGACTTCTTGAGCGTGACTACAGAAGAATTCCTTCAACAGGCACCTTTTCAGTGATGTAGTAGTGTTGTAGTGATGTAGATTGCTTGAGTCAATCCTCCCACCCTTCCCTACTGTAGGGAAAGCTTCCCATCACTGACTTCACTTTTGTGATGCCGTACATTAACATCACAGCTGACAAAACCACATGGATTGGGCAGCCAGTGAGCAGCTGACCACCTGTACAATAAAAGGGTTTATCTTGTTTCATTTCTTTCAGTTTCTAAGATTACTACAAAGATACTGTGCCTCATTCCTCTACACCAGACAACACGAGAGGCTCCCAACAAGCACTAGCTGCATAGTCTGCCTCCATCCCATAGTATGGAAGGCTTGTAAACTAATATCAAGGTAGTTTCTCCGCTTCAGTCACAAGTAGCAGTAGGATAATAAAACTAGTGGTTGTGCTTTTAAATTTTTCAAGGGGAGGTCTCAAACTGTGTAACTGCTGAAACAGCAAAGACTATTCACCATATAGGAAGTTAACAAGCGTCTCTTCTCAGAAAAGTAGTGCAGGCTTCTTATGAGGGTTTAGGAAAGGAATATATAATGGAAAGAATGTATCTTTAGAACTTGCATTTCAGTGGTTCTAAAATACAAATGAAATTGTCTGATAAGTAACTATTACTTAAGTCCTACAGTTTTAATGCATTCTAAGTACCCACTAAAATAAGGAGATTCCTTTGAAAGTCTACAATGAACTCCTAAACATTTAATAGTGATGTCACAAATACCTTCTGCATAGTTAAGATTTATTATAGGAGTGCTTTAGTCAGCTTCTAAGTTATTAGCAAGTTGCTATACTTCTATAAAAACAGGAAACAAATCAATGTTAGAGAAGTAACTTTCTGCAGCAGTTGAGAATTGAAAGACCAGTGCTGAGGAAAGCACTAGAGTTGGTGTAGTCAAGGTTGGTAAGCAGTCACTGCTCACAGAACAAGTAAGAGCACTTGAAAAATCTCCCTGTCTACGTCTCCTTGTTCAGCATGAAAAGTGATCCAAACAAGTCACAACCAGGTGATCAATGATCACCACCAAGGTCATCAGAAAATGCACCCAGTCGCTCCCTACTGCTCTTTACAGACTTGACTGCATGTAGAAAGCAAACTATTAGCATACCTTTACTAACCTCACTAAGTGACCTCAGTAAGCCCTGCTTCTTTGGGTCTGAATAAAAGGTGCTTTAGATCAAGCAGAGATTGGACTGTATGTAAATTCTCATAGCAGTCAGCAGAAAAGGCTTTTATGGAACTGGTAGCTCAAAGAAAAATATTGTACTCACTGAAACTGACCTACAGTGATACACTGTAGTCTATAAAGTCTTGAGAAAACAGTGTAAACTTTGTTGAGGTCCAACTGTGATGAGCACTGTTGGAAGTGAAAGGAACAAAAAAAGAAGAGGAATGAATATCACCTGAGGGACTAGAAACATGAATGGGCTATCACATAAATCAGCTAAAGCCCAAATAAGGATTGTGTGCATGCTTTTAGGCTTTGGTATGTGAAGCAGAACATGCCAGTCTCACTGCACAAGCACACCACATGCTGACCTAAGCTAACAAAGCAGTCTACTCAGCCTGCCGGTGTTCCAAGAGAAATACATTTTACCTTAAATGTCTGCTGGGCCGTTGAAAAGGTAAGTAAAATAATTTTCTTTTGAAAAAGAGGAATCAAAACAGAGAGGGGACAATAACAGTGGGAGGAAAATTTCTGAGAGATGATGGGAGAGAAATTGGTGACATGCCAGTTCCATACTCCCTCTTTCATTTGGGTGGGCAAACACACACACAAACACACTTATGCAGAAAAACCCTACAGTGCTTAGGAGAACTGGGGATACACAGTAGGCAGAGCTTTTACAAATATAAGTCATTAATTGTGCAAAGGGGCCAAGCCAAAAAGGGCAGAAAAGGAATCTAAGGGATTACCTGTGGACAGTCCATGAAGGTATCCACCTGGGCTTAGTTTCACGCATAGAGAGAGCAATTCTCTCCAGGAAACATGTAAGATTTGCAACTGCTGTGGTTAAAAATTTTTGTGTTTGCTTTCAGCCTTTCCTCTTGAACAATTTCAAACTATAACCACATATTACTGTTGCTGGAGTATTATTCTCCAGGAAATGAGCTAGAGACCTTGTATCCAGACTGGTCTCATGGTGGGAACTCTGGACTGAGTGCACAGCAGAGCTGGACTATCCTCCTGATTCTGCCACCAGCCCTTCCAGACAATTTACCACCTCTCCATATCTATAAAGAGAGATAGATATCTCTCTTCTGTGAAATACTTTGATTTTCATAGTTAAAATTAATGAGCCAAATGCTATCATGGCTGAACCCCACCAAATCTTAGCTGAAAACTGAAATAGCTATCAATGCTTTTACCCCATACTGTGCTCAGATGAAAAATGAGTCAGAAAAATCCACCTTGCTCCTAAAACTTAGAAGCAAACCTCACTGAAACCTTCTCTCCAGAACACCTCAGTCAGAAATATTCATAATCATGAAGATGAGGAATGAGAAGGAAAAGGCATATGTCAAGACCCCACTATTCCTCCCTTTCTTTGCTCCTAAGGGCTATCAAAAGCCAGGAGTTATCATCTGCCAGCAGAGAAGCTGGATTCCCCAGGCTAAATATACTGAATACAAAAGGGTAGATGAGACTTGCCTGGTAAAGCTTTAAGTGTGCCATAGGAACCCTCCTCATTCTGGTTTAGAAAAGAGCTGTGCAAGCATGCCACAGAAATCTGGAGCACCATTCTGGTGTTTGGTTAACCACACAGCACAAGCAAATGGGCCCTCCCTGCTAGGAGTGAGGTTGTGAAGACAGAGTAAACTTGAACCCATAGCAGCTCACATGCAGCTGACTCCAGGCACCTGACTGGAGAAAGGGAACACAACAAGCAGAAACAGAGACTGTTTTGTTAGGTACTTGGAAGCAGTGGACATAAATAATCTTGTAAATGATTTCGTGGGCATGGACACTTTTCTGAAATGCCACATATTTATCTGAAAAGCAAAAAAAACCTTCCATATTTATAAGGACATAGAGTGGTAATGTTTGGCAGAGCTTATTTATGCATTAGATTTAGTGCTACTGCCTATGGACTCCTGCATGTGTGCATTCATGGACAGGTGAAACCTAAAATAAATTTACAGTACTACAACACGTGATTATTACATGACAGGCAAAGCTCTTGGATGAAATCAGCCAGGAAGTTCCAGTCACTGATTTGCAATCTATATGAACAGCCATATAACCCACACGGAAAATATTAAAGAAAATCAATTCAAAACTCCAAGTGATAACTCATCTCTAGTGTTGGAAAGCAATGTGTCAATAGATACAACTATTCTGAGACAAGTGAGAGAACTGGCACTCACTGTGTATGAAAGAAACCCATACCTTTGTTTAAAACAGTAAGAAGGAACCAGTTAAGTTTTTATTTCCAGCCCTCCCTCTAGGCTGTTGCTGGTTCGGGGGGAACACTTCTAGTGGCTTTTTTTGGTGGGCTGGGAGGCACAGGGGAAAGAACCTGCTCTATACCCACTGTCTATGCTGAGACCAGTAACTTACTGCCAAAAACAACATGAAAGGCATTTGAGGATTTAACTTTTAAATTTATCTGTGTAAAGGCTATTTGTAACTGTGGTGGCCACTGACTCTCACATTCAACCTGGAGAGAGTATAAAATCTCTTCTTTTATCCTCTAAGGTTATTCAACACCTCTTTTTCCTCCAAAACTTGAACTTTTTCAGATCACCAAAGAAAAATGTTACAAACCAAAGTTTTTAGACAGACAAAGATCATAGACTAGTATAGGCTGGAAGAAATCTTTAAAAGGTCACCTAGTTAAACACCCTGCAATGAGAAGGGACATGTTCAACTAGAGCAGGTTGCTCAGAGCCCTGTCCAATCTGACCTTGAATTTTCCCAGTATAGGGGCATATACCAGCTCTCCGAGCAATCTGTTTGGCCACTTTACAAAGAAGCCCTCATACCTAATCTAAGTCTACCCTCTTACAGCTTAAAACCATTATCCCTTGTTCTGTCACAACAGGTCCAGCTAAAAAGTCTCCCCATCTTTCTTACATCTCTCTGTGTTTCAGAAAATTCCATATTGTTTTGCTATTTCATTAACACAGTCTAGGAAAGCAGCACTAAAATACTCGTACTACGTTTTCAACACTTCTTGAAGCTCAAAGAAGGATCCGTACAGAACACAAAGCTTGCTTGCACGCAGCAGTTCTGTCAACATCTGAACTCAGGTTTCCTCTGGATTGATTCCCTAAGCCTGTATTTCCCTGTCTTGAACACTTCCTGCTGTCTCCAAGCTTCTGCCAGGGCAAAAAGCCTGCTGATGGTTTTACCTCCTCTCCATACAGGGCCTTGTTTACACCTACAACCTGCAGAGGTAAGGAATTGCTACCAGCCAGGATCACAGATTTTTTTGTACTTACCTGTCATTAGATAATGAAGATAGAATCTGTAACATCAGTACCAAGTAGTACACACTCTTCTCAGAAGATACTGAACCCCATAGTAGACAATGTGTCCCCAGCTTCTGATGGTTTACTCTTCTAGCCTTCCAGACAAAACTTTCTGCATTCCAAATTCCTCCCATTTGGATTGAACTCACAAAAATCTGGTACTCACAAACCCTGTAATTTCGCTAAATACCTCAAATATATTTTCTCTATCAAATGTAAAAAGACTTAGTTTGTTTTACAATTAAATAAATTCCAGGATATAAACCAAACCAGAAAAGGGAAGATCATGAGAACTTTTTCAACTCTTGGGCTATGTTACTGCTAGTAAATGTACTATTTATCACTAAGAGCAAAATGGACTACTGCTTTTTTTTCCCTTTACACATATAAGGCTGAAGCGTATGTGTACATGAATCCTGAACATCAAGACAATTCTGAAAAATACTAATCACACTACTACACACACTCACAGAAAATTCAAGCCTTTTTCTGTAGAGCACAAAACCAGTCAGGAAGAGAGAAAACAATGCTGCTTGGAGGGATCCTCACATTATCTCCTGCCTACATGCAAATTTTACTTGCTCTTCTCACCTCAACTACCAAATCAAGACACAACTCAGAGACCATGGTTGCCCACTTTCTTCCATTTGTCAGTCCTGACCAGTCTTCAGCATTGCCTGAAGACAAGTCATATCCATAACAACTCCCTGACTACCAGGAAGGGTTTCAGCATTTTTCCTAACATGTATGCTAAAGTTGGTACACAGAGGTTGGAAAGAACCACTACTTTTTTGATTAAGAAGTTTGAACACACCAATGTAAACACTGCACACATTCCCCCTTTTCTTATGGCAATTTCCAAAGTCATGGATGGTTACAATTGGAAAAACTGGACATCTTTAAGCCTCTACAAATTCTAATATACTTATGCTACCAATTCACAGCACGTCTTTAGGAAGGCTATCTTCCTACTCTCTCAAACCAGCTCTACCACAATACATTTGAGTGAGGGAAAGACAGTCTTTTCACAAATTCTCTTACTCTTGTGTTAACTTTTAAAGTATCCTGCAGTAATGTTAACATGGGAAGCCAAGGAACATCTCATATTTCAGAAGCAGCTAAAATGACTATGCAGCAAAAATACCAGCCCCTTACTAAGTACGTCTGCCTGAAACAAAGCCAAGTTTCAACACATGCCTATGTTTTAAGCACATGTATTGACTAGACTTTTCTTTTTTTACATTATATAGACACAGCTGTGAATCACAATCACATCAAAATGAAGGAGACTTCACGCTGAACACAATCAGGCTAATCATCAATGAACTGATGAAAAAAACTATGAATTTGTAAAATTTTCACAAAAAGATAAGTTTAAACAATCTAACACCAAGCCTAAAAATTGTACCTGTCTGAAAGATGCCAACATCAGCACTGTGTTTCGCTGTACACCATTACCATTAAAAACACCTGGAAGACTAGCAACCAAAACTGCTGTAGCTCCCAACTGTCTAGGAAAAAAGAAAATATCCAATACAGCTAAATTTTTTTTTGGAGTACTCCTCTATAGAGGTTGCTACACAGGATTTTACTGACAAACTCTGCAAGTAAATGTTCCATTTCTTCTGCACGTAAAATCATTCAACAATTTTGTCTCATACTTCAAATCACATGTTCCAATGCTATATTCATCCAAATTTTACACCATTCATTTTGTTTTTCTTAGCCTGTCCCGCATAAATTCAATCTCATTCCTGAAAGATAGATATATTTAAAAAAAAATTTCTCCCTTTCTCCAAGCAAGAGGCTAAGGTATGATTTAGCCTTCTAACAATAAAAATACCTATTTAAGTGTTCTATGTTCAATGCAGGGCATTGAAGCACACCTTTAAAATTCACTTGCTCTCTCCTCCTCCCTTTCCCCTCTAAATTCAGCCAAAAGCTCATTTTAACAATAAACTGTGCCAGATGAGCCTCAACAAGACACAAAAGATTCACAAACAGACAACTCTCAACTTATTGCAGGTATTCTGGTGTTACCTAACACAGGAAAACCAAAATCAAAAACCAGGGGCAGATTTGTCTTCACTCCCAATATACAAAACTGTGCCTTACAAGCACAGAGTTGTACTCCTATACAACACTTTTTCTTTCCAATCCTTAGATCTTTCTTTAATGCAAAGGGACTGAAAATTATTTATCTTTTTCAAGGATCAATTTTTCAACTCTCTGCAAATCTCAAGGGTAGCTTCTCACATATAGTTAATCACTTAAACATGACAGGAAGAAAAAAACCATGAAATAGAATTACTAACAAAAGAAAAGAGGATGAGAAGGGTTTGGATTTGTAATAGTTGGAAAACTCCTTTTTAGACAGGAAATACTTTCATTCCTTAGAAAGTGAATTTCAGCATCAAGTACAGCAAGAAGAAGAAACAATCCAGGGATAAATTCAACTGACTTATAAGGAGGGATAAAGAGGAACAGAAAAATAGAAATGTGTCTAAAGTATCATTAAGATGCTATCATATTTTAATCTACTTCCCAAGCATCTCCTGAGACAGCAGTGCCCCTTAATTCATCTCAGAGATGTGAAATCTCAGCTACTTCAAGTTTGTCCATGTTTGTATTTAAATTTTCTTACTTTTTTCTTTAAAAAACCTTCCAAAAAGCCTTTTGTTCTTTACTAACAGATTTATCTTCTTTTCCTCTTGCAGACCCCAAATTTTCCTAAGCAAAGTGGGAGGTCGGTTTTGTTAGTTGTAGCAGAAAATGCCAGCACTTAAGATTCAGAGCCATAAGCACTGTGAATCAAAACATTCTAAGCAAATCTTCAAAATCACAAAGGACTAAAAATCACGTCTCTCTAGTGCTCTCTGTTCATGCAATGGAGCACCTCATACAAAAATCCAAAAGCTGAGGAAACCAAATGGCCTCTCAGCTCATTACTTCTTCTTTGATCATAGCCAAAAACGGATGTCGAGAGAAAACAATAACAAGAAAGAGTATAGTCAGGCTTCCCACACACATTTTCTCTACTTGAAATCATGCATCACTGAAAATTACAAACAAATTTAAACAAAAAAATGTGTGCATTTGCCCAGAGTTATGGATGCCCCATCCCTGGCAGTGTCTCAAGACCAGGCTGGATACGGCTTTGAGCAAGCTGGTCCAGTGAAAGGTGCTCCTGTTCATGGCAGGGGGTTTGAAACTACATTATTTTTAAGGTCCCTTCCAGCCCAAACCATTCTGTGATAAGCAGTAACTGCTACATTCTAATTCCTTGGTCACCTTTTCTAGTATAAACTCTCTCATCACTTTTTGAAAACCAGCAAGCTTGTGACATTCACAGCATACTGCACTTGTCAGTCTTACAGTACAGTTTCTGACAGGGTGCAAATCAGGAGGACAGTTTGGGGCTGCATGCAGAACTACTTTGCTAATATCAGCTCTGGCTGCATTTTCTGCCACATCACAGATCAGCTGAGGTTGGAGGACACACATGAAATTCCCCTTTTTGCCCTGAATTTTAGTCAGTTTCAGTGTCCCTTCCTCTCACCACTTCCAAGCAGGGAAGGTTTCTCAAGGACCCAGGCAGCTGAAGTTTGAGCATTCTAAAGGATGGAGACTCTGAGTAACATCATCCAGCATTTGACCTTCTGCACAGTTTCGAAAGAAAAAAATGAGGTTTGATCAGTTCAGATGGAATTTCCTGTATTCCAATGTGAGCCCATTGCCTCTTGCCCCTCAGTGGGTACTCCCAAAAAAAGCCTGGCTTCCTCTTCCTTTCATCTGCTTGTTACATAAGGTAATTCAGTGCTGAACTTGCCACCAAAATAAGAAACTATTCTGAAGTATTTCTATGATAACCATCTCTAGCATTTCCTCAGCTTCATTACATTTTCTACTGTTACATTTAAAATGCCTTTAGTGATGTGTATTAGGTTATAATACATACATTGGCATGTCAACAACTATATTTAAGGATGTTAATCTAATTCTAACACCTTCCAACACCAAGAGCCAACATCATGAACTGAGTTTAACACATGCCTATTTCAGCCTTCCAGACAGAGTAACCTCACAAGAAGTCAATTATTTTTTAAGGTCTATAAAACATACCCATAACATAATACACCTGGATATTTCTGTTATAGTATTATAATGGCAAAGCTTAAATTCATATCATAAGCATTTGATAGCAACTACCTGGCTAGCTGCTTTGGGGAAAGCCTTCTGGAATAAATTAACCATACCAGGAACTAAATCAACAACATAAACTCTAAATATTTCAACAATAAAAAATTTATTTACATCGTAGTCATCCCCAAGCAACTTCCAGGAAGTTAAGAGATCCAAAGTTGCCTGTTAAGTAAAAAATGAGTCACCTCTTAAGCACAATTTCTCTCTGAAATGTTAGCAAAAATCCATTACTTTCCTCCTGCTAACACTGGAATATTGGCAGAGGAGCAAAGGGAAGAAAAAGAACTTCCCCCAAAAACCAGATTACAGAAAGATACTAAAGGAAGGTTTTTAGGTACTGGAAAAGGGTTCAGAAAAAAGAAAAGTCAAACTATTTTAAGTATGACATTAAGAACAAACTGCTTCAAGTTACAGTACTCAGCACAACTTTACATATTTTACAGAAATCAAACAGTATAGTCAATTCCCAAATAGTGTATTGTGAGGAAAAGAAGTGCCATAATTGGTAGAACCTCTTTTTTTTCCCAAGGCAATGGGAAAAGAGAATGACAGATTTAAAAAAAAAAAAGAAAAAAAAAAAAAAAAGGCTTAAGGCCTGCAAACATTTAGGCAACTATGCAGCTTCATGCACACGCCACCAAGTGTTTTACCACTGTGTTCAAGAATTTGTCTTTTCAGGCCTGAGGTGCCAGAATTTTTGATGCATTTTAAAAGAAACCTCATGTTTCAAAAAAAGGACATTAATAAGGACACAAAAGGCTTCATTAAGCTAATAATCTTTAAAAACTCCCAAACTCTGACAAATTTTTCAAAACATACAAAAATTACAAGCCATGTATTTGACTTTTAAGATATCTGAGGGTGCCATTGGGTAGGAGGGGGCTGCTATTTTTTCAAAACAACATCCAGGTGTTAAAGTACCATTCTCATTGAACTCCAATTGCTGTTCCACAACTGCTCAAAACCACAGTAAAGGCAATTCAGATCCTCCTTTTATAAAAACTTATGTATCTGAAGGAAGGATTAGCTACACACACAGCATGAACAACTTGCTTGCTAAATTCATCTAGGAGACAGTGTTGTCACTGACATCATACAGAGATGTTAACAGTTTTGACCTTTTCTTAAGCAGATAAAAACCCCCCAAATAGCATGACAATCACAAAGCTTTTCAGGGCAAGAAAAAAAAAAAAAGGAAAAAAGACACCCCAAAACCCCAAACAATAAAAACCAGAAATTATAACACCTATCCAGAACAAAGCAAGTGAAAGAAATACCTGCTTGAATTACAATGTATTAAATGACTAATAAAATCTTTTTCAAATTTTTTTTTTGCAGGAGGATTTCCTCATGATATTTATCCCAGACCTGATTAAGAAGAGTGAATTTGCACCTTCTAATTTTTTTGTGGGATATTTTTCTTCCCTTGGTCCTAGGAACAACTTACCTTATTGTTACATCAAGTATTTTACAGCTAGTAAAAGTATGCGGTAAGTAACAGCCTATGGGATCTAATCAAAGGAATCTCTGCTCTAGTTTTTCATTCTTTGTCCTTCACAATCTCATATTCTTTGAGGTTTCAGATTTCTAACAATGTACAGGAATTTCCCCTCTCTGCACCAAACTGTAATGATACAGGAGAACCAAGTTCACCAATGTATGTAGACAGCCATGCCAGTTTCTGTGTCTCACAATAATGTTAATACAGAACTGCATCTGCAGTCATGTAAGTCAGAAGATATTTAATTAATTGTTTAATGACTTGTAGGTAAGACTGCTTTGCTTAACACTGAACTAGGGAAAATACTCACTCTAAAGCTCCTGGTGAGTCTGTGCTCACCACTTGTCCCATACACTTCCCCTGAAATTTGATTCTTGACAAATGCCCACAATACAGCTTCCCACGACAGAATGAAGAAGATAGAGAAAGCCCAAGCACCTACCATGTATGCTTTCACAAAAAAACACCCACCACTTCTCTCAGCTTACCTAAGGCAATTCTACAAGCCACAAAATGCCTCCAAAAAGCATTTAAAATTTGAAAAGTGGAAGACAAACTTGAGCTAACCACTGTGGACTATTCATGTTTTGGATGAACAAGACTCTCTTTACCCTTGTTTTGTTTGTACTCTCATTGATTTCAAGGCCATAACTTCTCCAGTAAAACCAATCAAAGGCTTGGTAAGGGGGTTCAGTTGCACTGACACTCCATGTATTTAACTTCTGAAATATCTAAGCCATTTGTTTCCAACTACATGCTGTGCTGAAGAGGAATAATTACAATTCCATTAAAGAACATCAGAAACAGTTTTAAGATTTTTAATAAAATGCCTTATGAATAGGTAGATTTTAAGGGCTTGTATGACAAAAGCCTGAAACTTCAAATTGCTGTAAACCTGAGAGGCATAGCATGCAGAACAACACCATTGACTTCAATTGATCACTTAATAAAACCACTTAAAATAGGCCTTTTGAAAAAATTGTCAGAAAATTTTTTGCATTTGGCCCCATTCATGACTACAGCTGCAAGATAAATTGACCATTATGAGAGACAAATTTTTGGACATGTGTTTTAAAAGCTTCTTCCCTCACCTTGCTGAAATTAAACATTTATTAACCTATCTTGATGACACCAGAAATGTCCATTGCCAAAATCTGTCCTTGATGTCAGGCTGTCCTTTGAACACTGCTGGCCTGGGAGCAAGCAAAAGGAGAAGGCAGTAGGCTATTCTACCTTTCCAGATACTCAGTGAAGGTATTTTATTGGACAGAAAACAGTTATTATTTCCTTATTGGACAGAAAACAGTCCTGGACTTGTGCCTATTCTCAGCAACAGAAGTCAAGGATTTTCTCTTGTTGTTAATGAGGCAACAAAATCTTTATTCTAAAGGATCACAACAACTAATGAAGGCCACAACTTTTTTTTTTTTTTAATGATTTTACATGAGCATAAAAACATGCATGCTAAAGCCAGCAGAAACATAGGAAAGGACTCTAGACAGATTTACTAACCAGTTGCTGCTCTACAATTTGGCAAGCGCATTTCATTTTTGCCAAGTAATTGGCATGAGTCTTCAGGCTTGCATTAAGAAACAGTGTTTGGAGTATAATAGTCCAACCATGTTCTACCATTGGCAGGAATGCAAAAAACACTCCATGATCCCAACAATGCTGTTCCTTGGCAAGATGCTGTGGAATGGTGCTTTAGAATTCTGACATGGTACACCAAGTGCCAGAAGTAGCACTGGAAGTGCTGCACCTTTAAGTCCTGCCCATTAGGAATCAAAAACTTATTAGACTTTCTTGGACCAGGAAGACACTCTTCTGCTGCAGAAGAAAGAGTTCACATGCACAGAGAACCTCTCAACTTCAAACTCCTACCAAGCTCAGTCTTATGGCATGAATCAGGAAGTGATGAGATATAAATAAAAACACTCACTCTGAGAAATAGAAGTTTGTACTGTTTTTATGAAGTCAGGACTGTTGCCAAGTTACAAATTTCTTTGGGAAAATGAACAGGTGGTTCAGCTTCAGTATGGAGCAGCTCCTCTGTAGAATGTTAAACTTGTGGTTTTGGTTTACAACTGTCAAAACCATAAGAAGTAGCCTGAGTCAGTGTTGACCTCTTTTGTTTATCCCTAGAGAAATGTAACACTTTGCATCCAGTTAAATCTATCACAGACATACCAAATCAGTAATGCAGTCAACATTTTAGTTACATGTCTACCTTCAACCATAATGCTATAAAAGCCTACTGAGTTATGAGCCAGTAGTAGAGACTGCCTGAGCAAAGGGCAGGCAGAGCTCAGCTCCCACATCACTGACAGACTGCAGCTAACTCTCTATAACTAGTATACCATTCAGCTGATGAACTGTGAATAGCTGATCACTGTGCCAGTGTGCCAAGTGGAGGCACTTAAATGAGCACACTGAACTAAGTGGCATATCTTTAAGTGTCACTGCAATAACCCTCATCTCTGGCAATATAAAAAAAAATACTTGCCCATTTTGGTCAAATACTGTAGAAGAAAACACTTTATGAGGTCATTTCCCTTTTCCCCTGCAAATATCATACCCAAGAAGTAGTCTAATTTATTTAGGGATTTAAGATTACCAGTTGAGAAACCAATTAGACCATTTAAATGCTCTCACAAGAAAACAAACCAACATAAACATGAGTAAGAAATTCAAGCATGTATGCAGAACATAAAAAGCATAAACACAAGTTGCAGGGATATCACAGATACCTGAAGGTGTAAGACCAGCTTTGGCATAACCACAGCAGATGTTTTTAAATCCTTTGCTTAGTTGGACAGTGAAGTTTCCTGGACTTCCATACTGGTAATCTTGCAAGCATTCAAGTGAAGAGGGAATTCCCTGCTCTTCAGTGATGTACAAACTCTAAAAATACGGCTCCCTTTTCTGGCCTTCCTTATCCACTGAGTAAACAGAGCATCACAGGCCACTTCAAGAAAAACAAAATGTATCACTGGAAAAACTAAAGGCTTTTCAAAATATGATATTATTTTCTTTTTTAAGTGAAAAGAAAAGCTTTCTATTACCCTTCCCTTATTACACATATGAACGGTTCCTAGTTGGCAGATAACCATTTGTCAGCTACAGTGGAAACTTTTGCCTAAGCTTTGCAATTTCCTTTGGATTTTAAAGATTAATACTGCAGTCTCCTGTAACTCCCAAACACGCTGTAAAGTCTGCAGATCTTAGAGGTAAGTGAAACTCACTAAAAGTACAGTTCTACAGTAAGTTAAAACTTCTTGTAAAAAAGTGTCAGAGCCACGACCACAATACATCAGCAGCAACAACAAAGCAATACTTAGGCATTTGAGGAATTGAAGAATGTGTTTTAACACAGTAAATCATGTTATGTGACAAGCTTCCACTGAACAAGATGAACCAACCATTTTGACAGCAGGCTGCATCCACACCTATCTAGTCACACATGCACTGTATTAAGTTGTTTGCTGTATGCATGAATCCAATGGTATTCACAAGAGCTCTGAGAATAAAATCAGTTGTCTAAAAACTAGGACAGCAATCCTTGAGAAGGACGAAGATGAGAACAAAGTATTTAAGTGGCATGTTAAGCAACTCCAGAACAGCTTATTTTCATCCTAAACTAAGGCACAGTAATGTTAGTCATAATGCACTTCAGCTTGGTAGATGAGCTCACAAGCTGCAAATCACTTTCTGCAGCTAGAGATCCTATTTTATGAATGTTTAAAAAGGATCATGTTCAGGTTTTTGGGTTTTTTTTTTGCTATAAACTTTACACAGGAAATAATGACATAGCAGCAGCAAGTACAAAGCAGTGGTATAAACAAGACCTCTTGTAAGGACCCATAACTTTTCAAGGGCTCTTAGGCATCCTTAGTGGTCACAGAAAGAACAGATGCACTTCAGACTCTTACCCAAGAACTACAATGCATGCACAAGTGCAGAATACACATATCAGCAAATGAAAAATAAACTCCTCTGGTACCTCAACTAGTGCACAGAGACCAAGATAATCAGAAATGCCACATGATTGTTAGTTTAGAAACTGAGAATGGGGACACTATGGAATGAAAAACTCACAAAGGCACTTCAGCTACCACAGACTGCATATAGCTCCTTTGCACAAAGATAATCAAGGGGAAAACTGCAACCAAATGAGACCACACAAGCACATAAAGTAGAAGATACTCGGCAAATGCATCTCCTCTTCACCTGTGGACTAGCTCACAGGCCAGAGAGACCCACAAATCACAACAAACTACATTAACTTATAATTTAATTTTGTTTTACAACAACCCAAGTTAAATCTCAAACTTATATAATACTACAAACTTGTTGAAAGTGAAATCATTACAGCCATATTACAGCAGATGGCTGGAGAGTCCCCCTTCACAGGCCAGTTGAGTTAAGCGTGCCACAAGTTTGAAAGCTACTTGAGATACACTCGAACTCTCCACCCTGTTACTCCTCCACAACTGAACGATTTTCTAACAATTTAGAATGCAAATTACATGAGAAACAACTTAAGCTACATAATGCTTAAACTATCAACTGCACTGTCAAGTTGCACCCAAGTTACCTGGAGTAATAACTCTTCTAACGACAGAGTTTGAATGACAATTCAATTCAGACTTAAATATTAAGTTGTGCAATTCTCACACCTCATTGTATAGAAGTATTTGCACCAAGTATTTGTCCTCCTTCTTGGATCAACTGTATGGTTTCCATTTCTGGCAAAGTTTTTCAAAAAAGCAAATAGAATGCACAATGCAATACAAAGCTCACAGAATCCAAATCCCCACGAGCTACTTTTAAACATTCCCATCTCAGCAAGGACATTGCCACCACACCGAGAAATCCAAGAAATGAACCTTAAGCACTGTTTTATAAGAGGGACAATATGTGTCAAGCCAAATTACAGATACTAGCAAGACAACTCATATCAGGAGACAACATTCAAATACCATAAACTAAGAAATAGCTATGTCTTAAAAACAAGATTCAGTTACTGAAAAAGACCCACAGTCTATACGACAAGCACACCTACAATTCTTCAAGTGTTTCTTCCAGCTTTAACAGACAAATGTCAAAGCTGAAAACCAGCTAAGAGTATAAGCAGAGAGGCTAAAAGCCATTCAGAACAAACAGCTTTAAATCAAGAGATCCAGAAGGAGCAAATTTAAGACAAATCCCTCAACTAATTAAAATGTCCCATCACCTCCAGACACCACAAGACAAAGGCAAAATAAAGAAATCAGTCTTTTTAGTGACAGAAGTGCCACTAGGAGCAAGATGAATGGTTTCAACTCTTGAAATAAAAATCTCTTTCGAAGATTTTCAAAGTAAGACCTAACAGGAATACTGAGATTTGATAGGGCAGGCCAGCACAAGAAGTGCCAAACCTTGCTCAGTATCAAGTGAAGTCCAAAAGCAAACAGAAGCTTCATTACTTCTTGAACAATATTAATGTTCCAAAAGAAATCGGCAGCTTTCTGGAACCATAAAGAGATCAGAGACAAAGAAACCAGGTGTGCCTATTGTATTAAAACCAGCTTGGATATCTGCAGGCCTACACAGATGAGCAAAAGGATGTATACTGGTACTGAACTATTAGCCTCTGCTATGCTCAGCATGCGGTACTGGGTCACTGCTTTTTTGGGTCTCAAATTTTCATTTTTAAGTGGGATAATTTTTCCTTTCATAGTCTTCTGTATTTACAGAGTATAGACTGTTGCCAACTGAATGCTGAACAGTGGTTGCAATGCTATTGCCTTGATGCCCCTGTAATTGTTAAGTACTGGAATTTTCATCTGCTACCAACTGGTTTTGTTACTTTACCAAGTGACATGCAGTTCCACATCTCTTCAGACATGCATAGAGACACAGCAACAGGTCTCCAAATCATGGCAATTAGGTTCTCCTAATACCAAGTCACATCTCTTTAAATGCTAAATGTTTTCTAAGAAATTATGTTCCAGCACTTGCTCTTACCACAAGCCACTGAATGGTAACCCAGAGAACACTTCTTCCTTACATCACTCCCCTACACTGGGCTCTGGGATAACCTCACATATATATTCACATGTTTACTGTACACAGTACAGCCAAGTGGGTATCCAGTGCCTCCTAACCCCTGGCTTCCAAGTAAGAGCACCAACACTTCCAAGAGGGTTTCCCCAAGCAACCAAGAAGGTATCAAAATACAGTTTCTGGTTGGCACACTTACCTTTTCAGTCACAAATGGAAAGCAATTTGGAGTAAGACTTCCAAAAGACAGCAAGGGCATCAAGCTTACACTCACAAAAGAAAAATAACTAATCCCAATTTTCCAGAAGTGAGGTCACTTGGACTACTTATTCATACCACTGCATAAGTTTGCATGAATTCTCCTTCTGACTTACTAGTAATTCAGTTCATATTAATATGTACATTTTGGATGGCATGATCTAAATGTACTAAACGAAAAAAAAAGTGCAATTTCACAGTGCAAGGATCAAATACCTCAAAGTAGACAAAGTCCTTTTTAACTTTTCTTCAATAGAAACCTTTCTAAACCCTGTTTCCTTTTTGTTCCTTTGAGAAAATGGAGAAGCAATTAGCATTTACAACTTAGTTCCTGCTTCCAAAATACCCCTTTAACTTTTTTTTGTTGTTTTTATGGTGGATATAAATCGCACCAAATTGTCAAATCACAGCTATTTTCTATGCTACCTACACAAATAGGGCTCATTTCTGGCAAGCCATAAAACAATTATGGCTGAATTCCTGTAGCCCTTTGATATTCCAGCTTGCCTGTAGAGCTTCAAAGCCATCTTAGGGCAGCGCTAAAAATCTAATTTCCAGAAGGCACAGAAGGAAAATAAGGCATATCAATTCCCACATACTCAAACATGAACACACCAAAACCTTAGTACTAGGATGATTATGTTTGAAAGCAAGTTAGAACAAACACAGATAAGATTCAGCAATGGTTTAAATCAACACTGCTTCACAGAAGACAAAGATACAGACATCTTGAGAAAGAGGGCATAAGGCACATGACCCCTGAATACCCTAGCACTTTCTGCAAGTTGGGAAGCACATTTTCCTGCCTGAGCATTCAGCTCTCACCCCTTCTTGTGTGGAAGCAAAGAAAACAGGTGACAAATAATCATAATGTGTAAAGGGAAATGCAGAAACTGGCTAAGTGTGCATAGGAAGCACAGACATGATCCTTCCCTTTAAAGTACTAATATTGCCAGTAGCAATTTACAAATACACAGTGATTCAACAATGACAGGAACCTGAGAATTTATATAGGTATATTTTACATTTGTATTATTATTATTAATATGGAAGGACCTCCCCGTCATTTAAGCTGGGGAAGCTGGTTCTGTCTGTACCAACATGATTTTTGATAACCATGAAAAATCTCTGAGAAAGGCTAAGGGACAACACTATAACCCCTTTAAATGATTCCAGCAACATTTTTGCCGATTAGCATGGAATTTCAAAGAGATTAAACTGAACACATTGAAGATTGATTACTATATTTCTTTACAAGAGAGAGACTTCCATATTGGCCAAAGAAAATACTATTTGAGCAACATAATTCACATTGCTATAGACACAAAAAAATTGCAAAACATCTTTAAACTCCCTGCTATTTAAGTATCTGCTGGTTTTTGGTTGAAGGCTAGAAATTTTTGCCAGTAATTCCTACTGTGCTCAGACAGACAGTAGGAATGTAAATACACATAGTCAATATTAAATCAGAATTATGGGTTCTCTATTGTAAAGCTGTATAAATGAGTAGATGCATAATTTGTATAAATGAGGCACATGCACCCATGTCATACTTTTTCTCCTCAAAGAATGAATACACATGTTCTAGAGGTACTGCAGAAAATTAGCAACATCCAAAATCACCAAAACCTAAAAAAATCAAAACTCAACATACAATGACAATTTCATGCTAAATCCATCCTCTTAAGAATAAATACCAACCTGGTGATCTTTAACAAATGGTTTGGTCAATAAAGGGAAGACCAAAAAAGGGAGAGCAACCTTTAATATTTGGCCTTTCCTGACTGGTACACACTTCCCATTCTTTTCTGGCATTTTTGAAAAAAATATGCTTCTCATGATAATTAAGAATTTTCCCTAATTTTTATGAAGTCCATTCTTCTTAACTTCAGGAACGAAAATGGCATAAACCCTTTCAGTCCCATACCTGGCCATTGCTGGAGGCATTTTGAACTTAGCATATCCCTAATCTGCAGTTAAATCACTAGGCCCCCATACTGGTTTGTGAAAACAATTATAGAAGTGGTTTAGACACCAGCTGTGTAATATTAATGTATAGTACAATAGGCTGCATAAAAATAAATGAAAGAAAATTCTCTCCAGAGAGCAGGAAGAAGAAGCTTTATCTTCAGTGCCCTATCTTGCATCCAGTCTTACCGTAAATTTCCTTTGGTGTTTTTCATGCAAAGATACAAATGCCCACTTTCTTTATTTTAGAATAAAACTGTTCAGTAGAAGGATGTTCCAGAAATATTCTGAGTTTAGATTAAGTGACTGAAGTTTCAAGGCAAGCAAACCTATCTAATCACTGCATTAGGTTCCAAAAATCACTTATTGGTAAAGTTAAAACAAACTCTATAAAATTACAATATATGTAAACACATTTACAGATTGTGTGCAAGCTCTGTACATTAAAAATAATACATTACATATCAAATGCTTATTAAACTGATTTAAAAAACCAGAGGTTAATTTAGGTTTTAATCAAGAAAATATTGCTATCTGGATCTAAGGACAGACTTCAAAGGAAGGAACTTAAACAAAATGTAAAATTTTTCATTGTCTAGAATACACATATTGACAACTTCCCAGATCTAAACTACTCCTAAACACAAACTGAAAAAAAAGCCCACAAAAACAAACAAACAAACAACCCCAAGCCACAATTTAAATATTCCATATTGAAATACAATAGCCACTTTTGACTGTATGCTTAAAATGTCTATCTTCAAGTAGGTTATTAGTACTTCAACTAATGTAAATTTCAATTCAGCTGTTAAGACAGACAAGTAAGGAAATATCCCTGCAGTCCAAGATCAGTAATCTAATACAACTAAACTTTTGTTTCAATACCTGTAAGGTCTGCTGTGATTGTTTAACTTTGCCTCTATTATATCATAAATTCAAGGAAGCAACCTAAAGTAGATCTGCTTCATAGAAACAAATTTGTTTCTATTTTGTTTCCAGGCAATACCCACTAGAAGGGCAGTGCTACTATGGGACAGCAATGCCTGCAGAAGCAAACAAGTATTTTATGATGCTGGCTGCCTTATTTGATTTAGGTTCAAAGGCTGGTCTTGGTGTACTTGCACATGACTGCCAAAGGCACTTAAAGAGCTAAAGAGCTTGGATAGAGTTGCTTCACAGTAATTTATATACAAATACCTTACAGCATTTTTAAGTCACCTATAATATATTTTATTAAAAGAATCACCTAGGGAAGAATTACACAGATAATAGAAAAAGACAGTATCCTTACAAGAAAGGATACTAGGTAATTACAGAGACTGGTTGGAGGGTTATTACCTCTCCCTACTTGCACAGAGAGGAATTTAAGACAAGAAGATAGGGAATATGGTTATGTGTTCTGGTTGCCTTTTTCTTAAGCAAAAGAATTTTACATTCAGACAAATCTCAAAAAAAAAAAAAAAAAAAAAAAAAAAACCAAAAAAAACCAAACCAAACAAAAAGGCAAAAAAAACAAGCAAACAAAAAACCAGCCTGAGAAATCTTCCTGAAACATCTCTATTCTTCAAATAATAAGGATAATGCAACTGCATCACTATACTGTCACTTCTAACTGTAATGAATAACAAGTAGACTATAGGTTATGGGTAGAACGCTTTTTGCTGAAAAGACATCACAGCAATATTATGCAGAAATAGGCTAAAACATGGCACAACTGAAAGGGGCCAAAAAAAAGCATCACCAAATTTACGTTGGGACCTTTTGTTTTAGAATATTCACTAAGTACAAACGGAATTGTCTACAGTACTCACAGAATCCACACACATAAAAACACTTCAGACACATTACTGACAGCCAGGCAAGGAAATAACTTGAGTGCCAAAAAGTTTAGTCTTCACTGCAGGAATTTTATCACAGACAGGAGCAGACCTTTGCAGCTCTAAGAGACATAACATTACCATTAGCAACAACAAAATGGATTAGGAACCTTCACATACCACAGAGGAATTTACAAGAACAGTATCTTCTGATTCCTGTACAGCAAACAAAGTTTTCTTTGGCAACCTCTAAAGGAAAGATCAAACAAAGCAATACATTTACAAAACACACCTTTTGGGGGTTTTTAACTCTCAAAAATATATATGCTTTCTGAGTATTTTTCTTATCTCTTTATTCCTTGCTGTTCCTCATGCCAATGCCTAGCTCATTGCAGTTTTAGATATCTGAAATCTACCTGTTGAGAACTTTTTGGCATGGTTCACTGACCTTGCCCAAAACTAGTTCAACTGTACTTCCATCCTCTTGTCAGCTACTAAATTTAGGGAACAAGCCACATAATACTTTCCACGTTCAGTCTTCAAACACAACAAAACCATTCCACAGCCTTCCACCCCAATTCTTAAAAACACCAGAGTGGATCCTATGCAGAGTTATCCACTGGCAGCAGATATCCATGTCTGCCTCCCTGTCAGCCTGTCCACTGGGTCATTCCTTTAGATGCTGCCTGTGCTTCACAGGAGCCAGGCTCTGGAATGCAGTGCCTGCTGGGCCTGTGCTCAGCAAAACAAAACTCCCAAGCCCTGTGAGACACAGACGGGGTAAGTGAACACACACTCTGCACAAGACACAGATTCTCCGCAACACCTCCACTTACTAAGCATTCCTCTAGTGAAAGGTGGCAACTGGATACTGGGTGCAAAGGGGCTGGCATTAGATCTGGCTAAGAGGAACTAATATTACTATTTTGCTTATTAATGTCCATTTCTTTCCCCTAGCAAAAGCTTATGCCACAGACACAAAACAACACCATCGCAAAAAAATATTGCAATGGTGCACGACTATTTTAAATGTAAAAGCTTTTCAGCTTTTTATGTTTAGTGATACTTAAAGAAACACTTCGTTTGAACTATTTCAAAGCAATATTTATTAAAACCTTTTCACAGAAACAGGTTGGAGACTGTACAAAACTGTACAATATACTTTAGTCTTTCACATAGTTTTGCTTTTCCTTGTAGCCATACTAAGTCATTTTAAGACACCAAGAGTATGCAGAATTACAGTGTAAGAAGTGTTGTAAGAAGGCTGGGCAAAAAGAAGAAAACTAACAAAACCAAAAGAGAAGAAAAAATGCCTAACAAGTAAAAAACCACAAAACAAACAAAAACAAATAAACCAAAAAACCCACAACAATCCAAAGCCACAAAAATAAAAATCATCTGGCATCATCCTAGCTAAAAATACCTGCCCTGGAATATTACACCAGATCTGTGCATCTCCATGTTTAGAGAGCACACAAGATTTCAAGTTTAATCCACCCTCTCCTTCTTTTCAGTAAAACATGATGCCAGTGCTGTGATGACACAAACTCCCATTGTGTACATTATTTTTACCAAGTTCCTCAACAAAATACTCACTTGGAATTTACATTATGTAAAATGAAATGTGCATATTTTTTATTATAGAGCCTGATACAGGTTAAATTAAACAGGAATTAAAACTCCACTTACCCATTTAATATCAATCAAAATACATTACAAGAAAGGCTGCTTCAAGTAACAGCAAACATTTTTGGACCTGCCATTTCTCTGCACGGACGATAGAAAACAACATGATTGCCGGCCATGAGACCACAACGTCAAGTAGTTCTGCTTCCACTGAATCTCCACATTTTCCTTCCTGGACAACTTGCCCTTGCACACAAAAGGTAAAATATTGATTCCCTCTAAGTACACATAGTATGCTTAGTACCAATTTCCCCTACAAGCATACACCTTGTCTGTCAACCCCTATTTCAAGATGTATGCTATGTTCACATTACTTCTATCTAGAAAGAGCAGAACAATAAGTGTCCCACTAAACTGGAAGAAATTCTTCTGCACAAGTTTTAGAACAGCGGTTACAAATAGTAAATTTAGACTTATTGCAAACCACAATGCATCATAGGAGATATCAGCAAAATCAATCCCCTTACACTGCTCATTTGGTTCTGCTCGTTTTGCTTTGTTATGTGTAATAATTCACTTTGTCATCAAGACCATTTTAAAATAGAAACACCTATGCTGGTATTTACCTTTATGACCAAGATACCCTATGAAAAATACATATATCTTACTGTGTACAGTCTTATGGTTTTTTACATAGAATTATAGACAAGCAACTGCAGTCATACAATCGCAATTTGTATGCATCAACTGCCCAGAATATGTCTGAACTGCATTTAAAAGAAATTACATTTGATCCATCTTTTAGATAACATTATAGCTGTTAAGACCTCTGTTACCATAGCGTGCACAAATTTTAAAATCAAACTCATACAGACCCACTGGGCTCATCCAGGGAGCTCAAAGAAACAAACCTGTACTCCTCGAGAAAGCCAGAGTCAGAGCACGGGTTTGGCATAGGATTAACAGTGTGATACAGCCCACACCTGGCAAGCAACAGAGATAACTAAGCCAAAGATACTGATAAGATCTCTGATTACATACATTAATAGATTTAATTTTAAAATCAATTCTTGCATAAATATTTAAGTAAGCACACAAATATTTTATACAGCAGTCTATTCTTCCAAACCTTTATATACTAAAAGGCATATCAAAAAGGCAAAAATCACACAAAAAGCAAACAACATCTTGAATTACAAGCTAAGTGTTTTATGACAATATGAGAAATCATCATTTTCATGCAAACATATACAAGTGTTAGAATTTGACTGTTCCTTTGTCTTCATATATGTCTATAAATCACTGCCAGGAAAGAAAGAAAGAAGACGGTCATCTACGAACTAAATTCTGCTGGTTTAAAACTGCAGATATTCATCATAAGAATCTCACAAAAATTCATGTAGTCAGACTTCAGCAGCCTATAGACTCAATTCTGGATTAAATACTAATAAATTAATTGTGTTTTCTCCAGCTATTGCAAGCATCATCAACAAGCTTTACATTCAGGTTACCACCTGAATGTACCAAATTGTCTTTTCTACATATTCTACCAGAACAAAGGATAGATTAATCCACTTCAACATTTCTCCCCAAAAAAACTATAAACAGCCCCCAAACCAGAACCTAACACACACACACACAAAAATCAATCCTAACCATAACTGCACAAACAGTGTTACAAGAATAGCCTTCATACTTAAACAGTACCAGAAAAACAGTAACCAACATATTACAATTTACTAAATCTTAACAGACATAATTATGCCTGCAGTTCATATTGCCTAACCAGTAATTGTTAATAATACATGGTTTAAACATTCCTGACACATTTATTTTTCTAAGGATAAAATCTGTATAGATGCAAATAGAGTCACAATAATTACTGAAAAACACAGTTGTTTTAATTTTCTTAAATAAATTTAGCTATCTCCAGTTTTAATACTGATGTAACTTCTCCCTCATTTTAGTAAAAAAGTGATAGATTTGATCTTACATGGAATAATCTGTTTTTCTCTAGTTTAAGCAAGTATTATTCTATAGTTTTGTACGACAGCCCTGAAACTACACTTCCTGCCATCTAAAATATAGAAGAGCTACAATCAGCAAATATTAATATTGTAGCTTTAGTAAGAAGGACTAGAGTTTCTGTCGTGGTTTGCGAAGACGGGTATCTGCTAGGTAAAAGTTGGAGTTTCATTTGGAATGGAGAGTGTAAACCCCTCCCCCCTTTTTTTAATTATAAATTTACAATTAGAGGTTCTTAGGCAAAGATTTGGGAAATAGGAATAGCAGTTCTTTACTAGTATGTATTACAAAGCAGACAAAAAAACCCCTAAACAACTACAGCATTAATAACAAAAGAAAACAGTACCAAGAACCTTGAGGGCTTTGTTTCACAAAACCCAGGGCAGTTTGGTTTCGGTGTCCCTGAAGGATCCTCAGAGCACCAAGCTGAAACAGTGCAAAAGTCCTGGGCTGGTAGCTGGGATGGCAGGGTGTCCCGGCAGCGTAGGGGGGTGCAGGGTCATTCTGTAGCAAGCGGAGCAGCACCGAAGAAGCCAAAGGCAAGGCAGGGCTGGCCCAGCTCCCACAGGTGGCAGAGAAAACTCAGGATTCAGGCCGACCCGGTGATAGTAGATTTCCCAGGACTGGATCCCTTTGGCCACAGTGAAACTCCTCTAGCCAGCAACAGCCCAGCTGTTCTCTCTCCCTGAATATCGAAAAAAGAACAGCCCGCAGCTGTCTTAAGCAGTCTTTTACTTGTGTTATCTCCTCCTTCCAACTTTGTCTACCTCTTTGTTTCGGCTAAGTACTCTCAAGTATCCAACACTTGGTGTCCTTGGTAAGTTATGGGGAAAAAATTCTTTAGAGAAAGAAGGAACAAACCTAACCCCCAACAGTTTCTTAGAACTAAAAAAAAACTGTTTCAGCAACTAAACCCTATACAAATTCAACCCAATGTGAAATAACCAAGGTTCTTTACAACTTAAGAGAGTCAGAAGTAATTGGCAGTTTCTGACAGAAACCAGCATTTGCCCTTGCAGAAATATGCTTACAGGGAGAAGAAACATAGGTTGAAGTAGTATCCCTCCCATGCAGGAAAATTTAAATAAGCATACATTGAACACATAAATCACACAATTAAACCACATAAAAAACTGTTCAAATAGACTAGAAAAGTTTTTTACACTGGATGATGCAGCAGCCCTATTATTTCCCAGTTTTTTCACACTGTTTACTTCTAAATAAAGCCTAAATATTGGCTTTGAACGTGATTTATTTTTGAGTTATACCAACAGGGGTAAATTATCTATTAGAAACCAGGTTTCCTGCATAGATGGTATCTTAAAATCAAAGCCACCAATTATTTACTGATGTCACTCATGTAAATATAAAACATGATAGCTTCCCTATATTGAAACTTTTTACACTTTCTTTTAAGCCTGTGAAATGCCCTTTTGATTTGCATCTGGCTGAATTAGAAAGTGTGCCTAAAACTACATGGGTACTCTCAAAGCCCTTCACCTTCATATTTACTAGTAGCAAAATTAAGTCTCAAGAGTTTCCTGTTAAACAAATGAAGTTCTTCACTGGGTATCAGTCATTTCATTTTGCAACTAAGAGCAACAACTGCCCTAAAAGATCCAGTACCAAACATGTATCTGTTAGACTGATGGAAAAGAAATTCCTGTTTGCCTATCATACTTAGATGGTTAGGCATGTTTAAGAGGGGAAAAAAAGCAAAAGAAAAAAAAAAGCAAAAAAAAGCAAAGTAAACAGAGCTAAAACTGATCTAAGTTCTTACAAGTGTAGCTAAATATTCTAATAAAATACACAGCATAAAACTGATTGCCTGTTTAGTAATCTTGATGGTCTGCCTGTACTAGCTGGTATGAAAGGAAACCTTTAATCATGTGGGAACAATCTGCTTATAGGTCCCTATCTCACATCACTCATTTCACTAAAATTAAGAGTTAAGACTCTCATTGATTTTAAATGGAGTCAGAAAGGTATTTTTTTTACAGTTAAAAATTATGAAAAGGTAAAAAATTAAGCAAGAATAGCAAAAGGCATCTTTTACAATTACTCAATATATTTCAAACTGTTATGATTCGCTAAAATCTCATTTTGCACTAACAGACCTTAATGAAAAAAACCAATGCCAGAAATGTGAACTTTCTAGAAGACAACGGCAGTTGGTCCTTCCTGTGCTAGAATACCAAGCAGCTTTACTTCCACCACTTTGCTGTATCATTGTAAAAATTCCTGAGCTAAGAGATGCACCAAGCAGCTTTGCTCTCGGATCCACAGAGAAAACCAACATGTCCCACTTTTAAATTCCAGTTGACCAAACCAACATTTTCAAATGGACGAAGATAATAGCACAGAAATACTGCTCACCTTTTTCTTTTGGTAGGAAAAATTAAGTTTGACAAAATGTGCCACTGATTAACAGAAATTTAACCACTCAGAACACACAAGCTCCAATGCCATTTTTGAGGTGTGCTTATAAGTCCTCAAAACACAAAAGATACACTTCCTTATCCAACTGAAATACTGTAAGAAAAAGAGTAAGTCAGGCAACTGTTGAAAAGCATCAGCTTTTGAGCAAGAAGAAGAAAATATTTCTACATTGCCTAGCATTCATTAGTGAGACATACTATGATGCAAAAACAACAGCTCCTCTTTTGCAGGCATTACAACAGTGGATCAAAATTAACCACAAGCAGGCGACATACGGTGTTTCACAGATATGCTTTAAAATACTTCACTTCTACACACAGGACTATTTTCTTCACGTGAATGATGAAAGATAAGCAGCACATGCTTTGAAATAAAGGTAGAATCTTAAAAATTCTCCATGTTTTCCCTCAACCAATTTACATCAGCAGACAAGATTTGCAAACAGCAGCATTTGTTTATTCCATGACCACCCTAGCAACATTTTGTCTTGCAAATACTACTCAAAATTGAGTCTGAGCATAACTCCACTCTGTTTAATATGACTAGCAGTCCTGTTGCCACACCCCCATGAAACTACTCACAGAAATCAGACAGCAGGAGCAGACCATTGAATGGGATGAAGTAAAAAGGACAAATCACTACACACTCCTGTATGCTCCTCCATGCAAGGTTAAACTTAGGCACTCAGTCATCATGAGGCAAACAAAGCCATAAAACCACTGACAAGCTCAGGACTTTAAGGCGAGATAGACTGAAAGATGAAGAATACCATTTTATTAGGTCACTCAAGTTTATCTACGTTTTTTCCTCTGTTAGTCACTATCATCCTTCCATCCTGCCAACACATAAAACCAACCTGCTCTGCACTCCAATGACTGAACATCACTCCAGTGATGTTGCCACCTTAAAACTACTGTAACTCTGGGATACAGAACCCTGCTTGCTCTGTAGCAGCTATTAGCAGAACAAATACTTGGACACACCTTTGCAAACTCACTGCCAACATCAGTATTTCCAAAATTTCTAGCATAAACAGATAAGCAAAGCCATAGTTGTAGCTGGAAAACTGACAGTTTACCCAGCTAGTCTCATAAATTTGCAAAGCAAATGACCTGGCAATAATTTGTCTCCCCTGGTGGCTGCAATTACTTTGTCCCTAATAAAAAGTCATCTAGCAACAGAAATACTTTGAGTTAATAACATCAAGCTTAGCTTATTGATTTATTATTTTCAAACTGATCCACAAGTTTTACAGATAGACCTAATGAACAAAATTTTTTCCTAACAGGCATACATCTTAGAGAAGCCACTCTTATCATGAATGCAGAGATAAAAAGAACACCTACCAGACAACTAGGTGTTATTACGGCTAGCCAGTATACTCATACTTGCTTTAGATTAATACTATGCACCTAATTTCAGCATGCTAAACCCATGGCTCAGGAAAAATTTGCGAAATTATCAAGTATCTCCAAGTGGTAAGTTATCCTATGCTAAAATAATGAAGTATATAACTGCAGACAAAAACATTGGACGACCTGATGGAAAACAGGTAGTTTGACTAACACTTCAAACACACAAATCATTCCTATTAAATATGCAACACTTGAGGCATCAAACCAACTGTTAGCACTGATTTACAGAAACCAAAAAAAACACCTTAGGATAGTTCAGTCAAAAATTTTAAAAATACTTTTAAATCAGAAAGACAAACTGCTCCCATTTACAAGGCACACATTCCCACCACCCTTTTAAACACTTTACAACAGCAGAAAACATTCTAGGTAATTCATACATGGATCATTCCTTCCATATAATTTCAAAGACATGAGATTTCTCCAACATCAGTACTTTCAGGAGGCAAAGCAAAGCCTAGAAGTGAATGGAGTGCCTGCCATCCAAGTTATAATCCGCTGAATGAGAGTGGCTGTAGAGTTCTCCTACAATCCAAGGCGGGTACAAGCACTGTACAAACCCCCTCCCACACTACAGAAGAGGGCTGCCCTCCCAGCAGCTGCCACTTCATGAAAATGATGCATACCAAAAAAACCCCCAAAATAAACACTTTAAAGCAATTACTTAAATGACTGTGTAACTGAACTCAGCAGCTGGAGACACAAAGCAAGTAGCAAATGATATATCCCTCACTTGCAAAAGTCCTGAACTATATTCTTACAAGCAAGCTCCACATCACACTTAGCAACCAAACTTGGGCAGCAGCATCACATTCCTGGAGGCCAGTCAGCAAGTAAATAAATATAGTAGAAATAACAAAAGGAAGAGAGGACTACCAACAACCCCTTTGCAGACCAGGCTTCAAGTATTAAGCACACTTTCTACCATTGATTTCATACAACACATCATCTAATTCACTGAATATGAATAATACTATCTCAGCTATTTAGGGCTACTCAGACCTGTTCTCAGGAGTTTTTCTGTAAAACTATTTAGATTGACTTAAAGTCATGTTTTTTGCACAAGAAACAGAAGAAAGTAAGAGGAAGACTCGCCAGGACAAGCTGGGCAATTTAATTCAACAGTAATACTGCAGTATTTCATACAATTCGCTGAAAACGGTTTGTGTAGCACTGCACAGATTTAAATAGATCCAAAAAATATACTAATGGTATGAAAATAAAAGGGAATTAATTGCCTGTACTTCAGAGGATAAACTCTGGAGCTGAAATACTGTAATTCTTACACTCTGATACTTAAGGGAAGAAAAGTATTCTAGAGAAAACAGTCACTGGAATTAAAAAACACAGCTTGGAATGCCCCAACAGAGAAATATTAAATCAAATTATGTTTTTACCCTACCACAAAGCAAAGCTTTTTTTATCCCAACACTCAAAATTTTCCTCTCTTTTGTTCCGTGTACATTCAATTTACCTCCC
Source organism: Chamaea fasciata (assembly GCF_029207755.1). NCBI lineage: Eukaryota > Metazoa > Chordata > Aves > Passeriformes > Sylviidae > Chamaea > Chamaea fasciata. The sequence continues at coordinate 5,886,047 of NW_027094089.1, read as the reverse complement.
CCTAGCTCCAAGCATACAGGATTTATGATGATGTTGCTCTAAGGAACTGGAGAAGCACTAGATGCCAATAAAGATTGCAGATCAAATGAAAGATTACTCCTAAGCATTGTGTCAATATAGATAAATAAATCTGCTCACTTCTTTTATTTGTACTGTTACCTCAACCAATCCCACTACAATAATCAAGACAAGCAAAGGCTCAGGAAATAGATCCGAAAACAAAAGGCTTCTTACACATCTTCCAGCCAAACTTGTATGGATACAAATGCACCACACCTACAGACCTTTTGAGACTTCTTAATGTACTCACAAAAAGTTGAAGCTCAGGAAATGAACAAGCAGGAAGGAGTTGAAGGAATCCAAACACAACTACCAAAATCGGAACAGCAATACATGTACAGGCATCTCTATTCAAATCACACAGGAAGGACATCGGGAGAAAACACCACCAGCCAGAAGAAAGTAACACGTGGGCAAAAATCGCCAGTGAGGACCTACGCTGGGACAGAAGCTAACTCCGTGCCACCCACCAACGGGAGACCAGAAAGAGTCGAGACCCAGACCCACGGCCGGACCAAGCTTTGCGACCACACGCAACAGCGAATGGACATCCCCGCGGCAGCAAGTGCATGAAGGGGCAGAGACGAGCCCCGCCCGACCCCGGACAGCCCTACATACGGCGGGAGAGAGCCCCGGCAGCCCACCACCGCACTGGCGGCCGCTTTTGTTCTCCACCGAGACCGGCAGAGACCCACCGCCTGGGCCCGCACCGGGTCGCTTCCAAGAGCTCATCCCAGGGAGACCCCACTACCTCTTTTCGGCCTGGGGAAGCTCTCGTGCAGGTGAAAGATGACTTTCTCCACAAAGTGCTGAATGTTGCTATGCTCAGGCCCTCTGACAAACACCATCCAGTCGTGGGTGAAGCCTTCCACGGTGGGTTTCTTCCTGACCTGGGCTCGGTGTCCCAGCTCCAGCTTCACCTGGACGGCACACTGCGGGGGAAGAGGCGGGGAGCGGCCGATGAGTGCCCCAACAAGCGGAGATGGGGCTGTCGGCCGGGGGGGAACCGGACCCATAGCGGGCAGCACGGGAACACATGGACACAGCCGTACCATAAACACGGCAGAAAGGATTTGAAGGGGGGGAGAGTTGGCAAAACCAGCATGGCACCGCAGCAACAACAAAAAAACGGCCCCACAGGCGACAGCGTAGGACAGCTCTCGATGTCACCGGGAGAGCGCGGGGAGGCGACCCGGGGCCCGCTGTCAGGGACGCTCCGTCCTGCCCTCGCCGCCTCCGCGCTCGCCGCCCGCGCTGCGGCGGCAGGACCACGGCTCCAAGTGCGTGCGTGCGCGTGCCGCGCCGCCGCCGGGAGCAACAGGAGAGAGGGAAAGCCGCATGCGAAGAGAAATGCCTGGTCACGCCAGCCCCTTCCCTACGGCGCCGGGCAGCGCGGGGCGGAGGGCCACAGGAGACCCACGCTACTCACTCACCGAGCCGGCCATGCCTGGGGCGCCGGTTCCGCCGGGGCGCTCGCTGCCGTCCCCCACCCCCACCGCGCAGCCCTAATTCATGAGGACGTGGAGGAGATGGCGGGCGCGCAGAGAAGCGGCGGGCAGGCGGCAGGCATCCTGTTTTGCTGCTCCGGCCGGCTGCGACGGCGGCTGCCGGGTCCGGGTCCGGGTCCGGGTCCGGCTCGCGGCTCCCCCCGCTCCCACTCCCCGCCCACGGCTGCCCCAGCGCTCGCCTCGACCCCGCCGGCCAGCGCAGCGCATGCGCACTGCGTGCCTGACTGACACCGAGAGAGGGACACAGCAGTAAGTGCCGGGGGGCAGCACCCACGCGGCGCGACAGCCAATGGTGTGCAAGCTCCTCCGCGCGGCCCCGCCCCCGCCCCGCCGCCCTTAAAGTAACAGACTGCGGCCCGGCCGGCGCCCGCGGTGGTGCCACGCGCCAGGCCTGCTGCTGGCCGCGGATTGCGGTGCTGGGCTGGGTTCTGGCTACAGCTCCACCACAGCCACCAACATACATCTCTGAAAAGCCCCCGATGGACCCCCTAGCAAAAAACAAAGAGAGGAGGACAGCAAGGGAATGCCCGGCTTGCACGGGGATGGCAGGTGATGATGAGCAGCAGGAAAGGAAATAAACCTGACAGCAGGCAGGAAAAAACAAACGGGATTCTTCAACACGTGTTTGTAGCGCCAGCTGCTATTACTACCTGTAGCGGGCCGAGAGTCTCCTAAAACACGGTTACTGCCTCAAGCATTTCCGTATCTCTTCCCTGCTGTGGGAGATAACGTGGGGAATCCTTCCACTGGAATATGCCACTGAGGAGATGCAGTGATTTGCTGTGAATGTCTAAATCACGGTGCTGACGTTCATGAGATGACTGTTTTCCAACAGCCATCAAATTGTCAAAAATTGCCAGTAGTAACTTTTGGCACGTTAAAAGCTCATTTAGTCCGTTCGATAATGATATTTTTGACAATGTTGCAATAGCAATGACAACCCAGTGACTGGACACAGCACAGAGAGCAGCAGCGTGCCTCACACAGATGGAACACCCTTCCTGAGCCTTCCAGGTGTCACCAAGAGATGGCGCGCCGAGTTCTCGAGCTAATATTCTCATTTAACCTCTCCAGAAGACCACGATTTCTATCTTCTCTTTTTTTCATTTCGGGAATGAGCGCACATTGTCCAAAGTTTAGCATGATTTACTGATTTCTTCGAGACTAATGAGCTGCATCTTCCTCTTCTTAAAGATGTTTTAAGCTCTAATTGATAAAATCAGTACTAAGAATTGAAAAAGATTAATACAATTTGTAACAATTCCACAAGCACAACGGGACTTGAAATGTATACGAATATCCATGTTTTAAAATTCTGACATGCATATCTGAAACATCACTTATTTTCTAATGACCTTGCATTAGGAAAGCTAGCAAATATAAGATCTCCTGCTGAGTCCCTAAATGCACCAAAGCTGATTCTGGCAAGTTTAAAACTTTGTTCTTGAGTAAGGACTATGCATGTGAGCAAGGGCAGAGAGGCTGGGCCACCACTAAGCCTAATGCAGTGTGCTTCCAGATGTCAGGACCCATCTGAGCAGAGAGTATCATCCTCCTAGTTTGGGATTCTACTGGATGTAATACAGCTGGGTCGTCCTCTGGAGTCCTTCTGTGCTGACTTCTTTCTTAAGTATTTGGACAATTATTTGTCCTCTTGACTTAAAATGAGACTGAATCACTACAAGGTGTTTTCCTTTAACGTATACCAGTGTCACAGTGGAAATGCTTCTATTACCTAACTTTATCCATTCTAAGTCTTTTTAGCTACTTAACTGAGAACACTCAGTTGAGTAATCATTACTGAGAAACATCTGCTGATTCAGGCTCAAATTTGGAAAATAAAAGGAAGTTGTTTACTGTTTGTCAGTTGTGAAGTAATGTTGATTTTTAAACAACAAAAAAAAAAAACCCAATGCAGCATTTGTATTCAAGCTTAAGGGGTTGGGATGCAATTACAGCTACGATTTAAAAATCTAAAAATTTTATGAATTCCAAATATAATCTTTGGGTGACAGGAGCAGAATCAAAGAATGATTTTGAGCTGTTAAGTGACAAATTGGTGCAACTATTGACTTCATTTTGGATTAACAGTTAAAATAAACAGTCTTTGATCTCGTTATAGCAGATGGATGTAATCATGTGCACATGAACGTGTAGAGACACTGGCTTAAAAGAACTACAAAGTTATAAAGGTGAAGGCAATTTTCTACAAGTGCTATCCAGTACTGCTTAAACAAGGTTTATCAGGGAATAATTACTCAGCTGCTGGAAAATAAGAGACATTTAAGTTATGTTCTTAGAGGTGTTTAACAACCTAAATATTCACATGATCAACTCCTGCAAAATGCTTGCACTTTTTATGCTGAAATAACTGATACAACTGTAGACTTCCTGGAAGGCACCAGTCCCTGTGTTCATATGTCTTCAGTCACACCTGCATTAGGCTGTGACACATGATGCATAGATCCCAGATCCCTGAGTTACGCAGAACACAAGTCAACATTTCTGCTCAGTATACAGCTAACTGTGTGTAGAGTGTAGACGTGTTAGTGCAGCATTACATCTGACCTAACAGGAGCTGCATTTCATAGCTGTACTGTTGGTGATTCCACACATGACTGAAAGGAATTGCTGCCTTTCTGTATTGTTTTCTTACACAAGGCAGATATGTCTTATGCCACAAAAAAGAAGACTTTCCCACCTCATTTGGATATATTGAGTTGTCTTCAATATTTCAGACACAGCTGTTTTTAATTTCTATTTGAAGTACAAATTTTGTGACCCAAGTCTGACTGACGCTTAAATGGGGGTTATTTTCAAATATTTTTAAAAAAGCAATGAACTGAAAAAGCTAGTATTATTACAGGCTATAAATAAACCACAGTGCCTTTTAAATGTATCATCAGTCTTAATTACTCTATATTTAAGAACTTTTCTTATGCAGACATTATAAAAATATCATAGCAAATCTTGATCCAAGCCAGATATTGATTACAGTGGACTGAACCAGAGTTTAGTTAAAGTTAAAAATGTTAAAATAAGCTGCAGCTGATCATACACATACAACAAGGAATATGTCTAAGTTTCTTTGTAATGCCACTCTGGCTGCCTGGACTTAATGGCAGAATACCGTGTCTGGATTGGCTTTCTTTGGTTAGCTACATAGGATGAATAAATGCCAAGCAACCTGAGCCAAATGTGTGCCTGTTTTGAGGTTTTATTGACTTGTCATTTTCTAATCACAAATCAAAGAGAAAATAAGCACTTTAGTTGGAAACATGTAAACCCCCTCACCAATAGAAAAGATCTGCAAGGGCTGCATGATTTAGAAAACAATATAAACAGTTTATTACTCACCACTGGTCAAATCAGAGGAATGTAGTGGTAACAACAGAAGATAAATTCAAAAAGGGATCTTGGCTATGCACAATATTACAGTATAAAAGGTAAAAAAAAAATAAAATTTAGTGGCCTCTAGGGACACATAAAGAATTTCATTGAGAGTGGAAAAGTCCTGTTGAAAGACCTACAAGGAAGTATTTAGGGGGTTATTTCCTCACAATAGCAGTGCCCCTAGAGTAAATGCTCCTGTTAGTCAAAGAAATAAGGTCAAATTCTGTACTTTGTTTACAGCTGTGTAATGACTAAGTTCAGAGAACTTGTTTCGTATTTCCCCAGCCATAGCCAGGATAGTCCGATCCCATGTGCAAGGGAGATGCTAGGGATTAACTTTACTGAAATCAGTGTCCCCAGTTTCTGGCCTGACAGGAAAGTCGCTCCATTAGCAATCAGCCAATCAATCAAGTATAAAGCAATTATGGGACCATCTTCACTCTGCATCAGGTTCTTGTGGTGGCAGCAACCTCGATTTGAATCCAAGTCATGGCACCAAAAACACTGTCATGGATTGACCCTGTCTGGATGCCAAACATCCACCAAAGTCTCTCTCTCACTCTCCTATGCAGCTGTACAGGGGAGAGAAAATACAACAAAGGGTACATGTTGAGATAGGGATAGAGAGAGACTACTCATGAAATACCATCAAGGGTGAAACAGGCTTGAATTAGAGATACTAACAATTTATTACTAACAAAATCAGAGCAGGATAATTAGAAGTAAAGTAAGATCTTAAAAACACCTTATTCCCACTCCTTCCTCCCAGCAGCCCATGGAGACGGAATGGGCATTACAGTCAATTCATTACATGTTGTTTCTCCCAGTGCATGGGGAGATGAGTCCTTCCCCTGTTCCAGGGTGGGGTCCCTCCCACAAGAGACAGTTCTCCATGAAATTCTCCAGTGTGAGTCCATCCCATGGGCAACAGTCCTCCACAAACTGCTGCAAGGTGGGTCATTCTTCCATGGGCTGCAGACCTTCAAGGACAGGCTGCTCCAGCGTGGGTCCCCCATGGAATCACAAGTCCTACAGGAAATCTGTTCCAGTGTGGGCTCCTCTCTCCCCAGGTCTGCAGGTCCCTGCCAGGAGCCTGCTCCAGCACAGGCTTCCCACAGGGTCACAGCCTCATCTCAGGGATCTACCTGCTCTGGACTGGGTTTCTTCCATAGGCTTCAGGTGGATCTCTGCATCCCTGTGATCCTCCATGGGCTGCAGCTGCTTCACCATGGTCTGCACCATGGGGTGCAGGGGAATCTCAGCTCCAGCAGCTGGAGCACCTCCTGTGCCTCCTTCCGTACTGACCTTGGTGTCTGCAGAGCTGTTCCTCTCACGTTTCTCATGTGGCTCTTCTCTGGCTGCAATTATATATGCACAACAACTTCTATTTTCATTCTTAATTCTGTTATCACAGAGGCATTACTACCATTTCTAATTGGCCTAATCTTGGCCAGTGGCATGTCCATCTTGGATCTGGCAGACTTTGGCTCTGCCAAATATGGAGGAAGCTCCCAGGAGCTTCTCACAAGAGCAATCCCTGTAGTCCCCCCTACCAAAAACCTGGCTGTGCAAACCCAATACACCACTATTAGTTATGTAAGTTGACCATTACCCAGTTCAGGAATTTATGCATAAGATGACCACCACGTCTTGGTCATAGAATACTTACGTTACTCTATAGGTTCATTACAAAAGTATCAGAAAGGTACAAGACTACACTATCCTCACACTTTTATTGTGAGAGCCATAAACCAGCCGAATCTACTTTATTCCCAGTATCACCAGAAAATGAGTGAGAATTGGAAATGGTTTAACATTACCTTGGCGAAAAACTCCTGGTGGAAAACACATTTTTAAATCAGTGATAAGTACTCAAATAGCCACTGGGTCTTGGCTGTCCTCATCTTTAATGAATTCAGGATTATGCCCTCACTGATTCAGAAAGTAGTTTTATCCCAACTTTATGGATGGCAAATTGAAATAAAGAGACTAACTAAATTATTTATCCAGGAAAAAACAGATAAGGCATAAAGGTTGAAAGTGGATAAACACAGTGATAAGAAAGTTTGGCCCTGAAAATATGTAGAAAAAAAAAAGAAGAAATAGAAACAAGCATGTAAGCAAAAGGGGTATCGGAGAACAGAGAAACTGAAATACACAGCTAGTTCAACAATCAATAAGAAATTATTTGACAGATGTGGCATTTGAGAGAACATTATAAAGTTTAAGGAATATTTTACATACATATTTACAGAACTCTGGCCTTTGGAGCTTCATAGGCACATTTCAGAAATCTAAACAGAAATCATATGAATCAGAAATAGCAACTTTCACATATGACAAAGTTGCAAAGCATGATTGCTCAACAGGTGTAAGTCAGCCAGATGTCCTTCCATATAAGCTCTGTGTGGTCCTCTGAACTCAATAGACTTCACTAGTAAGCAGGTTACACTCATTTAACCTCCTCCTAATGGTAGGAATCCCTCAATGAACAATGGATTTCATATCAGAATACTTTTCATCACCCTGTGACATCAATTCCTGACACTTTTACATATATTTACAATTTCTATTAAAAACTTCCCAGGTCTCAAAGATACAAATGCAAAGAGCATGTTACTCTGATTTACTGCAATTTCCACCTTTCAATGCTCTGCTGCCTCACCCATTCTCCATTTATCTGTTCCTCACATGGCATATTTTAAACTGACCAAAGCTATACATTTTATCTCCTTCAAACTGCACATACATACAAATGTGTGTGTGTGTAGAAAAGAAATCCTATACACACACACACGCACACACACACACACATATATATATATATATATATATATATACACACACACAAATATAGAGCAAAAGCAATGGTTTCCCATCTCATCTTTCATCAATGTTCTGCCCTTGCATCCCCACCTCAAGTAAATCCTTGAAAGACTAGGGTAAAAAGTTGCAATGATTCTTAGGAAAATGTATGCCAGGAGTCTTGCAAGTCTTTCAGGGGAGTTCTAGAAAGTAATACATTCTCCCCTCAGGCTCATTGTCTCCCAGCTAAGAAACCCCAGCTCCCTCAGGTGCTGCCTTTTGTCCTCCACACCCTCCAGCAGCTTTGTTCCCCTTCTCTGGATACATGCTCCAGCACAATGTCTGTTCTGCAGTGAAGGAGGGGCCCAAAACTGAACATAGGATTCAAGGTGCAGCCTCATCACTAAGGGGATGAACCTTTCCCTGGTCTTGCTAAAGTCACATTACAACTTGCAAACACACACTGGGTAAATCTAAACAAATTAATAGTCTTGTTAATGACAGCAACTGGAATACTCATCTATTTTTAATCACTCCTGAGCAGTCTTCCTGAAGTTTTGTGACATTAGCTAATGATCATTTAAAGAAAAGAAGTGGAGGCATTAAACAACCTAAATCACATCCTTAACTTTATTACTTGAATCCTCCCTAGGTTTTGCTATGCTACATCACGTAAGTAAAAGTAGAATGCAGTTTGTTATTTTGGAGTCTAGTGAGGTTCAGTTTCTATTACTCACCCTTGGCTGTCCAAAGTGTATCTCATTCATTGTTGCCCAGAGAATATGAAGATGAACCACCTACAAAGTTAGATCTGGATTGTGCAAAGGAACATCAGTTACATCTGCCTGCAGTTTACCTGAAGTGTTCATCACCTGCTCACACTAGTGATGTTTGGCTCCATTGCATCTTTTCAAAGTTACATTATGCAGCACTAGAATGATCCATTTGTACCCCTGTGACCATTGTGGCAATAAGGCTTCAGTTGTGTACTGTTTCAGAAGTATTTCCACCTTGTGTGGGACATAAATTTGTTACAGTGTATTTCAGAACAAGGGGGTGACTTTTTTTCTAATATTGTAGGTGCTGACACTGATTTAGTAAAATCAGATCTAGTTGTACATAGTATGAAACCCATCTCTGGCGAGGTCCTAATTTGAGTGTTATCACTCCACTAGCTATTCATTTTCATTCAGGCACATATAAATTGAAGGGCTTTGTAGGATCCATGAGCCTGAGAGTGAGAACTGATATCAAAAATGCTTCTGCCTCTTCAAAAACTCTCTGCCACTCGATACAATCAATGGGAAACTGAAACGGTCCAACGGTGCTAGCAATTAGTCTTTGCCAGAAATATGCCCCAAGCTTTCTACATTACCCTTCAGTAGAGCAAGTGTTGTACAGGCAGTCAAAAAGTGACACGGGCCTTGCTTGCACTAATACAAAGGGAATTTTTATCTATGAACTCCTACAGGATGAAGTCCAGTATGGCATTTCAAGCCTAATCTTGTGAGCTGCAGAGTTCTCCCTGGTGAGAGTTAAGCAATTACCACTCTTATTAATCTCAATAGCCTGTGAGGATACAAATCAGGGACTTTTTTCTCATTTCTGCCTTCACACTGGATTTGCATCGAAGTCCATGGAAGCTCTGCAGGGTAGAGCGACAGCCCTTTACAGCTGACTACTTTTTGGAGCAAAAGCAGCTGCATTTGAAAGTAGAATGCCTTCTTAGTTATAACAGCTAAAGACATAGCTAACTAGGTGTCTTGGTTTGGGAAGACAGGTATCTGCCAGGTAAAATTACAATCAGAGGCTCTTAGGCAAAGATTTGGGAAATAGGAATAGCAGTTCTTTACTAGTATGTAATACAAAGCAAACAAACACAAAAAAGCTTCCCCCCCACCACCAAACAACTACAGCATTAATGACAAACGACAACAGTACCAAGAACCTTGAGGGCTTTGTTTCACAAAACCCAGGGCAGTTTGGTTTCGGTGTCCCTGCAGGATCCTCAGAGCACCAAGCAGAAACAGTGCAAAAGTCCCGGGCTGGTAGCTGGGATGGCAGGGTGTCCCGGCAGGCAGGGGCAGGATGTCCCGGCAGCGCAGGGGGTGCAGGGTCACACTGTAGCAAGACGAGCAGCGCCGAAGAAAACCGAAGGAGAGTCAGAGCCTGGACCCGCTCCCCGCGGGTAGCCGGGAAAACTCCGGATTCAGGCCGAACCGGTGATAGTAGATTTCCCAGGACTGTATCCCTTTGGCCACAGTGAAACTCTTCTAGCCAGCAACAGCCGTTCTCCCCTCGGCGTGCTTTGCGGCGGCTGAGATCCTCGAGGAGCGGCAGACACGCGTCTCCCCGAACGCCGGAAAAAAAGAAAAGCACGCAGCTGCCTCAAGCTTTGTCTTTTACCTGCTTATCTCCCCCTTCCACCTTTGTCCACCTCTTTGTTTCAGTTAAGTACTCTCAAGTATCCAACACTTGGTCTCCTTGGTAACTTGTGGGGAAAAAATTCTTTAGAGAAAGAAGGAACAAACCTAACCCCCAACACTAGGCAGATCCATTTGCTAAAAGTATTTCATTATTAGGCTTAAGAGATTTAAAATAAATATATTTCAATAGTGGCAGACTTTGCTGCTATTGATTTCAGCAATATATTCTTAACTGGAACTTTCGTTATTTCTCTGCTTCATGATTAAAGCTAGAATTGCTTTCTGGTTTGGATAAAATTCCATGTAAGAAATGAGATATGCAGATTAGGCCATTATCAGTGCTATTACTGTATGATTTTCATTTGCATAGTAACCTTCACTGGGAGACCTCACAGCACATTATAAATGCTGCCAAGAGAACCTTCTGGCATTTCTTGGAGAGCATTACCATGCATCACCCCTCATGGGATTAGATTGCCCCATAATAGAACAACTTAGAATATCTTAGAAAAAGTGCAACTGGAGACAGGGACGCCTGTGTAGTTTTCTCCTGGCAGAAAATTCACAAGCCAGAGAATAGGGCAGTTTTCACAGATTTGCTGACCTTTTCAAGGACTCTTGTCACACAAACTGGAGGGTGGTAATTCTATTTGTCAGCCCAATACAAGTTAGCAGAATTCTATTTTTACTATTTTCTGTGTAACAGATAGGCCACATTAAGACCAGCAGTAAATTGTGCTGGAGATGCTTCCCAAACGTGTCAAATTTCTTTCAAAAGGGAAAACTGATTTCAAAAATACGCTAGGGAAAGCTTTTTTCAGCATAATCTGCAGTTGATATGAACTGCTCTGAATCAAACCCAGTTATGACTTTGACATTGATGCTACCATCAGAAATACCCCCAAGTGTTTCTCCTACTTTAATGGAAGACCCTGAAGGTTGGGGACATCACTTCAGGCCACTACAGAAAACATATCTCGGTTTCACAGCCAGGCTCTATAAGTTGAAAGGCAATCAAAAGCACAATCTGTAAATTTAGGTATGTCCGTTAAGAGATATCTTCTGCTTTTTTGCTCCTTCTGAGATATCAGCATAGAAAAATATGTTATTTAAACAGATTGAGACCACAGGACTGTAAATGGTTTCATGAAGACAAGATGGATTCCTTTTGTCTCAAGCCACAATTCAGCCTCTGGGGCTACCAAGGGCCCTTTGTGAGAGTGTTTATGTTACACGCATTGTTCATGCCTCAATGTCCTTAGACCACCTGCATGAAACTCAGGGCTTAGAACCAGTGCTAGCAATTACACACCACAGTCACGTAATCCAGAGAATGGATGTGATATTCCTGATACTTTCACATCAAGCATGAAACTCTGGTGAGCTGCTTGTCAAAGCAAGATGCTTCACAGTATCATCACTCTGTCTGCACCAAAATAAATTATTATGTGCTCCTTTAATCTCTGGAGATCTCATTGCAGTTTGCATCAAATTGAAAGCCATTTTGGCTAATGCTCATTTGGGCAGTAGCAGACTTGGCACTGTACTTGGAACTAATGCTCCCATGTCTAGGGCACAACATGGAGCTAATACACAGCTGGAGAAGTTTTCCTGGATGGCATGCTACTGAGATACACTTCACCTGTAAGGCAAGTTCTGCAACCTGGCAATTATAAAAGGAAAAGTGCTGTACAGGCAGTCAAAAAATGCCACAGGCCTTGCTTGCACTAATACAAAGGGAGTTTTTATCTATGAACTCCTACAGGATGAAGTCCAGTATGGCATTTCAAGCCTAATCTTGTGAGCTGCAGAGTTCTCCCTGGTGAGAATTAAGCAATTACCACTCTTATTAATCTCAATAGCCTGTGAGGATACAAATCAGGGACTTTTTTCTCATTTCTGCCTTCTCACTGGATTTGCATTGAAGTCCTTGGAAGCTCTGCACGGTTGGAGTGACGGCCCTTCATAGCTGACCACGAATCACAAAATGTCAACAAACCAACTTGTCAATAGCAAGATGTCCTTAGATGAAGCACAAAGCATGGAACGGGCTAAGGAGACTGAACACTGCCTTTGGATTCACGTCATCACCTATGGTCACCTAGAGATGGACTGAAATACATCGTTACGAAAGTTCCTACAGGTCCTTTTTCCTCATCCTATGATACTTCAGCAGCAGGCAGACATCTTGGCCAGTGTACTGAGCCAAAAAGCCGTGTCACAAATACTTGTATGTGCTGCTTGAAAACAGTTGCAGCAGAGATGTCATGGATAAAGCAAGCAGTCCACATATTCTCTGGGATCTGACTGATCTTCCCTTTATATTGTATATAGGCAGCTCAAGAGGATACAGTAAGTCACTTCTGGGCTTTTGGTGCCTCTTGGAAGTGGCAGTGCACCAATTCAACGCAGGCAGTGGCAGGGCTCTTTGAATACCATAAACTACCTACAGCATTAGCTGGTGAAACTGAAAACAATATATCCCTGATCTTTTTAAATTAAAAAAAAAAAAAAAGAAAGAAAAAAAAAATAAAAAATACTAGACAGACTCATACATATTTACTTTTGTTTCTTTTGTCAGCATTCCACTACTTCCAGCTCAAACCAACCCAGAGAAGACAACCTTGAGAAAGAATAATCTAACCTTAGAGAATAACCTAACCGTTTTCAAATTCCTTTTAAAATATTTGTAAATTTTTCTGAAGATATTTTCACTGAGAGCCATTCTTACGTTATACATGCCTCGCAGAAGTTGTGTGTTGCTTTGATGCTAGGGGACAAAAATGCTGTTCTGTATTAAACTAACAATCTTAACTGAGAATACAGCCTCTGTCTCAGATGTGTGGTTACCAGTTAGTAGCACAGCAGTTACCAAAATACATCAGAACCGGGCTTAAACTCTTCTGCCTTTGAGAGAGCCGCACCCTCGATATTCTTGGAGGTGTTTTCCAACCTAATTGATCCTGTGATTATGTGGTAACATGCAGCAACCAGAGCATCATTTATTCTTCGCGTCCAGGGTCTTCCTTGATGTCCCTGCAGCTTGCTGACGACTGCCTGCCAAAGCATTTAGGAGGCTGACGACACTCACTCCGCAGTTATTTTGAAGCCGATAAAGACGTGCGTTCACAGCACCACGACAGATCCCGCCATCCTTCCCTGCGGTTCCAGCACCGCGGTCCCTCCCACCCCGCCACCGCTGCGCCTGCGCCAGGCGCTGCGCATGCGCGCAGTGCACGGCCGGTTCCGGGCGCAGGGGGAGGGAGTCGGCACGGCCGTGCCGGAGGCGCAGCGAGCCCGACGCGGCCTGGCCCGGCCCTGCGCTGCCCGGCCGAGGTGAGGGGCCCCGGGGGGTTGACGGGAGAGATCCGTGGCGTCAGGACGGCAGCGAAGTAAAGACAGCTGCCGCTATTGCCCTGTGTGAGGAGGTGGTGTTTGTTTTACGTTTTTGTTTAAAGCTGGTCGCTCTGAGACTTTTGCGTATGTCGCACGCAAGCGGTGAGGGTGTGTGCAGGTGTTCTCGCTCCTGACTCGGTAGGGACACAGGTTTGAATCGGGAGTTCTTAAAAAGGAGCCAAAGGCTCTGAGACCACGGACGGGTCTCAGTGCTGCCTGCGATCATTTTCTGTTACTTTGACGGAGTTAGTTTTGGAGAACTGGACCAGATCCGAAGGTGTTAGTGCCATAGTATCCTCTCTGTTATTCACTTGAATTAGCAATGCTTGTCCCTCTTAGCATTAGGATGCGTTATTAGATTTGCATGGCAAGGATATGATAACAGAAGGGTTGCAGGGGTGGCCTCTGTGAGAAGCTGCTAGAACTTTTCCTCCTGTGTGACAGAGCCAATGCCAGCTGGCTCCAAATGGACCGGCTGCTGGCCAAGGCCAAGGCCAAGCCTGTCAGTGACGGTGGCAGCACCTTGGGGATGAGAGGTTTAAGGAGGTGAAAAACTGCTACACAACAGCAGTCCAAGGAGAGAAGTGAGAACATGAGAGGAACAGCCCTGCAGACACCAAGGTGCAGAAGGATGGAGAGGAGATGCTCCGGGTGGTGAGGCAGAAATTGCTCTGCAGTCCCTGGTGAAGACCATGGTAAAGTAGTACATGTGTGTTGCAGCCCATGGAAGTCCATGTGGTGAACCAGGTGTCTACCTGCAGCCACTGGAGAACCACATGCTAGACCAGCTGGATGCCCAGAGGAGTCTGTGACTCCACAGAGAGGAGTTCATGCAGGAGCAGGTTCCTGAAAGGACCATTGGGATCGTGGAGACAGGAGCTCACACTGAAACAGGTTTTTTGGCAAGACTTAGGATCCACACTTGAGCAGTCTGTTCCTGAACAACTGTAGCCCATAGAAAGCACCCATGCTGGAGCAGTTCAGGAGGAATTGCAGACTGTGGTTGGGATCCCATGCTGGAGCTGGGAAAAGTGTGACTGTGACCTCATTTCCTGAACCCCTACTCCATTCAGGGGGAAGGGGTAGAGAAGTTGGTAGGGAGTGAAGTTGACCCCAGAAGGAATGGAAAGGTGGGGGAATATGTTTCTAGATTTTTTAAAATTATTATTTCTTACTATTCTACTCGTATTTCATTGGTAAAAATAAATTTCCTTGGCTTGAGTCAGTTCTTCCCGTAACAGTAGTTACTGAGTGATCTTCCTGTCATTATGTCATAAGCCCTTAATCATATTTTTGCCCCTTTTCCAGTTGAGGGGCAGTGATAGAGCAACTTTGTGGCCTTGCAGTAAGTCAAGCTCAAGGCTGCATAGATGCTTATCATTTACATTGACTAAGTTGGGAAAACAAGCCAAAGTCCCTTTCCAATACCTTTTTTTTTCTTTATCTTGCTTGTCTGTGTGTATATGCTTGGTGGGTTTTTTTGGGGTGGATTGTTTTTTATGTGTGTGGTTGATGATATATGTCATAGAACATCCTGAGGTGGAAGGTATCCACAATCATACAATCAGGGAGGTTGGAAAAGACTTTCAAGATCATCAAGTCCAGCATTTAACTGAAAACCACTATGTCAGCTGAACAATAGCCCGAAGTGCCACATCCAGTTATTTGTTGAACACATCCAGGGATGGTGACTCCACCACTTCCATCCTTGTGGTTTTTCAGGACTTCACTGGATTTGGTAGAGAGGAAGATTGTCTAGTTTTGATGAGAGGGTTGGACTAGATGCGCTCTGGAAATCTTTGTTCTTAAACTGTCTGATTCAGTGATTCTTTCTAGGAGTAATACAGATGGGTATAGAGTTATCAAGGAAAAATTATGCCTGACCCACATGATTGCCTTTAGTAAATGATAGTTGGATTTGCAGTCAAGTGGGGGGGGTATGTGTCATCAACCTCCTCTTGACCATGGCTTTCAGCACTCTCCCAGCTTGCTCCTGTGTCGAAGGTAGGGTGCCCTGCTGGCAGGGCTGCCTTCTGCATGGACTAGAGGAACACATTATGGGAACCTCAGGAATTTCAGCAATGACAAATGCCCTGTCTTGACCCAGCATGTATAGGATGGACTGGGGCGCAGTTCTGTGGGGTGGCCATAGGCCCTGGCAGGCATTGCCCTGGGATGTGTGACAGAGCTCTGTTAGGAGGAGATCTGTCCACCTCTGCTCAGTGCTCCTTAGATCTCGCATGGACATGTCCAGTTCTGGATCTTTCTGTGGTACAGTGACCATAAGGGAGACATAGTGTCCATAAGGACTGAATTCAGCAGAGATCATTGAGACAATAGGGCTGGGGCCCTTGCCCTTTGAGGGGAGGCTGTGGTTTCTAGGACTGCTCAGCTGGGAGGAGGGACAGCTGAACAGTGGTACCCAGTAGCAGCTCTGGCACGGATGGGAGGGGGATGAAAGAAGACACAGCCAGGCGCTTCACAGGAGTTCATGGCAAAAAGAGCTAAAGACTGGGGATGGAGAGAAAGCTTTTGTTGATCAGGGCAGCTTGGTAAAGTGGTGCCTTCCCTGATCTTGAGAGGTTTTCAAAGCCAAACTGGGGCAAAGCCTTGAGCAACCTGGTCTGACTACATGTCTGAACATCCTTTGAATGGGAGGTTGAACAAAAAGCATATTTAGGTCTCTGCCAGCCTTGATTATCCATGTATCCTGTAAACTTTACAGGCATTCTATATGCATACACAGTTGCCTTTGTTAAGGGTCAATGCTGAAGACTGAGGAACTGTTCAGGTAGTATTTAAGTTAATTTAATTGCACTGATATAGCTGTTGCATTATAACTATCCTGTAGTTGTTTAGTTTAGATTGAAAAAAATTTAGGGTTTGTGTCTGATGCAAGGGCAACAGGCTTCTAGGCTGTTTGGAATAGCTGATTTGTGCTTACATTGAAAGGGTGTTCTGTACTTATAATGATCCTCTGTAGTAGTTTTTTTCCTTTTAATATGGGTAAAAAAAAATTACCTGATGGAAGATACAATATAATTCGAATGTGTTCATGTCAAAGCTTCCCAGGAAGGAACCTTAGCTCATTTTGCTGCTTGTTGGGTAGAACTGAGGGAGCTTGGATTTATATATACAAATAGGCTCATAAATCTGGATTCACTGGAGTTATTAGCCATGCTTATCAGATTTAGGTATGTCTGGAGTTGTTTGCTGTAGCAGTATTTTTTTTTTTTAAAGCAAGATACCAACTCTAGTTTAATGTGTGTTCATTTATTATATGGACACCTATTGCATCAAAATGCCATTACATCTATTCTAAAACAATACAAACCTATACCATCAAGCTAAATTCTAAATTCTAAAATGATACAAACCAAAGTATCAGTGTTTTTTTTTTTTCTCCTGCACTTTCAGACATGTAATGCACAAGTATATGGGAATGCCTCATTGCTTAACTGCGAGGAATGTGTATTCACTGAAAGATTAATGTAACTATTGCTTTTGAATTTTCCTGCCACAAATGGTATTTTTTGTGGCACATGCTTCGTTGCTTGTATCCAGACTTTAATTACATATATTTTTTTTAAATCAGTGGCAAGATTCTGAATGCATCACTCTGATAACTTGTCTGGAAATTTGAGTATTTTGCATGTATATATTTCCTCAATGCTGTTGCAAAGGATTACACTTAAATTTACAACCAGTACTAGCTTTTTTGGTTTTTTAAGGAAGCCATTCCAAGTGACTGGAGGTGAGTTTACAGTAAACTGAAATACTTGAGTATTTGCAGTGGCCATCAGTTTCATTGGTGTGCAACAAACTGACTTCTAATTTATCTTTAATGTAGGTTCATGTGTGCTTGTGAGTACCTGCATATTCCAGCTTATAGATAAGCTTTTCACTTCAAGTGTTCCTGCCCTTAACTGTAATTACCATTTGCAGTCTCACAGGTTGGTCTTTTGTGTGTTTTACTTCTGGTTTTGCATGAACTAATGAAAGTTTGTGGATAATTTTGCATTTTAAATCATGTTTTTGAGACTGTGAACGCTGCTTTTGAGCTGTCTCGTTTTCAAGTCAATGAAATATACCTAAAATCCTCTCAAGAATACATGCTCTCAGAGTACACATATGCTGTGCCATATGGAATGGTATATTTGTTGCAGCATTAAGAAATGTCTATAACCCATTCTTTGTGCGGGACCAACGAGTATTCAGCATTTCTTTGGTTCAAGCCCAAAATACAAGGTGATATGGTAGACTTCGGAAGGGGGAAGAAAATCTTTTAATGCTTGCATCTGTTGTTAAATGCAATGTAAATCTGGGGGGTGGGGCATGTAGAAAATAGCATGCTGTCCTTCCTAGTCCTATGAATATTTTTTGAATCTCTCTTGCAGAGTGAAATTTAGTGTCATGTGACAGAGCCAAAATGTTGGATGACATCAAGAAGCGTTTTGAATTTCCTAATGCAGTTGTGCAGTCACAGGTAATTTTTTAAAAGCATTAAAACAAATCAAGTTGTCTGTGGAAATGTTTGTTCCAACAGCTGCTGCTTATCTGCCTCTCTTTTTTTTTTTTCCAAAGTCAGAAAACCAGAGTATTAAATCACAGTCAAATTCTAATTGCCTTTTCTGTGTAAACAGAAACATAGGACATAATTGCTCATCACTATAAAGTCTCCTCAGGAAAATCAGAAACTTTCCATGACTGGAATGTTGGAGTGTGGCCAAGTGGTTTTTAGTGACCTTGTGATCTCAAGAGAAGCCAGAAATTACCAAATACCATGTATGGGGCTGCAATACTTTGGAATACTTCATAGAACTGCTCTGTTTCTTCCTTGCTGATGAGAACTGATGACCTCCTGCAGTCTTGTCTGTCAACAAGGGATAACTGTATGCGACTCGGCTCAGCCCCCTTTATTTTCTGATCCGTGCATTGGCTCCTCGTCATTTTCACCTGAAATTATCATGTACAATAAGTGTTTATTACAGTATGTTTAATGGACAGGAAAGAGTGATAGTAATAATAGTCTCTGGTGAAAACATACACCTTCTTTGCTTTGGCCGTTTCTCATTTTAGTATTAAAAATGTATCTCTTTGGCTGTAAGTTCATTGCTAATTTCCCTGTTTTCTTCCTCATCCTGTTTTGGATTCAGGAATAAATTCGTGCCCATTTGTTTGGTGAAATAAGTTGGTCGGAATGCCATCTGTGCAACCTGATGCTTTTCTTGCCTCTTCATTTCGTTCAGTTCACCTTGGTTTAACAGTAATTAGGTTTGAAAGAGAGATGCACAAGTCCACTTGTCATCAACTTGGCATTTGGGAGAGAAAGACGTGTCCCTGAAAGCTGGAGTTCATCTGAGGTCTGGCAAAGCATCTTGCACTGCAGATGGGTTTATATCATTACTAGCCTTGATGAGTAGGACTCAGCATCTTTGAAACACTTAATTTTCTTTAGTGCACAATGTCCCCATGGTACACTGTTGTATTGCTTAAGTGTCTTGGCTCCTTACTACAGCTGCACATCATTAAGATCTACTAATGTGGTTTGGTTGATTTTGTCCTGTGCTTTGGCTGTTTTGATAGTTTCCACTTTGACCCTTGGAAAGCATTCTGTGATCTTCAAACTATAATCAGGTCAGGATTCAACTTCGTAAGAGATGTCTTCTCTTTCTGTGACCGACCAAGATATGCTCTGCAGAATGTGTAGTCTGCACATAATCAGAAAAGTGAGGAACTTGAGCATAGATTCGTAGGTCATAAAGTTTTGCTGCTTAATCAAGTTCTAGAAGTGTGGGGAACTGTTCTGTATAGCTAGATCACTGCAAAAGCCACATTTCTATTGATAAGCCCCTTTTCCTGTATAATGGAAGTGTCTTAAGGATGTAGATGTGAATTAACTTCTGAAGGTCCTTTTAAACGGGTAAAAGAAAAGATAATGTAGCCTTCCCTTGGTAAGGGCACTGAAAGAGATCTGACCTGCCTGGGGAGTGCAGTGTTGCTCTTGGGATGGGTTAGTTACAGACTTGATGGTCTGACTTGGTCCCATTTTCTCCTTCCATTTCCTCAAGAGTAAGATTTCCAAAAAGCCTGTCTTTTAAAGTCAAATGTACATATCCTTACATGTGAAAAGCATAGTCTGTGTAGTCTAGGACTGTTTAAGGTGCTGTCTTTCCAAGAAATGTAAGCTCTTATTTCAGTTTGTTATGACAGGTTAGCAGCTAGTACATAAATGAAGTGGAAATAAAAGTTTCCTTCTCTTGAAAGGAGAAGGAACCTTGAAACATTGAAAATAATCTGTCCCTGTCTTTTTATACACTAAGAAAAACGAAATGCTAATTTTTTTTTTATTCCTTACTGATCTGGTTTACTTTTTCTAAGAGTAATGATCTGTCATTAGCAGAGTACATGCAGCAGCTGTTCTGGATGCATTGATAGTCTGAAATATTTTCGTACTGTTACTATAAAAGCATGTCTTTCTGTCTTTCACAAAGTAGGTTTTCTGTGTAACAGTATCAATAATAATGAAACGAGACAGAGTAAGTCATTAAGATGAGTCAGAAGACAAAAGCCTAGGTTCAAACAACCTGACGGCTTTGGGTGTATTTTGGTTCACAGTTAGATTTTGAAAGACAGTTTAAGGAAATCAGACTTCTACTAAAATAGAATGAGGAGCTTAGTCTTCACCTCAAAAGAATAAACTTGGGCTGTTCTGGGGAACTGAAGCTTTTTGTTTTGAAGACCTTGATTACTTAAAACTTGTTAATGATTTCCTCCACAGAATAGCATAATGAGGAATAGTGTTAATGTCAAATGCCCTATTTAAAGTAAATGAAATATTTCTGGCAAGAGCTGTGATAAGGGGATATACAAAATGCTCAACGCAAAACTTGTGATGCAAAAATTTGGGCAAGTTGCTTGGATGTGGTGTGTTCTGCTTCCTCTCTTGCTTCTGCTTCCTCAAATAGTGCAGGATTTAGTAATTGCTAGTGCTTTTAAGGACATGAAGATCTGTGCAGCAGTGGAGGTATAAAGTTTATTGAGTTGTTGTGTTAAACTATCTGCAGTTCCTAAATACCTGTGTACCTGTACAAAGAGGCCTTTGGACTTAGGTGGAGCCCTATGTTTCTTTTTCCCTCAGCGTGAAGTAAAAGTGAGTATATCAACATTATGGAAATTTTTGACTATGCAGTATATTTCAGCTTCAGTATCCATAAGGTTGGTATTTCAATCATAGCAAAATGATCATATGCAACAGCATTGTAAAGACTTCTTACTGGAGAATTTAAAAATAATGTGTGTGTTTTTTATTTCTTCCCTTTTCTTTTCATTTTATTTCTTTTAATGCATCTGTGAGTGTTTTTTGTTTCTTTTTTTCTTTAGGCAGTGGGCCATCTGATTTCTGCAATACTGAAAGAAAAAGTTTCTTCGAAGAAGATCAGACAGGCTTCTGACAAGGTCTTTTTCACTTTCATCTCCTCTCTTGTCCTGACGTGATTATTTTATGTGCATTTTCTGGGTTTTCCCATTTTCCACTGTGTAATTTTAATACAATTTTAGAAGTTAAATAAGGTAGTTATCAATATGTATTTGGCCATGCAGAAGCAGTTAGACTCTGGCATCAGAAGAGCAGTTTTACTTCTATTACAAGACTTAATGGCAGAAGCCTTAATCCTGCAGAATACCTATATCTAGCTATGTTCAATTTAAGAGAATTTAATTTAGTTATGTTACTGAGTGTGAAGTACATAGACTGAGACATTGTCTTTTGAGTTGGAAATTTGTTTACATTGCTATAAAAATACCAAGAAGTATGGCATTTCACATACCTGTGTTGGTGTTATATTTCATATCTGCTAACTAGAGCTTGTATTTCTGCAGGAGAGAGCAGGATGTAAAGGCATACTTTGCATTTTAAATGAGTCAAGCTCACTTAAGTGCATGTCTTGTTAACAGAGAGGTGTATGAAATGTTGGCAATTGCAAGTGTCACAGCAAATGGGAAAGGTGTTAGTTAGGGTTTACCTCTCTGGATTTTCTCCCCAAAAGCTGACATGTCCAGAAATAATCAGAAATTGATCTGTGGATCTTTATTCCACAGTCTGGAAGCTTCACCCTGACAAACCCAGACCTGGAAAGTGCTAAGTTTTGATGTGAGGGAGTATTGGAAGTGCGTAGTTTATCTTACAGAAGCTCTTTCATAGTCTTGATCATAATCATGTTCCCAACCTATGTTCTGTTTTGAGCTACAAGCTGATATTTCCCCCTTAATGCTGCTTATGTGGAGGTATTAGACTGAAATCCAGCAGCTGAAATGCTAGGAAGCAGAAGATTTTGCTGGTTGGACATTGCAGACTCCGTTTATGTTCAAGAGCATTTTGTAGTGTTGGTTGTTTTAAAACCATCCTTGTTCTTCAGTTGGAAGTCACAAAGTCAGCAAACTAATCTGTGAATACTAATTTACCGTGGAAACCAGCAGCAGTTTTGATGGTTACTGCCAAATCTTCATGCTTACTAGAAAAAAGAACTTTCATGTGTTCAGTAAAGATGACTTTCCTTTGGATAGCCCTTTGTACACCTGTCTTTAGCTGTCTGTGCTACACCTTGGTGTAGACACAGCTTGCCATGGCAGTTTCTGAGTTGTCTCCAACTGCATCCTTATTTTTTAAATCAGGAAACTGATGATAACCTGCCCATGGGTGCCCTGTCCCTGCATGTGTTCAAGGTCAGGGATTGGGTAGGATCTGGCCATCCTGACAGTGAGCAGCATTTCCACCCATGTCCCAGAGCTGAAACTAGACAGTCTTTAGGGTCGCTTCCAACACTAACTATTCCATGATTCTGTCTGCATAGGCACAGCTGAAAAATTCTTCTGCATTACCTTTTTGTCAGAGACAGTAAGTGTTATGCCCTACCATGGGCCTAGGCAGCAGAGGGCAAGAAAGTGGGAGCTGTCCCTGCGAAGACTTTTCGCAGGAATGGAATCTGTACCCCAGCTACCTCATGTGCTCTCTAAGGCTTCAGAAGTGGTGGAGCTGGTTTTTATTTACAAGTGTGTTTGAGATGAACAAAGATAGATCAGTGTGAGCCTTCTCATTACTTGTGTCCCATGCTTTTGCCTTCAGACTCCTGCTCTGAACCTGCTTTGGGAGAAGTGCTGCAGTGAGAATGTTGCCTTGCGAACAGCCTGCTGTGAGGGCTTGGTGACACTTGTGGTGGAGAAACATGCTGAGCTTGACTATGTTCTTCATGGAGCTCTCAACCTAATTCCCTCAGCAAGGTAGTGTTTGGTTGCCTAATTTTTGTCAGCTAGTTATCAGTCATTGCTTTTCCCTTACAAATACAGAGGAAGAGAAGGTGTGTGTCAGTATCTTCAGATACACCATGGCATTAAGAACTTCTACTGTCCTGCCACTCTGCTGAAGGATGTTGCTTTCACCTTTGCTATATGATAGTGTGCGTCTGACATAAGAACTCTTAGAGTATTCTGTGTATGTAAGCTGAAATTGTTAGTAGTTCAGGCTAGTGTTCTGAACTTTGAACTGTGGAACCTCAGAACTAAATGAACTGCTTAGTTTTGTTGCCCCTGTCATAGAAAGTGGAAAGAAAATGGCAGTGACTTCCATTGTGGGGAAGTATGTTGTGGTTTAACTCAAGAGAGCAGTCAAGACTCATGCTCACTCACTCCTCCACCAGTAGGACTAGGGAGAGGGTAAAAGATGGAAAGCTTATGGGTTGAAATAAGGAGAGTTTAAGAGGGAGAGTGAAAGCTGTGCACTCAAATGGATCAAAACAAGGAATTAATTCAGTGCTTCCCATGGGCAGGCAGGTGTTCAGCCATCTCCAAGAGAGCAGGGCCCCATCACAGGTAATGGTGACTTGGGAAAACAGATGCCATCAATCCAAATACCCCCTCTTCTTTCCCTCAATTTCATATACTGAATATGATGTTGTATAGTCTGGAATGTTTCTTTGGTCACTTGGGGTCACCCCTCTTGGCTCTGTCTTCTCACAACCTGCCAAGCATCCCCAACTTCCTCCCCAGTGTGGCAGCATGAAAAGCAGAAAAGACCTTGGCTGTGTGTAAGCTCTGCTCAGCAGTAGCAAAAACATCTCTATATTATCAACCCTGTGTTTAGCACAAATATAAAACACAGCCCCATACCAGCCATTGTGAAGAGAATTAACTCTATCCCAGCCAAAACCAGCACAGAGGGAAATAACTTCATCAGTCTGTCATAAAACTGGTTGCTCAAATAAAGTCACTGTAATAATGTGTGTTGGGGTTAGGAATGCCGCAGTTTGTTTCCTTGTCTGCTGAGGAAGAAATCAGTTTACTTTGAAGCTGCTTCCTCCTACACAATTCTTGAAATAGAATGCTTACATCTTGTAGTGGTCTTTTGACCTAGACTGTGTGTCCAACATACTGACAAAATGCAGTTATGAGAGGAAGAGGCACTGTGCATAACATTTAGAAATAGGAAGTCAAATGATGACTGGGGAGAGATTTCCATTCAAATTTACCAACCTTATTAAGTTCCCTTTTGACTGCTAAGTGGATTTCTGCACCAAGCTGTGTAATTCTCTTGCTAGAGACTGGTAGAGTTGTTTTTAGCCAAACCAGCTATTTAGAGCTAGGTATGTGATACGTTGTGCTGGTGGACTCAGCACAGAGGTTGCAAGGACCATGCTATTCAAGACATGTTCCTCGTCCCTTCTTACCTTCACATAATCAGTTTTACACAAAGGTTTCTCATATTCAGTCTGAGCCAAAGGTGAACTTAGGTTTGAGTAAACTGATGAAATGCTTAAAAACTTTTTCTAACCTCATGACTTGCTTGTTTACAGCTAGGAACTTGCTGTGAGGATGCTAATTCTGGGCTGGGTTTGCTATAAATGACTATGGTTTCCTAGAGAGGTTTTGTAGATACATTTTTTATAATATGGGTAATCTCTGCAAACCACTATCCTCCAAATGACAAAGTTTTGGGGCATTTTGGGGTTAAGGGAGGAGTCCACGTAAGTATAATGAATAAATAAAGGTACTGTGCTAAGGCTGTGAGAATCTGAGTCCTGTGGCATAAGGTGGAGTACAAGTTTTATTAACTGTGATGCCACCATGATTTTTTGTCTTTTCTTTTTGTATACCTTCTGTGTATTCTCAGTATTCTTAGCATACATAGTTGAAATTCTTTTATGTGGTATCTTAGCTTAAGTCCTGGTTTTCTGCTAGGCCAGAAAACCAAACATGCTAAAGGCCTCACCATTGGGGTCTGGAAAGCCTTACGTTATCTTGAAAAACCAAGGCCCTTTCTAGAACAAATTTTGTAAACTAGGCTCAAGCCCATCTGGGGCAGGGCGGGGATACTTTAGAATAGGGAGATGCCATGCCGTTCATTTAAGCTTCTCATTGGGGAATCTTTGTCAAATATGCCAATTTGCAAGGTCTGTAAAATTGTATGCACAGTATACTGTGTGTGTGCATTTTGGCGTGTTCCACCTTGATGAATTGTTGCACCTAAGAATTCTTCTTAATTACTAAGATGAAAACTGTTTTATCCCTCAATTGTGTCTGGCTCATAATTCTAGGACTAGGGAAAAGGCATCGGCTGTGGCTTGCAGACTAAGAAATTTGAATTTCCTGTTCAGCTGAGGGTTTGTTACAGTATCAACTGTTTATAATTTTATGAAATGTTAATACAGCTTTGTACTTCAGAAAATAAAAGGTGTGAAATTTGAATTTAGGATTAAGTTAACCTTAAGAACAAATTCAGAGTTACATATTGAAGGGACTGTGATCTGCCCCATTTCTACACTATTTGAAACTTAATTTTTTTTTTTCATGTGTGAAACCAACACATGACTGATTGCTATACTAAGTTCTGGCAAATTACCTAGTAACCTTTTATGTATTTTTGGCTTCTTTCCCATTGCCACCTTCTCCTCCCCCAAGCTGCTACTATTCAAACCACATACACTGTGGATTGCAAAGCAGGGTGTATGTCACCTAACCACAGAAGTCTGTGCTTTAAAGTGTCTGTAGCCTCAGGA
Source organism: Chamaea fasciata (assembly GCF_029207755.1). Classification (NCBI taxonomy): domain Eukaryota; kingdom Metazoa; phylum Chordata; class Aves; order Passeriformes; family Sylviidae; genus Chamaea; species Chamaea fasciata. Next base: position 5,860,409 of record NW_027094089.1, on the reverse strand, counting down.
GTTCATTAAACTAACAATTTCAGATTGCTTCTTTTCAGTGCTAGTACTTCTTTTTTTTTCCTTGCCTTAAAATTGTAGTCTGCAGTCCATCATTCTGTTCCCTGCAAATTTTCATTCTATGTGGCTTTGCAATGCTTGGTAAACAGTGTTGCTAAAACAAAAATTAGCAGCCAGTGGCAGCTAGCAGAAAGGCATTTGCAACCACTGAGCACCTTCAATGCTGAATGGAGTTAGGTGTATATTTTATTGGCAAAGATTACTCACATGGTATTCTTTTTTCTCTTCTGTTACAATGAATTTTGCAGGGGCTAAGTGCACCTGCTGGATTCTATTTTGTCAGGTCTGTCGAATTATGCACATTAGAAAAGGCTTTTTTTTTGGCAGAGATGAAGATCTCATGTTTATCTGAGTTAACTTGTGCAGTTCACAGTACCTTCTCATTGTATATATTATTGTACTGTAACTGGTTCTTAAGACTCAATATTTCCTTTGATGCCCTAAGAGTTTAAACTTAATGGAACATCATATTTACATGCGTGTTTGTGTGTTTATGCATATACAGGAAATATGTTTACATACGTAGATAGATACTTGGGTATTTTCCCGTGTTTTTAGGATTGGTTTTCAGCATTCTGTTTAGGTGATGATGAGAAAACACTGCCTGTGTTCAGTAATGAGCAAGGATGCTACTGAAAAACCTGTGAAACAATGAATTATTGTAATTTTAAAGAAACTGTTAGAAGGATTTCTGTGTATATGCATGTTTTCAGAATGTTTTTATTACTGAGCATCCATGCCTGTAGGATATGGGAAATGGGATGGAAATTATCTCTTCTCACTTCCTACTTCCTGCTTGGGAATTAGGACTGGGAAGACAGAAGTTTCAGAACAGGAAAGATGGTTTTCTTACTGAGTGTTTTATGGTTTGTTTTTTTTCTCCTTGCTGCAGTTACACTATTGAAGCTGGGAAATACAATTGCAAATTCCCATTTCACTGGCTTTTTCTAGCAGTGAAGCATCTAAGAGGTTGTTCTCTCTCTCCCTCCCCTATACCCATCCAAAAATCTCTTTCCTTCTCTGTGTTTTAGGTTGACTATATTGGGATTTAGAAGACTGCAGCACATCTTCCTGTTAGTTGCTTTGCAGCTGAGTTCTGTCGAACCTCAATATCTTCTTGTACTGTCAGATTTCAGTATTTTGAGAGCCAAGTGTCACAACAGCCAGTCATTTTAAAGATTACAGGCACATCTTATAAGTGGTTCATTTTTTAAAGAGAGAGAGAAATACAAACATATTCTCTCACTTTTGATCTGGGTCAATGCTTTCCAGCACAGAAGAGAGAACATGGTACTTTGCCTGTATTACTATAAAAGTGAACATTTAATGATGAACTATAAAAATAAGCATTTAATGTAGAGATCCACTGTGGGGCTCTCTAGATGTTCCCTGGTGTGCCATACCACCTTATGGAAAAGAGTCTGTCAGCAGGCAGTGACAAGTGTTATAATTGTTTGACAGTTACAAGTGCTGTTTGCCTTGTATTCCCATTCTTGTAATATATGGTAGAAGCAACCTGTCGAAAGTTTTAACTGACACATTAACATTCTCTTTGCTGTTTCACTCATTATGTGAAAAAGAGAACAAAGGCACATAAATGCACAACTTGCCCAGAACTATGTGGGCATATGCTGAGAGGTCCTTAAGTAGAACTCCACGTCTCAAGCGTCAATTTTGTTCCTTCTCTTATGTACGAATCAATTAATGTAGCTGCATACTTGGCAGTAACTCTGTTGTTTTTGTCAACAGGAATGTGCATGGTTTAGTAAAAACTATTTGCAAGTTAATACAAATTCAAGCTATTGAACTGGGAAAAGATGGAGATGAGTCTATTTGGAGTCTGTATGGAATCAGGTTAGTTTTGCATTTCTTTATTTAGAAACAATAATAATTTTCTGTCTGATTTCCAGAAAAAAAAAGAGGAAATTAAATTAATACTGGATTTCAGTCTTACTCTTTTTTGTGTGTTTTGCTTTGTTCATACTGTGCAAGTAATCAAGTGCTGGCACAGGTTGCCCACAGAGGTTGTGGAATCTCTGTTCTTACAGATGACAGAACCTGACTGCCTGTGATACTGGGTAGCCTTTACTAGCTGACTGCTTGAGCATGTGGGTTGGACTGGATGATCTGAGTAGGTCCCTTTCAATCTAAATGATGATCTGATTCCCTGATTTTTTTTTTTTTTTTTTGGTTGAAAGTTTTAAGGATTTTTTTAATACAAGGATAAGATTGCCACCATAAGCTCAAGAAGTGACAGTGGCAGTGAGCCTTTGGGAGTGGGGTAATGGGAGGCAAGACAGGGAGAAAGCAAGTGCTATTACTTGTTCAAATACTGGATGATTTCTAATAATTCCTTTAATAAGTATTTTATTTTAAGGCTATGAATCACTTTCTTCTCACTTGTTTTTCCAGCTTTATTCTTATTATAAAAGTCAAGTTCCTGAATGTCTTTGCTGTTAAGGTGATTAACAAGTAAAAATAAAATACTTAAAGATGCATGTAGAGCTACTTATCGAAAGCTTCATGTCATGTAATAGCAGACTTTTGAAGAGGACATCCTAGTGATTTCATCCATCTCTTGAGAAACCATGAGTCAGTACTGTCATTAAAAGCCTCTATTGTATCTTTTCTGGAGAAAAGCTTGGTAGATGTCATGAATGCTTTTCAAGTTACGTTTTATGCAGTTAAGAGGTACCATTGTAGGAGGCAGTAGCTATAATGTCTTAAGGATATAAAATGCATTATTTGAGAGAAAGGAATCATGTCTTTAATTGAGCAAAATGAAATAGTGAAGAAAAGCAAAACAGGCTTTGTAGTGCTGGATGTGTTTACATTCCTGAAATCCTCCATGCATTTGTTTTCATGGCTATATCAGTTCTCTTTACAAAATTCCCACTTTAATAGAGCAGTTTTAAATGAAAAGGCAGGTAATGAAGATGGAATTCTTTTGGAACCTTTTTTAAAAGCTTCTGGTAGAAGAAACTAAGTTAAAGGAAATTAATTCTGGCTTCATATGAAAAAGAGGATGGTGGGATGAGGCTGGATTGAAAAAAGAGTCTCTGCCCAGTAGGGCAAAGAAATTTTTTTCACACTCACTAAAAGAGAAATTACTGGTAACGTACAATGAAGGTGAAATTTGGTAGTTCAGAATAGTATGAAGTAAAGTAATAGAGGACTGAAAATAAGAAGCAGACTTTATTTAGCCAATATGTTTTTTTGTTTTCCCTTTTGGTTACAGTTAACTTTAATGAAGAGAAATGATTGCTTGACATAGGGTCAGAGCCCTGAGATTTTGAAACCTGACTTCTGCTTTTTAGTGTACAGAACAACCGATCTTTTAATTGTTGTGTAACAAATTTGTAGTTGTGCTCCATAAAATGCCATTTAAACCTGATCTTTTGTAAGGAATAGAAGAATGTATACAGTAGCTTACCAGCAGTAATCTCCCATTACAATGTTCATATATTATGCTGTCAACTGTGCAAAAGTATTCCATATGGAAATCATCGATGAGGAATTAAAATGCAACAGTACATTCTCAAGTGCTTTGCTATTGTCACCAGTATTACTGGGTAAATAAATGTAGTTTAGGCCAATGTTAATTCTGGACAATAGAATTAGTTCCATAATAAAGCTTCGTCGGATGATGTAATATCATGATCAGTTCCTGAAAAGAAATGGAAGAAAATTAATGTCTTGCAGATTTGTGCATTTTATTATATAATGTTTTTCTGGGATGGAGTTAGCTTTCTCCAGAGCAGCCATCTGCAGCCAGAATGGTGTTGATAACATGTTGGTGTTTTGGACACTGCTGAGCCGTGCTATCCCTTCAGCCCATTGCCATCCCTCAAAAGGCCAGTAAGGGAGGAGGGGTGGCCAAGACTTTGGGACGGGACATAGCCAGGATAGCTTACCCAATCTAACAAAAGGGATAATTCATACTGTATGACACTGTGCACAGGAATAAAAGCTAAGAGGAGGGAACTGGGAGTGGATTCATTATTAAGGTCTTTGTCTTCCAAAGCAACTGCTATGCACACTGAAACCCTACTGCACAGAAAGGGGCTACACATTGCCTGCTGATGGAAAGTAAAGGATGTATTTTTTATTTTCTTTGCTTTCTTTTCTGGCATTTGTCTTTTTTTAGTGAACTGCCTTTATCTTGACCCAGGAAGGGCTCCTGTTAGCATTCTCAGTGCAGGTGATTTATGATACACATGTACAAAAAATTGGATATGATTTTTTTCTGAAAGCTATTAGCCTTTTTTTAATGAACCAGTATTTTATGATATTCTTAATGATTCATCATGTATGATTTTACTGACAGATTTTATAGACAGCTGCTGCTTTTCTGAATTCAAGATTCAGAGCAGGTAGCAGAATGCATTAAAATTGCATATTTATTGGAGTAAAGTGCTGTTCCTGAAAGGACCAGCTTTCTGAAAGGATCAGGGTCACATCTGCATACACAGAAAGGTATGTTGACTGCAGACATTGTTTCTTCATACAGAAAAAGAAGTCTGTCACTGAATTTGTCCTTTAAATCAGATTGGCGCTCACTTTTGTTCTGAGGTGGAACAAAAAAGTTCAAATTATCTAAAAGTTGAAAATAATGTATGTTTTACTGTTACCCCTCACAAAGACTTGTCTTTGTTTGCCTGGACATTTCCATAATATGAGTGGGTAACCACATGCTTGTGTGTTTTGCTTTATCCTGCACTCACTAGCAGTAATTTAGGGTAGTGGTACTGTAATGTCATTTAAAGATGCATATTTTACAGTCCTGTTCTAGCAATTCTTAAGATGGTGTTGACAATAAATTGCATCTACACACTTCATTTTTCTTACTGCTAATAGCATTATCAAGTGGAACATTTTTGGTTTGCACTTTTTGGTGTTTCCTTATTAATCACTGATCATTGTAGAGCTTAGCTGACTTCTTTCATCATCCAGTTCAATGCAGTTTTACTAGTTTCAGAACATACAATATCTGTAAGAAAAGATCTGTCTTTTTCTAGATAATAAGCCATTTTAATTTGAAACTTGATGTGTCAGGTGCTGACTTTAGGAAGGCTCCCCTGGCTTTGTTGTCATTGCAGCATTTAAATGATTAATGGTGACATATTCTCTTGATTAGAAAAGGTAGTTAATTTTTAAAATATGATAAAGTTACTGAAATAAGAAGCTGATATAACCCTATATGTCTTTACAAGGACTGTGTACTTACAAGGTCCTGGCATTGCATGTGGACAGTATTTCTAGCTTACTGCCTGATAAGGATCATGATGATGTTGCTGGATTCAGGTGCTAGACAAGCAACAACTTTCTTGCCTCGTGCATGCTGTCATCTTTGGAAAGCTGCAATGAAGCAATAACCTTAGCTTTTCTAGTCTTTGTGCACAGATTGCAAAGACTCTAGTAAAAACTCTTACAGAATCTAGGAAGGTGGATATACGAAGAATGTTTATGTAAATTGACAAATTTTTGAGAAATGAATGTGAGAAGTGACAGGCTTCTAGCCCCAAATATGAGGGTCAGACCTGTAATATGCATCTTTTGTGTTCTTCGTTGATAGCATCTGTTTTCTGAACATGTTTCAAGTATTCCATAGTGTCAGCCAGCTTTCTGAAAGAACTTTTTCTTCAAATTATGTATTTGTCTGAAAAAAAGCACATGTCTTCAGAAGAAAAATGATTTCATGAGCAGAGGAGGAGCCAGTATAAAAAAACCCCCTGTGTTTTTAGCTGTGTTGTAACTACATGGCAAAAAAACCACAGTCATTAGGTATGTAAGTACTCTGTACCCAGCTTTCATAGTTTGGTGGGCCTTTCATTCAGCTGATGGCTATGTAATTCTTTGATTATCTTCACAACCATTCACTTGCCTAGGACTCAAAAAATGTTAACATTGAGAATGTAAAAAACCATAATGAGGAACACCTCTTTTAGTTTAAGGATGTCAGCTAGATGATGTTTTTTCATAGATCGTGTTTTGCTAGGCATAGCATAACTATAAATGATTATAGCTGACTATAGCAGGTAAGTATTACCTCTTTAGCTTACTAAGGGAAGCTTTAATGTACCATCGTATTGTGCATTTCAAATTTGCTATGTAACGGGGCAAATTAGATTTTTATTCTTTTTTGGTGTTCTTTCAGATTTTCAGATTCACTTCACCTGGAACTGAGTTGGTTCACTGCTGCTTCAGATGAAGCCCATGTTGTATTGCAGTGCTATTGGGTTACATATGGGTGTGTCTCAGTAAACGTTGTCTTCTCTGATGAAAAGACTCTTGAAAATACTGGCTTTTTGCTCCGCAGGTGTTTTAAAAACAATGAACAAAAGTGAAATGCCATTGTAAATCCTTCCTAAAAGGCATGTCTGACTGTGTTACGCATGTGGTGTCTGAAACTGAAGCAGTGTCTCTTGAGATACACCACTTCAGGGGGTGGTTCTCAAATCACCTACTGCTGTGTAGGTAGAACTCCCTGAAGGTCTCTCTGGTGTGTAGCACAGATTTGTTGGACTTGGGTTAACCAAACTGAAGGTGGTGGTTTGCAGCAGATTTATGCTGCCTTTCTCTATTTGCCTTTCCACTTACAACATAGAATGGTTTGGAAGGGTCCCTTAAGATCACGTAGTTGCAGTGCCCCAGTCCCCAGACAGAGACACCTTTAGCTAGACCATGTTGCTCAAAGGTTCATCCAGCCTGTCCTTGACCTGTAGGGATGGGTCATCCAGAACTCTGGGCAGTAAGTTACTCTAGTTGAATGACTTTGGTTTTATTTCTGACAGAACAAATTACATACTTCAGGCTTCCCTCCTTCCCTGATTTTCCTTCACCTGGAGGAAATTCTAATCTTGTTTCAGAAATTTTGAGAAACTATCCTCTTTTGACAGTGTAGCAATCTCAACAAAGCTGGTAAAGGGAATTGGTAAAAGGAGGAGGTTAAATTAGCTCTTCCTACAGCCACACTTATTTTGAAGATAGTTGTTTTGCATGTTTCCTTTCTGTGTTATAGATAAAGATGGGATTTTTTAATTTATTTTTTGTCTTTCAGGACCACTCCTCATCCATTAATCACTGTCCTAGAAAACAGACCTGATTGCTGGCCGGTTCTACTACAGCAAATAACAGTATTTTTCCATCAGTGTCCAGAGAGGTAAAAGAACAAAAAAGTTTAAAAAGCCTAGCAAATGTAGATAGCTGAATTGTATCAATGTAACTGTTTTGTTGAAGGCAAACAAGCTGTGAGAGTTCTTTCTTTTGTGAAGGATACTTGTAAAATTTAATTATACCATTTCACAATTTAAAATAATAATTATTAATGAAATACTGGTATAATCCATCAAAAATCAATTTCATAGCTTTTTATTGACTGTGTTGATAAATTTTGTATGGGTATAGAATAACTAGTGCAAAATTGATAGCATATTTGATATTTTTAAAAATTAAGCAATTTGGCTTATCATCTTTGTCAAAATTTTGACTGCTTAGTCATAAAAAGTGAATAGAATACAGCTGTAACTCATCTGTACAAAATGATGGGATGATGAGCGAAAAGTGAAGATGAATAAATCTCACAGAAAGGACAAGATCTTGAAAAATAATGTATGCTTTCTGATTAAAAAAGATAGGAAAAAATCAGTGGCACAGCCTTATTAGGTGTCATTAAAGTGACCAAATACTCAACAGCCAACAATCTCAGCCTTTTCTTCATGTTTACCACTAAGGAACTTGTCCAATAAAGCTTTAGTGTAAGATAACAAATCTGTGGCACTCTTAAAGAGTACAGTTTTCAATATGATTTTCAGATAAAAATACCCTTTTTCTCCTATTTTCTGAAGGACTAATAAGACAGTTAAAGTGCAGAGAAATAGGCTTCTCTGTTCTGTTGCTCTTTGCAAAGAAACAATAAATTTCTGGTGGGCTTAGACTACACGATCAATAGTAAGAGTTTCAAGCAAAAGTATGTTTTGCTCAGTTTAATTGATCAGAGTGTTTTTAAAATGCTGTTCATTCTTCCACTCAGCTGCTAAGTCTGGGACTCAGAGACCTTCAGATGTATATGGAGTGAACTGTGGATTTTTTGCTGGTGGCTTCTTTTGAATTTAGACTGAAGTTTTTCTTAGTGAAAAGGAAAATATGTGATGCTTCTCTTGGTGCTCTTTGTTTAAGGTTTCTGTGGGTAAAGTGCTGGACTGAGAATATGGAATCATAGAATAATTAAGATTTGGAAATGCCCTTCAGTGCATGGAGTCCTGCTGTTAACCTAACGCTATCAAGTCCACCACTAAACAATGTCCCTAAGTATGATGTAATCAAGCTTATGTTGATGTAGACCTATTACTGAATTCTTTCTACTGTTTTGCATCAAGACTGTCCTGTTTAAAACTGGGTTTTGATTTCCTGTTGATAGGTTGGATAGTAGGAAGGCTCTGCAGAGGGGTTTGGACAGGCTGGATCTATGGGCTGAGGCCAGTCATATGAGGTTCAACAAGGTTCAGCACCAAATGCTGGATTCTACACTGTGGTCACAAGAATTCCTTGGAGCACTACAGGCTGAGGGAAGAGTGGCTGGAAAACTGCACAGAGGAAAAGGACCTGAGGGTGCCGGTTGAATATGAGCCAACTTGGGCCCATGTGGCCAAGAAGGCCAATGGCATCCTGGCTTGGATCAGAAATAGTGTGCCCAGCAGGTACAGGACTAGGAAAGTACTCATGTACTTGGCACTGGTGAACCTCTGCCTCAAAGCCTTCGTCCAGTTCTGGGCCCCTCCTGCAAGAAAGAAGTGGCCATGCTGGAGCAAGTCCAGAGTAGTGCAACGGAGCTGGTGAAGGGTCTGGAGTCTAATGAGGAGCACCTGAGGGAGCTGGGAGTGTTTAGCCCAGAGGAAAGGCGACTGCAGGGTGGCTTATCTCTCTCTGCCTAAAAGGAGGTTGTAGCCAGGTGGGGATCAACCTGTTCTCCCAAATAACAAGTGACAGGATCAGAGTAAATAGGCTCAAGTTGCATCAAGGGAGGTTTAGATTGGCTGTTAGGAAAAAATTTATCATGGGCTTGTCAAGCATTGTAACAGTCTGCTCAGGGAAGTGGTGGAGTCACCATCCCTGGAGGTATTCAAAAAGACCTGTAGATGTGGCACTTGAGGACATGGTTTAGCAGTGGGCATGGCAGTGCTGGTTGGACTTGAGCCTAAACCGTTCTATGTTTCTATGTTTGTTACTGTATTGACCATCTGTTGGGGGTTAGGTTTGTTCCTTCTTTCTCTAAAGAATTTTTTCCCCCTAACTTACCAAGGAAACCAAGTGTTGGATACTTGAGAGTACTTAACCGAAACAGAGAGGTGGACAAAGTTGGAAGGGGGAGATAATGCAGGTAAAAGACAGAGCTTGAGGCAGCTGCGGGCTCTTCTTTTTCCGGCGTTCGGGCTCTTCTTTTTCTGGCATTCGGAGAGAGAGAGAACGGCTGTTGCTGGCTGGAAAAGTTTCACTGTGGCCAAAGAGATCCAGTCCTGAGAAATCTACTATCACTGGTTTGGCCTGAATCCTGAGTTTTCTCTGCCACCCGCGGGAGCTGGGCCGGCCCTGCCTCGCCTCTGGCTTCTTCAGCGCTGCTCCTCTTGCTACAGTGTGACCCTGCACCCCCTGTGCTGCCGAGACACCCTGCCATCCCAGCTACCAGCCCGGGACTTTTCCACTGTTTCAGCTTGGTACTCTAAGGATCCTGCAGGGACACGGAAACCAAACTGCCCTGGGTTTTGTGAAACAAAGCCCTCAAGGTTCTTGGTACTGTTTTCGTTTGTTATTAATGCTGTAGTTGTTTGGTGGGGTTTTTTTTTGTGTTTGTCTGCTTTGTAATACATACTAGTAGAGAACTGCTATTCCTATTTCCCAAATCTTTGCCTAAGAGCCTCTGATTGTAATTTATAATTAAAAAAAAAAAAAAAAAGGGTGGAGGGGGGAATTTACACTCTCCATTCCAAAGGAAACTGCAGGTTTTTTTTTTTTATTACCTGGCAAATACCTGTCTTCCCAAACCAAGACAGATTTTGGCGCCCAAGATGCGGCTTGAGGGCACTGAGAAAAGAAAGGGGAAGAGAAATAGCGGTTCTTAACTAACCTAGTACTTTCTTTTGTGTGCGTTGGATATAAAAACCTCATTAGGCACTATCATGTGGTCTAACTTACCCTGGCTTGGATGGCATGTGGTTGTGGCTGTATTCCTTCCGTTTGCAGGCCCTTATCTAAACATAGGCCCTATAACTAAGGCTACTGTAACTGTCATCCAGTTTATTTTATAGCTTAATAAGGTGAAGAAATCATGGATTTTTAATTTCCTCTGGAAAGCAGGCACATGGATTCAGGGCTATCGTACACTAACTGTGTGTTTTTGGAGTTACTTTAACAATGGTACCTACTGTGAGGAAATGACACTGGGGGAGGTTTTTTCCCAACCCTTTACCCATCTCTTTGGGTCTACCCCATCAGTTTTTGAAGGGTTTGAATCCTCTCTGAATGCTAATGATATCATACAATGGTGCTGCTAATAAGCGTATTATATTTAGCATTCAGAGATAAGGGAAGATTGACCTGGATAACCACCTGATACCTACCCCACACAATAGGGGTGATATCCCAGAGCTTGACTCTGCCCCACAGCCTGCCTCAGAAAGGACCCACCCGGATTGGGTTGAGGTTCTGGTAAAAGAGATGCATGAGATGAGCCAGATGCTGAGGGAGTACATTTCCCCAGCTCATGAAAAACCCTCCCCCTGCCCCGAGAAGGCAGAGTCTGATGGTGCAGCAGTGGAACCCACAGACGTTACAACTGTCCAGGTTCCAGCTGAACCACAAGGGCAGCCACAGCCAGCAGCAGTTGCCTCTGTGGAAACAAGGAAGTGTAAAGTGAAATCGTCAGATCCTGGTATTAAGGATAAGAAAGGAGGGCCCTCACAATCCACAGAAGAGCCACAGGTTGAGATTATCACTGAGTCCCTGACGTATGAAAGTCTACCTAATCTGCAAAAAGATATTGTACGACGAGGACGTGAGGCTTATACAGCCTGGCTACTTCGAGTCTGGGACCTTATGGGTACAGGTGTGCAACTGGATAGTGCTGAAGCAAGGAATTTGGGACCCTTGACCCAGGACTCAGGTATAAATCAAGTATTTGTAAGAAAGCAAAGGCCCCTTTCCCATTTGGGAACGACTTCTAATGAGTGTGAGAGAGAGATTTGTCCACAGAGACAGAATGCAAGAGCACAACAATAGAATGCGATGGAAGACCCTTGAGGAAGGAATCCAACAGTTGAGAGAAGTGGCAGTATTGGAAGTACTTTTTGGGAGGACCGGACAGCATGATAATGACCCCGACAAGGTTAGATGCACAGGGCACATGTTGTGGAATCTGGCAGCTCGTGGACCATCTCAATACGCCACATTCATCGCAACAATTAATGCCGAAGATAACCGAGAGACAGTGGGTTCTGTTGCCAACAAGCTCGGAAATTATGAAAGTATGATCAGTGGCCCAATGCAGGCTCATGTCTCTGCGGTGGTGAAGGAACTCAAAGAGGAGATGAGGGAAATGAAAGAGGAGATGAGAAGGAACAGTTCCCATGTAGCACCGGTGCGAGTCACAGGCCCCAGAATCAGAGCCCAACATCCCCCAGCAAGAGAGAGAAGGTACACCCCTCGAGCTGACCTGTGATTTTATCTGCGTGACCATGGGGAGGACATGAGAGTGTGGCATGAGAAACCCACTTCTGTCCTGGCAGCACGGGTACGTGAGCTCAAGGAAAGAAACACTAACAGAGGGTGTTCCACTAGAATGAAGGTAGCCTCAGCCTCCCATGAGCAAGCTGCCAGGTATTACGGAGGTGGGAATGCTGTGTCGGATTCCCTTGAAGGAAGCTCTACCATGTATGTCCAAGAAGGGAATAATGACCAGTGCTAGAGGGGCCCTGCCTCTAGCCAGGAAGAGGCATGGGATAATCGGGTTTTTTGGACTGTGTGGATTCGATGGCCTGGCACATCAGAGCCACAAAAATAGGAAGCTTTGGTAGATACTGGGTCACAGTGTACTCTAATGCCATCGGGACATGTGGGGGCAGAACCGATTTCCATTGCCGGAGTGATGGAGGGATCACAGGAATTGACTCTGGTTGAAGCCGAGGTGAGCCTGACCAGGAAGGAGTGGCAGAAACTTCCAATTGTGACCGGCCCAGAGGCTCTGTGTATTCTGGGCATAGACTTCCTCAAGAATGGCTATTATAAAGACCCTAAAGGACTCCGATGGGCCTTTAAGATAACTGCTGTGGAGACAGAGAACATTAAGCAGTTGAACACCTTGCCAGGAGTATCAGAGAACCCATCTGCAGTGGGACTCCTGAAGGTAAAAGAACAACAAGTACCTGTTGCCACCTCGATGGTGCACCGTCGCCAGTATCGGACAAATCGAGATGCCGTGATCCCCATCCACAAGATGATCCGTGAGCTGGAGAGCCAAAGGGTGGTCAGCAAAACCCACTCACCCTTCAACAGCCCCATCTGGCCTGTGCACAAGTCTGATGGAGAATAGAAACTGGCTGTGGACTATCATGCGTTGAATGAAGTGACTCCACCACTGAGCGCTGCTGTACCGGACATGCTGGAACTTCAGTACGAGCTGGAGTCCAAGGCAGCGAGGTGGTATGCCACTATTGACATTGCCAATGCATTTTTCTCCATTCCTCTGGCTGCAGAATGCAGGCCTCAGTTTGCTTTCACCTAGAGGGGCATGCAGTGCTCCTGGAACCGACTGCCCCAGGAGTAGAAACACAGCCTCACCATCTGCCATGGGCTGATCCAGGCTGCACTAGAGAAGGGTGAGGCTTCAGAACATCTACAGTACATCAATGACATCATTGTGTGGAGAAAGACTGCAGCTGAAGTGTTTAAGAAAGGAAAGAGGATCATCCAGATTGTACTGAAAGCTGGGTTTGCCATCAAGAAGAGCAAAGTCAAGGGACCTGCCAAAAGGTCCAGTTCCTGGGAGTAAAGTGGCAAGATAGACGGCGGCAGATCCCCACTGAGGTCATTGATAAGATCACAGCAATGTCTCCACCGACCAGCAAAAAGGAAACACAAGCTTTCCTAAGAGCCATAAGTTTTTGGAGGATGCACATTCCTGAGTACAGTCAGATCATGAGCCCTCTCTACCTAGTTACCCGCAAGAAGAACAATTTCCACTGGGGCCCTGAACAGCAACACGCCTTTGCCCATATCAAGCAAGAGATTGCTCACGCAGTAGCCCTTGGCCCAGTCAGGACGGGACCAGATGTGAAGAATGTGCTTTACTCCGCAGCCGGGAGCAACAGTTTGTCCTGGAGCCTTTGGCAGAAGGTGCCTGGAGAGACCCGAGGCCAACCACTGGGATTCTGGAGTCGAAATTACAGAAGATCTGAAGCCAACTACACTCCCACAGAGAAGGAGATCTTGGATGCCTATGAAGGAGTTCAAGCTGCCTCAGAAGTGATTGGCACAGAAGCACAACTCCTCTTGGCATCCCGACTACCAGTGCTGGGGTGGATGTTTAAAAGAGAGGCTCCCTCCACCCACCACGCCACCGACGCAACATGGAGCAAATAGACTGCCCTCATCACGCAGCGCACCCATATTGGACACCCAAATCGCCCTGGCATTTTGGAGATAATTACAAACTAGCCAGAAGGAGAAAACTTTGGTCTCATGGACGAAGAGGAGCAGGAACAAGTGACACAGGCTGAAGAAACTCCTCCGTACAACCAACTGCCAGCAGAAGAAACACACTGTGCTCTTTTCACTGACAGTTCCTGTCGCATTGTAAGAATGAAACGTAAGTGGAAAGCAGCCGTATGGAGCCCCACACGACAGGTTGCAGAAGCCACTGAAGGAGAGCAGGGATCAAGTCAACTTGCTGAACGCAAAGCTGTTCAATTAGCCCTTGACATTGCTGAAAGAGAAAAGTGGCCAAAGCTCTACCTCTACACTGATTTGTGAATGGTAGCCAATGCTCTGTGGAGCTGGCTAGAAAGGTGGAAAAAGGCCAACTGGCAGTGTAGAGGAAAACCAGTCTGGGCTGCTGATGAATGGAAGGATGTTGCCACTCGTGTAGAGAAGCTGCCTGTGAAAGTCTGCCATGTAGATGCCCATGTTCCCAAGAGTCGGGCTAATGAGGAACACTGAAACAAGCAAGTAGATCAAGCTGCAAAGATAGAAGTGTCAAAGAGATTTAGATTGGCAACACAAGGGAGAGTTGTTCCTAGCTCGATGGGCCCATGATGCGTCAGGTCATCAAGGCAGAAATGCCGCCTATAAGTGGGCCTGAGACCAAGAAGTAGATTTAACCATAGACAATATTTCTCAGGTCATCCGTGACTGTGAGACATGTGCTGCAATCAAGCAAGCCAAGCGGGTGAAGCCCTTATGGTATGGTAGGCGGTAGTTCAAATATAAATATAGAGAAGCCTGGCAGATTGACTACATCACCCTTCCCCAAACCCGCCAGGGCAAGCGCTATGTGCTAACCATAGTGGAAGCCACCACTGGATGGTTAGAGACCTACCCTGTGCCACATGCTACTGCCCAGAACACCATCCTGAGCCTGGAAAAACAAGTCCTGTGGAGACATGGCACCCCCGAGAGAATTGAGTCAGACAATGAGACCCATTTCAAGAATAGTCTTATAAGCACCTGCACTAGAGAACATGGCATTGAGTGGGTATACCATATTCCTTATCATGCACCAGCGGCCGGGAAAGTTGAACGGTGCAATGGCCTGCTTAAAACTACCTTGAAGGCACTGGGTGGGGGAACCTTCAAGAAATGGGATATTAATTTAGCAAAGGCCACCTGGTTAGTGAACACTCGAGGTTCCACCAACCGAGCAGGTCCTGCCCAATCTGAGCCCTTGCAAACGACAGAAAGAGATAAAGTTCCAGTAATACACGAGAGGTATGCTGGGAAAAACTGTTTGGATTAATCCTGCCTCCAGCAAAGACAATCCCATCTGTGGGGTTGTCTTCATTCAGGGACCAGGTTGCACCTGGTGGGTGACGCAAAAGAATGGAGAGACCCAATGCATACCTCAAGGGGACCTTGTTTTGGGGTGAACTACCCATGACAATGTGACTGTATCCATATTTGCATGTATATATATATATATATATGTATATATATTTTTAACAGTTAAAACTCTATGTAATATGTTAGTATGGGAAAAAAATTCGGGGTGGATAATGTTGGGGGTTAGGTTTGTTCCTTCTTTCTCTAAAGAATTTTTTCCCCATAACTTACTAAGGAGACCAAGTGTTGGATACTTGAGAGTACTTCACCAAAACAAAGAGATGGACAAAGTTGGAAGGGGAAGATAATGCAGGTAAAAGACAGAGCTTGAGGCAGTTGCAGGCTCTTCTTTTTCCGGCGTTCGGCGTTCGGAGAGAGAGAGAACGGCTGTTGCTGGCTGAAAAAGTTTCACTGTGGCCAAAGAGATCGAGTCTTGAGAAATCTACTATCACTGGTTTGGCCTGAATCCGGAGTTTTCTCTGCCACCCGCGGGAGCTGGGCCGGCCCTGCCTCGCCTCTGGCTTCTTCAGCGCTGCTCCTCTTGCTACAGTGTGACCCTGCACCCCCTGTGCTGCCGAGACACCCTGCCATCCCAGCTACCAGCCCGGGACTTTTCCACTGTTTCAGCTTGGTACTCTAAGGATCCTGCAGGGACACGGAAACCAAACTGCCCTAGGTTTTGTGAAACAAAGCCCTCAAGGTTCTTGGTACTGTTTTCGTTTGTTATTAATGCTGTAGTTGTTTGGTGGGGTTTTTTTTTGTGTTTGTCTGCTTTGTAATACATACTAGTAAAGAATTGCTATTCCTATTTTCCAAATCTTTGCCTAGGAGCCTCTGATTGTAATTTATAATTGAAAAAAAAAAAAAAAAAAAAGGTGGAGGGGGGAGTTTACACTCTCCATTCCAAAGGAAACTGCAGTTGTTTTTTTTTTTTATTACCTGGCAAATACCTGTCTTCTCAAACCAAAACACCAGCTGATTTATTTGATTGTTTTAATAATGTCAAGGACAGCTTGTATTCCTAACATGGTCAAGCCAAAAGATTTGTTCTATGATAATATTTTACTGGGAAGCCGTGTTGGTTAAAACAGTTCCTGTTTCATGTAATTGTATTAAGACCGTTCTGCAAAAAGTGGTAAGTAATGGATGGCTCCTTTTTATTGAAATTACGTTTTGTAATAAAGATAAGAGCAAAAAGATATTTTTGAGTAGTCTTGTCTGAATGCTTCTTCAGAATGGCACATTAGTCTATCGTAAGATTCAGCAAGGAAAGTCACTTTTTGGAATTGATGAGGAAAAAAAGAATAAAATTAGGAGTGGTATAATCTGCAGGTCCATATTGACTCTTTTAAAAATTGCACTTTGAAGTATGGTTACTGTATTGGGTCTCAAGGCAGTTCTTAGTTGTGGTAAGTCCAAGTTCTTTTGTGAGATTTAGTAATGTCCTTCTCAACACCTTTCTGTTAATTGGGTCTTGTGAATTTTTGCAGGTAATGTCACATTTTTGGGTTTCCTTGTTGTAACAGTAGAAAGCATTCATGGCAAACTTATTTCTTGAACTGCAGGGCAGAGGGTTCTTATGTTGGCATAATGGCTTCATTCATAAGATACCTGTATTGTGAACCGTCCCAGTTACGGGAATATGCTGAACTGCGAATGGGTTTGCTTAAGATCTTACTGCAGCCTCATGGGCCAAAGCACAAAGAAGCACCCTCCACGCTGGAATGTGAGATTCTTCAACTTTTGTGTGATTTGATTCCATGCTTGCAGGTACAGTTGTTGCCTGACCCTGGCTTTTACAAACAGATATTATCAAAATAGTGATAGTATTATTATTATCTTTCAAGTGTACAAATATAGCATTCTTTTCCATTTTTTGTAGATCTCATTTGTTGATTATATATAAATCAAACAAACTGTCTCTTTCTGGTAGAAGATAAAACTTCATTTGTTAAAATCTGATACGCCTGTTAAGATGGAAATTGAAGCACTTTTACCTTAATTACTTCCATCTAGTGGCCTCAGTAAGCCTACAGTAAACTTAGAAAGACAGTCATGAGAAAATTTTGTTAAATGGCAAGGTGTTTTTCAAAAGCATACAATTTTAACTAAAAATGGATAATATTAAAATTAAACAAACTATATGAGAAACATGATCTAAGTACTTCTAAATACTCCTTTCTCACTCTTTGTAACAGAGTGATTAGGGGATCTGACACAAAATTTAGTCCTTCTGGAATATGCTAAAGGTTTTGAATTTTTTTTGAGTTGCATGGTGATACGTGATAGGAGATAGGGACTTAATCTCATGGTCGGTGTTGGTTACAGGCCTATGATGCTGGTTTAACTTAAATGCTTTACCTTATCCTCATTACTGTGGTATCAGTTAAGCTTTTTTGTACCTATCTATCTTTTCCTTCTTCTTTTGCTGTTAGGACAACAGTTTCAGATGTATTCAGCCAAACATTAGGTGTTTTGTTCTTATTGCTATGGAGAGAAGGTTCATTAATATGAATAATGTAAATCTAAGCAGGCTTCTTATAAAGATATTTAGTGTAATCTATCTGCTATGGCATTTTACTAGTAAAGTCGTCTTTGTACTCACAGCTA
The DNA here is from genome assembly GCF_029207755.1 of Chamaea fasciata. Taxonomy (NCBI): domain Eukaryota; kingdom Metazoa; phylum Chordata; class Aves; order Passeriformes; family Sylviidae; genus Chamaea; species Chamaea fasciata. The sequence goes on along the minus strand of NW_027094089.1, from coordinate 5,842,655 downwards.
CTTCTCGCAATATTTTGGAAAACATGTAGCTTATGTTATACATATTTGTCTTGGTTCAGGTCTGTTCCTTATGGTGATGGGTACATGCTGACCTTTTCTAGTCACTGAGAGATTTCTGACTTTGTCTCGATTTTACCCAAGCTTCAGTGTAACACTGTGTCTTGAATGTATGACTATGACTAAACTTCGGACTGATAACATTTAGCCATAAAAATGGCACTGAGTAAAACTTAAAAAATTAGTTATGAACCTTTCTTTCCTTCATACATTTTGGCACTTCTTTTTTTTTAAGCAAGAAATCAGTTGCGTATTTTCAAACTCGTATTAATACTTGAACATTTTTGTATTGCCTGAGATACAACTTTAACAATGGAAAGTACTTCCTTCTAAAAGCCTGTTTGATGGTCTCTTTTATAACTTGTCAGTTCCTTCCTCTTCTTTCTCTGAACCTCTTATCCTTTCATTTTAGCATAGCTTAATTTAATCCTCTGTGTAATAAAAATGCTGGAATGTTTCCCTGTCATTTTGTCTGACAGCGTCAACCAAACTGTCAGAAGTACAGCTCTTCATCTGTAGACTTTCCTGCTGATCAATTCAGTGACATGAGATTTCTGATTAGCGTAGATTATTTATAGAACAAAAAGGGAATAAAAATCAAGGTGCTATGCTTAATGCTGGCTCCAGAGTTTGGGTTGGAACAGCGCATTTGTCTGGAAGTAGAATTTTCAAGAACAGGAACGCTGTCATCCAACACATGGGGACTTCAAGACAATCTGCTTCTTGAAATCTCTTTATCTGACTTTCAAATGTGGAGATACTGCTTTTGGGTATCAAACTTCAGCTTTTAGTTTTTGTAGTAGGTAGATTGTGTGGTGTTCTAAAATCGAGTAACACCCCCGCCTTTCTCTTTTGAGACAAGTCTTAAAATCTTGCTTATGTTACAAAGGAAATATTCCAGAGCCATATGTTTCTGTTATAAGAATATTTATCTGCTTGAGGAAATCCCCACACATTTTTCTGTGTTGTTATGGGAACCCCAAGAGATGACTTAATTGCTGTTGCTTTTGAGTAAAAGGGGATTTTTCTCATCAGCCACCAACAAATGTTTTAATGTTTCTTCTTCATTAACATGTTTCTCATTTTACTTCAAAATATCAAATAGCAGTTCAAAAGTTGTTTTTTTTCAGGGAAGTTGAATAAGGGATTCCTGACATTAGTTTATGAAGATGTTTCTTGAAAGATTTAGTACTATATAGAATAGAAACATCGCAGAACTAATACAACTAATTCTAAGTTATGCATAGATAGACAAGGGCCACTAAATCATTGTGCATTTTGACTTTGTTTTCTTTTAACTACTCTGCAGCTTAAAGACTTACTGCAAGTTACAGAAGCCTTGTTTTTCTTGCAAGAGCTGTTCCTCAGTCTACTACACTATCCTTTGTTTTGGAAAGTTCAGTTATCCCAACTCAGTCTGCAACTGATATGCTTCTGTGAATTGTGTTTAAATTTAACTGGAGAATGTTCATCTTTGATCTCCCTAATAGAGGACAACTTTGGGCTCTTAAAAGAGGTAAGAGTATATGGTAAAAACGTAAAGTAGTTTTATTAAATTTAAAGATTGTCATGTGTAAGACAGTCGAGACAGTTACACATGACATTCGCCTGCAGGTAAGCAGTCTTGATATCAAAAGTTTCTAATTTTTTTCCCTGGACAAAGTAACAAGATATTGTAATTACTTAGTTAAAATACTATTTCCACACAGTTCACGATTCTTCATTGCTCTGTCACTGCATGTGTGCTAACTATGGTTCATGAAGATAACGTTGCAGAGTTTTGGTAGTTTCCTATTCTGTTTAATGTCACTGAGAAACAAAGGAGACTTGGAACTTTTTTCTTTTTTCCTCATAGGTATTTCCAGTGGACCAGTGTATAATCGGGCTAGCACTTCTACTGCTGCAAACTCCAGAAAGTCAGCAAAAGTCTGTGTTGAGTCTCGGTAAAGCTCTTCTTGTGAAAGAGGAATCCACCCTCAGTAAAACTGTGTCTTTGTTTCTTCGTATTTTTGAAATAAGCACAAGCATTGCCCTGGAGTTGGACTGGGTGGTGAAATGGGGTTTCTTTATAAGCAGAAGTTTTCCTGGATTTTAAAAGCAATGGCAGTCAAAATAAATTTTCCTGCTACACTGACTTTTTCCATTGATGTTACTGTATTTTAAGCTCCCTGCTGTCTTGGAGCTTATCGGTTTCATTTTTGAGCCAACATGATATTCTTAGCTGATCTTCATGCATCTTGAATGGTTTCTTATTACAGGTATTGAGAGCAGGTGTGGCAATCATGGCAGTGTTTAGCTGTGCTTTTGACTTAGTAGTTTTGATTAGTGTCGTTATTCCAGTAAAAACAAAGGTCTGTGCTGCATTCTATTTCTCTATTTTTTGCTGCCATCAGGTACTTTGCTATAAGCAACAGAAATGTGTGTCTCTCTAAATGAAAAATGACAAAAAAATCTTTTACCCTTTATATACACATACAGTAAATCTGGGGACCTTTACTTTGTTCAGTTGAAGTGTTTCTTAGAAATGTCTGTGTCATGCCTAAAGATACCAATGTTTATTCATTTTTTTCCTCCTTGACCTGTGTTTTTCCTTGACTTGTCTTAAATAGCCTACAAGATTCTTTCATGTTCAGAAACCCAGGACATCTCAACCACAGCCCTTACTTTGGTGATGCCTGTGCTACAGATCTTATCTTCTACAGCAGTTGGAGATTGCCTGTCAGGGGATGTTTTTGGAACTACCAGGAAGCAGCTCGCTGTAAATCTTTTGGAAATATTGAAGGAGAAAAGTGTGAAGGATAAACAGGAATCGGTAAAGTGATGACATTTCTTTCCTTTTTGGGGGGCAGGTAGGGAAGGCATTTAAAAATTTTTCTGCATGAAGCCTATCTGCTTGAGAAAGACTCTGTATGTGCGAACTTGTTTGTGTGATACATTCTGTGGGAACACTTGAAACTATGTATAGTCCATAAAACTAGAGCAGTGATGAAGTGAAAGTTTGTTTGCTGGATATTGATTTTATTTTGCAAATGATATTTTTTTACTTTAAGAGACCTTATAGATTGAAGAATTCACCTGTATTATTAAGCCAATAACAGAACTTAGCAGGAATCAAGGTTACATATATTTACTCCGTTTCCTTCAGACTTTTTTTTTCTCTGCATCTCTTTTTCCTTGCTGCTGTATGTGCCTGTTATGTACCATTCTTTCTACCTTGGCTGAGGAGAGTTACAGGGCACCTAAGTGTCAATTAACAAATTTTGGCTCATTAACCTGAATCTTTTTATATGTTCTGTTGGGGTTTTTTGCGTTTTAATTATTTACTTATGTCCCCATTCTCTGCCATCTATTTGTTTATCCGCACTATTCCAAGAACAGGTGACAGCAAATCTCTTTGATCAAAATGTGTCTAGCACGGAGGTAGCTAAACTCCCTTACTGCTTTACAACCTGTTTTGTGTAGAGAGGGTGGGAAGTGACAAGCTGGAGCCAGATATAGTGCCAGTTCTGAGCCTGCCGTGTCTCCTTGGCCTGGAATCCCACACTGACTTTGTCTTCTATTTCTCCAAATCTGAAAAGGCAAGCCCATTTGTGCTCCTAATAAAAAATAACCTTTTTTTTAAGTTCACAAAACCTTCAAGTTCATAGTCTGCTCTGAAAGAATAGACAGTGGGATGACTGTGGTTACAGCTCACTTCCTTCTAATGGGACTTTCTGGGTGCCTGCCCGTACAGATGCCAGTGGAGGTTTGTTTCAGTGAAACATCATCATAGCGTGCAGTCCTCTATGCTCTGTATCACTAACCCCCATGTTTTGTTTTCTGTTGTGTTTTAGAAGCTATTTTAATGTCTTGTTGTAAGACTACTGTGTTATTGTACAACAAGATTACAATGCACTTGTCACACTGACTTCCTTCTGTCTGGTTGTACTAATTCTGGTATTCTCCTTGCTTCAGAAAAGCATGTGAAAGTTTTTATGTTAAGGTCTTAAAAAATTTTCGATGACTAACTTTTTCTGTTAGCCATGTTACAACTGAAAACAGCTGTCTTTGCTGAGATTTCTCTAACAGTCTCTTCACTTGTCTCACTGATCTTGCAGAGTTCACAGCAAGTAGCTTGGCAGATCTTTGGTAATTCATGGTTCTCAATGCAAATGGAGAGACAATCATTTTGCCTGATAATTGTTTGTAATAATTATGCCAATAACCTTTGATTCTCAACTAAGAGATTAAAAAATGTAGACTCTCTTTAATGGTCCCATGATTACACTCAATTTGCATTGTAGGATCAGATCAATGCTAAGAAAATAAAATCTTGATTGAATTATCCTTAGATTTCCTTCATGTTGGAAATAGACAAGAAAAGAGGTAGTATAAAGAAAGCAAATATTATGTCCACAGTGAAGAAGCTTTGAGCAAGCATATATAAGAGCAAATATGATTAAGTTATGGTATATTTTCATAGAATCACAGAACAGCCCAGGCTGCAAGATCATTGGGTCTAGCCTTTCATAGGAAAAGGAGCCTAGATGAGATTATCTAGTATCCTATCCAATCACAATATGAAAACATCCGATGAGGGGGACTATGCCATGTCCTTGGAGAGTCCTTGTTCCAGTGAATGATTGTTTTCACTATCAAAAATGTTTTTCTTTTAATGTTATCCCTGACCTTCTCCCAGGCATTTGTGTTCATTGCCCTTTGTATTCCCTATGTGGCACTTTGTGAAGGGAGAGCTCCTGTCCTTAGTTACTGCCCTTCAAGAACTGAAAAATAATGACATCCTTCTTAAGACTTCACTTATGCAGGGTGAAAAGACCTGACTCATGACATTCCTTTGACCCCTCTTCTGTCTGTCCTCATCTGTTTTGGAGCTGTGGGGGCCAGAGCTGCACACACCACTCCATGTGCAGTCTGACAAGCGCTGGTGAAGTGAGATGATCACATCTCTCTCAGTTAGCAGTACCCCCATGGATGCAGCTCAGGATCCACTTTGCCTCAGTAGCTGCAGCAGTGCACTGCTGATCTGGTGTCTGTGCGTTGTCTGCTGGGAGCCCTGGGCTCCTCTTGGCAAGGCTGTTCCACAGCTCATGGGTCCTAGCCTGGCTGGGCTCTTTGGTTTTGTGTTCCCAGGTGCAGGACTCTGCACTTCTCCTGCTTGAACTTTACACAGTTCTTGTGGCCCAGTCTTCGAGCTTGTTCCTGTCTCTGAAAGGTCGCTCTCCCTGCCAGTCTGTGCCCCTCAACACCCAGTTCAGTGATGCAGCAAACATGGTGAGGGTGCTTTTGGTCCCATCGTCCAGATCATTTGGAGGAAAGGAGGTACTGAGAGCTTCTGTCTTGCCAGAATTATCTGTAACTTTTTCCCTGTCCTGTCTAGTAATGGGCCTGTGTCTTCCCTGAGATTCTACTTCACTGCTTATGTATCTGATCAATGATTTTTTCTTTTTGGTGTCTCTGGCTAATTCCAGTTCCTGACCTTCATGTGTGCAACTATGCAAACCGTAGCAAGGATTTGTGGTCCCCAGTGGGTACTTGGCCACCTTTCCATTGAGGATGTGCTTCTTTTTTTTTTTTTTTTCTTTTAATAGCACTTGAAAGTTAAATGTTCTTTAATGGCTTTTTTTTTTCTTTTGCATTGATGGTAGTGGGGAATATTTCCACCTTCCATGCCTTGATTTTGAAAGTTAGCATGGGGCTAGGCCTTCACGTACACTTTGCCACTGAGGGATTTTATATATGCATATATATGTGTGTGTGTGTGTGTATGAATGTATGTACACACACACACCTTTATATATATATATTTCTGTTGATAGACTGAGATTTTGTATTTAACTTGCTTGATTAGAATGCAGCAAGAAAATAAAATTATGAATATAGCCTCCCAATAAAGGGAGAAAGAAATGAGTACAATTACATAGCCAAACCTTTTGTGGATGTAATGTGGAATGAAAAATATAATATTTCAGGCTCTACCAATTTTAGCATATTTCTCAGGCACTCAAAAAAATATAAAAAGTGAAACAAATGACAGCGCCACCACAAACAAAAAAAATTCCACAAACAATACCCTCCCAAAGAAAACCTCAAACAACAAAAAACCTTCTGTAGTCTGATCATGATTTTAAGACCTGTTGTCTTCTACAGGCAGGCAACTAAATAGTAGATCTTATGGATCCTGAAACTCTTATTAGCCCCTGTATGTCTTTGGATAAATTTTAAATACCCTTTTCAATAAATGGAAGTATCACAGCTGCATCCAGAAGAGATTTTTGGCTCCAAATGATCTTGCCAGCCAGAGGAGATAGCACTTTAGATTGCTGATTTTTCACATAAGTTGGTTGTAATGTGTAAGGAATGGAATAATCTAATGTAATTTTTAAAAAGTAATCTAAAATAACAAGGGCATTCTACCTTTCATACCAAAATAAATTTACATTGAATCAAACAGATTAAAATGAAATTCTGCAGTTTCAGTTACAACAGCTTTTGCCATTCAGTGACTTTTTTTCCCTGGTTATTTAAAGCTAGCCTTTTGGATACTTCATTCCACTTCTAATGTTCATTTGGAGATCTCTTCTCAAATACTTCACCTTATTATTATATGAATGTTCTTCGCCTGATTACTGCCTGCTAACTGCTGTCTTGATAATGTAAAGGTATTTTCTAAGGAAGCAAATAATTAGTGGGAAAGAGATGTCATGTCTTGTATTAAACTTTCCTGTTTTGTTGAAAAACTGTGAACTTTATTTTACAGCAGCTTTAAAGTATATATACTCTTATATAAAAATCTGACTTAAAAGAATTTCTTATTTGTATTTTACAACTTTTGTGCTACTAAAATGGTATCTTCCATGACTGCAACTGTTATTGAAAAGGTTATATTTCTGTAAGAAGAAGCCTACGGAGAAGTGGAGGAAGATGTTGGAAGATTCTTTTAACTTAAGCACAATAGTATATGATCCCTATATTCCTGGCTAATGCCTAGTTTTGTACCCTAAAGTGCTTAGTACAAAGCCAGAAGTTAGTGTGGCCTTGTCTTAACTCCTTATGAGTGTGACTAATAACTCATGTTCCAGCTAATACTTCCTTAGTTATTTGTGTTAGTGATTAAAATGTACTAGCTGATATCTTAAATTTGAGAACAAGGGTTGTGTGTCAAACCACAAAATGATAAGAGAGTTAGTTAATGACTTGATGACATATTTGAGGTACTTTCAAGGAGAACAGATTTGTCAGAAAATCCGGAACTATATCAAATCAAGTCCATGGAAATAATTAACATACATAGATGTATTCAAAAATGGGATGAATATGTATTAGTTTCAGAAACCCAGTATGTTAGATTACTATGCGTGAATGCTTTGAGGAGAGGTCCCCATGCATCCAGGAATGCTACTAAAGTGATGTCAGCTTTCTAACCTAACAAATTGGATAGAGTTTATTTCCCTGTTTTCAGTGACACAACTCTAGAACATTTTGTTCTGAGAAGCAAAGCATTTCCTAAACAAAAAATGTAGAGTGGGCTCATAAAAAAATGTAAATTAACTTAAACTGTAGTTTTAAGTACTACTAAGAGTACTACATCTACAAAATAATGTAGATGACAGTTAAAATTCTGGGATTATCCTGTCATTGCCAGAAATGTAAGTTTTTAAAGTACTCCAGAATTCAATGTCCATTTTTGTGAGCAAGTAGCACTGCAGTTGCCATCAAGAACAGGAGTGATGGATGTCAGATAAAATGGGAACTCCTGAGCAGGGAATTATTAATCCATTGAAACATCTGTAATGCAAGAATTCGTATAAAAGATTTTGAAAAAATGTATCACAATATATTTTTTATATTTTATTGCATTGGAATCATAAAAAATATTTTGGATGTTACGATTGTTCTTTTATGGTGTCTTATTTATTTGATTGAGACTTTCATTTGTTTCACTTGTTCTCAGGTATCCTGCAAACTCCTTTGCCCCATAACGAGCTCTTACAGTTCATTATATACAACCTGGAAGATAATGGAGCTCATGAAAGAGAAGTCTGCCATTTCTAAGTGGTTGTCTTCAGTGAAGTCACTGCTACCTTTTACCACTCAAGTACCTGCCCACGTTTTTCTTTTGTTGGCTTATCTGCTGATCCAAGAAAATGGAGACAGTCTTCATGATGTACTCCAGGCTACAACAGAAATAGCTAATGTTGATAGTTCTCAGGTAAAGATTTATTTTTAGTAGTTTGGCATTTTTTTCAGGAGCTGGATTGGATTTTGCAGCCTAAAAGGGGCAAGTCTGCCACAGCTTCGTGATCCTAGGTCCAACAAGTGGCTAGGCTGTATTCCCAGTTGGTACAGTATGGATCCCTCCAGCAACAGTGCAGAGATGGTCAGTGTGTTGAGAACGTGCCCTCTGGATCGCAGTCTCACCAGCTGTTGGCATCTGGACACTGCAGTTGCTGATGCAGACTGCCCCTCATCCTGTACAGACATGCATGAGTATACTCTCAGATTGCTCTCTTTAGTATGTCACTTAGAGCAAAATATGTATTGTTTCTCTGTTTTGGGGTATTTTGTGGTTGTTTAGACTTGAGAAGGAGACTGGTTTATTTGTTGATACTATCCAGGAAGCATGAAAATACAACATGAGGAACCTGTAAAGGGGCTACCAAATAATTTCTAACTCCTGGTGACCTTATGAATTATTCTCTATGTACTTTTGTGGTTACTGGAAGACTGCCAAGTCCCTAGTGACATATTTATTCTTGCTTCTTAGAAATATGTTCATAATCTTTGTCTGCTTCAGTACTGAATTCAAGCTAGAATTATACAGGATGCTTAAAGTTTCCTGCATAATCTGAAAAGATAAAGCAGGTTATCTGGAAATAGCTACGTAATGCAGAAGGCATTGTACAGGAACAACCATCGCTTATTTGTAAAATGGGCAGGAGAGAAGTGTTGATTCAGCTTTAATTTATGCCATAAAGATAGGCTTCATTTTCTTCAGCTTTTTTTTTTAATCGCTTTCTTCTCAAATAGTTTGCATGTTCTACAGCACAAGAGTTTTAAAAAGTTACAATTTTGACTGTATTATTTAAATGCATGTTGGAAAGCTGGTAGCATAAAAATCTTATCTCCAGGAAATCTTACCTCCAGGAGATACAAAATCCTGTAAAAAGCAGACAGGTTAGAAGTAGAATGATTTTGCTGGAAAGTAGCACTTTTTACCTCCTACAAGCCATTTAGACCTCTTGTTGAAAGGAAGGGTGTGGAGCTAATCAATGAAAAGGGAAAGAATGTAAAACTTAGAGGTATTGAAAACTGATCTGACTATAACAATGTGATCCTAAGGCAGGAATCAGAAATGCGTCTTCCAGATATATTTTCTCATGTAACTGAGACAGATTTTTGAGGGAAAACACAAAGCTTAAGGAAACTTATAGATGCTTTGTTGACCTTTTTTTTTTTTTTTTTTTTTTTTTTTTTCCAAAGTAGTTATTAAAACTTCAGTTTCTCACTTAGGGAGAAAGCACTTAACTGTGTTCAAACGTCAGGAGTAACCTAAATGAATTCCACTTCACTTACATAAAACCAAAGCTGAGCTGATGTAGAACCACGTGGGTATCTTTTCTTTAACTTTGTTTTTTCTTGAAAATGTTTCTGTAAGTCAGCTTTCAAAACTATTATGAGTGGTACACCTCAATTGTGAATAGTTTGACATGTCCACTAAATAGTTTGTAACCAGGGATCCAGGTTCCATTCTTTGTAAATTAATTATTCTCTAGGAAAAGGGTAGGTAAGACATACATCTGCCCTGTCGTGGGATCCTTTCTTTGACTTCTGATCCAAGCTGCTGCAAGCAGGGCAGATTTCTTCTTGTGCCTAACTAGCTGTGTAAAAATGACCAAGATAGCTCCTGGTGCTCTGAGAGTGGGTTTCTGTTTTTGTGGACTGTCTCTGACCTGTTTTGTTGCATTTGGGTCTTTGAGTTGGATGATGAATCAGTGGCATATTACAGAAAGGGAAAGGAATAATGCTTTGTTTATTAACTATTTGGTATAGTTGCTCAAAATGCAGTTTAATAGTCATACAAGAAAAGAAGTAACTTGCTGAAAAAATACCACTGAAGTAATATGGTACCTTAGCAGAATGCCCTGAAGCCTGACTGTAGGGAATGACTGTTGTGAATTTCACTGGATTAATCTAAAATAGCTCCTGTCCTGGTTTAGGGCAAATTTTGGGAGGAAACCTCCAAATGGGATCCCTCCAAAAAGCAGATTCAAGCGGCCCCTCCCTCAACTGGTCTGGGAGAAAGTTTCCTTAGAGAAAAGTGGAAAAAACTGCAAGCATAAAAAATAAATAATATTATACAATTAAACCTCTCACCATCCTGAAGAGAGATGGCAAAATTGAGAAAGTCCTTGCTGTGGGTTGTAACTCAGCTCACCCAATCTCTCATCAGTCCCTCCTGTGCTGGAAATGCCATCCCAGGCCCCAGTGGGCGACAGGTGTGAAGTCTGGGTGTTTTTCTGGGTTTTTCAGTCCAGAACAGGTTAAAACAGTTCCAAGAAAAAGAAAAAAAGACAGTTCAGGGAACTTCTCTGCCTCAGCTAGCTAAAAACTAACTAAAAGCAAAGGAGAGCTCTGTCCCACAGTCTGTGCTGCAGACAGCACAGTCCAGAAGCAGAATGCAGAGGAGTGAGTGCAGTTTCTGAGTACAAACTCCACGCTTCTTCTTTCCCCCTTTTGCTGTCAGAACTAGTCTTAAAGGTGTAGAACTTAATACCCAGCATAAACAGAACAGGCAGCTGGGGATATAAGCATCATAAAGTCACCCCAGGACAGCTCCACTGACTTCAAATGAACAGCTTTAGAGACAAATCAAGGAGGAAGTCAGCAGAATGACAGAAGCTTTAGACAGATACAGGGAGAGTGATGTAAACTGAAGTTGCATGTGTACAGCATTATGTGAGTGGGTTTTTCTGCTTCATTTATTCTTATTTTAAGCCAAAGGTTTTGTTCACCAGGACAGTAAGTACATATCCTGTTGAGCTAACCATGGTGGCCAGAATACCTTAGAATTAATAAACATTCTAGGCTCATGAAAAAGTCCTCCCTGGTGCTGGGAAGCATGGATTTTGTCCAAAGGCAATGAGAAGATGAAGTTCAGACTTCATCCTACTTTTTGTTTCCCTTGCGATCAGCAGAGGTCGATGTGAATTAGAAACCACTGCAGAAGTGCAGAACTCCACCTGATTTATTGATGCTTCATTACTGGCTCACATTTTGTCAGCTGATAAGGCATGTAGATGGAGAGTTTTTAGTTTTTAAAATTATTGTGGGCTTTAAAATACTTTCCTGCAAAATATGTAATGTAATCAGATATCTTTGTAGTAGTATCACATAAAGCAATCAGTGTAATTGGTCATATAGCCGATGTTCTGCTGAGTAGTATTTGAAAATTTGGCCTGGGAAAAATAGTGTGCTTCATTGGAATGATGTTTCTGTTTCTAGTCCTCAGTTAAGTGCATCCAAGGATACCATATTCTCCAGTTAGCAATATTTAATGCATTTCTATCTTTTAAATGACATATTTTACTCCAAAAGATTTTAATGCTTTGAAACTTGACCTGTCTGGCTCATTTGAGCTTGGCATCACCTGGCATCTGTCTTGTCTCTGACAAGTTGTTTTAGTTCTGAGTCTGCTTCATGGCTCCCTAGAGATTATTACAGTGTAACATTACACTGAAAAATTATCACATTGTTTCTTGTAAGTTCAATGCTCTCTCTGAGGCAGAGGAATTACCTTAGACTTGTCTTTTTCTTGCAATAACCGTTCAGCGAGAGAAAGCATTGAAGCTCCTGGATGGAGGATATAACTGATTACTTTAATGAACTCAGTCAGCAGCGTGAGTGGCAACTGACATTAACATATTGATGGCAGAGTTATACTTCAGGAATTGCTATATTTGGTTCTGTGTTTTATTCAGTTCCACAGAAATAAATGGTGCTTTATAAAAGATGGTGGAAGTAAGTGGTTAGAATGTAAGTTAATAAAGTGAAAAACTCATCACAACAAACTTGTTAGACATTTTGAATCTTCAGTTCTTTAGGGTACTTTCTGAAGGATGCAGTGGAAGGTGGTGTGCAGCATAGTAGTTAGAAGGCTGTTCTGAAGAAAAAGGACATCAGAGGACAGATATAGAAAGAAGAAAACAAAAAGTGGCTGTTAAGTCCCATCTTATTTTTAGGCAGTCACATTTCTATTAACTTGAATCTGTTCCTTTGGTGTTAATGGCACTTAAACACTCAGTTTAAAGCCAGATATTTGTAATGGATATATTGTGAATTCTTGGAATCATGTCCAAATCAAAGAAAACTCGGGCTAGAAGTTTACTAGCTACTACTTCAGCACTTAATGTTGCAGAAGTTAAATGTCTAAAGGGAAAAATTAAGAAGTGTCTACTTTGGAGCCACTGTGAATTACCTGTACTCCAGCAGAGTATATAGAAATGCTGAGATGTCGTGGTGAAGGTGACAGCATGAAAAGAATTGTGTGGTGGGGGTTTTTGTTGTTGGTTGTTTGGGGTTTTTTTAAGTGATCTAGACAGTCATGAATTCTGTTGCTAGTGAAATTCCATTACTTTGTTGTTCACAAAGGGGCACACTGCTTGTAGCCATGGATATTGAATTGGAAAGCCACAGGTAATTCCTGTGCAAAGTCTAGCTGAGGAATTGTGTTTCAAAATGAAGCAGAGTCAGGAAGAGAGATCGCTTTCATGTTAATTCCAACTCTTCACAGAGCTCACTAACAGTAGCTCCTGTTTTTCACACTGAATGTTGTTTTTATAAGGAGTCTATTGTTTAAACTTATGGAGCACTTAAAAACCATCACTAAGTTTAAAAATTATTACCATAGTCGATCTTGCAGAAATTGTTCTGCTTATGCTTTATTTTTGTTTCGGTCTTTTTTTCCTACCCTGTCCTTGAAGAGAGGCTACAAAATGTTTCTCTACATGTATCTCCTCTTTACCCACTGTATGGAAGCCTTTTTATGATGCAAGATAATGGTTTTAGCTGAAGCATTTTGAAGTAGTGGTTCTGAACTTTCACTGTGAAAGAAAGCCCAGAAGAATGTTATCAAGGCTGAGGAATGAAGAGTAGTAGTATATGGGCTCTTAGGCTTTCTGAAGTCAAATTGCTGCACAGGTGTCGTAGGTTTGGAAAGAGCATGTTATTCTATTCCATCTGAGTGGAGCAGAATTGCTTATCTTTGCCCAAATGGGTCAGTGTTGCTTATCAGATGGTGGAGTGCTACTTAACCTCTCTTCATTGTTTCACTACCCCCATGGGGATATCTTCTGCTAATGAACCATTAAGAGTTCATCAATGACATGACACACTACATTGTACTATTGTAAAATGCTCCACACAAGGAGGAAGAGCCAAACCATCTTAACCTAGATAAAAAGAAGCCACAGTACCACTAGTTGTCCAGTTTTCCACCAGATCCCTGGAAGAAGACCAGACCCATCTCACCATTACTAGACCCTTTTTCTTTAACGAGACCATCTCTACTCCAACAGAACCACATCTGCCACTCCAGGAGGACTTACTTTGGGCTGCTTCCAACACCCTGACCAACAGAGTGTCATGTTGTATTTCTGACTCTGTCAGAGTTTTCTAAGATTTCTTGTTTGTTTGTTTGCTTGCTTATTCTTCTGTACTAAAACATCGGTATTTTTTAAAATAGATATCCCTAGTAAAGAACTGCTATACCTATTCCCAAAATCTTTGCCTGACAGCCTTTTAATTGCAAATTTATAATAATTTAGAAAAAAGAGGAAGGGGTTACATTTCAAGAGAAACACCAGCCCTCCCTGGCAGATACCTGTCTATCTAAACCAAGACAACAGGCTGCAGGGACACATGAAGGACTTAATACAGTTTTTCTAACTGGGTGAATTGTCTTGTGCAGAAATTGTTATTATACTCTGTGAAACCCTTGTGCTGCAAGGAGAAGAAATTAAATCATCTGACTGAGGTCACTGGTAGATACAGCACAACATCTGTTACTGTTATTTGAAGATTATGAATATTTAGAGGACGTGCATTCTTTATGACCTTCCAACTGCTGGAGTGAACTATTTTAGTGGTAAATTACACCTTCTGGGAAATTAAGCTGAAGATGCATTATTTTATGTTCTTTGGGTTTGGGAGTGCATTAATACCCAAAAATGTAAAATATATTTTTATTGATGTAAAAAACATGTTTAAGGATATGTTGAACAGAATTTGGCTCGTTCCGGTAGTGCCTGATGCTTTTTTTCTTTGATTCATTATGTAAACTTCAGTGAGTAGCTGTAGGGAAAGAATCATGTCATAGTCTGAGCTTCTGGACAGACTCTTCATGATTGTAACTTACTGATTAGAATCCTTCTAGAGTACACGAAACTTTTGAAAACCTATCTTCTGTTTTCTAAAAAGTCTTTCTCATTTTTGAGAGAAATTTATAGTTTTATAAAGAAAAACTTAGCTACATTTATGCACTTATCTGAAAAACCTATTCCTTCATTTGTCTGAATTGTCCAGTAATCTTGTTGTGTTCATTGAAGCAAGAAATGCCTGAGTAATGTATGCTTTCAGAAATCTCATTTCACTGTCTTACCTACTGGGCAACTAGGCTGATGATTGATCTGCCAAAATTCAGCCCAGAAATGGAACCTGCTAGTCTCCTCTATCTTCTGTTTTTGAAAAAGAGTTGTCCCGCAGCTCAGAAAAATGAAACCATTCCACCAAATGGCACAGAATGCTTCTCAGGTGCATTTATTAAATAATACCATTTTGTCTCACATGTTTAGTTTTATTTAAAAAGGGAGAATTGTTGAAAAAACTCAGCATCATTTCTGTCATGAAAATTAGTTTTGAAACCAAAAAACATTATGTCAAAACCCTTCTTCAGATTCTAATGGCAGTCTTGACCGAACTTGTGCATCCTCTGGTACCATGGGGAATCCAGAAGGCAGTGTTGACAGGCAGCACGCATTCCATTTTGAAGCTGGTTCCTGCCTATTGGGAGCTAGTGAATTGTCATATCAGCTTTGTGGAACTGTTACGCCCTTGATGAAGATGTAGCATAAATTTAATATTGAAATTAATTCCAGCATTGTTTGTCCATTATATGAGGGAGATGGAGAGGGGAGCAGCTTCACTGTACCAGAACATTTTGGAGTTTTTCCTAATCTTACGATTGAAATATGCAGTTCAAAACAAACAGACTTTAAATGATAATACTTTTAAAGAAGTTTCTAACTGTCTTTACAGTAGCACATGCATAAACATTTCCTGAGAATTTTGTAAATCAAACTTAGTATCTGTTTACTACATGTTAGTGTAGAAGTCCTTGTAGAACTTTGATTTAATATGTGTTTACTGTAGAATAAACTTTGTTACAAGATAATTAGTATAGAGACAGGACTTGAAATGAGCTTTCCATCACAGCTGATGAAGGCAGGGCTTAGACAGACTTTAGAGGGTTTAAATGCTGTTATAACTAAGGATTGTGTATATAATTTATTTTTAATATAATTTGATCTCACTGCTGATGTGTAGTCTAGTGTAGCTACAACTGAAAAAAATGAAGGATGTAGTCTGTTGACTAGAGAACTAGCTTAGGATGAAGCTGAGTTGCCAAAGAACTTGCCTCGGGAAAGAGGAAGGGGTACTATAGGAAGAGACTGGAAGTGAGCAGCTTAGGTAAGGATATTGATCATTATAATAACATATCTGTCATCTCTCCTGCTGTCTTATATAGCCTGTTTGCCCAGCGTAGCATTTATCAGGGATGGATATGATTTGAAGAATTGACAAAATCCTCTTATCCTCTGAGCAGAGAGCCTTCCAATTATTCTGCTGCATATGAAACTTTTTGGATAATTTTATTAGAAGACATTTCTTCCCCATTCATGTGTTAACAGTTGCATGAAAAACATGTATCAGTGGAGGAGCATGTGTGACCTCCTTGAGAATTTTGAAACTTAACCAAAACTTACCGTGGTGCAAGTTGCTGTGTTAGGATTAATGATTACCCCTACCCCAAAGATACCCGATGCCCACTGCTGAAAACCCATCACCCTGCAGTTTACCTTGTATCATTCAAAGATTTAGGTAACAGTAAATCAGGGGATACATTTTTTCCTTGACACTCAAGGTGCAACTGGTGCCCTAAAATAAAACTGCTTTCCTCTGTCAGGTCTCCTAAATTCAAGGGAACTTTTTGTCTACCTCTATTATTTGGTTTCTGCTTAACCTCCCTGTTACCTAAGGCTTAATTTAACCAAAACAGGTTCTTGCTTGAAGGATGTTGAGACTTTGGCACTCAAGTCTGCTTTTGGGTGCTCTTTATTCAGGAAGTTAATTTTAGTTTTCTTCCTGTATAGTAATGCTCATATTTTTCTCTCAGGCAGTGTTATTGTCTCTTTAGCATGTGTAAAGAGGGGAAATAGAACTGCACAGACTAACTTAAACAAATCATTACGGTTAAGGAGTGGGAAGAAAAGGTCGGGCAGCAAATGAAATGTCCTGCTTTGAGTGCAGGTATCACTTTTCTGTGTTTCAATGTTAATGCAGACATTAACATTTAATCTTATTGCTGAATTTTAACTGGGACTAGAATTTATGTTAATCAATTCTGCCATGTGCTTAGAGAAGTGGTATAACTTACTTCCCCCATGCCCTTTTCTGTTTTAAAGAATATCATGACAGCAGGAAACATCACTGTTTTCAATACTGTTTTGTTGATAAATATTGCCAACAAGTAATGTGAAAAAACTTAGGTCTAACCTAGCCAAAATTGGGGCACAACAGAAACTGTGAAACTGCCCAACTTTTCTTAAATCCGGAAGGTTAAAAGAAAGGGGAGGGAGGTTGCCAGTGGGAAGATGCTTTCAGTTTGGGTGTGAAAATCCATTCAAATGAATACTACTCTAAATTTTCAGCTTCATTTATTGATTGTGCTTGAAATATTTGCATAAAACCAGTCCTCTTTCTAGGCAGGTCATAGGGTGATGACTGATTCTATAGAAGGTAGACAACAACCTTGAGAAATAGAGAAGGAGGAAGACGAGTCAATTCCACAAAAATCTGGAATATTTTTGGTTTATAAAGGGATTTGTTCTACTTAAGAATGTCAAATACTTTGGAAAATGGAAAAAAGTAATGCATTATAGTTAATTAATTAGGTGGTAAATGCAGATTCCAGAATTTAGTTTAAGTTTGTGGAAGTACCAATTTACATTGTTGAACAGTAAAGATAGTGATAACTTGTAGAATAAACAGTATTATTTTTGGTCTCTGATTTGGAACCAGAACAGAGCCAAGTATGCAAAATCCCAGAGCAGTTGAATTATTAATTATTATTCTTCATGTGGATTGAGACAGATCTTTTTACAGTGAAAAGTGTTATCATTTGCCCATGTAAAAATGCATGTTGAAACAAATGTAGCAGAATTTTTCATTTTTTTTACTTATATCTGTATAAATCACTCACATATATATATATATAAATCTCATATATTAATAGCGTATATATTTGTGTGTCTCTGTGTGTGTTTTGAGTAGTCATTAAAAAATGACATCATGGGTAAATTTAAGATTAGATTTAATCACACAGTGATAAGAAGGTGAACAAGAATAGACTGTAGCACCTGCTGGTGTGAAAATACTGAAAATCTGATTCCCAAAAAGGGAATGCGGATATATAAATTTCCTTTACTTTATTGTGACTTCAGCAGCAGATCTCTGGAAGTTTTGTACCATATAGTAAAGAATGCAATAAATTATATTGAAATTATGTGACAGGTTTGTCATATATACAGGCAGAAAAAAACCTGTAAAAGGTATGATTTTCTAGTATGTTGGAATAAGTTCATTGTCTTTTCTAAGGTGTCATGTTGGCAAATTTTGGCAAATTCCAATTTATTTCGTGCATTTGTTCTATTTTAGGTCCCAAATCTGATCCCAGTTCTGATATTTAAATTGGGAAGACCTTTGGAGCCTGCACTTTACAGGGAGATATTGTATACATTGCCTGCACTTGGTGTACATAAGGTCAGAATAAAGATTTTTAGTAAAATGAAAACTGTATCAATAAAAGGTCATATTTTTGTTAAAATTATTTAGACTGAGCAATGTATATCTGTACATTGCTTAACTGATTTTTAAGCTTCTGCATTACTTTGTAATATTTTGGTTGGGGTATGATATTTGTTTTAAAGTGAAATGTACATTGCACTTTACCGTCTACACTGTGTGATCATTATATATGTCATGAGAGGATGCTCTTGGACTTGTTATTTGCTAAAGTTTTTTGGAAAATGACTTTCAATTTATTTCTGATATTGCACTTGGATGGTTTTTCCTCGTTGTGCTTGGCTGTGAAGTAATGATTTGCAAATTATTCTTTGTCCTTGGACACATAAAATAACAAAAACACTTGGTTAAAAATTTCTTCCAGGTTTGTGTACCTCAGATTCTGCGTGCCATATACATGCTGGGGAGTACACCTAAGCTCAGAGCAATTGCCTCACGGCTGATGACATCATTATGGGAAAGACAGGTTAGAAACTTCTTACAGTGTCACTGTAGTAAGTCCAGTTGAAAAACTTCGTTACTGCTAACCAAGGAAGAAAATAATTGTGGGACATTGCTTTTACTAGTATGTCAACACTATGAAGTAAATGGTGTTAATGGTGCCTATACTGATCTTCTAGTGGAGTATTTCAATAGTGTGTCTTTCATGAAACTTTCTTGTCATTTCATGACATCTCAAACTGTGATTAGGAAAAAAAAATTGTTTGAAGGATGGCTTTCTGCTTTTCATTATGTGCAGTAAGAACAAAACCTTAGCATTGTGGTTTAACCCCAGCCAGCAACCATGTACCGCACAGCCACTCACTCACACGCCCATCCACCAGTAAGATGGGAGAAAAATCAGAAGGGTGAAATGAAGAAAGCTCGTGGGTTGAGATAGACAGTTTTATAGGAAAAGCAAAAGCCGTGCACACAAGCAAAACAAAACAAGAAATTAATTCACTGCTTTGCATGGGCAGGCAGGTGTTCAGCCATCTCCAGGACACAGATCATGTGCTGTGGTGGTTTGGGAAGACAGATGTCATCAATCCAAATGTCTCCCCCTTCCTTCTTCCTTCCACTTTATATGCTGAGCATGATGTTGTATGGTCTGGAATATCCGTCTGATCAGTTTGGGTCACCCATCCTGGATGTGTCTCCTCACAGCCTCGCAAGCATCCCCAGCTTCCTCACCAGCATGGAGTATGAAAAGCAGAAAAAGCCTTGGCTGTGTGTAAACCCTGCTCAGCAATAACAAAAACATCTCTGTGTTACCAGCCCTGTGTTCTGCTCAAATATAAAACACAGCCCCATACCAGCCATTGTGAAGAGCAACTCTATGCCAGACAAAATTAGCACAAGTTATGTACAGTAATCTGCTTCTGAATTTTTTAAAGATGCCATAGAGACCTGGTCGGCAAAAGCCAGTTCAATCTCAATGTAGCATTAGAGCCAAATAATGAAGAAAAAAAAAAAAAAAAAGGTATGCAATATTTAAAATCAAAGTGGTACGTAGAAGTCCTTTAGAAGTGCTACCAATTGAAAATCCAGTCACACTTTTAAAGCTGTGATGATAATTTTTTAATGAAATCTTTTCTAGGATCGAATTTACCCAGAACTGCAGAAGTTCTTGGCGATGTCTGATGTGCCCTCTCTGTCTGTTGACAAAGATGCTCAATGGGAAAACCTGATTGCTAAAGCTGCTTGTATAAGAGATATATGTAGGCTGAGGTAAGTGCAAGTGTTACCCATCTTATGTCATAGTAAGGGAAAAGAGTTGTTTTCAGAAAAACTGCATCATTATTTTTACTTACTCTATTACGTTAATTGTGAGTAATATTCTATTATATTAATTGTGAGTAATGTTTTTCTAGTTGAGACACTGACTCAGCCGTCAGTGTCTGACACAGACTCAGCCGTTGCTAATCTGAGCAGCTACTAAGTTTGGTCTTTTCTATTATGGCTGATATAACACACATATAAATGCTGTTAAAATTAAATTATCTTCATCCTGGAACAGAAGATGCATCCTATACTGGTCCAGGGTAGAAACTTCAGGCCTAACACTTCCAGATTAGAGAAAGGGAGAGATGAAACAGTAGAAGAAAGAACTAATGGTCTCTCTTTGATCTATTCAAAGAAAGATAGAATTGTTTTTCTGAAAACCGTATTTTGTCACCTGTGAATTTTTGGTCTTTATTCAGATAAAATACCACAGAAAACTGTTGTACAAGTCTAACTGGATAACACATTGAACCTTTCCAGCTCTAGCAAGTCACGAATACCACTGCTTGATTATAATTCACGACTCCTGTAAAGTGTATTTTTAAATGCATTAGTATTTACTGCCTGGTTTTATGCACACCATATCATCTTTTATACTGGTTACCTATCTTGGGTTCCAGTTTTCACTTTCCTCCTTGAAGGTCAGCTACTAGCAGCTGAGAGGATTCATATATCCTTTAAGTATCAACTGAAAACAAGTTCTTAAAGAAAATACCTTTTCCTTTACCTCTTCAACCTTCTTCCATTTTGCCCAACAGTATTTTTCAAGAATTTTTTTAAAAGTGAAAAGCGAGAGAGCACCTGTAATATTCTTTTTGCCAGGTAAGTGGTATAGCTGGAGTTCAGGTGTATGCATATTCTTCATGCATTTAGAAATTATTTGGAAGAAAATGTGAGCAAATAGATAAGTCACAATTTACCACGCATATAAATCACCTACCAGATACCATTTACCAGGATCTCTTACAGAGATGATGGTATGGGGAACTGTTGAACACCTTGCCCACCACAAACCCATAAAACTGAATGGATAGTTAGAGGACTGGAAATCTAAAACAGCCCATGCAGTCACAGAGGGAAAGACAAGTGGCATTGCGGCAGGAAGAAAAAACAAAAAAGGAAAACATAATTATCTTATGTAAGAGGGACAGAAAGCATTTAGTGCCAGAATCTCCACCAATACACATTAGGCACTATTTGCAGGAGGCTGCAACAAAGAATCATAAAATAATGACTTTAATAGTGCATTTGGACTTTCATTCTCAATCCCTTCTTGAATGATGTAATCTTTTAGTGAACACTATATGCTTAAACAATGCCATCTAAAACTTAACCACTCTGTGATCTTTCATTTGAAACTTTATGCCTGCTGATTAAATTCCCTGTGTCACTCAGCCTTTAGAGCACCCTATAATATCCTCCTTGTATGTTTTTTTTGATGTGTGAACTCCCAGTTTAAGGCAGTTTTAATTGTCACTTAAATAGAACCAGCACTTAATAGATACTTGTGTATAAATTATAACTTATGTGTATATGTGAATATTGCCTTCTATTTTCATTTTTTTTTTCTTTAGACCATACCAGCATGGAGCAGACATGTTAGCTGCAATTTCCCAGATACTAAATGAATGCACAAAACCTGATCAAGCTTCACCTGCTGCCATAGTATTACAGGGTCTATGGGCACTTTGTGAGGCTGAGGTAAGATTAAATTGGCTTGTCCTTGTGTTTTGAGTTTTGCTTGTGGTTCATGAACTTTTTTCCCCAATTGGCTTTTTTTTAAGAGTACATTGAGTTGCTGAAGAATATCTTTTTCTTCTGACAAATTTAATTCCTCTCTTCCAACATAAGTTAATAGTTCTTGGGAAATTGTACTGTGACCTTCTCCCACAGCAGATAAGTCCTTCAGTGTATGGGCTGAAATTTTAAATCGGTTTTGCAGTTTATTGCAAAGGCATCCTTCTGTGCATCTTTCCTTGAGATTTGAAAAGGAAGACTAGTATATAATTCTGATTGTCTGAAAAGCACTTAAATAATGTAATTTTTGTAACTTCTTACTGGCCTGCCCTGCAGTGTCTCATTCATAGAGAGTACCAGGTAGGGAGTGAAATCACTAGCAGCCGAGAGGCTTCTCTTTTGCCATAATGTGTTCATTGGTGACTGATGCAGAGGACAAATAAGCTTTGGGACAAGATGCCCAGAGAGATTGTGCTGTGTCCTTCTCTGGAGATTTTCACGTTGTTTTTGGATACAACTCTGAGGAACTGGATCTGATCTCATTGTAACCTTGCTTTGAGCATGAGGCTGGGCTGGAAGTATCCCAAGGTCCCTTTGAGCCCAAATAGTACTGCGATGCTACAATATCTCTAAGTTAGGAGACAAGGCTCTTTGTTTCCACATCCCAGACAGTGATATCCAGGTGTTGTGATGCAGGCACAGACATGCTGTAAATCTGCTACTGACAAACTGTACTGTACAGGCCATCGGAGTAGCGAACTAATTGCATCCTGCAGGAGTTTTTGATTACCCATTCTCTGCCAAACAGCAATTTTATGTTTATCCACCAGTACACTCTCACTGCAGTGTTTACTGCAGTAAGGCCAGCCATTGCCATTATTTAAAATCACTTAGCAGTTCAAGAACAATACAGTGAATCATCCATAGATATCTGTACTCAGCATGATTAAAAATCTTCAGCAATGGCTGCTTAGAAGCAATTTATTTAGGGTAATTTTTTGCTTGCCTCTGATGTGAAGTTTGGCTCTTTTTAAGGTCACATAGATTCCTTGATCTGGCCATGGTATTGGATTAGTGTTTTTTCCAAGTTGGATTATATTTAGGCTTTGTCGTGCAAAGTAGGAGTTACATATGTGATAGATTTCACTTCCTAGTGTAATAGCCTCATTTGAGAGCACATGTATACTGTACCACTGTTGAGGACTGGAAGGCTAAGACTACTCAGGATGGAAGGAAGGAGAAAAGGAAGGATTGATAGACAGACTTCGTGGACGTTATCAATTTTTCCTGTCCAAATTAAACTCGCTTTATTTCCCCAACTACAGTGTAATGTTCTGGGAGACCAAATCTACCAGCTAGCTATTCCGAAACTTTAACAGGGAATTCTCTTGTGGTTTGGCAAATTGGGTAACCATTTGGGTTAAGTAATTTAGTCTGTCTCTTATTTAGACTGTAGTTTGCAGTGCAGAAAGGACATAATCATAGAGATTGGTTTTGTTTTGGTGTTTTCCGTCCCTACTACTGACTTAAGGGAAAGGGATATAGTCTCTGAGCTTTTCCATATGCAGCTGCTTAGATGTAGGATTTTAAAGAGCACCAAACTTCCAGTCAGCTTCTGAACCAGAATAATAAATTATGTTTTGATATGTATAGTGTTGACTCAGTTGATGATGGAACCCTATACACTATGTGGCTTTGTCAGGACTGAGTTCTGAGAGTCTCAGAAAGGCTCCCTTGTTAAAGTAACGCGACAACAAAATGTGCTATAACATTCATTTCTTTTTTTGGTTGACTCTTGTGTAAGACTAGTTATCCATTCTGCTGACTGTAGTAGTTGTTTTGTATAAAAGTAGTGGCTTTATTCAAAGTGCGGACTACATGATGAGTGTTAAGTGTATAAACTTAGCTTTTGCAGGACTTGCAAGAAGGGCTGGCTGCTTCTGTCCCCTCTTTTTTTTTTGGTAGGTGTAACAAAAGGTCTCTAACAAATAATGCTCAGTGACTTGCACATCAAAAATGGAAAAAAAAATCCCACAGTTCTTGTCAGATCATATTTCCTGTTTCTTGGCATGTAATTTGTTTTTTCCCCCAGTGATTTCAACAGAAGCTAGTGTACTTTATATGAGGCTGTCCTGGCATCTAATTGATTTCATGTATCAAGGACAGTATGTAAGCCAAGAAACATTCAAGAATAAAATTTCTAAGTGTAGTGTTCTCTTTCAACAGAAGCTAGTATACTTTATATGAGGCTGTCCTGGCATCTAATTGATTTCATGTATCAAGGACAGTATGTAAGCCAAGAAACATTCAAGAATAAAATTTCTAAGTGTAGTGTTCTCTTTCCATTGAAATATTGTTGTTCTCTATTTTTCTCCTAAGGTTTCTCACCCTTTTAGGGCAGTAGTTGACCTGAAGCAAAAGTGCTTTGTCTCTCCTCAGCATCTGTAAAATTTAGCTTTTAGTTTTTCCCCATCTAGCAGTCAGTGTTTTTTGCAGTGGCAAGCTTGCTATTTTAAAATAAATTTTGAAAATACAAGAAAACATTAATGTAAACCAAAATGTATTGTACCAAAAGCACTGTGTGATTGTTAATATCTCCAGGTGACAATGATATGTTAATTTAAACAAACCAGAATGAAAAAAACTCACATGACAAAAAATGAAAACAGACTTAAGAACTTTTACCAAAGTATGACACTAGCATGTCTAGATCTGTAAACACAAATTTTTCAAATAGCACCGATCCTTTTTTTTTCAGACAGTAATTGGCATACTAGTGTTGTACAGTTCTCTTATATTGCTAGTTTTCTAGAGTATTTTGCATTTGCAGAGGACAGCTTTGTTGAGCTGAACAGTGTCTATGGAATCAGTGGGCTTTTCCTTGGGGATTCATGACTAGCAGATAAATTTCATCACAAGATATTTATCACAGTTTCCCACTCCTCCAGGAAGACACCATGTCAAGGTTATTACTGCTCTTATAGCCTTTCTTTATTTACTGTGGGGTTTTATGATGTGTAAAGTACCAGTTTCCAACTGTTCCCATCTCCCTGTTCTGTCAGTTTACAGTACGTCATTTGGTAGGAGTTTTCTGTAGGGTGGCTGTTAAGTTGCTAGTCTAGAAAATACCATCTGAGAAGGAACTGTATATTCTTAAACTAAATAAGAAACTTATCTTAGGATGGTGTCTATTCTTTAAGGCCTTTTTCCACCTCTTAGCTGAAGTTGGAGAATATGTGTTACTATAGGAAAGAAAGAAATTAAACATGCTTGGCTAGCTAATGATTTGTTAGTCTTCCTAAATTACAGGATCCAATCCTACAAATGCACAACTTCTTTTCTCTACATAGTAATAGATGTTGTGTTTTCCAGACAACTAGTTCATTACAAATTTAACATTTCTAGATAGTTCAGGAGGAACTTCAGTGCTAATAGATATGTCTGTCTTTCTGAACATTGGAAGACCTTTTTTCTTATTCTTGCTAACAGTCTGTTTTGAAAGAATGGAAAGAGAGGTATCATTTTCCCTTGGAATGTTACCAGATGAGGTCTTTCTAGCCATCAGTGGTTGTTACCATAGAAACACACTCATGGGTTTGCTATTCCTGAAATGGATTCAACTTAAAATACATCTTTGGTTTTTTAAACAGCACCTTGAATGTGTTTTACACTCGCTGAAGTGACTGCTTAATTTGGCAATTACCTGCAGAGATACAAAGCATTCTGTTTTTCCAGTGCAGAATAATATTAAAACTACCTTTCTCAATGCCTTTGTGGAATATCTTCATAAACATACCTTTATTTGATTTCATTACACAGATCAATTTGTATTTCTCATTGTCTTTGTTTTCTGTTACTTTGTTGTAATTTTTTACGCCTGAAACACATTTTCATGGCATTTTCTCAGACTTGTAAGTCTTGATTTGCAGTTTTTTTGCTATAGAAGGCTGGACATTATACTTTGCTTTGCCATTGATAATTTAAAATTTTTGTCTAGACTGGTTCTGAGCATACATGCTTTGGGGTTTTTCTTTGTGTTGTGGTTCTGTGGGGTGGGTGGGGTAGGGTGAACAGGGTTATAGTTTCTTGAGGGTTTTGGTTTTGTTTGTTGGGGTTTTTTCTTATTTGGTTTGTGTTTTTTTTCCTGTTTTGTACTCTTTTTTGTTGCAGTGGATCCTGAAATCTGAAAGACAAGTAGTAACAACAGATAAATTATAGGCAGAATTATTTTAGGTATGGTGGCAAAATTCTGAAATGTTAAGTTCTCCACACCTGGCATCATTAAGGTTTGATGAAATACTCCATGGAAATTACTTGTTTTCAGGAAAATAAATGGCTCATTACCAAGAGAAAGCCTGGGTAACTGAAAACCTCTCTCAAGGAAAAAGGAGAAAGTTTTAGTTACCAGTATTGCTGTCTAGTCAACATGCCTGAGAAACTTGACTGCTGCTTTTTATGACTTCTGTGTAATTCTTCAGCTAGAACTGTACCACTGACTGAGCATCTTACAGACTTTTTCAGTGCCTGGAAATGCAAAATGTTGTACTGACTGCTTGTTGAGCTGTCATGCAGATCTTTGAAGGTGAAAAGAAGCAGGGTGAGAAGTGTGTTGTTTCCAGGAAGGAAGGAAATTATGTATCCTGGAAGACCAATTATGTATCCTCTTGTGCTCTAGTTCTAGTGTAAATGAGTTCAGTATTAGGTATTAGTGTTTAGTATTTATTGTAGTTTGACAATTTCCGACGGTTTCTGGATTCCTGAACTTCTGTGCTTTGCATTTCTTCTGCAAATTTTTTTGGCTTTTCTTGTTTTTAAAGATTAAAGGCATTTTGTTTTGGAGGGCTTCCAGCAAAGATAGATTCCTCAGTGGCTTCCTCTGATTTCATCCTATTTAATTCCCAGAGACAGCTTGCATTTTAGCTAATTTGACCAAGTTAAGTAGAGCGCTGGTATGGTTTGAAGATACATGTACAGCTCTGTGTCTTGCTAACAGTGTGTTGTTTATTCCTACTGGTAGTTTCTTTCCCTGGTGAAGTACTGTGCAGTATTACTGTGTTATGTCAGTTGACGTACAAGTGAATTTTTAACATGCTTGCTTTTTTACTTTTTATGAACTGTATATTAATTTCTGTTCTCAAGAAGGAGGAGCAAGAACCAGCACTGGAAAGAAATGTTGTTTAAGTGAAGTTGGAATAACTGTCAGTAATGATGCCTCCCACTTTGCTTGCAGGTTGTTTGCATCCGTTCTACATGGAATGCTCTGTCACCAAAGCTGGGTTGTGATACAAGACCACTCATTTTAAAAGCACTGAATGAATTGTTTTCCCTGGTTCCCTCATTAACAGTGAATACAAATGAATTTGAGGTAGGTACTTATGGACTAAGAGGAGTCTTCTTTTACTATACCTTTGTATATAACTTTTACATAAGCCTGCTTGATTCTGATAAAATTGCACCCATTGCCTAGTTCAGATTTGTGAAATGTACATTTCATACAATTTTACAGTTTTCGCTTGCATTAGTGAGTCCTGGGAGATAGATGGGAAATTCCAGTGCGAGGTTAATCCATGGTTTCCCTCTCACATGTGAGGACATGTGAATATGTCTGGAGTTCAAAGCTGCACCCCTTCCACTTTCCTAGTTCAATGTATGTTGATGTGGCAGTAAGTTGTTTCAGGTAACTGCCTCTCTTTCAACTGCTTATTTGGTCAAAGAAAACATAAATGCATATTTCCTTTGCTTTTCTAGAAATTCAAGGCTCAAGTTATCAGCTTCCTTTGGAACAATACCCAGAACGAGGTAAGTGATATAATTGAAAACATTAATTTCTGATGTCAGCAACAGGATATTAAATTTTGTACTTTCCTGTCAAGAAAAGTAATCTCATTTTCTAATAGGGTTTTGTTCCTGTTGCTTAACACTGTTTCTAAAGCAATGTACTACACATAAAAGGTGGTAACTGAAGGTTCTAACTTCTCCCATCTCCAAGGAGAAGTTCAAACCAACTATACACTAGTGTGTTCTCACCTTGAGTCCTGGAAGCAGTTTTAGGCACCACAGTATAAGAAAGACATGAAAATGTTAGAGAGCATCCAAAGAACGGCCACAAAGATTGCAAAGGGCCTTGAGGGGAAGCCATTTGGGGAGGGGCTAAGGTCACTTGGTCTGTTCAGCTTGGAGAAGAGGAGGCTGAGGACAGTCATTGCAGTCAAAACTTCCTCATTAGGGGAAAGAAGAGGGCCAGACACTGATCTCTGCTCTGTGGTGACCAGTGACAGGACCTGAGAGAATGGCCTGAAGTTGTGCCAGGTTTAAGCTGGGTATTAGGAAAAGGTTCTTCCCCCAGAAGGTGACTGGGCACTGGAACAGCTCCCCAGGGCAGTGGTCACAGCACCAAGACTGACACAATTCAAGAAGTGTTTGGACAATGGTCAGGCGCCAGGTGTGACTCTCGGGGATGGTACTGTGCAGGGCCAGGAGTTGGACCTAGTGATCCTTATGGGTGCCTTCCAACCTAGCATATTCTGTGATTCTGTGAAGCTAGTTTGACTTCCTCTGGAAAATTTCAGCCTTAACATGGTGAAGCATTCTTGACAAAGATGCTGCTATGACAGCTAACTCAATTCATTAGTGGAGTATTGTAATGCTGTGGGAGTGTTGGACTACCATGGGGCTGGTGGAAGTAGTGTATTTTAGTTTAAGACTAAGACTTCTGTCAACCTATTTCAGTGAATTTTTCAGCCCCATGGTTAATCCCAGATGACAATTAAGTACTATGCACCCACTTGTCCACTCCCTTTCCTTTGTGATGGGATGGGGAGGAGAACTGGAAAAAAGTAAACCTTGTGGATTGAGACAAGAACAGGTTAATAAATGAAATAAAGTAACTGTGTAATAATAATAACAAAAGTAGCAGTAATAATAATAATAATAGTAAAGAAAGGGGATAAAACAAAAAGACAAAGATTAATAAAACTCAATTACAAACAAGTGTTTTGCAATACAATTGCACACCACCCACTGAGGGATGTCCAGTCTGTCCCTGAGCAAGTAATGGGTACTCTCTGGCGAACTTGCCTGAGTTTATATGCCAGGCATAAAGTTCTATGATCTGGAATATCCCTTTGATCAGTTCAGGTCATCTGTCTTGGCCATGCTCTCTCTGAGCATCTTGTCCACCTCACACTGGCACAGGAAGCTGAAAAGTCTTTGATTTGGAGTAGGCACTTCATAGCAACAGCTGAAACATCAATATGTTATTAACATTATTCTCATAGGCTGGATATTTCTACCTGAAGTAGAATGCTCAGAATGCTTGTTATCAAGCCTAGATAACTGGTCTTGCTACTTTGCATTGTGTATATAAAAAGAATTGAGAGTGTGCCTCAGGAAAATATTGTTGAACCCTTTTTTGGCATTCAGTAGTTATTTGATAAGCACTTTGTATGTGGAGTTTCCAGTAGGTAGCAATACTATATGCTGTGTTTGTGATTTTCTTTTTCTTCCTGTTAATTTTCCAGGATGCCCTTGTAGCCATTTCAGCCTATAAATCACTCTCATCATTTGACTCTGGAGAACATACAATTCTTCATCTTCCTGGACAGGTAGCCATGTTAAATGTTTGGTAGTAAGCACATCTGACACTTCCATCTGACATGGGTTCAACATATCCTGTTGAATGGGAAACCAGTCCTTGTGCCTTCTCTGCCAGAAATTCAGGAAAGCCTCCTGAAGGAATACAAGATCCTGCTGGTGACATGAGATGATGTCATGTGTGACTGGCATAGCTGAGTCTTATGAACAGGGGAAGGCACAAATGAACCTAGGGCTAAGCAGTCAGAAAGTAGTTGTTCTTATTTTATTACTCAATTAGAAGGGGGGGTTTTGTCAGCTGATTTGCATTTTATGCACTTCTCTTAGTGCTTGCACTTGAGTCTTGACACTAAGCAGCTCTTATGATTGCTATTTCTTTCATTGCAGTCAGTCATAGATAGGGCTTTTGTTCCCAAGAGAGGCAAATCAGTTTGAAAAGTAGGTGCAATTTTTGGAATTAAGCTGAAAAGTTTTCCCGTGTTTTTTGTTGTGAATTTTTACAGCATAACACTTTACTTTTTGTCAGTAAAGGCAGTCAGAAAGGAATTGAGGTACTTACTAAAAGGCTTTTTAAGTATGCAGAGGGCTGTTAAACTCTGAAACTTCTGATTAGGTAACTCAGTAACCAAAGAAAATGAAAGAGTACAAGGAGATGAACATAACATCATCTACGTGACTTTTTTTTTTTTTACATTGTATGAGTGACTAGGCAGTACTCAGTAGTCCACTGGTACTTTATGGAATAGTGGCTTTATAGTAAAGGTTTTATTTACTGATTTATTATACAATAGGCTCCATTTGTGTGTTGTAACTGGCCGTTATGAAAAGGCTGAAAGGAACATGCAACTTTAAAATTAAAAAACATACTTTATATAAATCAGTGAGAAGAATTCAGCATAAACCTCACAAATGAAAAATGTGTTTTACATAGAAGACCACAGGATAGAATAAGGGATGCAAGACTAAATCTTTCACAGTAGTACATAGTTCTGTATTACTAATGCAATTACTTTAGAGTCATATTACTGGTGCAATATTTAAAGTGAGTAAATATGTTTTAATTGAAAGCAATGTAAATATGTTGAAGTTTTTCAAATTCCAAAAACTAATATGTAAAAGTAGTGTCTAGGAAAAATGTTTTGTTTATATTCAAGTGCCAATATAAAACATTGTTAAACTGAAGAAGAATCACATTGAAAGTAAAGTTTTATGAGTATTAGTTCAGCTGTAATGTGAAGATTAATTTTATTTTTACAGATATGTATTTTCACACCCTGTGATTTTTACCAAGCAGTGTTGCCTTTCAGTCAGGTAGAAAAAAAGCTTTTATTCATTAAGCTTCAAATTTATGAAATGGAGTGAAAATAATGAAATGAGAAACTTCTCATATTTGGTTGGTACTTTTCACACTTGGAATCATGAATGATAATGAGGACTTGGGATTTTTGTGCTGACGTTTAATTTGTTTTTTGTCTTCCAGGCACGACCAGAAGTTGACTCACTGGAAGAGGTAGACCTGAATGAAGATGAAGAGGATCAGGAGGCAAATCTATTTGTTCCAGGTTCTTCGTATATCAAGCTGTTATATCTAACACCACCTGCTGTTTTAGGAGGTATAATATACCACTGTTTGAGGTCACTTTGCAGATACAGAGTCACAGTGACTGTACAGACCTGTGGCTCTTCTAGAATGGAGTGTCATGTTAAAGTGCAGCCTTTCTTATTTTCATTAACAAATTATAGGAAAAATGTATAGTAAAAAATAAACCCATCTTCTAGGAAGATGGTGTGACAGACATCCTGATGGTGGGGAAAAAATGTTCATAATTAAAATTTCTCTACCAATCCTAAAGGGAAAGCCAGTTCCTTATTATTTACTTCAAATACTCATTGTTTCATCACATTGTGACTTCAGTAGGGAGGACTGAACAGATGTTTTTTAAGGCAATTTGTATTTTAGCCCAGGACAGATTGAAGTAAAATAAATTTAATATTCATAGTTTTGTAAACAGACTATTAGTGGTATGAAAACAACATTCTACACAAAGTCTGCTTAATTAAGATATCAGTGCTATGCTTAATGCATAATTGTAGTGATGCATATTGATATTGAAGAATGCTTCAAGAGATGGTCTCTGGTTGATACACTTGCTCTGAAACCTGTGCAGTTGAATTATCTTCAGTATTTGAGATTTTTGCCATTCACTTGATTACTTTCAGAAGTGCTCATTATCTTACAGTTACAAGATTTGAGATATTGTGCCAGGACATAGATGTTGTTATTACGTTCTTTGTAAAATACATGGCATCTTCATGTGTGATTGCAGGCTGTAAAAATTACCATGAGATAGTAGATGGTATTTTGTAGTATTTTTCCCCAGTGGGGGTTTATAAAAGAATCAGTTCATCAAACTCTGCATGCATTGGCATCTGGAGTGTGTGCAGCCTAACCTAGAGAGTCCGAACTACTAAGTCCTGGAAGCTTTCTGGGGGAGAAAGACATGACCTAGTTCAATGAAAGAGCATGATGTATCTTGACAGAAAACTCAATCTGTGTAATGAATGCTGAGATAGCCAACTTTTTAGGAAGATGAGAAACCAAAATGGAATTTAAAGTGAACAGACTGGATTCAGAGAGGCAGCAACCACAGAGGCAGCAACCACAGCAACCACAATCAAAGTAGTTGAATCCAAAAATTCACTGAGTAGTTTCTTCCTCAGAGATGTCTTCTAACATTGTTAGTATCAGCGATTGATGGAGAGACGGGAAGACTGATTTGGTGATCAGAATTCAATTTTACTCAGGTTTTCCAAGAACTTATATACCATTTCAGTAAGGTTAATAATTTCTACTACAAAAATTAGGTTAAAAGATCATACAGGCAACTATGCATTTTACAACAGCATTATCGTAAGGGGTTGATTGAATCTCTTCCCTTACGCAGGTTTAATCCCATCTTCTTATAAGCTCAAAGTTGTGTTTGTCCTTGCCATGGCATCCTAGTCATCAGACTAGCAATGCTAATTAAGTCTGTCTTACTGTCTTGTGTATTCCCACATGTTAGTGAACACAGAGTCCAGAAGACTTGAGCAAAACCTTTAGTGACTGGCTGGAGTGGTTGAGAGTGAATTGTTTCATCAGAAGAGTATGAAACTAGATTAATGGAGGCAATGTCCAAGACAGGCCAAAAGCCACAGAGTCCCTGTTCCATGGGAGCTGAATCATCTTATTTGCTGGAATTCTAGTGGTACATGTTATTGAGATTAATAACATGTAATTACTTATATGAACCATTGGAAAGCAGAGCTTTAGATAGTATTTTATCTCAGACTCCTTTAAAACTGGTTTGTCACATCAGTTTTCATATTGTTTCTATGTGTTAAATTCCCAGGATATCACAAGGGGTATGGGAGCCTTATTTTTTTATTTTGATAGTTTTTCATACTGGGAGTGAGACTCTTGTCAAACTTGGTAGTCAGAATTAAAAATAATTCGTAAAAAGAACTATAAGCTTGAAGCTTGATGTCATTGCTGTTGCTGCTAGTAATAGTGTTAGTATCCTTACTGCAAAGGAGATAATGATAATGATAATAATGAAAGTAACAACAACAACAATAAAAATATTTTTCATGTGATGATAGTTATCTTTGTTTATCCTCAGATTGATTTCAATCACTGAAATACTTAATTTCTAGTATTTGCTCCACATCTAGTTGTTTCACTAAATTTTTCCAGATTTTGTAGTTTGAGTTGTGTTTGTCAGTATAGAGCCTTGGCTTGTCCTCTGCCTGAAGAATTGCTTCTGGATGGCTTATATTTAGGTCTTTTGGCATAACTGGAGAATGCAGTAATGTGACAGCAGTGATAAGAGTCTCTATCAATGTGAATGGTTTCCAGGAGAGAAACAGAAAGAAATCTCTTTCAGCAGATTTCTTCCCTATTTTTCCGTAGCCATCCTAAACAAAAAACTTTTTATTGAAAGGTAGGTGGATAGTGTTTTCATGTCAACAAATACCTACTCCTCCAACAAAACTGAGGCAGTGAGGATTGAAGACAGAGTCTTACAGTTTCTGTCTATATTACTGCAGAGAAAATTGCTGACTGCATTCTGTGGGTTTTGTTTGAAGAATATTGGCATTACAAGTGGAGGAAAAAAATCCCAAGATGCAGGTGCCCTTCCTGACATGCTACAAAAATGTGATTTAGATTCTGCTCTGTGTCCTTCTGTTAACCATGGGCTGTCCTCACTGTTACTTTTGTAGCAATCAAGGCAATCAACAGCTCATGGAATAGCTAAGGCTGTATTACTTTCCAACCTTAAATATACCTGTGACAGTTTTGAATAAAGTAGCTTTACACTGGAGCTTCCGCACATTTCTTGTTTTTAGCAAGTTCCCTTGATTTTCAGCAATGCTGTTTTGAACTTCATAGACAATCAAGGAAAAAATCTAAAGAGGTAGATGTCCCTCCTTCTCATGCTACAACATCACATTTAGGCTGCTGCTCCACTATGAAGTAGAGAAGAAGTACTGATGTCATTCTGGGCTTTCTAGGGTTACTTTTGTCTCTCAGTCATCAGCCTCTCACATTCCCTTTCCTCTCGCTTCATTGCATTGCCCTTCACCAAGCTTTTGAAGAGTTTGCAACATCACTTGTGAAACAGGAGATGACCAACATGCCCTGTGCTGTGTATCATTCTGCCTTAAGAGGAGGAATCACACACTCAGACCAGGGGAAGACAGTGGCAGGTGTTCCAAATTTCATACGGAAAATGTATGAGAGGAACAAGCAACCAGGCATGACACCAGGCCTTGCAGGTAAGCTGTCACTTTCTTGAAGTAGACAAGTATGCATGTTTTGACCCAAAGATTTCTATGAATCTGAAGGTGAATCAAGATAAGAAACTTTGCTTTATGCTCCTTAAAGGTGCCTGCATATTTTTTGAATTACTGTCTTTATTAAGTTAACCTTACTTTGCTTTGGGTTCTCCCTTGACTCTGTGTGAGTGTTGGCATTGACCTTTCTGTTCCCCTTCCCTCCCCCTTTCAGCTGCTATGTTGCTGTGTTTCGACCTCCCAGTCCACATGGGCAAGGATGGCAAGCCTATTAATCGATTTCTGGCCAGCAGGGGCCGCAGTTTCCAGCAAATGTTGTTCGCCCTCATTCACGAGGTAAGTTTTTGCTGGCTTTTCTTTACATCTCCAAACTATTGCACCTCCTTCCTTGCACCTCCTTCCCTGCTTTACTGTCTCTTTGTTTACGCTCACTGGGTGTTGGTATCAGCTAGTGATGGCATGTATGTATCATACGTATGTACATTATGAATGTATCATAATTAACTGAAGTTGTTGTGAGGGACAGAGAGGATCATAGAATCATGAAGTCCAATCATCAGTCTACCACCGTGGTCACCCACCCTCACTAACTTGAACTTTACATGTAAATACTTTTTTTTTTTTTTAAGTGTTCGCTGCTGAAATGCCTTTTCTGAATATCAGACGAACAAGGAGGTGACCTTTGCCTTTTTCTGCCTTCAAGACTGCTATACATATATGCCTGATACCTGTCACATGTAACCATTTGTAGGTGAATAGCAGGCCTATGATGGGACTTTGTCGGGAAACAATATCTACACCTTGCTAAGACTTGGCATTTTTTTCCGTCTCTTAAAAATTTCAACTCCCTGACCTCTTAGGCTTGTGCCACCAAAACTATGGAGTTACCTTTGGTGTGGTTTTAGAAAAATGGCATGAAATAAGCCCTCACTTAATCATTAGGGAAAATAAAGTAATGAAGTCTGTTGGAACATTTTGAATTATGGTACTTTTGAATATCAAAGTCCATCTTTGAAAATTTTGGACAACAGTAAAAAAATAAACAGTTCAGCTGGGTCCAGGGAAATAAGGGTTCCTTTCCCAACTTTATGCCAATGGGAGCAGCTTTTAACACAAGTGAAAGTGTGTTAAACTCCTTAAAAGGTCATAAAATAGTTTTATTAATACAGTCATTTTGTATTTCTATAGGAGCTACTTACATGCATTTAAGGGGGTGATTTGGGTCCTGATTTTGTTTTGTGACTGTCACCCAGATGTGAGACGTATCTGCTGTGAAGTTCTTCTATGATGCTACTAAAATCACTGATATCAGACACTCAGTTGTGAAATAAGTGTAGCACAAGGTTTGAGTGGGAAGGTTGCGTGTGCAGAGTTTGGAGAGTTTTGTGTGTGCAAACTGAAATTCTGACACTAGAACACAGGCGTGTACCATGGATAATGTATGGGGACTACGTTCTGATCCTGTGGTGCACCCGCATGGCTCCCTCTGGGCTTTGCTCTCAGGTCCTGCTTCAGCATGTTCACACTATGTTTGTGCTGGTTAACTCCCTCAATCTTCCTGGGGCAAGCAAACCAATTCCCTCTCTAACAAACCTGTCTGCAGCATAGTTTGCCTGAAGTTTCCAGTCAAATGATGTAAATGTATGTCATGGTGAAGTTGGCTGCTTCTGGCTAGTACAGTCTTCTAGCTCTGTACCATCTCTCAAAGCTTCCATGTGCTAGCATACACATACAACTTCTGCTTTCCACGTAACATCTTAATGATTTTGGTCCTTCAGGACTGAAAAAGCACAAAAAATAATAATCATGTGTTACGGCCACAGACATACCACATGGATCCTGGTGGAAGTTAGGCCAGGTATACTAGGACAAAAGCCAGTCTGCAGCAGTTGGACTGGGGTATAGAAACCCATCCCTGGCTCTGTATGATGATGAAGTCAGTGTCAGTGGGATCATGAAGTACTTCAGATGTCAAGTTCTTTTCTCAAACTAGAAAAATTTAAAAAACCTACCCTTGAGCACTGATCTCAAGACATCTAACCATGTATGCAAATCTAATAGACATCTTTGCTGCTGAAGAGTGAAAGCAGAAACTGGAGATAATACCCCTCATTATCACAGGAATGCAAATTAATGAATGTTTTCTAAGTATTTGGAAGCTCCAGTGGAGATCACCAGGAAAAGTCCACAGGGATATTTCATATGTCAGAGGAACAGATTCAGATTATAATGACTAGGGAATGAAGCATGAGCTTCCATAATATACAGAAACAAAAGCTCAGCACTGTATGTAATTGCTTCATTCAGAGAGACTTGAGTTCTGTGACAGAGGTTCTGAAGAAAAAAGATCTTTAAATACATTATCATAGAAAGCATGTATGAAAGTTTTATATCAGTCAAATTATAGTGGGACGAAGATCAGTTCTGAACTTTGTTTTAAACACTTTCCTGTTGCCCTAAAGCATCAAATAAAATCCTGGTTACAAAAAAAAAAAAAAAAACAAAAAAAACCCCAAAAAACCAACAACTGTGTGTACTAGCAGTGATTATAAAATCCGGCAGCACATCCAAAATTGATCTTTCTTGTGTGAACAAGCTGCCTTCATACACAACCTTACAATGGTTTGCTGGACAAAACATGGCAGTTTTATTGTGGTGAATGTGGTGAATTGGATCAAGTTAGTGAATGCATAGAAAGGTTGAAGGTAGAAATATTTTACCAAGTCTCTCAGTACTTTACCAAGTCAATTGATTCAGGGTGTAGTAAAGCTAAAGATAAACCCAAATATATTTTAAACCTTAACACAAAATATGTTCAGACAATATGAACTGCACCCTTTGAGTGAAAATCTACAGTAACTATAAAATTTTGATTAAAAAATCACTATTTCTGTTTTCAGTTTACACTGCTTTAAGAGTCAGACTTTTTTCTTGCGTTTTTTCCCTTTGTACATAGAGACAGGATGGTCAGAAAAGGGTTGTTTGGGCCTTTGGCTAGATGAGAGGCATGTCCCTGGGCTCATCAAACTAAATTTCATGCTTTAATGTTTGTTTGGTCCTCAATGTTCTTCTGGGGAACAGAGTTTAACAGTAAAGACAGGGAGCCTAAGCTATAAAACTGCCGAATGGGTCAAAGAAAATTGGGTCAGTAGGACCTAGGCCCATCTTATTATTGCAGTCCTATAGGAATTAACGTGTTTTTGCAAAGTCATCACTTTACAGTTCAACACATCACACTAAGCATATGTAGGGGTTTAAATTACCAGAATGACACTTTTTTGGTACTGTTTTGACTCCTTATTATTTTGGGAGAGGGAAGAAGTTGTAGGGGTTAATCCTTATAGTGACATTTTAAGTAAGGAGTGTTCTGTTAATAAGAAGTCTTAGAGTTTTCTTTGAAGTATTGAGGTCTGCGTAAAGCTCTGAATAAGGTCTGAGGTCCATATAAACATCAAGAAAATACAATTAAATGGAGATAGCAAGCATCTATTTATTTTACCTTGAAAAATCTTCAGCAGCTGGCATTTTCTTAGTTAGGACTAAGCAGTTACTTAGTGCTAACTAAGGACTAAGTTAGGGTGATAATGGGATGATAATGTTTTTATGTCTTCAGTGGTTTGATCCATGCTCACAGCTATAAAATACGAACCTACAGGTAGTGTATCTGTCTGTATCTATGCATGCATAGTTGCCATTATTGCACTTAGATTTTGGCAGCTGGGGCAAGGTGAGGGGCTTGAAAATACCTGTTTCATTTTTATGAGATTCTTCATGTGTAAAACTGATGCGTGGTATTCTGCTGCCAAAAAAAAAAGAGTTATATGACATTTGTATGCAGAGGAAAGATTTTCTTCTTTTATGTTGAAAAGTGTTGAAGACATACAAATAACAAATACCTAGGTTTAGCTGCCATTCAAATCGAACAGTAACAGCAGCAAAAAGATAATTTACTGTTCAACTTTATGGCCCATACTTACTCTATCACCTAGGTGCTGTTCTAGCTGAGGGATTGAATGCATCTGTGGTATTTGTCAGCAGGATCAGATTAAGATGCAGAAGGGGTTTTTTGATGTTACTTGGACAGGTATTTCACAGGAAGGAGAAAATAGGTTCAGTAAATTGTGGTATGTTTCAAATGCTGGTTATATTGCTCTTTAGTGGTCACTGGTGCCTTGGAAGGGGACGGTCATCATTCCCTTAGAAATGAGGATGTGCTGTTTAATTATTAAACAGAGCTTGTCAGCCTCTCTCTGAGGGAACATGTAAGTTACTGTAGTCACAGTGGTCAGAAGTATAGACCTTGGGTTTTCTTTTTTCCTATGGCTGCCTGGAACACACTGTACAAAAAGTCTCCAAATACTGCCAGTGACTGTTTCAGGTTTCGCAAGTAATGCTTCATAGAAATTCATAGGAAAAATTTCTTACCAGATTCACCTTAATTGTTGTGAAAAGGATTGAGGATGAATAGTCACATATGTTCACATCATGTACCATGTATTTTGAAGGTTCTGTTCATGTGTGGTTTGGGTGAGAGTTACTAGGCTTTCAGCTAGCTATCCATCTTTTTGTTCCTCAGTGGAGGTGAAGAGGGCAGTTCAAAAAGTACAAAAAGTACAAAAGGTACAGAGGCAGACTGCTGTTGGCATACCAGTGTAGTAGATGGTGGCTTTGGCACTCTGAGCTGGTGCAATTTCCAGTTTTGTTTGGGTTGGGTTTTTTAATGGAGAATGGTCTTGCCTTTGCATGTTTCCTGATATCTAAGTGCTTTCAGTGTGTTGGAAATAGCGCAAGTTACTTTTTCTGGTTTATGAGTCATATTTGCAGGCATAATTGCAAAGTTGAGTTGCAGAGGTGAGTTGCGCTGTACTAAATACTTCCCTACAAGTAATAATCATGTTAGGCACTCTGTGTACTCATGGAAGAACCGTTCCCTGCATATTTTTTAAGTGTTCAATTAGATGTGCTGTGATTACATGCATCTTTGAAAAGTAAAGTGAAAAGCTCCTTCTGTGCTTTTCTTTCCTGGTTTGATATTGGTGTAATCAAGATACTCAAGAGTTTATTCAAACTTTGTATGTGAAGTACCTTAAGATGATAACTGGATTTTCTGGAGCAGAAATTCATTGTAGTGTATTCTTTTGTGCCTAGATTGATGTAGTTCAAAATATGAACTAGTTTGTGCTGGTTTTTACTCCTGAATTTACTAATGTATTTTGTTCAGTGATAAAACTATTCAGAAATAATTTTCTGACAGATTTTTGTTTTTCTTTTCCTCAGTCTACTGTGCCTCATAGAAAGACGATTTTTTTTCTCATGAAGAAATGTTAGGGGGTGGATTTGGAAGTATGTGCATGCAAGTATATTAAAAGGAGCCTCTAAGCAAAACTTAAAATCAAAAGAAAGGCTCTTTCACCATTTGCTTGATACAGATATGTAATGCTACCCTTACTTATTAAATCACTGAGGTGGCACTGAATTATTAAAAAAATATGAATATCGCCCTAATGCCAATATCCAACTATGATGGACAAAAGACTCTCTAACAGTTTAAAGTTAGAAAGTGTATGTTTAATTATGACGCCGGGCAGCGTGCAGGATAGCTCCCAAACACACACGCACCTACAGAAGATCACAGGGTCTTTTTATGTACAGAAGTATTGAATACCCAAAACACAAATGTATATTCATGACTTTAGTACAACCCATTCCCCGCTTTGTATGGTAATTAGCCAAAAGCTATTAAGCATGCGTGGTTTGTTCTTTGAAATGGGTCGGTGGTCTTTTTTATGGGGCAGGGTCTCAAAATGATGAAGTAAGTGAGTCTTCTTCACTTTGACTTTTTAACCTTTTAGTGTTGTGTGACAACTGAATCCTGTTTTCCTAGGAGTATTTGATTTATGAATTCATTGTCCTTCTTGAAGCCTATTGATTAGTCAGAATACACAAACATAAGTTGACAGGCCTCATGATTTATCAGTTCCTTAAATCTGGCTTCTGCTTATCAAAAGGGAAGTCTATCTGTCTTACTTCAGCAATATCTGGTTAAACTAAAATCTTTAATTCTTCAAAATTAATGTTTCATTTCCCCACTTCCTCTTTAAAGTGAGTAAATTCTTTTACTTAATATATAGTCTTCTTCATCTAGCTAAGTTGTACAACTAGTGTCTCTCAAGACCAATCCATACCAATCCATACGCTTTCGATAGTGAAGTTAAGGCTGTTACTCTTCGTAGCATCCTCCAATTCCAAATAAGTATCACTACAGATAAAACTAAACTTATACTAACTAAAATAAGTAACACAACTATAGGGTGGACTAAGGTATTTAGTATACTGGTTGCTGTCGGAGACCACCCAAAAAGCTCATCCCACCAAAGATGAGACACATGTTCTTCAAGCCTTTTTAAAAACTCCTTTGATGGTCTCTGTGTCATGGTGTATTGTAATTAACATCTTTTTCTCCGTTTCCTTAATTTTTTTTAAGATTTCTCTCAATTCAGGATGTCTCATCAATTGAGTGACTAGAGTCAGATTCATTCTTATGGGCACAGGCAGTATTTTCTCCACAGTGGTTAGGTTAGTCTTTATATATTGATGTGATACTACAGGTGCTTGATAGGAAAAATCACATCTCCTAATTCTAACAAAATTGCAAACACACAAATTGAATTGTGTCTCTTTTACAATTTGGTTATTTACTCTTATGATGGGGCATGCTGTCCTTAGACAGACGCACCCCTGTCTTGTATACACCAATGAAGTTTTCTGTTTGCCTGGATGTGTTTCAAAGTGACAAATATTTTGGTCTGTATCTAAACAAGTGTCTTTGTCACTTTCTAATGTCTTTTCACATATGTATCTTAGTTGTCTCTTTGCAGTACAGGGTTCTAGATTAACAGTTTGCTATTTTCTTTCAATTTCTCCTACCCACATCTTGTGTTCAGAAGGGTACAATACAGCTCCTTCATGGTTTAACCCTAAGGGCACTATTGGGTGTTTTAGGTCTACTGAGGCATCATGTATGGTTAAAACAAAGGCTGTCACTATACTAGTCTCAGGGTTATAGGTGAAATTGACTAACACCTACCAAGACTGAAGCTCTTTCTCCATATTAGAGGCATTGTCCCAAATAATTTTGCAAATTTCGGCAGGAAATGTTCCTTCTCTATCTTCTCTGATAACTGCAGCAGCCACTGATTGAATTCACAGTTGTGCCTGAGTACATCCTAGAGGCAGTGAAGTGTTTTCACTAGCTGTACCTAGCGCATTAATTATTGCCTCATGATCTCGCTCTTCTGTGTTTTCTCATTCTGGTACTATTTGGGTCAATTTCCAATGATTGTTACCCAGTGCAAGTAGAGAGGATTGCAAAGGTTGCTGTAGTTGAACTAAATCATTCCTTACTGAGGCTAATTTATTCCTCAGTACTTCAGAATCTATGGTATTTAGGACTCCCAATCTTGTTCTTAGCAATCTGGTGAGATCCTTCTTACTTCTAAAATTAGAAGGCATACTTTTTTGGAGCTAAGTGGTCCAGTCCAAAAAGGAGTTCTTGAGAGATGGAGCACATTCTGGTTATTTACTTGTACTCTCATTTTTACTCGTTTTAAAGACCACTTTGGGTTAATTATCAGCTCAATTTTGGTCTTATTGCACACTCTTCTATTTTGAGTCTAAACTGAGGGCATTTACTCGAGTAATTGTTACAGCATTTAGGACTAATTCAGATGGGTTTCATGGGTGGGTGGTAAGCCTCATGGAACCCGTCCTGTACAAATGCATACTTACAACCCCACACATTTCTTTTTTCCCACAAGCTTGCATTCGTGACTTTTAGCATCTTATTTAAAGCCATATGAGAGTAAGCATCGTAAGCTCTCCCTTCACACCTGTTTATCTCAGTCACATTGTACCTATGTGGTATTGCGTTGATTCTTGTTATAGTTACAGTAATTACTGCAATAATTACAATTTTCCACATAATGTCCATGATAACTACTAGTCTATCTATTTGTAGTTCTGAGTGAGCTTCAGCTTCAGTTTGTTATCGCCTGGTGTGATCTTCCAGATTCCTTCTGGGGCTTTCTTCACTCGGGAGTGATGGATCCAGGCTTTCTGTTCTTTGATCTTGATTGCAGTGAAGGTAGTAAGAAGCACCTGGAATGGTCTTTCTCACTGTGGTTTCAAGGTCTTTTCTGCAAAAGACTTAACATATACATACTGGCCCATCTAATTCTCTGTTTTGAGCTCCGACCGCATATTTCTCAATTTCTCTAAGTTGTCTATTCAGGGCCTCTATATACCTATGTAGGGTCTCTTCCCCTACTTGCATAGGTGTTATTCCTTCTTGAACTGCATATGGCCTTCTATACAGTATTTCAAGAGGGCTTAGTTTTTCTTTTGCCCTTGGTTTTGTCTGAATTTGCAATAATGCCAATGGGAAAGCCTGGGGCCAGGGCAAATTTACTTCTTGCCCCAATCTCACAATTTGTTGTTTAATCAAGTGGTTCATTTTTTCCACTTGACCGCTAGATTGAGGGTGGTATGGGGTATGCAATTCCTAATCTATTCCCAGGTGATTACTTATTTGCTGCACAATTTTTGAAATAAAGTGTGGCCCTCTATCTGA
Source organism: Chamaea fasciata (assembly GCF_029207755.1). Lineage (NCBI taxonomy): Eukaryota > Metazoa > Chordata > Aves > Passeriformes > Sylviidae > Chamaea > Chamaea fasciata. The sequence continues at coordinate 5,799,901 of NW_027094089.1, read as the reverse complement.
GGATATGGTGGCTGGAACTCCAAACCTCAGTATTATTTCTTGCAACAGTGCTTTGGTTACCTCTCGGGCCTTAGCTGTTCTGGCAGGAAAGGCTTCTGGCCATCCTGAAAAGGTATCGGTTAACACCAGTAGGTAACGATATGCTCCTTTCTTGGGCAGCTCTGTAAAGTCAATTTGCCATTGTTGCCCAGGTCCACAGCCCTTCCCAATTTGTCCTACTTTAGGCTTTGGAGTATTTTTGGGATTAGTTTGGAGGCAAAGGCTACACTGACGAGTTACTTGTATCACTGTGCCCTGCAATTTCCTGGCCAGGATCCTTTCTTTTAAATGGTTGTACAGGGCATCTATTCCCCAGTGTGTTTTCTCATGCTCCCTCTGTACTAATGCTCACAACAAATAGGAGGGTGCTACAAGTTTCCCTTCTTCTGTTACAGCCCATCCCTCCTGGTTATAACTTGCTTTTTCTGCTTTAATGAGTTTCTTATCTTTTTTATTGTATATTGGCTTACTCTCAATAGAAATTTTTTCATCTGGAATTAATGCTGCTTCAATTGTCTCATCAGGTATCTCACTTTTTGCTGCTTCTTTTGCCTCTCTATCCACCAGCATATTCCCTTCTTCTAATTCTGAGCTCACCTTCTGGTGTGCGTTGATATGCATGATGGCTACCTTCTCAGGTAATTGTACTGCCTCCAACAGTCTCAATATTTCTTGTGCATGTTTAATATCCTTCCCTTGTGAGTTTAACAGTCCTCTCTCTCTCCAAATGGCTCCGTGGGCATGCACAACTCCAAATGCATATCTTGAGTCTGTGAAGATATTAATTCTTTTTTCTTCTGCCAGCTCTAGGGCTCGAATTAAGGCTATTATCTCGGCCTTTTGTGCAGAGGTATTCGTTGGTGATGGTTTGGACTCTATTACCTCTCTGCTTGTGGTAATTGCATACCTAGCATGCCTCTTCCTACTGATGACATAGCTGCTCCCATCAGTAAACCAGGTTTTGGCATTTTCAAGTGGGCTATCTTTATCCGGGCGACTGGAGTAGGTGGCTTTAATGCTCTCCGGGCAATCATGGATCACTGGTTCTCCCATACTTCCGCTGAGGAAGGAAGCTGGGTTCACAATGTTAGTTACTACAATCTCAACGTCATCCTGTTCCACCAGTATAGCTTGGTACTTCAGGAATCTCTGTGGGGAGAGCCAATGCCCCCCTTTTGCTTCCAGGACTGTAGACACTGTGTGAGACACTAGCACTGTCATCTTCTGGCCCAGGGTGAACTTGCGTGCCTCTTGGATGTTCACTGCCACCACTGCAACGGCTCTGAGGCACCCTGGCCACCCCTTAGCTGCCGTATCTAGCTGCTTAGAGAGGTAGGCAACTACCCTTCGATACGGGCCCAGGTTTTGTGCTAGTATCTCTAAAGCGATCCCTTGCTTCTCGTGAGAAAACAAAAAGAATGGCCTACTTACATCTGGAAGTCCCAAGGCTGGTGCTGACATGAGGGCCTTCTTTAGCTGGTCAAAGGCTCGAGCTGCTTCTTTGGTCCACTGAAGATCTCTGCTTCCTTCCGTGACCAAGACATACAGAGGTTCCACAGTCTGCACCATCCTGTCATGCCTAAGAAGGTTCTCAGTTTTTTCACTGTCTGAGGCTTTGGGGTCTGGCATATTGCCTCGTTACGATTTTGCCTTAAGGTTCTCTGTCCAGCACTCACTTCATAGCTTAGGTAAATTACTGTTTGTCTTACCATTTGGGCTTACTTCTGGGACACCCAATACCCCTGCAGGCCTAAAAAGTTTAGGAGGCTTACCGTCCAGTCTACACGTTTCCTGGGTCTGGGTGGCTATTAGGAGGTTATCTACATACTGGAGCAACTGTCCTTCTCCTGGTGGAGGTTCCCAAGACTCCAAATCCTTTGCAAGCTGTTCCCCAAATATGGTGGGAGAGTTTTGGTACTTTTGAGGCAAACACACCATGTGAGCTGAGTTTTTCATCCAGTTTTGGGGTTCTCCCACTCAAATGCAAAGATTTTTTGGCTGGCTTCATGGAGAGGGAGGCAAAAGAAAGCATCTTTCAAATCTGAAACAGTAAACCAGGTTAGTTCAGGGATTAAATGAGTTAACAATATATAAGGGTTAGCAACTACTGGATACAAGTCTTCAGTTACCTTATTGACAGCCTTTAAGTCTTGTACTAGCTTGTATGATCTGTTAGGCTTCTTCACTGGCAAGATAGGAGTGTTAAAGTCAGACTGACACTCTTTTAGTAGTCCTATCTTCAAAAGTTTTCAATAATTGGACTAATCCCTTCTCTGTCTTCCTTCTTTAGGGGATATTGTTTAACTTTTACTGGCTGCCTTCTTTCTTTAAGTTTGACTGATATTGATAATGCATTCTTTGCTTTGCTTGGTATGTCAGAAGCCCACACCCCAGGAAACACTTGATCTATTATTTTCCTGAAATTCTTTTTTTCATTGGCAACTTCAATTTTTTTGGTTATCATTATTAAGCTTAACAGTTCTACATATTGTTGATCTTTTACCTCCAAAATAATTTTCCTATTCTTAAATATTATTTTTGTCTCCAGCTGCTCTAGCAGATCTCTGCCCAAAAGTGCAGATGGAGCATTAGGCATATAAAAAAATCAATGAATTCTCCATTGTTTTCCAATTTATACTTAAATGGTTTGCAAAAAAATAAGCTCTTTCAGATTGGCCAGTCGCTCCTTTTACTATAACATAGTCATTGGTTACAGGTATTAGGGCCATATTCAGCACTGAAAATGTTGCCCTTGTGTCTATTAAGAATTCTCGGGGTTTTTGGTTTTTTTGTTTGTTTGTTTTTTTGGTTTTTTTGAAATGCTTTTTGATCTTATTCTAATTCTTAAGTTTCACTTGGTATTCTTCGGGTACAAAAATATGCTGGCCACACTCAACTTTAGGAATTTGTACTGGTTTCTTTCAGATCTCTGAAATCCCATTTTCCAGCAACTCAAATATTTTACCGTTGCGTAGGCTTATCGTTCCACTCTTAGGTACTAGCCACCTGTACCTTTATCGACCCACGAGCCTTGACAGACTGCACCACGAAGCACAGTCCGCTGATTACAGTAGCAGCCCCTCTTTGGGCAGGGGAACTCTTTGAACCAGCCTCCCAATTTTTGTGCCTCCTATTCCTGGACATATATCAAAATCAACACAAGAGAGAAAAAACAAAGAAACAAAACTAAACAAAAACTAGTTTGTTAACTTTAAAAGGGAAAAAGTTAGCTGTACTTTCAGCTGTTGAGGAAAGAATTACGGTTAAAAAGCAAAAAAAAAGGAAAAATCAAAACAAGGCTCGAGGCATAAAAAGCAAAAAAGAATTCTTTTCAAAATAAGGCTCGAAGCATTACCTGTTGTGAAAAGAACTTATGGTTAAGAAAAGGATAAACGTCTTTTTATTAAAGCAAACAAACAAAAAGCAGGAACAGACAAACGAAAACTTTTCCAATCAGTCAGGCACAGTTTTAGTTTCGCAAAGGAAGCAGCCAAGGTGGGGGGGAGATCCTCTATGATTCTGAATACATTCTTAAAATCTCACAGACTTCGGCTGGGACACAGCACAGACCCTCCTGCAGGAAAGCTGGGGCGGGGCTCGATCCCACACTCCCCCTTTGCTCTTCTGCAGTTGCAGCCGAGGACTACTGCACTTTGAAGATATTATCACACACTCTGGCAATTGCAAACTTCCATTCGCCAGAAATCTCTCCGCGTTTTACAAAGAGCTGGGAAACATAGCCTTAGGCTGTAAGTTCAGCCTGTTGTCTGACTACCAAGGTGACACTAAGTACCCTTGATCACCGGCTATGTCAGGCATGGATGCGAAGAGACGGAAAAAAACCTCCTTGCCTGTTTTGTTCCTTTTTTTTTCTTTTTCTTTTTTTTTTTTTCCTTTTTTTTCTCTCTCTTTTTTTTTTATTTTTTTTTTTCCCTCTCTACAAACAGTAAACAGCTTATTCACTCACGGCGCTTTTCTACTGAACAACAAACTGATTGAAGTCACACTATCAGTTAAACGATCAAAGCTAGCACACAGCCTTTCCGTGAGACGCCACAGCTTTCCCAAATCCCTCCGCCTTCTCCGACAGAGGTATCCCTCCGCCGATGAGCGGGGGTTTTAAAATCTCTTACGTGTTCTAAAAATACTTACAGAGATTAGTAGCACATTCCAAAATTACACAAACCGAAACGACTACTTCACAAGCTTTCACAAACCGCAACACAAACGGTACAAAATTGATCCACAATCACAAAACCTCGGGATCACCAAACAGACACAGGTCTGCCCGCAATACACACACATCTGGTGCACGGGAGCACGACTCAAAACGGGACTCTTTGCATTTCAAAACTCAGGCTAGCCCCTCAGATTATGCATTACCAAGGTGCACTTTTAAACTACAAGTCGAAACTGGAGCTAGTACTGCTTTAAAACCAACAAGACTCAAGACCGGCGGCTCTGCTGCCGCCGTTGCTGCCCCTCCACTCGGGATGCAGCCACCAACTACTAGGTTCTTTACCTGGAAACAAAACAACCATCCACAATACTCTGCGGAGTTTTTCCAAAACTGATTCAGGCCTCTGCTTTGCATAAGACGTCTCTTATGACTTACAAGCTGCCTCTATTCAAAAGTACCTGTCTTCAGTATTTGTTCTTTATTTTATTTTTTTAAACATACCTTTTTTGTCCGTGGTTCCAGCAGGCTCTGGTCTGTCTCCGGGGGTGTCAGGGGGGTCGCAGGAGCCCTCCACCCAGAAAATCCTGGGGGGCGCCCAAAAGGGTCCTAGACCCCGATGGCCCCCACGGCGAGAGAGAGCATCTCCTGCGTAGCTCGCCAAAATGAATTATTAAAAAAATATGAATATCGCCCTAATGCCAATATCCAACTATGATGGACAAAAGACTCTCTAACAGTTTAAAGTTAGAAAGTGTATGTTTAATTACGACGCCGGGCAGCGTGCGGGATAGCTCCCAAACACACACGCACCTACAGAAGATCACAGGGTCTTTTTATGTACAGAAGTATTGAATACCCAAAACACAAATGTATATTCATGACTTTAGTACAACCCATTCCCCGCTTTGTATGGTAATTAGCCAAAAGCTATTAAGCATGCGTGGTTTGTTCTTTGAAATGGGTCGGTGGTCTTTTTTATGGGGCAGGGTCTCAAAATGATGAAGTAAGTGAGTCTTCTTTGCTTTGACTTTTTAACCTTTTAGTGTTGTGTGACAACTGAATCCTGTTTTCCTAGGAGTATTTGATTTATGAATTCATTGTCCTTCTTGAAGCCTATTGATTAGTCAGAATACACAAACATAAGTTGACAGGCCTCATGATTTATCAGTTCCTTAAATCTGGCTTCTGCTTATCAAAAGGGAAGTCTATCTGTCTTACTTCAGCAATATCTGGTTAAACTAAAATCTTTAATTCTTCAAAATTAATGTTTCAGCACTTTATATGTCTCATATGTGAGCAGGACATTTTAAATACCTGCCTAAACATTGCACTGACATAGAGGTGTTATTCTAAACACACAGAGAAGTAGTATCTCTTGTAGTTTACCACCATTACCTGTCTTGCATTTTGACCAACATCGTCTACGATTGTGTCTTTTCAGGCAGAAATGTCCTTCTTAGGCATCAGTTGACAAGCTCAGGTTACTAGCTCCAAGCTCATGCCATTTCTTACTGCCACAGATATCAGGTTGTAGCTCTTACTTAAAAATTGCTTGGCTGCTTGGTCTGGCCAAGTGTTGTTCCTAAGAAGTATCCTGCATCTTTATGGCAGTGTTCCACAAGCACTCATCCTTGGTTCTCGGTTCCCTTGAGCCTCATTGCCTGCGCCTCCCCACTCAGCCAATATTTTTTTATTTCACATAAATTGTGCACTTAAATAACAGCCTGAACTTCATTTGTCACCTTTGCCTGTGATTGCTAAGTATTAATTACTCAACACTTAGTGTACTTGTGGTTACCCTTGTTGCCCAGTGATAGATGACAAGTAAAGGCTACTGATTTCCTGTACGGAAATAGCAGATTGCAGTACTGCTTATATGAAAATCTTCAGCACTGTGTCCAGTCATTTTCAGTTGTAGATGAATTTTGAGTGTTTTTTGTTATGTGAAAATGTTCAGTTCCACCTTTCCTTCCTCATACTCCATATATGTGCAAAATGTTTACTGCCATGAAGGAAGTTAATTAATGAAAAGTACTTCAGTAAGTTCTGTTGTCATCAAACACATTCACTAATTTTAGGTGTTCCTGATAGACCATATTGTCTAGATACTTGAAATGTCACAAGATGCCTGAAGCTTTGTAATTAATTCCGGCATGAATACTTGCAGTGTTTTACAGGTCTGCTTTTGTTGTCTTTCACAAGTGTGGATTACATAGTGAACTTCACAAATCACTTTGAGACCAGTTTAACCTGAATCACAGAATCATTTAGGTTGGAGAAGACCTCATTAGGGCTGAACTTTGACCACTCACCACCTTCTCAACAAGACCATAGCACCTAGTTGCTACATGGAGACATTTCTTGAATACCTTCAGGAGTGGTGAATGCACCACCTCCCTGGACAGTGTGTTCAGTACTTAACAGCTCTTTACATGAAGAAATTCCTCCTGATGTCCAGCCTGAACCTTCCCTGGCACCATTTGAACTATATACTCTTGTCCAGTCCCTGATTGTCTGGGAGAAAAGGCCAATCCCCACCTGGCTACACCCTTCTTTCAGGTGGTTGTAGAGAGCAATAAGGTCCCAATGATCCTCCTTTTCTCCAGGCTACACAGCCCCAGCTCCCTCAGCCAGTCCTCATAGGACTTGTGCTCCAGATGCTTCACCAGCTCTGCTGTCCTTCTCTGGACCCGCTCCAGCACCTCAGTGTCCTTCCTGAAGGAGAGGGCCCAGAAATTAAGACAGTATTAAAGGTGTGGTCTCCCTAGTGCCAAGGACACAGAGAATATCACTGCCCTGGTCCTGCTGGCCACACTATTGCTGATCCAGGCCAGGATGCCGGTGGCCTTCTTGGCCACCTGGCACACACTGTCTAACGTTTAGCTGTCTGTTGACCAGAAATCTAAACAGTCTAATGCACAAGTCTAAAACAGTTACAGAATAGAGGCAGAGAGTAAGATTGGACTTGCTGCAGATTCCTCAGGAACCCAAGGAAAGCAATTCTAATTGGAACCTTGACTGCTCATAAACTTTTGGAGAAATTGATGAGCAGAGATGAGAAGGAGGTGTGAATATAATTTTAAAAGGTAGGACTACTGTTCATGAGTCATTATTAAGATGAGATTTCCTTTTCTTAGTACAGGTCATATTTGTGTATTGTCTGCAAGATGCAGTATGTTATCTTTTTGGATTGACTTAGAATGTTTTTATTTGTATAGGTGTATTAGTACTTATTCACAAGTCTTTCAGGTTCACTAAAACAGTGGGCATGGAACTTCAGGATGGTCCTGTGTTTTTTAGAAAATCCAAGTGAAGAAAGAATACTGACTGCTTTATGTAGATCATTAGGGGCATAAAATAGAGGTGAATAAGCAGGAAGACTTAGGAAAATAATGATACAAAGGGAGGTCAGTTACTTATCTTGGTTAACAATTCTGCTTTTAGAAACATCTAAGATCTTCACAAACTACGAAGAAACGTTTGCCAGTGCTGTTAAGTGTTGTGCTTATTGCCTCATATGGTTCCACTGTCTGTCTGGGATCAATTATTTGTTGCACTACCTGTAGCAACCACTTTTGACTGGCCTGAGTAATGAAGTTGAAAGTAACTTGGTGTGGGTAAAATCAGAAAGGATAAGAAGTGCATGATCATTTTAGTTTCCTACAGCCAGGTGTAATGGCCTGTGGAAATGAGTGAATGTTTGCAAATAATAGACTGGAGAGTGTAGATTCTGCATATGTTAGACTTAGTGTAACTGCTTCTAACCTTTCTGGGTGTTTTGCACAGGTTAATATTCAGCCTTCTGAATGGCACCACTCCATACTGCTGCCACAGACCTGGTTAGGATTTATGAGTCGAACCTACAGTGCAGTCCTGCAGGTAATTTCAAGGTGTATAATATTGTGGACATTAATGCTTATTCAAGTGGTATGGGTTTTAATTTTACCAGCAAGAACACTCCTACAAGTTACAAAAAACTAAAGCCTGAGGTGCTTAATTGTAACATTTATAAAAAAGAATTAAAAATGAGTCTTCAGCTACTGAAAGCACAATCTGGGATACTTCTTAGAAGTGCAGTTTCTATTTACAGTTCAGGTTCATGTGTCAACTTGCAAAATGTGTCAATTTTTAGAACTTTTAGAAGATGAAATTTTAGCTAGAGTTCTAACCTATTGCTTGGGTAAGAAGTTTGTAATAGAAATACCACAAAGGAGACAGAAGCTATTGAGGGATGATTCTTTAAAAAGAACTTCCCCTTAATCTGCATGTAATCCTGCTGCACTGTATGAGGCTTCTCTTTCAATTCTTTCAACCCTATCTAATGATTAGGAAATAGCTTAAATTCTCTCTTTCATTAGGTTAGCTGACCTGATATCTAGACCAATGTAGTATAATTTGATTTTCAACTGGAAAATTATCTAAAAAAGGTTTAGAAAATTGCATCCTTCTAGAATGCTGTCTTTGTGCTTACTAGAAGGGCTTATTTGTTTGTATTTCCAGGCCACATCAGCTGTTTTCAGCACTAGCAGATTGCTGAACGAATTCTATAAGCTTTGACTGCTCCTTGTTTTGCTGTGCAGCAAAACATACACTTCTCTCACATTTTCAAAACAAATTTTATCTTGACCATTAACAAAACGTGAGATCCTAAACCAAGCCAGCCCCATTACAAACAAAGCAGCAGCTGTTCATATTGCAGGATTAGGGCTTGGGGAACATTGTCACTTGCATTTAATTACTTTTCTATTTTGCTTCCCTTCCACGTCAAGATTTCACAAGAGGCTTAGCATGTACTAGATTTTTTTTTCTAAAGGACCTGTAGGATTTCTTGCCATTTTACAGGACAGTAGAGCCTACGTTTGTTGTTTCTTATTTAATCCTTACACTTTCGTTAGTATGTTTCATCAGAGGTGGCCAAAAGAGACCACAATATAAGGTGAGTGGTCTGGATAGTACATAATGCAGTGTTTCTAACTGCTATACTGCTTTATTTTTAGTCAGGGTGTTGTATGTAATCCTTTAATCTCTGTCAAGGGTCACTTTTTGAGTGAGACCTGGATTTTCAAGATTCACTGTGTTGTATTTTCAGGTTGGTATGTACACCACAACTACAAGCATTCAATACCAAGCATTCAATTCAGTTCAAGTAAAAACCAGCGTATGTGCCTGTATTTTTTCATTTAAGGCTTAATAATCTGCCTGGGAGCTGTAATTGACAACCTAAACAAGGTTTGTCTCCCTCTCTCGATGGGAGACAGAATGTTAAAGCAAAAGTGCTTTAGATACTTTTAGGTAACATATTTATGTTATAACATATGTTAAAAGGTGTTAGAGGGCAGAATCCATATCACCACTTTAAATGTACAGAAAGGAGGGTGTAGGAAATCACAGGGAGATCAGAGTTATGTAAAGTAAAAGAATGAGGAATTCTGTCTTAGGTAGAGCATCAAGAAAGCAATGTTTTGCTGTTACAATCTATTTTAGGTAGCAGGCTTCTAAAGCTCACTCCCTGCTTGTTGTAGCCCTTCCCAAGGGAACTTGGCTCTGCATGGTAGATGCTTCAGTATTTGTGGTCATTTATGCCATCTGCATTTTGTTTTTCTTAATGAGAACAAAAAGTTATGGATTCTTCTCCTTAATATATTGTATATTACAGTGGGATCCCCTATGCAAAGCAGTCACGGTCACTTATGAGCTAGCCCTTAGGTTAGGCTACATGTGTCACCTGAGCATTCTCTGAAGAAATCTTATGATTTAAATAAATCTTACGATTTAAGGTCCATTTCTGACTTTTTTGCAATTCTGCAGGGGAGGCAGGCAGAGCTGGAAATGCAGTTAAAACATGGAAAAGAGGATCCTGAAGAGGTGCAGTACAAACAATTTACAGCCTGGCTATGGTAAGGAAGTGCCTGTGTGCACCTGATTCACTTGTAATGGCAAGTAAGGGGTAGAGGAGGACAAGGTTTTAAAGTCTTTAATTTTGCAAGTTTAAAGACTGTATGAGTGTCTTGGTTTGGGAAGACAGGTATTTGCTAGGTAAAATTACAATCAGAGGCTCTTTGGAAAAGATTTGGGAAATAGGAGTAGCAGTTCTTTACTAGTATGTAATACAAAGCAAACAAACACAAAAAAGCCTCTCCTTCTACCACACAACTACAGCATTAATGACAAACGACAACAGTACCAAGAACCTTGAGGGCTTTGTTTCACAAAACCCAGGGCAGTTTGGTTTCGGTGTCCCTGCAGGATCCTCAGAGCACCAAGCTGAAACAGTAGAAAAAGTCCCGGGCTGGTAGCTGGGATGGCAGGGTGTCTCGGCAGGCAGGGGCAGGGTGTCCCGGCAGGCAGGGGCAGGATGTCCCGGCAGCGCAGGGGGTGCAGGATCACGCTGTAGCAAGACGAGCAGCGCTGAAGAAGCTGAAGGAGAGGCAGGGCCTGGGCCAGCTCTCGCGGGTGGCAGGGAAAACTCAGGATTCAGGCTGAACTGGTGATAGTAGATTTCTCAGGACTGGATCCTTTTGGCTACAGTGAAACTCTTCTAGCCAGCAACAGCTGTTCTTTTTTTCTCTTCGAATGCTGGAAAAAGAAAAGCACGAAGCTGCCTCAAGCTTTATCTTTTACTTTCGTTATCTCTTCTTTTTACCTTTGTCTACTTCTTTGTTTTGGTTAAGTACTCTTAAGTATCTAACACTTGGTCTCCTTGGTAACTTGTGGGGAAAAAATTCTTTAGAGAAAGAAGGAACAAACCTAACCCCCAACATTATTTAACCCGAATTTTTTTACCATACTAACATATTACATTGAGTTTTAACTGTTAAAAATATATACATATATATATGCAAGTATGGATACAGCCACATTGTCATGGGTAGTTCACCTCAAAACAAGGTCCCCTTGAGGTATGCATCGGGTCTCTCCATCCTTTTGCATCACTCACTAGGTGCAACTTGGTTCCTGAGCGAAGACAGCCCCACGGATGGGATTGTCTTTGCTGGAGGCAGGATTAATCTAAACAGTTTTTCTCAGCATACCTCTCATGTGTACCACTGGAACCTTATCTCCGTCTGTGGTTTGCAAGGGCTTAGATTGGGCAGGACTTGCTCGGTTGGTAGAACCTCGAGTGTTCACCAACCAGGTGGCTTTTGCTAAATTAATATTCTAATTCTTGAAGGTTCTCCTACCTAGTGCCTTCAAGGTAGTTTTAAGCAGGCCATTTCACTGTTCAACTTTCTCGGCCGCTGGTGCATGATAAGGAATATGGTACACCTACTCAATGCCATGTTCTCTGGCCCAGGTGCTTATAAGACTATTCTTGAAATGGGTCTCATTGTCCGACTCGATTCTCTCAGGGGTGCCATGTCTCTACAGGACTTGTTTTTCCAGGCCCAGGATGGTGTTCCGGGCAGTAGCATGAGGCACAGGGTAGGTCTCTAATTATCCAGTGGTGGCTTCCACTATGGTTAGCACATAGCGCTTGCCCTGGCGGGTTTGGGGAAGGGTGATGTAGTCAATCTGCTAGGCTTCCCCATATTTATATTTGGACCACTGCCTACTATACTATAAGGGCTTCACCCGCTTGGCTTGCTTGATTGCAGCACATGTCTCACAGTCATGGATAACCTGAGAAATACTGTCTATGGTTAAATCTACTTCTTGGTCTTGGGCCTACTTATAGGTGGCATCTTTGCTTTGATGACCCAAGGCATCATGGGCTTATCGAGCTAGGAACAACTCTCTCTTGTGTTGCTGTTCAGGGCCCCAGTGGAAATTGTTCTTCTTGCAGGTAACTAGGTAGAGAGGGCTCATGATCTGACTGTACTCAGGAATGTGCATCTTCCAAAAACCCATGGCTCCTGGGAAAGCTTGTGTTTCCTTTTTGCTGGTCGGTGGAGACATTGCTGTGATTTTATCAATGACTTCAGTGGGGATCTGCCGCCGTCCATCTTGCCACTTTACTCCCAGGAACTGGATCTCTCTGGCAGGTCCCTTGACTTTGCTCTTCTTGATGGCAAACCCAGCTTTTAGCAGAATCTGGATGATCTTCTCTCTTTTCTTGAACACTTCAGCTGCAGTCTTTCCCTACACAATGATGTCATCGATGTACTGTAGATGTTCTGGAGCCTCACCCTTCTCTAGTGCAGCCTGGATCAGCCCATGGCAGATGGTGGGGCTGTGTTTCTACTCCTGGGGCAGCTGGTTCTAGGTGTACTGCATGCCCCTCCAGGCGAAAGCAAACTGAGGCCTGCATTCTGCAGCCAGAGGAATGGAGAAAAATGCATTGGCAATGTCAGTAGTGGCATACCACCTCGCTGCCTTGGACTCCAGCTCATACTGAAGTTCTAGCATGTCTGGCACAGCAGCGCTCAGCGGTGGAGTCACTTCATTCAATGCACGGTAGTCTACAGTCAGTCTTCATTCTCCATCAGACTTGCGCACAGGCCAGATGGGGCTGTTGAAGGGTGAGTGGGTTTTGCTGACCACCCTTTGGCTCTCCAGCTCACGGATCATCTTGTGGATGGGGATCACGGCGTCCTGATTTGTCTGATACTGGCGACGGTGCACCGTCGAGGTGGGAACAGGTACTTGTTGTTCTTCTACCTTCAGGAGTCTTACTGCAGATGGGTTCTCTGATAGTCCCGGCAAGGTGTTCAACTGCTTAATGTTCTCTGTCTCCACAGCAGCTATTCTAAAAGCCCATCTGAGTCCTTTAGGATCTTTATAATATCTATTCTTGAGGAAGTCTATGCCCAGAATACATGGAGCCTCTGGGCCGGTCACAATCAGAAGTTTCTGCTACTCCTTCCCGGTCAGGCTCACCTCGGCTTCAACCAGAGTCAATTCCTGTGATCTCCCCGTCACCCCGGCAATGGAAATCGGTTCTGTTCCCACGTGTTCCGATGGCATTAGAGTACACTGCGACTCAGTATTTACCAAAGCTTCATATTTTTGTGGCTCCGATGTGCCAGGCCATCGAATCCACACAGTCCAAAAAATCTGATTTTCTCGTGCCTCTTCCTGGCTAGAGGCAGGACCCCTCTAGCACTGGTTATTATTCCCTTCTTGGACTTACATGGTAGAGGTTCCTTCGAGGGAATCTGACACAGCATTCCCACCTCCGTAGTACTTGGCAGCTTGCTCATGGGAGGCTGAGGCTACCTTCATTCTAGTGGAACACCCTCTGTTAGTGTTTCTCTCTTTGAGCTCACGTACCCATGCTGCCAGGACACAAGTAGGTTTCCCATGCCACGCTCCCATGTCCTCCCCATGGTCTCGCAGATAAAACTACAGGTCAGCTCGAGGGGTGTACCCTCTCTCTCTCGCTGGGGGAGGTTGGGCTCTGATTCTGGGGCCTGTGACTCGCACCGGTGCTACATGGGAACTGTTCTTTCTCATCTCCTCTCTCATTTCTCTCATCTCTTCTTTGAGTTCCTTCACCACCGCAGAGACATGAGCCTGCATTGGGCCACTGATCATACTTTGATAATTTCTGAGCTTGTTGGCAACAGAACCCACTGTCTCTCGGTTATCTTCGGCATTAATTGTTGCGATGAATGTGGCGTATTGAGATGGTCCATGAGCTGCCAGATTCCACAACATGTGCCCTGTGCATTTAACCTTGTCGGGGTCATTATCATGCTGTCCGGTCTTCCTAAAAGTACTTCCAATACTGCCGCTTCTCTCAACTGTTGGATTCTTTCTTCAAGGGTTTTCTATCGCATTCTATTGTTGTGCTCTTGCATTCTGTTTCTGTGGACAAATCTCTCTCTCACATTCATTAGAAGTCGTTCCCAAAGGGAAAGGGGCTTTTGCTTTCTTACAAATACTTGATTTATACCCGAGTCCTGGGTCAAGGGTCTTAAATTCCTTGCTTCAGCACAATCTAGTTGTATGCCTGTACCCATAAGGTCTCAGACTCAAAGTAGCCAGGCTGTATAAGCCTCACGTCCTCGTCGTGCAGTATCTTTTGCAGATTACGTAGACTTTCATATGTCAGGGACTCAGTGATGATCTCAACCTGTGGCTCTTCTGTGGACTGTGAGGACCTTCCTTTCTTATCCTTAATACCAGGATCTGACGATTTCACTTTACACTTCCTTGTTTCCACAGGGGCGACTGCTGCTGGCTGTGGCTGCCCTTGTGGTTCAGCTGGAACCTGGACAGTTGTAACGTCTGTGGGTTCCACTGCTGCACCATCAGTCTCTGCCTTCTCGGGGCAGGGGGAGGGTTTTTCATGAGCTGGGGAAATGTACTCCCTCAGCATCTGGCTCATCTCATGCATCTCTTTTACCAGAACCTCAACCCAATCCGGGTGGGTCCTTTCTGAGGCAGGCTGTGGGGCAGAGTCAGGCTCTGGGGTATCATCCCCATTCTATGGGGTAGGTATCAGGGTGGTTATCCAGGTCAATCTTTCCTTATCTCTGAATGCTAAATAGAATACGCATACTAGCAGCACCAGCCATTGTATGATGTCATTAGCCTTCAGAGAGGATTTAAACTCTTCAAAAACTGGTGGGGCAGACCTAAAGAGATGGGTAAAGGTTGGGAAAAAAAAAAACTCCCCCGGTGTCATTTCCTCACAGTAGGTACCATTGTTAAAGTAACTCCAAAAACACACAGTTAGTGTACAATAGCCCTGAATCTATGTGCCTGCCTTCCAGAGGAAATTAAAAATCCATGAGTTCTTCACCTTACTAAGCCATAAAATAAACTGGATGACAGTCACAGTAGCTTTGGTTATAGGGCCCATGTTTAGATAGGGGCCTGCAAACGGAAGGAATACAGCCACAACCACATGCCATCCAAACCAGGCTAAGTTAGACCACATGATGCAGCCTAATGAGGTTTTTATATCCAACGCACACAAAAGAAAGTACTAGGTTAGTTAAGAACCGCTATTTCTCTTCTCTTTTCTCAGTGCCCTCAAGCCGCACGTTGGGCGCCAAAATCTGTCTTGGTTTGGGAAGACAGGTATCTGCTAGGTAAAATTACAATCAGAGGCTCTTTGGCAAAGATTTGGGAAATAGGAATAGCAGTTCTTTACTAGTATGTAATACAAAGTAAACAAACACAAAAAAAACTCCCCTTCCACCAAACAACTACAGCATTAATGACAAACGACAACAGTACCAAGAACCTTGAGGGCTTTGTTTCACAAAACCCAGGGCAGTTTGGTTTCGGTGTCCCTGCAGGATCCTCAGAGCACCAAGCTGAAACAGTGCATAAGTCCCGGGCTGGTAGCTGGGATGGCAGGGTGTCTCGGCAGGCAGGGGCAGGGTGTCCCGGCAGGCAGGGGCAGGATGTCCCGGCAGCGCAGGGGGTGCAGGGTCACACTGCAGCAAGAGGAGCAGCGCTGAAGAAGCTGAAGGAGAGGCAGGGCCTGGGCCAGCTCTCGCGGGTGGCAGGGAAAACTCAGGATTCAGGCTGAACTGGTGATAGTAGATTTCCCAGGACTGGATCCCTTTGGCCACAGTGAAACTCTTCTAGCCAGCAACAGCCGTTCTTTTGTTCTTTTTCTCTTCGAATGCTGGAAAAAGAAAAGCAGGCAGCTGCCTCAAGCTTTGTCTTTTACCTGCTTATCTCTCCTTTCCACCTTTGTCTACCTCTTTGTTTCGGTTAAGTACTCTTAAGTATCTAACACTTGGTCTCCTTGGTAACTTGTGGGGAAAAAATTCTTTAGAGAAAGAAGGAACAAACCTAACCCCCAACAATGAGCACTAAAGAAAAAAAATGAAATAAAACAACAAGCAACCACCAGATACAGTGACCATGGTGGGAGAGGGGAGTGGGAAGAAAGACTACTGGGTAGCTGTAAGGATTTCCATATGGATGGGTTCACAGGTACCTTCCGCTCTACAGAGCCTGGAAACTTTGTAGGGTGAGCAGCTGGAAATAGTGAAAGAATTCAGGGGTTTTATGGGATGTTTAAGGAGAAGGGTTATGCAAAGATAAGAATTTCCTTCTTGAGAGTTTAATGAGCTGTTTCACTGAAAATACCATGATGAAAGAAATGCGAGTCACAATCTGATGTATGTCATGGTGGACTGATAATGAATTGGCATTAAGTGTGAGGATGTTGTTTAAAAGCAAGCACATGATACACACCCTGATCCATATCCTCCACTAATTCTGTTTCAGTCAGATGAGAAGTGTCTCTCAGTCTGTCAGGGTTTTGCCATGTATGTGCATGGCCAGGAGAAGAAGGAGGGAAATTCTTCAGGTGGGAGGCTTCACAAGAGAAAAAACTACCTATCCATGGACAAAATAAATATCTAGTTTTGTGCTTCGTAAGTGTATTGGGAGCAAAATATGCACAAAGCCAAAATGCTTTTTGGTCTGTTTCAATCAAAAAGGTGTGTTACTAAGTCCCACTCAGTTCAGAATTCAGAATTTGTGTCTGTTTTACTCCAGCTAATTCTGGAGCACAGGGTTGCATTGTAAGATCCCAAATGCTACAGTTGTAGAAAAGATCCTTTATTAATGACTGATCCCTTTCTTGATAGGGTATAAAAAGGCCTGTAGGAATGCTGCTTTTGTAGATTTTTCCTGAAAGAATTTCTGCTCTGTATTTCTTAAATGGTGATAATACAAACTGTGTCAAAAATTAACAGAATTCCCTTTATCAGGAAAGAAATCAAAGCAGGAAATTAACTAGAGCCCAGCAGTAGCTTTAGTTTCTTTTCCAGTTCACAATTATTTGTTTGGTTCCTCAGCAGGGAACCAGGCCCAGTTCCATGGGCCCTAACTTCAGTAGCTGTTAAGCATTTTGGTTGCCCACTAGGGTTAACCTAATTGTGGACAATGTGGTATAAACATTACTGTTAATCCTTTATTGTGTCAGTTTTGCAAATTTTTTTTGCAGTTTTGCATTGGTATTTACCAAGCTGTAAATGGTTCTAGTGTGGTGGCTTTGAAACTGTGCAAAAGCAGTGTGATTATGAAGGAAAATCTGGGTAGATTTCTTTGAAAGGTTGAGTGTAACTCAGTCTTTTAACATGCAGCCCTGTTTTAGGAGACATGCATTTTCAGTCAAAAGTTGTCTGTTTCTGTGGAATGACATTCATGGTCATGATAGAATTGTATATTTTAGAATAGAGGCGCTCTCTCCTCATCCACACCTTTCAGTGTAGGAGATAGATTGCATCTCTCCTTCGGTCTTGATGTGAGTGCAAAACTAAACAATTGAAAACAAGTAGCCTATTATAAATCAGCTACAATAATGTGTAAGAAATTGTAGCCATGCCTTAATTTAAAGCTTTAATTTAAATTAATTCAGTTTTTTATACCATGTCATAGCATAACTGCCTGTAGTGGTTTCCAGAAATACAGTTGAGTAAATTTTGATGCTTGTCCTTTATAAAACATTCAGATTTCATTATGCTAGAACATTTTACAATGATCTGGAGATTTACGTGTTTGATGTGCTCAAAAAGCATATTTATGGCTATTGCATGAACCAGCGCTTTACAAAATGCAGTGTTAAGTCAAATAAGAGTCCTTTATGAAACACTGGCAGTGTACATGAGCATGAAGAAACTTGGGCTTGTGCATAGATTTCTTACAGATTAAATGCTTATAAATATTTTGTGCTAAGTCTTCTGATAGGCTGATACAGTTGTTAATCTAGAATAGACACATGTAAGAGAGAGAGGAATTTAGCTGTATTCTTGCTATACTATAATGAACATGGTATAAATACTTTCTGCTCTCTTGCAGGGTCAGAGATATGTTGACTGATGTCATCAAAGGTGCTTCCAAGTAAGTACTGTTAAATTATTACAGATGATGTTTTTTCCCCATATTTTCAATGAAGAGTGGGACACTTCTCCTTTTCCTCCTAGATCTTGTTAAGATGATTTTTACCTTCATTAAATTAAAAGCATTCAGGTTTCATGAATATGTAAATTTAGAAGTTTCTCTCTGAGGTACATAATGAAATGTAGCCTTCTAGAAGCTGATGATCAAGTCAGCAGAGGTTCCATGCATAAATTAGGAAATTACTTAAGGCAAAAGATACTGAAAGACTTCAAAGAACTTAAATAAGTACCTTGTTGTAATTATTTGCAAGTACCTCTTATATGAGAGGAGATAGTTTCACTGTTCCAAATCATGACATTCCACTAAGACTCATGTTTCTTGTTTTAAAAAGCAAAAGAGAAATCCAGAAAATACTTTTACTGTGATAATGATATCTTTGGATCTGGAATAAATGCTAGATTGGAAGTGTAGGTATATTTTTATAGCAGCAGTCAAGAAGTTTTTGGAAATGGAAGACTGGTGCAAAGAGTCTACTGGCCTGTAAGTGGTCTAATACAGTTACATTGTTCAGCTGCTTTTGTAAAACAATGTAAGAGAGTTCCATCAGGATTATATTGCAGTATGTTTTTCTGGCCATGACTAGATTATCAATGTACTTCCTTATACAAAACTGAACACAGTTATGTTTTCCCTCTTTTTTGTCAGTGGCAGATTTTCTTTCTTGATTACCTTAAATTTTTGCACTGTCATAGAAGTTAGTACTCTTTGAATCCTATCATTTTCCTCTATGTTAGTGTTTTTGTAGTGTAGGGAAATAATGCAAAGCTTTTTTTAAGCTGATATTTCAATAATGAGTGCTCTGCTAAATCTTCTCATGCTGTTGCAATGAAGCTGCATCTGCCTCTCTAACATTCTCCATTTGAAGATGTTTTTGTTTTGTCCTGTATGGAAATGGTGCTAGCTAAGAGCAACTGCTGCATTTCTGCGAGTGCTACTTGCTGTGCAGGGTAGCAGTCCTTATTATAGTGAAAGAAGGCTTCTGTTCTTATACAACTTTGTGTGTGCTAGCCTTTATATAAAAGACAGACAAGAAAAAAAAAAAAAAAAAGACTGAAACACTTCTCCATTCTTTCTCTAATTCCTGAAGATGAAATGTAACAGATTTCTGCTGAGCTAGAAGAGAGCTTGATGAAGTTGCTAGGAGCAAAGCCCTTCCCTGTAGCATAACTGTAGCATAACTTTTCTGCTTTGAGATATATGTTTTGTTGCTAGCATCTCTATGATGTTGCTTAACTGTTTGCCTTTTTCTGTTCAGGGAGAGCCCAGTAGTGAAAGGAAACTCTATTTTTGCTCTAACTGGCCTTGCAGTTGCTGTAGCCAAATATGAAAGCAGCCTTTCTTCAGACACTGAAGGGGTGCCTGAGGTGAGTGATTCTGGGAGAGGATCCCTTCTTTTAGTGGAATTCAGAGAAGTAATATGACCCGGTGTTTGAAGGGCTGGTAAGTGGATGCGAAGTACTTTACATTTTCAAGTTCAAATTTCACCATTCTCAGTGAATGCCATCTGTCAGATGCTGTGATCTATACAGAATCAGGTAGAGTGTATATCACTTGTCACAAGAAGTATAATGTCTAACTCATCCATTTGACCATTTTGACAGGTGAAGTAGAGGTCACTCTATGGGCACTGAAAGCCAGCCAAACTCATTTTTCATAAGTTCATAATTTTTGGCTACACTGAATAGTACTCAATCAAAAGTAGTGTCTGGAGAGTCAGCATTGACAAGTAAATGATGCTACTTACACTACATAGGAAAGACAAAATAATCTCATTCATGATGGATCACAGCTGGAACATCAGCAGCCGAGTTTCTATTTAGGTAGAACTTGATTTAAAAAAATAATGATGAGTATTTGGGTTTGATTTTTATAGACTGAGCCTGATTTTGTTCCTATGAAACACTGGATTTCCATGGTCACGGAGACTCTCTTGAGCGTTGTGAATAGCCGCTACCAACCTAAAGGTCAAGTGTTCCCATGGTTCTATCAGGTATGTACTGTAGTACTAAAGGCAAGGCAATATATCTGTATTTCATACCTGGAGTTCTAATCATGAAGTTTCCTGGTTCTGTTTGAGCTGTAGTAGTTGGAATAGAGGAAAATCAAAACTTTCCTTGCTCTCCTTAATTTTCTTTCATTGTGTTTTCTGATTATATTTGTTTGCCTAAAATTTCTGTCTTTATTATCAAAATGGTAAAAGCCACATGCAAAGAATGTTGGATTGCATTCTGTGCTGCTTCTGTTTGCTCTCTCAGTGTTTATTTTAAATTTCTCAAATGCTGAGTGTTATTACCTGGAAAAGACAAAGAGAAAAAGAAATACTCTTTTTTTGTGTTTTTCCAGAAATCCTATTCAGGTGAAAATACTGCTAGTATTATAGCTCGATCCTGTGCAGCCGCAGCTTTGTCCCTCCTGGTACCAGTCTTCATTGTATCATGCAAGGAGAAGATTGAGGAGGTCCTGAGTATGCTGACTGACAGATTACCTGGAAAAACAAATGCTGACGAGTCTCAGGCTGTTCAAATCCACATGGGTCTTGGTTTGGGGATGTTCATGTCACGTTTGTATGAAGAAAAAGTCAGGTGAGAGCTACTGTATTTAATGTAGTTGCGAAAGTAACTTCCTTTTTCTGCATGTGGCCTTAAACTCTGAGGAATTTAAAAAAATTACAACTCATAGGCAAATGATTCTTGAAGGGCTTTGTAATGTTTCTTAAAAGGTGCCTCCTATTATCAGTCTTCCTCCCCACTTTAGCCCCCTCCAGAGCTATCCTAGGTATTTTGTCATTCTTTCAGGATAAGTGTCTAATTTTCATAATATCCTAAGGTACAAAGTGCAGAGCAGTCAGCTGGAAGAGAAACACATATGCTTTTAAATGGGATTAGTTGAGCTGGAAGACATAATTGTAAATTAATTCTCCGTTCTAAATAAATGCATTTATCTAACCATTTCTTGCAGACTAGTTTTTCTTTCACTGCCTGCATGATTTGAAAGTTTAATCTTACACATTCTTCAAACCATTGTTTTGCAACAACTCAAAACTCATAGGGATGTAGCTATAGCTTATATCAGATCATAGAGCTAGTTTCCATTAAAAATGTCCCGTTCATTATGAAAATGGAGTGCATGTTTTGTAAGAGGGAAGTCCATATGACATCTTTAGAGTGAGATGTAAATGCTTCATTTTTAATCTTTTTTATCTTTATTTTTAGGCAATGAGGTGGGGAGAGATTGGCATAGCTAATAGTGTGAAATGTCATGAATTTTCAGCTTATAAATAGTTACAGGTTTAGCTGAGATCATGTTTTATCAGGTACCTCCTTCTGCTGTCAGGTATTGGATTTTTTTTTTTTTGTTTCTGTTTTGGTTTTGTAGTGGTATACCTGGTCAACAGATGAACATGGTTCTTTTGAAGTCCCTGGATGTGTTGGAGGACTGTTGCTTTGACACGAGTCTGGAGTACAAGTGAGTTTCCTTTATTATTGATGATACTTTATTTTGAACTCTACCTTTTTAATTCACACTTTCTTCCTTAATTCTACACATCAAAGAATAAGAATAGGATAAGGAGACAACCCATTCTGAGTACTTCTGTAAAATCACCAGCTCCAGCAGGCTGGAAGGGAGGGCTACATGCTCCCTAGAACAGTCAGTCACAGACTTGGTCTACATTGCTTAAGTTTTTACAGTCAGGATTTGGAACTCCTAAGACAATAAAACATGTGTCAGTTGCCATGAGACAACTAACATAGCATAGCAGCGTGTTTCTTCCACAGTAGTCATTTCTCTTTCAAATCAGGAAAGGTACCACGGTATCTTGAGTGGCTCAGTGAGAGTGTATGAGGTTTTCTTTGGTTTTGAGCATTACTCTGCCCAGCTCTTCCCTCTTCAAAAGAAACAGTAATAATTCCCACTTGCCTTCGGCCTCCTTTCTCCAGTGCACTTTCTGAAAAGCTCTGAGGAGTCACAGCTATGCACCATTGGGCTGTGAATCTGTATAGCTTAGTGAGGTTTTCTGTTGCCTTTTGAGTGGCACAGGGTGAGACACACAGTACACAGGGACTGTACCAGCTGCACCCCTTTGTCATGCCTATTGCTGCTGGTTTGTGTAGCCTTTTAGTTGGAGATCAAAGCATCAGAGAAGAGCCAAGCCAGACTTTTCTGGTGGCGAGAGGTTGCCAGAAGAACATGAAACAATGGCAAGCAAGGGAGGGAAGATTGAAGAGGGGGGTAGTTTTTTGTACTGGCTATGATTTTTAAAGTTTTAAGAGGAAGTTGGTGTCTAGTATGAATTCTCTCTGTGAGAAAAGAAGTAATATAAAGCTGTAAATGTTGCAGAATTGTCCAATTTTTACATTTCTATACTTGTAAACAGCTGTTGCAAAGGAAGGTCCTTTCCAGCCTTTTCATCCAGTGTGACATAGGCAAGATCATGATCACATGAGACATGAGCATTTTCACCAGTGTTTCACCCCTGCTAAACTGGTGGTTTTTACTAAAAACAGGCTGACAATGTTTTGACCATAGGTCAGCTGAGCAGTGCTCATGTGGGAATTGGCACTGTCCAGGCTCAGGCTGCACCCAGTGGAAGGCAGGACTCCCTGCAACCTGATACTCTGGCAGTAGAACACTTAAAATGTGCTGGGAAATCTGAGATATCAAGTAGATGAAACATACCTGAAATATATCATTTTATATAGCTCATAAATAAGGTAGCCAATTGAGACCAACTGTTAGTTAAAAAAAGTGGAGCAAAGAAGGTGAAGTTTTATTCTTGCTTTATTCTCTGATTATGTTTTAAGTCTTTTATAACAGTGAACAATGTAAAATACTATAGCACTAATGAGAAATTCCATTTTCTTTCTGTGTAGTTTTGTCAACAAGCAGTAGTGTAAACTTGAATTTAGAGCTCTTGTATATAAGCCATGTCCTTGTTTTGTTGGCTATTCATGAATTCAGATCAGGATTCAGTTACTTAAAAATGTTTATTTGTTCTTTGCTGGAAAAAATACCACTCCTAAGACAATCCTCTGTGTCTTCTAGCCATGCTCAATCATCCTTAATCCCCAGTTACTGTAAAACATTATCTTAAAAATATGACTGCAGTTATTCTCAGATGTTTCTTTTTTACTTAGCTGAGTAAAAGCAGCAGCTCTTGCTGTTTTTAAGTTGGATAGGAGAAGCTTAGGAAGTTGCCTAAGATCCTAGCCATGTTAATTTGACTGCTTGCTTCTTGCTACAAGCAGTGTCAGTGAGATGTGTAACAGGGAAAAAAATCATCTACAGATAAGAGCTGTTGTGAGTGTGTGAGAGATCACCTTCAGAGCAATAAGTGTCTGCTATGCTTTAGTATCTCAAGATGGAAGTCAGAACTGTTTGGAAGTTTTCTGACAAAACTGATGACTTGGAACTTGTTATAGGAGCACACATGCAGGATTTCGTAAAAGATCTTTGGTCCAGAATGGAATTTCTGATAAAATCTGAAAAAAAGGCAGAGACTATGGAGATGTTTGTGCCAGCTGCCCTATTAAATTATGTCCTTTGAAACAATGTTCTTGTTGCAGTTTTAAGTATCCTCAGCATCAAACGGTTAGTTGTGCTGGATATGTCTGCGCTGATGAAGCTGCTGCACTGTAACGTAGGCAAATTTTAGTACATACGGGTTAGAATGCATACCTGACCATTCTTGTTAAGAAATGTAAGTGAATACCTTAATCTCTGCAGCCATCTTAGCAGCTCTCTGGCTTGATCACTCATTTCATTACTTTTGCAAATGAAACAACTCTTGGAGGAGTCTGACAGCAGCAGATGCTAGTACACCCAATGAACCTGCAATTAATATGTTTAACTGGGATTTCCTAGTTTATACTATTAGGACAAATCGCACATAGAAATTTGGATCCATACTTCCTTCATACTAGTTTGTGGCACTTATTGTTGGGGCTACTGGTTCTTCAGAGCCAGAAGGAATAATGAGGCTGTATGTGTAGGATTTATTATTTAAATACACATTTTCTTCATATGCTTTTCTTTCATCTGGTGTTTCCTGAAAAGGGTGTGTGAAATAAAAACCATTTGCAAAATTGACTGTGGTAATAAAATATCTACAGGGCTAGTAGTCAGGCAAGGCCAAGAGGTCTTCTTGCCCACAAACTTTGTTGGGGTTTAAAGGGAGTTCAAAGCAGCCAAAGCATACTTAATCCTTTCTCTTTTGTTTTCTATTAAAGCACTGGATGTATTTTAGGAGTAGGACTTGTTCTTTCATTTATGAGTCACAGCAGCCAAACAGAATCGCGAGTACACGTTTCTGCTTCATTGCGAAAGCTCTGCAAATACCTGGACAGCAGTGAGGACCAAAGCAGAGGAGTCCAGGAGGTATGACCTATTTTATCACATATTTTAAATCTTCCTTTTATTTTGTTGCCTCCCTTTAATAACTATAGTCTTTTTGCTGATACTTTTTATCTCTGGTACTGGAAGGCTTGATTTCTGCTTTTTCTTTCACAATGTATGGGTTAGTGTCTGCTGGGAAAAAAAGGTGACAATTACAGCAATTGTAAGAATAGAATAATGTGTAATGCTTACATACATTAAGAAACTGCCTGAAAAGATAGCAGATGTGATCTTTTAAATTCCTTAACCCCAAATTAAATTGTTGAAATTTGGATCGTGAGTAACTATGGATATGGGTCTCTTATGTACAATTGCTTATTGCTTATCTGATCTACTAAAAGCAGACAAGTTACTACTCTCAGAGAGAACTTAAATGCTAATACTTCCTCCTTCAATAGGCCTTCTGTATGCTTCTTTGAAATTTGGTGTCACTTGCTAATGTGAATTTTGTAGTTGTGCATGCTGCTATGGCTGCATTTACTATTATCTTTATGTTTCGAATGCTTAAACTGAGCCCTGCATTTCAGGGAGTCTTTTTCCAGGATATGTCCTCTAAGTTTTGACATGGTCCATATACTTAGCCTGTAACTCTGCTGAGGTAAAACTTCAGAATAAAAACTGATGAAATTCAAATAGTTTGTGACAGAAAACAAAAACCAGAACAAGCAGATGTTTTCCACAAGAAAAGCAACACTGTCTGTACATGATCTGTGTAAGCCCAGAGCAGCTGAGCAGTTGAGTTGCATAATCCTCTTTTTTAATGAGAGTTAATAGAGATTGATAGTTATTATTCTTTTCCCTCTGTTGGGAGTGTTCTGAAAGCTCTTTGTTAAACATCTTCTTCCATGGAGGTATATTTTTTTGGCAGTACATATATGTTGGGGATTAGCCTTTTGCAGTTTATGGCTCATGCACTAAAATTACTTAAAGCTGTGAAATAATTTATTGGTCCCCAGAGATCTTCAAGTGCAATATTGAAATGAAACTGAGTTCAATGTAGCAATTACTGAGATGAAAGGCAGCAGCTGTTTAACATCATGAGATAGTTTGGGATGAGAAGCAAAACCTACCCTTTGCAATTAAGACCTCGTTAAAAATTTGTAAAATTTGGGCAGCACTCTAGGATGAATGCGAGATGCACAAGAGGCTCCTTCAGAACTGTAAATGATTTGGATATAACCCAATACTTGAGAAGTAATTTTGGCCTGCTGCAGCAAGAGGTACAATCTGCACATTACTTGCTACAGGTCAAATTTATGTCAATCCTGCATAGTAGGTGAGTGGTCTCTGCCTCCCTCAGAGTCATGTGTTGCTCTGCTGCTTAACTTTGGTACAGAGGAGGTTAAACAGTTGGCACACTTGCTTTGTTGGTAGTTCAGAGTTCACTTCCTTATTCTCCGTTGCTAAAGCAGGAGAACAGAAAAGCAATGTTGCTACTGAATGCTTCTGCAAAGACAGGGGGCTGGTATTGTGAGCTGTGTGTGAGAGACAGCTCTACATGCTCCTTTTCTGGCATGGTAGACCTGCTTGTAGTCCTGATGGGAGCAGTGCATGCAGAGTATGCTTACAAAAATAATGATCAGATACTTGTGTTGAGAGAATAGCTACATTTGTGTGGAAGGTTAGGAGTTTGACCTCTGTAAAATCAGAAGTACTTCCAAGCTTTAGTTGTGTTAGTTTAACATTATTAGCATCTGGCATCTTGAATTCTTAAATGAAGAATCTTTCAGAAAGGGAATAAATATCTGAAAATATGAACTGAAAATGTTATGTCTTTTTTATCATGCTGGCACATTATTCAATGTGACCATTGCTACAGTGAGTTTGATTAGAAACTAGTTGATGGAATAAAATTTTTTTCAGGTGCTTGCCTATTCTGTGGCCTGTTCCTGTGTCTCTGCTTTCAGTGTTGGAATCATAGAAGCAGCTGAGGCTGAGAAGGCTATGAGCAAGCTATGGACCTTAGCAGAAAATAATCAGCAGGTAATAAGTCCATGTTTGAGATTTGCTTCAGTTCTCTTTGACTCTTTTTCTGTTTAATATTCGATACTGCTTTACGCAAACTGTAATTCAAGACAATTATATTGATCTACTTTCATCATTAACTAATACTGAATGAATTTTGCATTCCATGCAATTACTAAGACTACCACTTGATTTATTAGTGCATATAGAGATTACCCGACAATGAGCAAGTTTTTTGTGTTTGATTGCATTTAGAAGACAAATTGTTACGTTTGATGTCTTAAGTCCATGTACCTTACCATTTATTGTCTCTTTATAGCATATTTCTATAAATTCTTTTTTGTGCTGGGAAAATACATCAACTGTGCTGTTCTGAATTTTTGCTTTCCCTTAATCACCAGGCAGTGCATCATAACCATAGCCACAGCGTCCTCCAAGCGTCTGTTTCATCCCTAGTGTTCTAGGGTACCCCTCAAATTGCCAGCAATAATCTCAGTATCTTAGTGCAAGTTCTTTTCTGGTAAATGTTTGCCAGGAAATGAGGGAGCCAGGGCGTGGCAACCATTTTGAATCAAAGCCTGCTCTTACATTAATCAACTGTTCGGAATGTTTATCTGAAAAATGCGAGATCAGAGTTAATTACATGTGCTAGAGCTTTTTATCTTAATATCAGAAAATCTGCTGTAAAACAAAGGCTCTGTGTACCTAAGATTTAATCTCAGAAAATCCCATGTCACTTAAAATAAGAAAACATCTGGTATTCTAGACAAAGATATTACCTCTAATTGTTAGGAAATAATAAATATGTAAGTAATGTTTCAGTAATAAATGTATAAAAGAATACAGACTCCTTTGTAAATTCCGTTTTTAATAAGTTCTTTTCACTTTACAGACCTACAGTTTCGCTTTAGCTTTAGGTGCGATAGTACATGGATTGTCAGCTTGTGGTCATGGGAAAGCTCAGGACCTGAGCAACAGACTAATGCCAGCCTGGATAAAAATTGTGCTTGCAGAGGTAAAGGAGTTTGAATACATATCCTGGGTTTTGTACTTGTTTTGTTGTTTGGGGTTTTTTTTGCATGGTTGGAGGGTAGAGGAGGTAGGGAAGAGATGGTGTGCGGTTTAAAATCAACAGTAGGAACATAATTTTGTGTGTTTCTGCAGGAGTGATGCTAGGAAAAGTTACGACTATCTGAATATGCTGTTTGATTGATATTTGGAAGCAAGAGTATAACTTCGGGCTATTTGCCAAAGGGAAAAAATTCCTGTTTCTCTTCCGCTTGAAAAATCTGTGAGAAATGCTTATCTCAATGAGGTCTTCATTTGGACATTTTCACTAATTTGGAACAGTGCCCAAGATTAAAATCTAGGTTATTAAGTGAAAATGTCTTGTGAAATCACATGCTACATGTCAAAACTAGAAAAAAGAAGGGTGATTATAGTGCCTTAGTCATTATAATATTTTCAATTCATCTGGAAAAGTTAGGTGTTTCAAATCAAACCCTAAATTTACACATTAAGATTGTAGCTGAAGGTAATTATCAATAAAGAAACTGGTTTTGAGTTGAATTATGCTGGTATATTTGTGGAATACATAGTGTGCTAGGGAAAATGGTGATTTGTCAATCCATGATGATTTCAGATTTGGAGTGGTAAGGAAGGTCCATATAAAGCTTTCATTCATCAAGAGAGAGATTAGTATTATCTTCCATGCTGGAGTCTGTTCTGAAAAGGCTGTTGGGATTAGAAGTTTACTAGTGATAGTAATCATTGTTTTTGAGTTAGAAGAAACAAGCATTTTGTCCTACAGTAGTCTTGTGTTATCACATTGGCTCACTGGTCCTGAATTATGCTTCCAGGGTGCGCCAACAATGGAGCGTCTGGCTGCTGTCAGTGGGCTGGTTGCACTGGTGGGCTCTGAAGGAGGCATGATTCAGGTGAGAATATACTTATTCTTACATATTCTTACTCTATATATATAGACCTTAATCTCATGGAGAAATTTGGCTAGAAGGCAAGATGGGATGCCTCCTCCCCACTCCTACAGCAATGGCTATAAACTAGGACATCACACTTTTGGAATAACTTAAGTTGGGTACAAACCAAGCAATATTGAATTGTAATGCATAAAATGGGGTTTGCTCCATTTTGCCATTGCATGGCCCATGTGCAGTGCCACTGGGGAAAAGTTTACAGCCATGTAAGCTTTCTCCTTTTCTCTCTCCTGCTCCCCAGAGAAAGGCATGGGTGCAAATGTAGTCTGTTTTCAGAATTTTTTCTGTTTTTTGCTTCTTTCTTTACCTCTTAAAATATTCACCTTTTTTATTTTTCTCTTGCAGCTGAAATCTGACAGCATTCAGTCCTCACAGTTTCAAAGTAAGCTGAATGAAGTGATCAGAACCCTTACACAGGTAAGAAAGTAGTCTCTGTTTCCTCCTAACGTACATTGACACCTTGCACAAGCAAGCCAGGTCTGTTTGAAAGAAACTACATAACATCTGTATCCAGCCTGAACGAGACAGTGTAGGGAAATTTGTCTAACTTGTTGTTTATTGTCTCAACAGATAATTAGTTTCTCAGAGCAGATTGGTCTTCAGACAAATGCTGCAAGACTTCTGGGACGTCTTCACATGTCCTGTTCATCTTCTACCCAGAGCAGGGCATCTGGTAAGATGCTTTATTACTGCTTGTTAAAGAACATGTATAAATAGCACATCACTAAAAAACAGTGAGGGACACATTAGATAATACAAGTTGGACATTGAATTCCTGTGAAGGACATGACAGCCTGTGTGTGCCTAAAGGTTGGAACATGAAGCGGGAATCAGAGTGCTGAATGGGATCCCCCACATCTGCTTTTACTTGCAGTATGAAAATAAGGTTCTGAATTATTTTGGTCAAGCTTGTATATTGCTTCTTTATATTTTCATTGGATAAGCTGTAAACAGGTTTTACAGTTTCTATGGCACATGTATTTGACATCTACTCCATACCTTTTAGAACTGATTAATCTACTATTTGTTTTAGCACTTCCCACTGCCTTAAAAAAAATCAATACTTAAAAGCTAGTCTGTAACAAGACCAAGCTGACTTTTTTGAAGTATTTCTTTAGATTGGATCTTCTCTGGTTAGCTGAAGTAAAAAAAGTAGTGTTCTGTGCCATTTCAGGATGCCTGATACATCTCTAACTTCGTGTTGTTTCAATATGCACTGGTGAAATAAAGGCTGCATAATTAATCATTAATGAAATACCAGTAATAAGCACAAACTATTGAAGTTGAAGCTCTTCACTTTGGTGTGAGCTAAACTGGGAATCAAAAATACAAAATGTAGATGAATTTCACAGAGAAAGTCTCTCAAAGTTTCTGCTTTTTTGTATGCCTGCATGCATGCTGAAGGTTAGACAGATACCAAATGTCTCTGCTGCATTAAACTTCCTAAAATTTTGAAGTGCTCCCTTTCAAACCCCAACTTGCAGTGCCCAATATATTTTTAAGGGAGTTCTTATCCGTGGCTTTTCAGTTGATCTGTGAATTTGTTTTTTCAGACCTGGCACCTCTCACACCAGAAGTATTTAGCTTGCCTTAAATGTGAAAAGGCCAATACTTCTATCAATCTTGTGGTCTAAATACTCTGAGTCGCCCACAGAAATCAGTTTGTTAGCTCAAACACAGCTCAGTTTGGCCTTTAAATTTACATGGGAGCAGAAGATTATAATTTTTGCTGGTGATGTTTTAGAATATAAGCAGTCTTTTTATCTTCACAGTTCCTCCAGATTTTAGGTACTTACCTGTAAACAGCTTTATCAGGGCAGCCATTGACTTTGCCATTGAAAGTGGAAAGAAAGGTAAGGATCAAACTACAGTATTTCTCTGGGAAATTTGATATGGCTATAAAAGCTTACCTTAAACACTTGCTTTTACTTGCTAAGAGAACTTTTTTAAGTACAAATTTGAATTTCTCCAATGTGATGTAGTTAAAATAGAAATTTAATTAAACTCAAAAAAAACCCAGTAATATTGTGTAGTTAGGACTTTAGTTTTCTCCACCTAATTTTTGATATTTAAAACCCTTTTTCCTTCCCTCTCTGTTGGTGAGATGATGTTTCTTTCCTGTGAGAATGAAAGTCAAAAAGTTTTAAGTGTTAGCCTGTATGCTCATCAGGCTGCCCCTTATTTCAATGATGCTGTATTAAGATTCTCTGTAACAGAGTTGTATTAAACAGATTACTGCTGTGATAGATGCAAAGAAACCTAAAGAAAGCATGATCTTACATGAGGAAGCCTGGTAAAAGTGATGTCTTGATGTAGTCTAAAGGAAGATAGAGAGAGAGGGTTACTCCTTTGTGTAGCTAAGTGAGCTCTCTGCTGTCCTATGAAGCAAGCTTTTTTTTTTTTAAATGGAAGTTAAAATTCCCATGTTTTGATTCCAGGAGGACTGAGTTAACTTACGTTGACATAACATGGTATGTAACAAGGGTTAGGACTTGTCTGACTGTTCTTTTGGCCTGCATCTACAAGATGAGAAAGGAAAGCAGTGTCAGAAAACTATGCTGTTCTAATAAGAAATGAATAAAGTACTACTTTACTAGATGAGGAATATCTGTAATAAACTTGTATATTGACTCAAGAACAAGGGACCAGAAAGTTTCTATTTATTAGTAACAAAAAGCCGTTTTGACAGGAGATTAAAAATGTAACTGTTCATTATGAATGAGATGGCTAAGTCTCAGATGCAAAAGGAAGTAACAGTGATTTTGTAACACTTTTCAGTTCTTTATTACAGCTTGAGCTACAATGCAGTGTTCACATTTTTTTGCTGAGCTGTTCAGCCAAATATGTGTGTATTAAATTCATACTCTGACCAAAATTTTCTGTTCTAGGCCCTGAATCTGTCCCAGCTGAGCTGGTGAAAGTAGCACTGGCACCAATTGCATTAGTTGGAGAAGACCATCAGTATCCACCTGTAAACTGGGCATCTATTCTTTCTCCTTTGATGAGGCTGGACTTTGGTAAGAGTAGTAATTTTCTATTAAGACTTTTGTATTTGTCACAGGAGTTCTTTATTAATGCAGCTTTCACAAACATTGGCGCCCTCTTCAGGACTTAAAATTAGTACACTGGTTAGTTTTATTACGCTTTCAAGACTGACTTTTTAGCATTTGCAAGTATATATTTGTCATCACCATGTGGACACTGTTTTAACTGAAGAAAAACTAAAGAAGATGATAGTTGAGAAGTTCCCTAATGCATTGGTGAAAGAAGCCTGAATATTTCATTTGAAACTATCTACATAAGAGCCTATCGTAAAACTCAACTAATTGTATCCTGTTTTCAGTACCTGCTAAATTCATGGTCCAATGCCCATGTCAGAAGCTGCATGCAGCTTTTTCACATTCTTGAACTGTTTGGTAGTTCATCTAGCTGTCACTAGTTTGAAATACACTTTCTACTAAATTACACTGGATGATAATTTTCAAAATAATGGAAAAATTTTCATTTACTGAGGTCTGCAGTTCTTATGAAGAGCTGAAACTTGTTAAATGTCTGGAGGTTTTTTTATTCCTGCTTTTCACTTAGGAGTCTTACTTCTGTAAATCAGGGGATTTGCAGAGGAAGCAGTATGTGTGTTTTGTGGCTGGTTTTAGATTTCAGACAGCATCATAGTCCGGGAATATTATCTCATTTTTCCTTCTTTGGATTTAATCTTAACTTTATTTGGCAAGGAGTTGGGTTTTTTTTAGCATTCCCACATTTTTGTTCCTGAGTGAATTGAAATAACTTGAACAAATGCTGATATTTCTTGCTGAAAGTGGATGAATAGAAAGAGGAGTCTTCTAACATGTTTGTGTTAAAAGCTTTAAGCAGGATTTTTAGAAAAACAAGTTGTAATGTAGTGCTCTAGAAGAAAAATAACCCTCCTTTTTTATGAGTTGAGAACAAATTTAAAGGGAAAATAATTTATTTATAATTTTTTTTCTTCTCTTTTAGGTGATGAGGTAAAACATCTCTGCCTTGAACTGGCTGTGACGCAGGCTCAATCATCTCAGAATGCAGCAATGCTTTTAGGGATGTGGGTGGCACCTCCCCTTATCTACAGTCTCAGTGTACGTATGTCAGAAAACTTGTGGGAGCTGTGCACCTCTTTCATATAAAATTACTCAGTGACAATGTTTAGGCTGTCTCAACAGAAAGGGATTACTGGCTTCAAAATTCTTCAGAAATACCATTTAGTATTATTTATAGTGAGTGAGGGAAAGGTTATTCTAGGGCCTTGAAATTCAAGGCAGACTTAAGACCTGCTATGCTGATTTTACTTTACTGCTTAAGACCTTTTTCCTCTCTCTCATTTCGTGCTATAGTGCTAATAACCTGGAGACATAAAGCATGGCATGTAGAGAGAAAAAATACCTTTTATTATACCAGCTGATAGTCTTCAAAAAGACATCCACCCTAATCTGTCCAAAAGCTTACCTACTTTTTCTAGCAAGGTCTCTTGATCTAGCTAACTAGTAAAAAAAGCCATGTCTTGAAAACCTTGCGTTAATTTTGTAGATACCCAACAGACTAACCTACTGTATAATCAAATTCAGTCTTATCCTTAATTGCTGTTCTGTTCTTCTGGAATTAAAATGTGGATTCTGTGGTACAGTATGTAAAACACCCTGAATCCCGCAGAACACTTGACTGCACATTTCTGTCATTTTATACAAGTTCAGGAGCAGATTCATGACAGTTCTCAGAAAATTAGTTGTTTGTTTCTGGGATCTCTTCAAGGACTGTTGGTTTTTTTTTTTAATTCTTTAGTCTTAGATATGCAAACATTTGCTGGCAGTTTTAAGGTGCATAACTGGTAAGGTACAAAAAAAAAGATTTTATTTCTGACTACCACTTTTCCAACTGCAGTGGGAATTCGAGGTCACAAAATGAGGTGAGCCACAGAGTATGTAAGCTCTGCATTTTGTACAGGTTATTCATTCTTCTTCACTAGCTAGCAACATGAATGGTTCTATGGCTATCATATTTCTGTCCTTGACTCTCCGGACAGTCATATGCTTTATGTAGGAATGCAGTGGGCACCGTGTAATTAAATTGCTCTACCCACATGGAGATATGATGTCTAGGATTCATTGAAAGTACATGCTTCAATTTTTACTGAAAACAGAATATTGACGTGTTTGAACTCTTTTTAATTAAAAAAAAATTCATCAAAAAAGGGAAGAAGAAAAGAACTGAGAAATATTGATGACTTTAAGTGCTTTTGTAAGTGGGTATTGAGCCACTCTTTTAACCAGGTCAGTGAAGAGCTAGAATTTGAAACTGAGCAAGAATTTTTCTTTTTCAGATGAAAACTCAGAAATACCTTTTCATGTCTCTGTCCCTGTGGATGCAACATGTTGCAGAAGACAAACTGCAGTCTTTTACACAAGTGCTTCTGATACAACAATTTGAAGTGAAGAACCACACAAAAAGCCCAGAAATTTGCCAGTGTGTTCTACAGGGACTCTTCCAGGCAATGAAACTTCCCAATCCTGCCCAGTTTTGCTGGAGCTTTTTGTGTCAGGCTGTGGAGAAAATATACGAGCTTCTTCCAAATGAGGTTCAGGTAAGGAGTATGGATGGGTTGTATGAATACTGATGCATCAGATTCAAAACATCAATTATATGTAAAGTTTCTAATGATAATAGTTAAAATAGCAGCATCATTTCAATGTAAGTTATTTTGATTATTTTAGAATATAATGTTGTGAAAACCAATGTAATGTTCACTCCTCCCTTATAAACAATTCAGTAATGTAAAAATATGGTATTAGTACTGAAATAAATGTTATTGAAAGAGAAGAAGTGAACAATGAGAAGGCTTTCTTTTTCCACAGAGGATTCAGCTTCTCACAGTGATTTAAAGAAACTATTTAGCTGTGGAAAATACTTCCAAAGAATGGCGGTTTGCCATTAAAAATTAAATAAACTCTTTGAAAATATTCAAATACCATTATTCTTGTAGATTAATGTCTGTTGAATTCCCCAGCAAATACAGAATTTCTAAAATAGATTAAGTAAAGTGAGACTAGAGGATAGATTAATTATTCATGATTATCATTAACAAGTTCCTAAACTCACCAATTTTGATGATGAAGAAAGCCAGACATAGACATTTAGACATGCATTTACTTTTCTGTTTGCAGAGGGGTGAACTGGATATATATATTGACGTAGCAAGGTGTATTTCAGAAATGGCCGATTCCGAGATCAATCGCGTTGTCCAGATCTCCAAGGTAATTGCATTTTAATTCTGCTCTTTTATCACCAGATCATGTGAAACCAGCAACCTTGTCATTTTTGTTGTCACCAGACTATTTTAGCTCACTGGGAGCATTTATTTGTTTTATCTGACATGTAGGTAAGAGTGTTCTGGATCTAATCTGCAGGCAGTAGAGAGAAGCAGAAGTGATAAGAATCCATATCCCATACTTTCTCAGAGCAACTGAAATACTCATGATTTCACCTGGGAGGTTTGAACTGGAGAGTCTTTACTAACTTAGGCAGGTGGGGGTTGGCCTCTTCTCTCAGGCAACGAGTCCCAGACAGGACGAGAAGACACAGTCTTAAGCTGCACCGGGAAAGGTTTAGGCTGGACGTTAGGAAGAACTTCTTCACAGAAGGGGTGATTAGACCTTAGAATGGGAATGTCACACCAGGGAGATGGTAGAGACATTGTCCCTGGAGATGTTTAAGGAAAGACTGGATGTGGCACTCAGTGTGGAATAGTTTACATGGTATTGTTTAATCATATGTTGGACTTGATAATCTTGTGGGTCTTTTCCAACCTACCTATTCTGTGATTCTGGGAATTACTCTGTTAGCAGAACAGGAATGGTGTGAACCAGAGTGGTGTTGTATCTTCTAAATCTCAGACCAATAATGCAAACAGCAGACCACAGTCCTCTTTGGTTACTATACCCACCTGCTTGAAATAGGACTGTAAATGCATCCTGGTGGCTAGCTGTCCTTCAACTGGTGGATCTGTGCTTCTGTTAAAAATGCAAAATATTTTACTGAAGGACTTTTCATTCTTGACTTTATGTTCTATATTTACATTCACACTCAGAATGTTTCCTGGTGGACAAGATGACTGAAGGTGATAATGGAATAATAAAGCTTTCATCTTGTAGCTCACCAGTGGAATCAATTAGCAGCGGAATTCTTAGCAGCTGAAATGCTCAGGAAATTACCTGTGTGGAAGAACTTGATGTTTTCAGATCAAGCTTTTAAAAACAAACATCTGTGACATAAAGCCCCCTCTTCTGTTTGCTGTCAGATTCACTAGAGCATCAAGCATTCATATAGGTTATGGAAGCTGAGCTGTCATTTCCTTACATTTTTCAGTTCCTATTTCACACTGGAAAACATCGTTTAAGAAAAGCTCTTTTTGTCACTGCAGTATATCTTTCTTGCAAGAAGACTTGAGTGTCCCGAACTGTTAAGCTGGTTCATTCCATTTCAAAGGGGAATGTAAAATTTAAAGCAGTATGAAAACAGGCTGTACTGAGTTACACTTTGCTGGACTATTTCGAACAGTGTAAAGTTCAAGTGATATGTACAGTCTTCTTTTTAATAATATGTCCTGAGGAAAACTGAGCCTACTAGTTACTCAAAGAGTTTCTTACATTTTTATAGAGAGGAGTGCAAAATTTACTGTTCCAACAAGAAACATACCTTTCAATCTAACACGTTTTTATTGCATTTGCAGAACAATATAGAGAAGGCCACATTCATGCAAGTGTATTTGGTTTCTCAAGGCAGATTGTCTCTGACGAACTTGAGTGCCGTGATTGATACTGTGGCAGGATATCATCGGAGAGAAAATATTTTATGGATGCTCTTGCATAGTTTCTATCATGCTCGTATTGTGAGACATGAAAATACAGGTAAGACAAGGCTTAAAGAAAAATCAGGAATGCAATCAACAGATATTTATGAATCTACACTGGTTCATTTAAAATAATTTTAACATGGTTTAAACAAAGTGTTTTCAAATTTTTCCATATTAGAAACCACTGTCTTCAGAATTCTTGTATTATTCAAATTCTTGAATCAAACTTTGGTTTTATGTTTTTTCTCCAGTCACTTCTTTTTCTGTGGTCCAGCTACAATTCATTTGTCTCATCAATGTGGTTTACAGACCAGAGTTTTAACTAAATCTGTGTCTCCCACTCTTTTTTGGGTAGTGTTACATATATACACAGTACATCAGAGACCTCTTAGTAGTGCAGCTCTGCTAACCTTCTGACCTTAAATCTGACTTACTGGTATGTGACTCAGAGGGTGGGGGAATGTTCCCTTGAGACTGGTTGAACTAGGGAGATAACTTTCTTTCCTGAACTCCTTGCACTGATATAGCACAGGAAATAAGTTTCCCTTTTTTCCTCTCCATAACTATACCAGATAGTCATCTGGTAGGTTAATGATTTGGGCTGGCTCAGCCATGGGTCTGACAAAGCATAGGGGCTGATTCAAGAGAACTAGGAGAATCACACAGGAAGATAAAGAAGGAAGAAACAAGAACAGAAAGATACAAGAATGAGGTGTCATTTTCATGGCATAAGGGTCTTTGTCTGCCTGTGTTCACTGAACAAGTTCAAAGCATTATATTGCCAGATGCTTTTGCTGCCAGCTGTGTTTGAAGAACTTCAAAGAGTAGTGAGCTTTAATTGAGTGGAGTGAGGATTCTTTGCAAAAAGAGGAGACAGCATGTAAGGGGGCACTTGTAAAGTTTACATGGACATAGTAGTGTATGATGTAATGTGGTCTTGGTGGTGAGCATGGTTATTAGTTTCTAGGTGGCAGAACCTGAATCGATGAAATGTCTTCCACCCTTGAGATGAATTGAGGGCTGATTTTATTTGCATGCCTTGACGATATTTTACTGGCCGTCTCAACACTGTAGGACAATTTTCACAGTACTTTGCCCATTGAGGGAGGCTTTAGGATTCTGAAGCAGTCATATGTACAGAGTTGATTAGTGGGTCCTGCAGGCTGCCATTATGTAAAATAATTCTCACTCAGTTTTTTTTTTTTTTTTTCTGTGTTTTCAGTGGATTGCCTGCATTATAAGCAAAGTTTCTGTACTATTTAAGGGCCTGTATGTTTTCTGTCAGTGGCAGAATTAATAAAATGTGATAGTGGTGTTGGTGATGTTTGTTCTTCTATGGTTGGTACTTCTTTGCTATAATATTTTTCTGTGCTTGCTTTTTAATGAAAAGCAGTGCATTCTAGTGTTCGACAGTGTTCTTTTTCTTTTTCTAGGAGTTCTGAAAAGAATGGATTGGCTGTTAGACCTGATGGCCTATATCAGAAATGTAGCATACAAGTCAAAACCCTTGCAAAATGTTGATCTGACAGAGGTAATGCTGTGAAAATGATTTGCAGCAAGCAAATAAGGAGGTTCTGATATATTTCACGTTTTTCCTCAGTAATAAGTATTATTCCCCATGCTTTTGTATTTTAGAAGATTGCGATCTTACTGCCATAGAGAAAATCTTCACAATTTTTGTGAATGAGTGTGTATTTTAAACTCTGACTTTAAAATAACCTTTACATTTAAGTTATGATAAAACCTCAAGGCAAGGAAATAATTACTTCAAATTTACTGCATTTAGAACAATTGAAGGAAATTTTTGAATTCACTAGTGGAACTGTCTAGGCAGGTGAGAACTGTGTAGCTTCTGGTTCTGAGAGGGCTTGGACAGTTTTAAAGAAATAGTCTTGTTCAGCTCTTCAAGTCTTCTGTTTGAGGACATAAAATAAGCTGCTGCTTAGATTAGAAAGGCATTAGATACATTGCTGCAATATTTCCCAGCCTCTTATAGCATCACAGGAGTGACCATTTCTGATTTCCCTCAACAGTCATATTGCTATGAAAAGGTTTTTTCCCCATTTTAAGTAGATCGTGGATCAACTTTAATCTAAAAAACTATTTTAGAAGAGTGTGATTTTACTTTTCTTTCTGTAGACATTTTAGTTTGAATTTAGAAAGAGGCTTCTGCTCTTTGAAGCATAGAAGGATACTAAGAACTTTTTAGTTCGTGCATTTTGAATTTTAGCTGAATTTTTAGATGACTTTTTAAGAGCAAGTCACCATCTGGATTTTGGTCTTGGGGTTTTGTTTGGTTTCTTTTTTGGGTGAGTCTTTTTTGGGGTTTTTTTGGTTGGGGATTTTAAATTGGTTTTTATTCTCCTTCTGTATTATGCATTTAATAATGTGTGTTTTTGCCTTTTTCCTGTTTAGTGCATAGATTTCCTTGTGTGGCTATTTGCAGCTTCTGTGGTGGCCTGGGCTGACCATGGTGGACCATTGCTGCTTGGCCTCAGTGCTGACTGGTCACTGTGGAAACACCACATGGTCTCACCAGAATTATCTGAGGAACACATTGGCAAGCACCCCACTGACAAGTTTGCTGTGCAAGAGACTCTCACTCTCCTTCCAAGTAGCCTTTTCCTTTTGCTGGCTAAAGAACCATGGAAAGAACAAACACAGAAGGTAAAATTGGATGTAGTGGTAAGCACTTTACATGAGAAAGCATCTGATTTTTAGTCATCAACTTGCATCTTAGATAATTTCCTGTATATTTTATTGCATCTCAGTTGTGATCTCAATTTACTTTTAATCAGATACAAAAGTAGTTTCTCAAGTAAAATTTGAGTGTTGCAAAAAAAAAAAATATAAAGTTCCAAAGCTGGGAGTCAAACTTTTAAGAAAATAAAGTCAGGAGAAGAGAGTTGGGAACTGCTGATAGCAAGTCAGTGTTTTAAACACTGAAAGAAGTATCTTCTGCAGTTGGACACACTACACTGTAAATTCAGAGCAATCAAAGATCTTCTATACAGTTTGCAGTGTGTGTCATTTATTTTGAAGTATGAGTTGAAAATAAATGTGGAAAATTTGTGCAGTGCATGTAGTTGCTATATGTGGAAGTACTGATTGTTAGCTGTTTCATGCAAACTGGAATCTTTTGAGAACTGGTTTCTCTGAGCATGCTTCTGTGCTCAGAGTTACCACTGAAGTCAGAATTCAGAAGGTGGGAGGAATGCTGGGGGGAGCTGTTAGTATGCAAGTGCCTAATTAGGTTTTAAGGAAGAATGTGAGGCCATGCCCTGAAAATCATCCTTACGAGTTTAAATACCATATTGTCATCCAGGCTCCCTGCACTGCCAGAAAAAAATAACAAAAAATTAGAGAGGTCAAAGAGGAACAAAGGCAATAAGAGTTCTGAAGGATTTGCAGTAAAATATTTTGACTGATAAGAAAGAATTATATTAATAGGTTAAAGGTAAGAACAGGCAAGATGGAGGGAAGCTATTTAGTATGCCTTCTTCTTACAAAGAATTATTGCTGAGATAACAAGAAGGAACAAAGGGAGTTTCAGATCCAGCTATGAGAAAAATTGTACTGACAGGGAGATGTACTCCAGGGTGTTTTGTTTACTTTGGGCAGAAGCTTCGTTGGCCACTGCCTCTGATTAGATAACTGAATATAGCAGAAGTCAAATGTTTTCTGTCAAACTGAAAGTAATTTGTCATTCTAATACAGGGGCTCCTTTAATTCATTTTTTTTTGTCATATTTCAATCTTCAGTTTATTGACTGGCTGATCAATATGATGGAATGTCCTAAGGAAGCATTATCAAAATCTTCCATGGACCTGCTGAAAGGTAATATATTTTTAATTGTGTCCTTATTTTTCCGTAACTGTCAGTAGAGATCAAAATGCAGTTGTTATAAGGAGTGGGAGTTTGTCTTTGAGGTAACTGTCACTAATAAGTTGACATTCTTGTCTGTAACACCTTACACTTGCTATCTCACCTGCTGATGCTTGTGATTTAGTGCTTTGGGGCCAAAGGACCTAGAGGTACATCTAATGCACAAGCTTATTTGACTGATAGATCTGTCTGTTGTTTTTGAAGTTACTCTTAAAAATAAGATGCAGCATATTATTGGGAAATACTCCAGTACTAGAATACAAATCACATAACTTAGGTGCAAGTTAATGCTGCACTGTGTGGAAGGGATGTAGGAGGTGAGCTAGGATGGCATAGTAAAGAGTTCTGAGAAGAAGGGAAAGAAAAATGAGGGTTGCTGAAAAGATACACAGAAAGAGAGATGGAAAGTAGACAATATGTTGAATTATGGTAGGAGTTGTAGCCCTAGCATGCATCCCATTGCTTACTTCCATATGTAGGATCTGTGCAAGTAATTTTAAGAGGTCACCACAGATATCCTCAGGTGAAGAAAGTGTACTTGTGCGTCTTTCCATGAACACATTGCACTTCCTTTGGACCATCTGATTTGTTGGACCTAAACAAGGCTTCTTGAAATCTAGGTATAAGTTATTATTAGGATAATTACCCTTGTTTTCATGTCTGCAGTCTTTAATCATGCGCTGATAAATTCCCCTGTAATGTCTGCTAATCTCCACCAGAAGCTATGCTAAGGGCTGTTGGAGAATCTCCTCTGTGTATCAAAGAGTTCTGATATTCACCATACATTCTCAGTCACTGTTCCCCCTTGAGCTTCCCAAATATTTTTTCCTTTTACTTACTAGAACATGAAGCTTCCATCTGAATAACTGGACTGTGACTAGTTTGGTTACTGGATTTTGTCTAAACGGATGGTCATTTCAAACTGAATTAAGGAATCAGTGAGTTGCATTTCCAATCAGTGAATTGCGCAGAGGACTTAAGACTTTGTGCTTCCCAGTTCCCAGTGCCTCCTATGTCCTGGCTTGCATCACTGCTCTTTGAATTTGAACTTTCTGCACTGTTGGTTGATCTGTGTGCCTAAGTGATAGACTGGTTAGAAGATTATGTGATGTGATTTCAGTAGGAGATGTGCCACAAAGCAGAGGAAGGGCCTAGTACATCACCACAAGTGGAGGAACTATGAAAAGAATCAGTAAAAGGAAAACTAAACCTATACCTGCGTTAGTAAGAATACTAGGAAGAATACTCTCATCTCTTTTCCTTTGTACTGCACAACTTAATATACTTTGTCCCTGTCTTCACAGTTACACTTCTGGCCTTGAGGTCTCTTACAGAGTTCAAGAAGAAAGCAATATGGAGTAAAGCTTATGGGTGGTAGCTGCACACTGTACCTTATCCAATGAAGAAAACTGTCTTTACTTGAAAACGTAACATTGTTACTCAGGCATCAAGAAGCTGTATTTCAAAGATGTTTCCTATCAAAAGATTTTTAATTGGATTTGGGGTTTTTTTACCCTTTTACTTCATCACAAAAATTCCTATGAAAAACAATATTTTGTCTTTAACTGGTGTGTTACTACATTTTGCAAATGTGCTGAATATAGATGAGAAATATACATTCAGTTTCCATCGAATTGTTTCAGTGACATCTGGGAACCTCAAAAGCTGGAGTGGAATGTTCCTTTAATTTGTGGAAGCTTTGAAGGAATGGCTGAAAATAAAACAAACTAGTAACATTTGTTTGGATGTAGCGTATTTACTAAAGTATGTTTTCTTGTAACAGACTTGGAATGGGCATTATTTTTTAACTGATAATCCTTCCTTTAGGAATAACACAATGTTCTTGGACATTAGTGACTATATATTATGACTATAAAGTGTGAGCAGGGTTTCTGAACTGCTTGTCAGTTTTTCAGTGGCTTTATAAAGATCTCTAAAATGAGTCAATGATCCTGATGGCTGTTGTATCTGCAGCTCCAGGACAGCTGCAATTTTCTTTCCACTTGTAACTGTTCTTGTCTCTTTTACACTTCTTTGCACATAAAACAAGAGTTTTTCTCTGCCTCTAGGGAAAAAGGCAATTCAGCAACTCTTTTCCACATTTATCATCTTAAATAGATTATCCCCTGCTATTTCCCTTATGTTTTCCTTTCTGAAGGAATAGAGAAATTTTCATTTTGCAATCTTGTCAATGCAGATATTAGAAGAGCTTTTATATTTAGCAGTCCTCCTTGCTGAAGTAGACAAAAATTAATTGAATTTAATTGGGCCATTGTCCCCTAGTGTTTTTCAAAACAGTACTGGTGAGAACATTGTTGATTTTTGATCAGGTTGAAGGAAAATATATTTCCATACATCTAGAAGACACACTCCATTAGAGGAGTTATCTTATTTTCAGGACTGATTTCCTCTGGAAAAGAAATTCTCCTCTGACTTCTTGGTCACTTGGTCTGTTCAGCCTGGAGGAGACTGAGGACAGACCTCATTGCAGTCTACAAATTCCTCATGAGGGGAAGAGAAGGGGCAGCACTGATCTCTTCTCTGTGGTGAGCGGTGACAGGACCTGAGGGAATGGCCTGAAGTTGTGCCATGGGGGATTTAGGATGGTTATCAGGAAAAGTTCTTCACCAAGAGTGTGATTGGTCACTGGAACAGCTCCTCAGGGAAGTCACAGTACCAGCCTGACAGAGCTCAAGAAGCATTTGGACAGTGCTCTCAGGCACATGGTGTGACTCTTGGGATTGCCCTGTGCAGGTCCAGGACCTGGACTTTGATGATCCTTATGGCCCCCTTCCAACTCAATGACTCTTTCTAGGATTTTCTCATCCAATAAGGATACTGTATGAAGGC
This sequence comes from Chamaea fasciata, assembly GCF_029207755.1. Lineage (NCBI taxonomy): Eukaryota > Metazoa > Chordata > Aves > Passeriformes > Sylviidae > Chamaea > Chamaea fasciata. The sequence goes on along the minus strand of NW_027094089.1, from coordinate 5,756,901 downwards.
TCAGCATTTCACTGATTGGATGTGTGGAGGATTAATGCAGTATTTGTTTGCCTTTTCAAAATAATGGATAATTAGTGGTAGTTTTCTGCTGCATATGCAACTCTATACTGAGAAAACTGTCTAAAGGTGAATGTACAGAAGGACTCACTGGAAGTCCTTGTCAGTGAGCCTGCATCTTAGTTCATTACATTTCCATTTGTGTGCACTTATAAGAAATCTCTAACAAAGCCAAATATGTCACATTTTAATGGTTCCATCTCTAAGGTACTGTTTCAAACAAACTTACACCTTTAATCATCTCAGTTTGTATCTTTATTAGCATTTTAATTCAGATGAAATTTTTGTCTTTTTTAAAGGGAATAGCTGTGTGATGCCTACTTGCGGTGTTTCAGTTTGCATAGAGAAGCAATATATAAACATCTGAATTAACTGAATTCCTACTGATGGGTAATAGAACATGTAAGCCAAGGGATGGCATAGTATGGCCTGAGGGTGGAAATGCTAACAGAGCTGCAGAGAGCACTGAGTGTTTAGGAAAGTATCTGAAATGTTTGAACACCATCGCACACGATAAAAGAAATCAACAGGATGAACTGGAAGCATTTTTCAGCTCCCAAAGTTATGATATCATTGGGATTAGTCAGACTTTGTAGAATGAGTCCCATGACTGGAGCACTGGCATGCAGGACTATAGGCTGTTCAGGAGGGATAGGCAAGGCGGGCAAGGCAAAGGAGTTGCCTTGGAAGGCACAGTTTTCACTTTACATTCCTTGCAGTTAGGAATAATGTGGTTGAAATCCTCTGAGTGAGAATTAGGGAGGAAAACAAAGCAGATGTCATTGTAAGTGTCTACTGCTGTTCACTCAGCCACAATGCTAGCACTGATTATTTAATCTGTGGGCAATAAGGAGAAATCTCTGGACCAGTAGTCTTTGTTCGTATGGAAAATTTCAGCTTCCTGGACATCAACTAGAAATGCCAGTCGACTATGACAAGGAAGTCTGAGAAATTCCCTAAGCATGTTGAAGATAATTTTTTGTCACAAGTACTCATTGAGACTACTAGGAAGGATGTCCCCCCCACTCTCCCCCTCTCCTCCCTTATCTCCATCTTGCTGTTTTTGAGCAGAGAAGGAGAAGATGGGATTTTTAGGTGGCTGTTTTGGCCACAGTAATCATGAGTTTAAATGATGAGTTTAATTTTTTTGGTGTAAATGAGACACAAGTCAGCAGAGTCACTATCCTAGATTTCAGGATAGCAAACCTCAAACTGCTCAGGGAGCTAGTTAGCACTGTCCTTTGGGAATCTGATTTTCAGGGCTTAGAGATCCATGAGCGCTGGTCCACCTTTAAGAACAGCCTTTTAGACACATAGGAGCAAGCAAATCGTACTACTCCAAAAGTCAAGCAAGGGCAGAAGAGCAGCTTGGCTGAACAGGGAACTCCTCTTGGAACTCGTGAAGAAAAGAAATTGTATGATCTCTGTAAGAGAGATGAGGCCTCACAGGATGATTACAGAGCTGTGGTTCCTGTGCGTAGGGAGAAAATACAAAAGTCCAAAGCTCAGAGTTGAAATTGGCCAGTGTTGGGTAAGATAACAAAAAAAGAAATTTTGAGTATGTTTAGAGCAAGAGGAGATCTAAGGAAAATATTCAACCAATTCTTGATAAAGATAGTCACCTGAAAAAAGGATGAAGAAAAGGCAGAGGCATTATAATGCTTTTGCATCAGTCATTAATAACATTGATAGACACTGGTCTGGCCTGTCCTCTCAGTCAGAGGACATACCGCAGCAGTGACTTTCCTTTTCTGGACATTGAAACTGTAAATGAGCAGTTGTATCAGTTTATCTTTTTAAGTCCCTGTGGCCTGATGGGACTCATTCCCGAGCACTGGATGAGCTATCTCCTGGGAATCTCGGGAGATCACTGCTGACCAGAAGTTGGTCAACGTTAATCCAGTTTACCAGAAGAACAGGAGGAAATACACAGGCCTGTTAGTCTAACCTCATTACCAGGGAAAATTTACAGAGATCATGCTGGATACTATTGAAAGGCATTTAAAGAGCAATACAACCATCGAGCACAGTTGACTTGAGTTCACAAAGGGAAAGGCCCGAGTAATTCATCTGGTACCCTTCTATGGTAACAGCCACCCACATAGTGGGGCTTTTGATACTATCCCTTACAACATTTGTCTGAGCAAGCTGTTCAACAGTGAGATGACTGGGTTCGTGGTGCACTGGTTAAAGAACTGGCAGAAGGGCAGAGCTCAAAGAGCTGTAGTGTGTGAGGCTGACAGTCATCCATAGTGTTCCTTAGGATTCAAATCTAGGGCCAGTTCAGTTCAATGTACTTATCCATGATCAGGAGCCAGGAGTTGAATGCACCATTAGTATGTTTGCTGATAATACTAAACTTGAAAGTTGCTATTGACTCTTGAGGGACAAGAGACCTTGCAGAAAGATGCAGATAGATGAGCATTTGGCTTTGATTATTGGCATGAAATTTAAGAGGTTTAAATGGTGGATTCTGCATCTGGTACAGAGTAGTGCCTGATACAAGCCTAAATGGGTAGAGAAGTGGCTGGAGAACAGCCTGCATTAGAAAGATCTGAGGGTGCTCGTATTTCAAGATACAAAGATTAAAGTTCACAGAATCACAGAATTATTGGAGTGGTAAGGGACCTCTGGAGGGCAACACACTCCTCTTCATTGGCTCCTCCTCTATTTACATTAACAAATTGGCTCCTCTACCCCTTGCATTAACAAACTATCTTCCAGTATCTGCAGGAGCTTCCTGGACTGTGTATGTCGAGCCACGTTGTGCCTCCAATGAATATCAGGGTTTTTGAATTCTCAGAGGATGACCAGGGCCTGTGATCTCAAGACTACTTCCAGCTGCCCGTAGAAAGCCTCATCAACTTCCTTGTTCAAGTCGGGTGACCTGTAGTAAACACCCACAAAGAGGGTCACCCGTTTTAGCCAGTCCCTTAATTTTTACCCATAAGTTCTCAACTCCTTATCTGTCCCTGGGCAGAGCTTGATGCTCTTTCACATAGAGACCAACTCCACCACCTCACCTGGCTGATCTGTCCTTTCTAAAAAGTACACAGGAATCCATGACAACATTCCAGTGGTGAGATATCCCACTGCGTCTCTGAAATTGGAGTGAGATCGTGGCTCTGGCCACACATAGATTTCCAGTTCTTGTTTATTCCCCCTGCTCTGTGCATTTGTGTACAGGTACTTCAGGGAGGCAGTCGAGCATTCAGGCTTTTTAGGAGGAGTGTACGAGGATTACCCATAGCCAGACACACCCTTGATATGTGTGGTTAGCCCTAGGACTCTCATCTTGAGGCAGCCAAGCTTGCTTTGTTTGGCATGGCCCACTCCCAGGCAATGGCATGAGCATTGCCGTTTTGGATCCCAGCCAAGTCATTCAGTTTAAAGCCGTCTCACTAAATTGGCCAGTCTGCTTCCAGAGTTTCCAGAGCTTCTCTTACCTTTTTTAGACAGGTGGATTCCATCCCTTCCTACTAGGCTACAATCATCAAAGTACAACTCATTGTCATAAAAGCCATTGTCTTAAACATCTTTTTGCCTGCCCAGTTCTGAGCTTTTCCTGGAACTTAGATGAGGCATTGGAGCTGAAGTTACAGTAGCCTTTTGTGGTCACACATGGAAGGCTGACTGCCTCAGTCTCCCAGCTGCATGCCCCAAGTTACCCCTGTACCAGAAGGAGGTGGGGAAGTCTTCTGTCATGAGCTTTATGCCTTTTTCATTCAGTTTACATTTGGGGGTCTTCTCCATAGTGGATTTTAAGGAACCCTTTTCCTATTCCAGCCTTTTACCCAGCTGGAAGACTCACGATATAATATTTTTAACATAAAACAATAAACATGGCTTAATCTGTGATAGATTCGACCTCAGCTGGCTTCTAGATGTCTGTTCAGCCTCATTTCCTCAACGGGACATTCATTCTCCCTCCTCCTCCTCCTCAACAGGACAGGGGGAGAATAGGATGAGAAAGTTCATGGGTCAAGATAAAGACAGAGTGATCATTTACTATTCACTGTCACAAAAACAAATTCAACTTGTGGAAGAAAAATTTATTGCCAATTAAAAATAGAGTAGGATGGAAAGAAAAAAGGCAAAACTAAAATTACCTTCCCCCTATGCCTCCCTTCTTCCCAGGCTCACTTTACTCCATCATTCCTGCATTTTCTACCTCCTCCCTCCCCAGACAGTACAAGGTGGGTGTGGGGGTTGCACTTAGGTAATAGAACTTTATCTGTGCTGCTTGTTTGTCTTCACACTGTTGCTCTGCCTCCAGCATGGTGTCCCTCTCATGGGATACAGTCCTTCATGGCTTCTTCTTGCAAGCTGCAGCTCTTCAAGTACTGCTCTAGCACAGGTCCTTTTCACGGGGTACAGTCCATTGGGAAAAAGCTGCCTCATGTGGGTCCCTACTGGGCCACAGTTCCTGTTTTGCCTATGGGCTCTCCATGGGCTGCAGCTTCCCTCAGCTCACAGCCACCTGCTCCAGCCTGGGGTCCTCCACAGGCTGCCATGTGGATATCTTGTCTGGTGTGTTTCTCCATGTGTTCCAGATAGATAACCTGGTCCACCATAGCTCACAATGGAATCTGCCATAGTGCCTAGAGTAGCTATCCCTCTCCTCCATTGACCTTGGTGTTTACAGAGCTGTTTCTCTTAAATTTTTCTTACTCTTTCTTGCAGCTGCAGCATAACATTTCTTAGCTTAAGTTTTCAGAGAGATGCCATGCCATCATTCTGGTGGTTTGGCTCAGCAGTGTTCTGCAGTGGCTCAATTTTGGAACTGGCTAGAACCAGCTGTTTCTGGCATGTTGGATTGAATTTCCAAGGAAAAAATGTTCATGTTTCAACTTTAGCAAGTCATATAGTAGTTTAATGTGGACTTATTCTGACTGTCTTCAAAACTGTCTTATTCAGCTGCTCTATGTGTTTCTTCATGCTGTTCACACCTGAATAATTTTGGGTCAGACAGAAGCTCAAAGTGAAAGCACCCTGTCTCTCTACTAAGTTCCAAATTTCTGTTTGCAGTGGTTTGAAAAAAAACTAGTTTGGGGTTGACACTATTCTGTTCTGTTCTGTTCTGTTCTGTTCTATTCTATTCTGTTCTATTCTGTTCTATTCTATTCTATTCTATTCTGTTCTGTTCTGTTCTGTTCTATTCTATTCTATTTGTGATCGTGTTGCTTATAGTTTGCAAATACTCAGTGGTCAAAATAGTCTGCAGGTACTGTCTGCCACATGTATTAAATAAATAAAAATTAGAGTAGGTGACCTTTCATAACAAATGAATTTTCACTGTTTCCTTATATAACCTCTTAGGCTGCATGGTTTGAAAAGTCATACAGGCAAAAGCCTCTTCGTATTGTAAACGTTTAGTTTCCCTTTAAATATTACCTTTTCGTCTACTCCTAGGCTCCCTTCCCACAGCTTTCAGTCAGCTAAAAAAAAGAACAACCTCACTTTTCTCCCCCCCATGTTTGCATTGAAATGTAGGTGGCAATTGATACAGATGAAACGTCAGAAAAGCTCCTGCCAGCCGAAGGAATTATTTGGCTATTTTTGCCTGTGTAATCCAGTGCATTGCTGTGTATACTCCTCATTTCCAGCCTTTGAAAAGCCTAGGCTCTAGCTGCATTCTCACAGATTAACCTAGAGAAGTATGAGGAGCAATACAATTAGTAAAATTGTATTTTAGCCTAGAATTTTGAACATGGCTTTTGATAGTCATTCAGTTTCCTTTTAGGAACAACATATTATTTGACCTGACTACATCACACTTCTTTTGCACGTATCTTTCTGCTGTTCAGCATGGAAGAAATCATTGTGGGGGAAGAGACTGATATGCCAAACAAATGATTGTGTTTATTTCTGACCCTTAAATATCCCCTTGAATATATAGTGAGTATATAGATGAGTACCTTTAACGTTTGCATTTCTGATTTAGCTGCATTTTCTGGAACCTTCTTTTCGATAACTGAAGGATGGGGCCAGAATACGAAGGATCGTTAGTGAATGCCTGGATTATTCAGCATGTTAGTCTCTTAGCATGTTAGTTAGGTTACAAAGGTTCTGACTTCTGCTCCTTGAGAGATTCCAGTTCCAGCCAATTTGGCATTTATACGTGAGGTGCATACATGTTGGCCTAGTATAAAGTAATCTTACAGATTAAATGATACTATCATTACAGAATATCTGTAGCTCATGAAATAAGAATTAACACTGAAATAAGGGTGTGGCTGTGAGTTGCAGCACTCTTCAACTTTTTCAGAATTCTATAACATATGTTAGAAAAAAACATTGCTTTTAAAAATTCTGGCCACTTGAATTCAGAAGTTTTCAAAAGCTGCTCTATTTTTGAGGTGCACTCAAGAGATCTGCCTTTTCTGAAAATTCTACACATCCAGATAATGTTCATGCAAAGAGGAGTTTTGCACAGAGAAATCTTTGTCCAGTTTGTTTGTTTGTTTGTTTTTTTAACTAAGATGTGCAGCAGTCCCCTAGGAATATATTCTGTCCTTCCAAATGAAATATCAACTTAGCTTCTTTTATTTTTGATGTTGCGTGTCCCAAGGTGTGCCATTCTCTCAGAGAAGAGGTTCTGGATGATAAAGCACATACCTGAATCAAAACACAAAACAGTGTAAGAACAAAGGAGTAGAATTCAAACTGTCTCCAATTAATTTAGAAAGAACTGTAAGAGCCTTCATCCAGCAACCTTGCACAGTTCCTTCCATGTACTTAGGAACAGAGCACTACATCATAAAGACAAGATCCTTCAAATTCACATTAAAGCCAATGACAGAATAAAGATTTCTGTATGATGCAGCTAAATTCAGTTGAAATTTTTCCGAAGTATTTTGATGAGAAGGAGAAGGGATCTGTTTACATGCAGGTTTTGGAGTAGCTTTGTTTTTTCATCCCTTTAAATAATTATGCTGTAAAAGTCCTAGTTTAGATATAACTTCTCATCCCAGTTAGGAGTTATAAGTGAAGAAGAGTTGCACAGAACCAGAGTATGATCAAATAGGAATTGATTTTTTTAAAAAAGCAAACAAAAAAGCAGGTTTCACTAAATAGCTGTAAGTCTAGCATCACTGAAACAACTTCTATAAGTTTGTGTTTTTATCCACCGTATGCGTGGTGTATGTTGCAAATTTAACTATTTGTATTTGAAAGATACTGAAAATCAAAACAGGTACTGATCCACTTTCCTGCAGTGGTCTGCAGAAGATGTAGCACAGAGAGTTAGAATTTGTGAAAGGCCCAGTACAGATTTGATTTTTTGTTGCTGTAGGCATCCTAGTTGTTGTGAGACCCAGCTTTCTGGAAGATGAGATACTTACCTGCAAAGAGCACTAGCAGGTACATTTTCAGAATGTGGGGGAAGTAGATTGAGAAGGTGAATGGAAATGGTAGCTTGATGGAGTATGTGCCAAAGGATTCAAAATAAGGCAGTGATACACAAATTGCAAATCCTGTAAAAACATGGTAAATCCTTAGTCTAAAGGAAGCAGAAGATCATCAAAAAAGCGTAATGAACAAGTCAGTTACCTTTTATATTTTATATATCTATACATATGTATATATATGTATTCGTATACATATGCATATTTTCTCCTTGAGTTCGGTTTTGTGGGTTAGGGGTGCTAATTGCTCTAAATACTAGAATTAATAAATATATTCTATTCACTAATAACTGCTCTCAGAAACAAGTGCTTTCAGTCTTCTCAGTGGGCAGAGTTCTTGGTGTAAGTATGATAACCTGCTAAGTGTGGCCTGAGCCAGTAAGGTCAGCCTCAGCCAGGGAAGAGCTTCGGAACTTGTTGTCTAGTATACTCAGTCTGGAAGGGAGGAATCCGTATGTCTTTTTTGAGAGTATCTTTCTGCTCTACTGAGACAAAAAGAACATTTTCCCATATTTTTAAAAAACAGAACCAAGCAAACAGAAAACCCCCAAAACCTACCAGACACACAGGCCCCAAACCCCAGATAGTCCCTATTAAAGAAAAAATAACAGTAAAGAGAGACAAAGGTGACATACAGGTTAATACTAAGGTACATGAACATTTTTGACAGCTTTGGCAACATATGAGGAACTGTGTTAAACATAAATGGCAGTTGAAGTGGTAACATTTTACTGAAGAATATTAAGGAAACAAGTGGTTGGTACCCTTCCCATCTCCTTACCTTTAGCCAGAACTGAAAGGGGATAAAGTAGGATGCATAGTGAGAAGTTGAGCCATGTTAGTGGTAGGTAGTATATGCCCATCCTTGCCAACATGTTGTAAGTGTACCTGCAATAAGAAAGCAGGTGAGTTCAGAGGAAATGATGATGTCTTCAGAATAAATATATACTATTGGAAAATTAAAAGGAATTGCAGAAGAGCTTGGTGCTGTCTGATTAAATTTCAGAGCAGCCAGCAAAGGTTTTTGTGCAGACTCCAGTGCCTGAAAGTAGATGATTTATGTTTTCAGAAGAGTTATCTGTGGTGCTACCTTAGAGAGACAGCAGGTAGATAGCAATAAAGCCCTCCAGACAGAAAGCTCTACCAGAAATCGGCATGATTTCATACTGCTCCATCAGAAAATGGATTTCAGATAGGAGTGTCGCAACCGAGAGGGGCAGGCAGAATGTCACTGTTGCTTGGGACTGAGACAATCCTAATTTATGACTGCTAAGCTAGCTGAATTATTGCTGGAGAAGGTTAAACAAGAAGGCAATTGCAAGTATATCACCTGTAATACATCTGCCCCTCTCCTGGACCTCAGTAGGAGTAGTAGGTCCAAAAAAAGCGGTTGTTCACCAGTGTATTGCAGATTTTTTTTTTTTTTTTACTGTGTCTGTTACTGTTGCTTATTGGGAGACCAGAGCACTTAGTACTTCAGTCTCCAAAAGTGACCTGATCTTGGTTTGATCTGAAAGTGGTACAGCAGCTCTCCAAACACTGGAGAAACAGGTCTGATTGCATTTTTGATCAGCTGACTTTCTGCACTGTGGGCTTGCTAGAGATGTGTAAATCTATTACCCAAGACTTTCTGAGAGATGAAACTAGTGTTAAACACACTTCCTGTATTCTCTTATTGATTAATTTGATTAATTTTGCATCATAAATGGACTGTAGAAGAGTGTGGTAGGCTGAAAATGGACCATAAAAAGGAAACAGCTACTCCCTCCCTATACAATTCCATGGCCTGTTATGGTATAAGATCAGAACTTGCTCTCAGTATATCACTAGCCATGATGCATAATAAATAGTCCTTCAGATAAATTTATGTCCCTGAAAGTTTATGTGGAAAAACTTGTAATACTTCAAGAGTAGTTGGCTAAGGGATGGGAGAGATCCCTGTGCACTTTTAGACATGAATACTTCTTTGAGATACTAGGAAGTGGCACAGTTGCTGTAAAATAAATCAGGTAAGAATTCTAAATTTGTATGAGTTGTACTATGGTTTATTTGAATTGGTCATTTGCTGCTATAGACCACAGTAGCTTTCCTGGTAAACAACTGCTGTTACTGCTGTGGTGTTTAACTGTTCTTTAGCAGGGGTAGAAAATAATGATGCATCAATGCTACTATTATGCACTGTCAGAACTTCACAGCCAATGTTGCTAATACTTTTGGCATTTCTCCAGCTGCACTGAACCCTTTCATTTCAGATTAGGTTCTATTGTTTTAGTTTTATGAACTTCAAAAAGAACCAGATGGAACTATAATCAAAACAATTAATACAAATAGCAGCCTATTGAAATGTATTTCAAAATACTCTGAAGCTGACGTAAAGTCTTTATCAATTCTCTCTGACACTTTCCTGTTTCAGATATCTTTTATAACAGAAGTTACCTTTGCTGCCTAAAACCATATTATTCAGTCAGTCCCCTAAGCAATATATTTAAATTAGCAGAAAGCCATTTCAGCAGAAAAAAAGAGTTCTGCTGCAATACGTAGGTTACTGTCAGAGCTGTGTCTTCTTAAAATGCTTCTTAATTCTGTGTGTACCTGCTCTTAGTCTACAAACTCAGGTGCATAGAGGCGTACATGACATAAGAGAAATATTTGTTGTTCTTGTGGTATGATATATGCTCTACTACACCAAAACTCTCAGTCTCCTGCAGCAGGAGCTCTTAGCTTTTTGGAAAGCATGGTGCAATTAACCCAGAATAGTCTTTCTGCCTTTGCAAGAAGTTCTGCTGGTGCTGCCTTACTGTGCTGTTGATCTTGGATCAAAGTGGATAAAAAAATAAAATAATAAAGCAACAGGATGGTAATGGCAACTGAGATGGTTTCAGTAATTGCTGTTCTCCAGAAGGTAGTTGTCGTTGCCTTCTAAATTTTTATTTAAAACATCAAAGGCTTTGAAGTACAAATGTTAAGTGCCAATGCATTACTCTATCTTACAGCTGTAAATTACTCTGCCTCTTAACCATGTGGATTTTTGTAAAAATCATTTAGGTAACTTTACAAGTTCAAGCTTTTATTTAAAAACGGATAATATGCTTTGCCAATTTTGAAACAATTAAATAAGCCTGCTGCACAATGGGGGTGGAGTTCTGCTGGCAAGAATAACCCCTTTTCCCCCCATGGTTTTGATGTTGATTCCTTACCTGACCACATCTAATAAATTCCAAAGGAAAAATAAAACACACACGACATATTTCCCTTGAACTTCTTCCTGACTGTTGATCACGACAAATAAAACAATTATTCTCTCAGTGATCTGAAAAGAAAAGAAAACTTTGATTTCAGGTAGCACCGTTTTACCTGTTGTTTCTGTGGCATTTTGGCAAAATAGGAGGCCACAAATGGATCCAGTTTCTTTACACAAAATCAGCAGTGAATATTTTGTTTCATGGCCTGTTTTTGTCCAAGGTCCTTCAGCAAAGAGAAGTGGACACTGCTGACTGTAGCATCAAAGACCTTTGTACATGTGGAAGTCAGCTTGCTAGCTTGGATGACTTGGGTTTGTAGCCAAGGAAACCTGTGGATGAGCCCACAGAGGTCATGGAAGCAAGGGCTACTCCTTGTGCACCTGACTACCTGGAGGGCTTGCAGGGCTAAGCTTCCTTGTTTGTAGGCTGTCTGGGAGGCAGTAGGATAGAGAGCCCTTCTTGGGGGGGTCATATGCCAGAAAGCACTTATCTTGCACTCCCAGATCCATTTTTCACATCTTGGAAATCTCTGTCCCAAGGAATCTCTTTCATGTAAGATTTGCAGAAAGAAGGAGGAAAAGTAGAATTCCTTATCTTTCTTTCCATCTTATTCTTGGTTACGGGGAGTGGGTTTAAGCTTTTCACTTTTCACTTATGTGAATGAATTGCCATAGTATTTATGTCCTAACATTTTTCTAGTAGTTGAACTTTATCCAACCCACAAATGAAAAGATAAAGTGGATTAAACAGGCAGTGTCTCCAGCTTAAAATAAATACTTTGGTAATGTTAAAACTCAAGAAATTAAAAACAAGTATGTCTTTTTGCAGCTTTCCTGACAACTTTTCTAACAGTATCCATGCCATGCCCTGTAAAGTAAATGTATCAGTACTGCCAAGAGTTGTCAAGCTGTCCCAGAACAGTAACAATTCACTCTGCTTTATGCACTGTTTGAAAGTGTTCAAGTAGAAAACAAGCACCTAAGCACTTGGTGTGAATTGATATAGCTTCATTGGGTTGGGTTTTTTTACCCAATGCCATGTCTTCCATAAGGTATATTAGTTGTAATGATTTCACAAGTTGAGATGTCAAGTCACTTAAAAGTTACAAAATGAAAGTTGTTTTTATAAGTGCTGTTATGCTTCATTGGTTTCCCCAGACTCCTACCTTAAACAAAGTAAGAATTTTGCCTCTCAGCAGGTTTGTGTGGTAGTTTTGCTATGTAATATTTACAGATTCCTACATGGACCATTCTGGCCACAAACTCTCTTTTTTCACAAGCCCCATCTGTCAGATAAAGCAGCTTTCACCTCACTACTCAGCAAAATTAAGTCAGAGAAATTTTTCATACAGAAAGAGAGCATGTCTATCCCCCAAGGATCTGGTTCCTCATCTTGGAAAGCACTGAGGGATCACAACAGCTAAAAACAGTTTTCCTGCTTCTCACCCTCCTACGACTGTCATCTTGTGCTGCTGATCCCATAGGTCCCTAACTGAGGAACTGCATTTAAAAAGGTCAGGTGTTGGTAGACTTCTGTATAGATGGCTCAGGAACAGAAAGTGAGAGCTAATATGTCCTGTGTTTGTACATTAATGCTGAGGAACATGGCAAAAACATGGGGGAACTGGAAGTATTGATGCAGATCTGAAACCACATAGAACAGATACAAGAAACATGACAGGGCAACCATCACAAGAAGGAAATCAAAACAAAGGTAAAAGCTGTGTGAGCACTGAGTGGGATTGTGTGGTGGAGAGAACAGATAAAATAGAATCTGAATTAAAATTGTTAGATGAAGAGTGATAAAGAATGCAGCATTGGTGGTGTGGGCATTTTGTTACAGACCCTAAAATCAGACTTGAGATGTGGAGAGAAAGTTCTGCGATATTATTAATGCAAGAGCTGTTTCAGGGAATTGCCACAGGTGGTTGTCCTAGAGACCAAGGGTTTTATCATGATAGTGAAAAGATGGACATGTTCTTAGATGTCGGAGCTGGAAGATATTCCAAATGGTCACTCACTTTCGAGAAAGTGGCTGGGTAGAAATGTGCTAGAAAACAGCATGGGATAAATGTTCAGGGTGTGATTCCATTTCAGTGAGAGAAGGGACAAGGAGTAGGAAGGTAGTTACCACATAAAACTCCAGTCTGAAACTTCACTTTTAAATGGATGTGTTCTGGCCAGTGAGGCAGAATGACTACGGAGACCCACAATTCAGCCTTATAATCTGGAAGAAGCTGTGGATTTTCTTCTCTCTCCAGGATGCAAGCAGAAGCATGAGGTAGTGACAACCACCTACCTGGGGCTCAGCAGATTTCCTCTGAGATTCATATTGGGAAAGGGGAGCAATGGAGGCATGCACATTACACATGATGGAACTCAGTAATCAGACTGTAAAGTATATTAAGCACCTGCAAGAGCAGGAAATTGGACATGGCACAAACTAATGACCTTGAGGTATTTTGTTCATGTCAGCTGCAGTCTCATCTGGCAAGCAATAGGCTGCACAAAGCAGCCACCAGACACTGAAACTGGAAGGGTGTGGCCTTGGTCTGCAGCACATCTGTGGGGCAGGACACAGAACTGGCTGCTCAGGACAATTGTGATGTTCCTGTGAGGACAGTCAGTGGCATCCTACCTCTTTTTCTGCGTAAATCAGGAGGTTGCCTGCCTACTTGCCTTTATTCTGTTTCCTTTCATAGCACTCTTAGCTTTAGGTAACCCACACAAATTGAAGGTAAATGCAGGGATTAGTCAAAGGCTGGGGGACATTTTCTGCAAGTGTAGAGGTGGGGTGCTTCTTGGAGAAGAGCAGTATACATTGATACTGTGTTGATATATGTACACGCATACATATCTGAATGCATATATACATGAAGTCATGCGCATTTATAAATACACACAGATAAAATGCATCTGCTGCTGCTCAGCCATGGATCATTTCCTGGATGGACATCTGTCCTTGCATGAAGGATGTGGTATTCTCTGTAGCTAATCTCTTGCTTTAAACTAAAAAAAAAATATAAAACACAAAACTACAAGTCCTATGTTTTCACATTCGTGAAAAGGAAGTATGTGCTAACATATCACAAAGCATAAATACAATGTTTTCAGTTTTCAATCCTTCTTAAAAATCAAATTGGAATTACCTTCCTTTTCTGACACTGATCTCTCATAGGATACAGCAAGTTCTGTAGAGTGATACAAATTTCTGCAAGGCAGACTGAGTTTTTTAATCAAGTAAGCAAAACAGCAAATTTGGCTAGAGAAAACAGCACATTCACTTCCATTTTTTAATAACCGTGACTGTACAATTTTGTACTCGGTACCTGAAATACTTACATACTTCTTCAATTTAGTGTATTAAAAAAAAAAAAAAATCAAACAAAAAAACAAACCCAAAAAACCAAACAAACAAACAAACCCCCCCCCCAAAAAAACCCAAAAAAACCCCACAACCAAAAGTAACAAAAAAGAAAGTGAGAAAAGTGCCGCAAAATATTTAAAGTTAAAAAATTATATTTTTATCACAAAACCATAGCACATTGCTTTTAGTTTGGTAAATCCAATCTGTTTGCACAGGATGAAGAACTGCTCTTTGTTTCACAAAAACACCAGTCTTTTCTTAGACCATTCCTCTCTCCTTTCTGTGGCACCAGTCCTGTTAGCCTTTATTCCCTAGCCAGACGAACACATTTCATTACCTTCTGTTTTGGTGGCAGCAGTGACATGAGACGTGTTCTCCTGCCGTCCTCCAGTTACTGAAAATGTAAATGGCCTGAGAGAAATCCCTTTTCATGAGCTCTGTGACCACACCTGCCTCACCTTACCGCAGTACATCCATCACACAGGACTCATCTTTCTTTCATGGTGTGACTCGGCCTTGACCTCCCTTGCTCTTCTCAGGTGCCTGGTGGCCTGAGAGTTTGTCCCTCAATGAGTTTTTCCAAAAGACTCCTCTGAGTTTGTTTTTCCACTATCTATATCGTGTATCTCAAAGTGTTTTTCTTAAATGCTACTGAACCACATCAAATGCAATACTAGGCAGAAATCTTTCACTCCAAGGATTCATTTACATCTTGTATTTGCAATAATGCCTACAGAACAACCTGCCACCACGGGGCCTTTTCACAGCTTGTTTTATTTAATGTTGATTTGTACCTCCACCCATGTGCTTCCCTGAAATTGCCTGAGCCAGCTGTTCTCTCATTCCAGTGATCACCCAAGCTGAACTTCACTGTGGATGTGCATGCCTGTTATGAGAGATGCATGCAGGGGTATGTTTTAAGCTCAGAGTCGGAATAAGTGATGGGAGCACAGAACCAGGCAGCCACTATCAAATTCTTGCACCTTTATCAGTGTCCTGACTGTGCAGCAGTCTAGTAAGCTGCAGCAAGGTAAACGCCTCTTAACTAACTGCCCTTCCCTAGTTCTTTGTGGAAAATATACTTTTTTTTTCTTCCTGAGAGGCAGTGAAGAAAGTGTGATGAGGCATGTGGGAGTAGTGTTGGCACACACTCTCAGCAAAAGTGGTTAACCCACAAGACAGCAGAGTCTCCACCAAAGAGCTTACACGTCTTGTTTGGGCAGCATGAGACTGCTGCTATCATCAAGAGAAGAGAGTTGTTCACGGTGAGAGTGCAGTTGGGGAAAGAACCAAGTAAGGATCCAAAACTATATTTGGAGTGAGGTGAACACTGAGAGTCACAGTGCCATATGGTTCCCTCAGCCGCCTCTCCATGCTGCCCAGGAGACCACTGCACTAACTGCACTGCCCAAGAAAGGTCACGGTTTTCTTGCTCAGAAAATACATTTTATACTAATGTCATTTGTGGCAACAGAAAACTGTTTGTGCAGGCTTCCCTGATCTCTACCTTGTGTAAGTCTGCCTAGGAAAGAAACAGACTATGTCAGGGTTAGGGAATGTGTAAACTCTGCCACGACAAGGCTTGCTTTAATGATTAAGAGCAGGCTGCTCTTCTTTCCAAGACATGTGAGATTTGTTACAGGTCATACTACACAGGGGTCTTCTTTCTCCCCTAGATTAGGATCTAAGCATGTGGATTTAGGCAGGGAAAAGCAGTTATTTGCATTTTGATTGATTTGCTGCCATACTTAGGGGGCAGTGTAAAGAGCAGAGATCTGTATTAGTCAATTAGTTCATTAGTTATTTAGACAATTAGTTAATGGAGATTTGAAAAGAGGAACATCTTCACCCATGAATATGTCATTTGACAAAAATGGGATATCCAGAAAACTAAAAACATAACTAACTACTCTTTGGTCTTCTACCTTCTGACTGCTGAGAGAAATATGAGTTTCACCGTTATTCAAATACTAAGGATTGAAAAGGTTTGAAGGTAAATTCAAGTAATCATTTTGCTTTTTCCAATGCATTAAGAAAAAAATATCAAAACCTGAGATTAGCACCCAAAAGAAAAAAAAATAGAATGGCAAGGAAAACGTCACAGTATCGTCTTACTTTCTGCTATGGCATGTGATGTTTTGGCTGTTTTTTTGCCTGCAGCTGAACCTATGACAAACTACTAGGGGAAAAAGACCAGTCTGGTTAAACAGAGAACTTACTGAAAGTAAGGGAAAAAGAAAAGAGTGTATCACCTCTGGAAGGAGGGGAAGTTTACTTGGAGGGACTACAGGGTTGCTGGATGATTATGTAGGGAGAAACTTAGATAGCTCAAGCTCCCCTGGAGTTTAATTTGATCACTGCAATTGGCCACTGACCAACTTCTGCTGGTGGCCACTCATCTGGAAATTTTCTGGGTCTGTACTGGGGACCAAGCATGGGGTACTCAATATTCAGTTTCACTCAAAAAAAAAATTTTTAAAAAAATTGACAGGACAGTTCTTTCCCAATCAGCCCAGTTCTGAGGAAGAAATTCCTGCATTAGTGAACTAACAGCAAACCAGGCTGCCTGAGGAAGGGTGGAGGTGCAAGATTCAGGGTAGTTCAGCCTGGGCATGTCCCCAGGGGCAGTCATGGCTGACCTGTGTCAGTCATGAAAGAAGAGTCTTGAGAATGAACTTACCTGCAAAAACCTGGGAAGGAGGCGGCTTTTGTCAATGCCAATGAGGATGTGTAGGATCTCCAATACAGATAACAGCTGGCAAAGGCGCATTACAAGTCCTATGGAGTGAAACGTGTCAGCCAATGAATCTACAGACAAAATTAAGAGGAAGATTAGAGGATGGTTATAAAAACGTCTGAAACAACTACTGAGTTTGCTTTTACACTAGCATCACTGGAGATGACAAGAAACAAATTTCACACAGTACCAAACTTCTGGGTAGCAGAAGAAAATCTTCAGGGAATGGAGGAGGCAATCCGCTCTGTGTGTGTGGCTCTGACAGAGAGGCAGGAAGCTGAGAAAAGAATCCCTATACTTAATGCATGGCCAAACACTGTGCAGGATGTGTTGGTTTAGAGATACTGTTTTAGGGTATTTCAAAATAGGAGAAAATGTTGAGGAAATGCATGAGGAATTTCTAAACACTAGGAGATGTTGAGTTCCTGCCTGTATCTGCACTGCCAAAAACAAGTAGTCCAGAAAGTAGGCATTTTATGGACAACTGTCCACCATTATAAGTAATTTTAAGTTTCCAGCCACTAGTTTTCTATTTTTGTGTCTTAATCCCAGGCAACAGAAAGAAAAATGTATTGCATGTTTTTAGAGATAGAGTCATGTGCAATAACCACAAAGATAGTCTCTCCTGGTTGCTTCAGTAAGATTAATATTTGCCATAATGACTGAACCTAGTAACATTTAGATCTATGTCTAATTCAAAGGTTACCAGCATGCCACTGAATATTAAAGTTCATTAGCAAAACAAGAGCTTCATTCATATGACAAGGGTAGAAGACAGGCACAAATAATTTGTTCAGCCTTTTTAATGGAGTGTCTTTCTGATTGAATTACAGTCCCTGGTATTGGACATACACATGTTCAGAATCTTAATTTTATCCCTAATTTGACATTTCTGTGTGTCTGTCACTGTTGCTTAAAATGTTCAAGGAAAATGGAGAAGGACCCTTACCTTTTCCAAATGTCATGAACCTGATGATCATATTTGTAAATATCCAAGAATGTCCACAGAACTGCATTAAGTCATACACAAACAGGTACATGTTCATGGTAAATCTGTGGAAAATGAAAATAATAAGCTATATGACTTACAACATTATAAGAAATTGCACCCTCTTTTGACATTTAATACATCAAAGGAAAAGAGCTGAAATTGAGAGCTGCCCTGCCAAGAAGGACTTGGGGGTGCTGGTGGAGGAAGGGCTGGACATGACCCAGCCATGGGCACTCACAGCCCAGAAAGCCAAACATGTCCTGGGCAGCATCCAGAGCACCGTGGGCAGCAGGGCCAGGGAGGGAATTCTGCCTCTCTGCTCTGGTGAGACCCCACCTGCAGTGCTGCATCCAGCTCTGGGGTCCCAGCACAGGAAGGACATTGATTTCTTGGAGTGAGTGTAGAGGAGGGTCAACAAGATAATCAGAGGGATCAAAGGCTTCTCTTATGAGGAAGGGCTGAGAGAATTTGGGTTGTTCAGCCTGGAGAAGAGAAAGTTTCAGGATGACCTAATTGTGGCCTTCAGTTCCTGAAGCAAGTGTAAAAAGGTGGACACTTTTGACAGGAGCATGCAGTGACAGGACAAGGGAGAATGCCCTCAGACTGAAAGAGGGCAGGGTAAGATTAGATATTAAGGAAGGAGTCTTTACTGTGAAGGTGGTGAGGCAGTGGCACAGGTTCCCCATCCCTGGCAGTGTTCAAAGGCCACAAGAGGGATGGCATTCTGCGCAACCTGGACTAGTGAAAGGTGTCCCTGCCCATGGCAGGGGTGTTGGAACTAGATGAAGCTGAGTGGAACTTAACAATTCTTAATTTTTAAGACAGTTAACAGTTCCTAATTCTTAATGTCCCTTCCAACCCAAACTATTCTTAGATTCTGTGAAATATAAACAGATCAGTGAAAACTGTGTGTATCTCTCAGAGGTCCCAGGACAGAACTCTGTCTAATGGATTAAAGGCTCCCTTTGTTGCTATACTTAGGATATGCCCAGAAAAATTTTCAGAGTTCCCACCAATCATTAGGGTGATCTGTGGCCATAAAGTGAAAGTTGTGCCTCCAGAGGAAGAAGTATCTGAACAAAGACACTCCATTAATTTCTGGATTCAAGATCATTTAGTAAACAGAGTCTTCTCCTATGGGAAAAGACTAACTTTTGCAGTTATTCTTACCTAATTTTCATGGACAGTCTGTCTTTTTGCAAGACTTCATAAGCTCTGGATATACCTAATTTCCCATAATTGTAGTTTTATCTGGTCCATTCTGAAAAGAGAAGTTTACCTGTCATCCAGATGTAAGACTGCTTTTTAGGAAATTAACTTGTTAATTTTGTACTAGAATTTACCTCCTGTGTTGAACCTATTAATTTCCTGCCCTAGTAAGTAGTATTCTCTTCAAGTTGTGCCTTGGTCCTGTGTGTTCTTGTGGTATGTCTCTGCCAAAAAACCTCACTTCCTTTATATCTGTATATTAACAAATGGAATAAATTTCTCTGTTCAAAAATATCTAAATTTGATAAATGCCTATACTTCATTCCTAGCATTGATTGGACCGTAAGTAACAATACAGTTATTTAAATTGATCTAGATAAACTGATCTTCTAATTTTTTATTGTAGGTAAATCCTAGGGACGTCATAAAAAGTCGTCTTCCTCTCTTCCAGTTATGTAGGATGATAGCTATTCACACCATCACTTCTAAAAGCACAAAAAGATTTGTGGGAATAAAGTATTTCTCAAAAGACATCATTGTCCTTTGATACCGTGAAAATAAGATGTATAAGGACCCAAACAAAGGAATCTATTCCATATATATCTTCCTTTTGGGAAAAGTAGGATACGTCTGAATTGATCTAAAGTCCAGTCAGATCAATTAATATTTAACCCAAATTCCATCTGTTTCATTACTGAATGACACTTTGTTCCATCTTGTGGTAAGAGGTTGGGAAACTATATATTAAAAAAAGACAAAAAATTAAGAACATTGTTCTATGTTAAGAAACAGCCTTATTACTGGATGGTTAGAAATTACTGTATGGAAGTTACAGGAACAGACATGAAAATCTTGAGGCTTTCCAGTCAGCAGCCCCACCACTCTCTTTGGTCTGATATGGCTGTGTGGGCTTCACACTGGATGCAAGCTGAGAATATGGTTTCTCACTTCTGGAGTTTAGTTTGCTACATCTGTCTGTCATCCTCAGAGCCTGTCTTTCAGTGATTTCGTTGTATTTTCCAAACTCTTCCTGCATTGGCTGGCTACAAAACTGTTGTTTTTGCAATTCTTAAGGTACTTAATCTTGACTAAACAGGGAGTAACATTTGTAAACACAGCCTCACATTGGTGTTTTGGCAGTGTGGCAGCTGTTGCATGTTAGAACACATCATCTTTAAAATATACCAGTGACTGCTGAAATGTGTACAGACTATTGACATTAATGGAGGGCTCCATGTTCCCCAAAGAGTGTAGAGATGCGGTGCTGGGCAGTGTGCCAGTGTTACATGGCAGACAGATACTACCCCAGAGCTGTGAGCAGCACAGTTCCCTCCCTTGCTGAAACTCTCCACTGTGAAGAAACAGCCCTGATCTGAGAATGCATCACAGTTTTTCAGCCTACTTTGTTAATCCCTGCACAAAAAATGCCTAAGACCAAACAAAAGCTTATCACAGAAGTGAAGAAATCTGAAGAGACTGAAAGATGATTTCAGTGTGATAAGAGGAAGCTTAAATGCAACTTTTCACCAAGGTCCTTCTCATCCAAAGCCTGACCTCTGTACCCATAGAAACAGAGATCGGCTGAAGATATTTCCCTGTCCCAACAGCTCTCTGTCACAACACAAAATTCAGGGATGGGCTTCTGTGTGAAATGTGAAGGGCAGAAGAGGTGGTATTTATTTAGATTCCCTGCTCCCATCAGTTCACAGCCGGGATGACTTCACATTTCACTCCCAGTACCTGCTTCTGCAGCACTGTTGCAAACAAAACACAGACTATCCATCAGGTAGTGGTTCAGTCCCTGAGGCTGCCTCAGACTTTCTGGCTAGTCTTCCAAACCTCAGTTTGCCACCCTGGTGCCTGACCTGCTGCCACATCACTTCCTTGCTGTGTGATTTGCTTTAAGTTTCAAGTTTCTTTCATTTGAAGGCATTGCAGGGGGAGGGTGGTCACAGCACTCTGACTGCATTGATGATAGAAGAAAGAAGCAAATGTAGATCTTGCAGGAGATAGACCCAGAAGACTGCACTTACTGTCTGCTGTTTTAATTTTCAGTTTCATCTTATTTACTGTGGCTGATTTTATGCCAAATACATTGAAATGCTAGGGATGCACTTATCATATGTAATATCAACCTCGCTTAGCAGAAAACTTATCTGCTTTCTTTGTGGGCTCAAAACCCGGAAAACTAGATGAAATATAAGAAATGTCAGAACTAGCACACACAGCAAAGATTTTATCATTCTAGTTGCAAAGCCTGATGTCTTTCCTTGGGCAGAAATTTCACAAAGTGTAACTGTTGCATTTTATTATTATTATTACAAAGGTGTTCGGTGTGTCTCTGTGGTAATTATCATCCAAGGCAAGCATGGAGGTGGGTGCTCTCAGTGTCTTAAGGGTGGCCAGGACTATGCTCCCCCATGAGCTAAGGGGTCAGCACAGCAAAGGCACCCAGATCAGGTCAGCCCTTGCCCCATTTATGTGTCCCTTGCAGGGTGCCAGAACGAAGGCCACACTCCAGTTGTTTTCAGGGTTGTCCCACATGGAGGGTCCCACCCAGGCCTGCATGCACAGAGCACTTCCCTGCCCCTCAGGACTCCTGTGCTCGCCGCCTTCCCATGTGCCTGTGCTGGCTGACCACACATGAGGAACCAGCCCTCATGCTGAAACCAGAGAGCAATGTTCCTTTTTTTTTTTTTTTTTCCCCTCCACAGGCAAGATCTGCTAGAAAATTCCCTCTGCGGACATGGTTTCCTTCTAAGTCACATTAAGTCATGTTGGTCTGAATTTCTGTGTCTTCCCCTTCCCACCTGTGACACGCTGCAAGCCCTGTATTTCAGGAAGAAGAGAGCTGCTGAGTACAGCTGCTGTACTTTTCTCCCACACTCACATCCCACCCACTGTTTTTTCCCCTTTCCTTTTTGCATTTGAGCGGTCTGTGTCAGCTGCACTCAAATATTACCTGTTGCAGGGGTCAGATTGCGGCTGCTGCTGCTCCTGAGCTTTCTCCTTTTTCCTCTCTGCAGCTAACAGCTGTTTGTTGGGAGATCACTCCTCCTCTTTCCTCTTACCCCACCCCACGACGTCACCATATGTAGCACTAAGCAGGAACAGCACTGCACTTCCTGAGAAAGAAGTTTTTAAACGCAAATATCTCCACTGCATTTGCCCTGACCTTCAGCCCAGCTGAGCCCAACCTAGCGCAACCTACCCTACCCTAATCTAAGCTAACCTAAATTCGTTTCTTGCTGTTGTACCAGTAAGCTAGCCTGTAAATCCCACTAACTTTGTTTCTTAACCCAGAGCAATGTTTTGTAAGATTACTGGAGGGAAGAAATGCAAAATCATAATGCTTCTTTTATGCTTAAATCATCAGCACTACAGCAATGCTATCAACTCTATCAAATGATAAGGATGGATGGGAGCACAGTAAAAAAAGAGAACTTTAAATTATTTCAGATAGAGGAAAGAATTTTCCACTTACTAAATGTGTGGGTTTTCATGCCCCTGTGAAATATGGACACTACTTGCAGTGTGAAAATATGTGTTCATCCTAGTTTACTTCTGCCCGAGGTGTCTGGGATATCTCAGCATAAATCAGATGAAGAATGCCTTAACTTATTTGTCAGCTCCCTTTGGCTAAAAGTAAGTTTCACCACAGGCATTCATGTTGAAATCACACCCCATCCTGCAGTGAGATTTGAATTTGACGCTGTGTGTGCAGTGTGAGGAGCACACTGAGCATGTAATAAGCATAGGATATTATGTGTAGGTATAAAACGCTGGAGGATAAAATGTCCTTACTGGGTCTCATCCCTATTGCAAGTGGCCCTGAGGTCCTGGCAGGACCATGCCTGTGGTGTCCTGAAGAGGTGCGAAATGCCTTCCTGGCTAGTGAATGATTTCCTAGCAGGCATAGTTGGACACCGTGTTTTCCATGGTCATGTCTCCCACCTGAAACCTGAGCACAAGGGTCCTACAGTCATTACGACTGGCTTTCCTGCCATGTGGCAGCTTACTTTCCCTGCTCCAGAATCATCTTTTCTAGGCTAAAGAATTTCTTTCTTTCTCTGGAGGAAATAACGTATCAGTGTTAAATACAGGGTTAAGCAATTAAACATACCGCTGTTGAAAGGCTTAGCTGAGCTCTTGCAAACAGCCTTCATACTGCCCGCCTCTGGTAGGGCAGCTGGAGTAACCAATGCTGCCAGGAGTGGAGCTCACCACTATAACCACTGTAACAAAATCCAGGAGCAGAAAGAACAGTTGCTTTTCAAATAGTTAAAAGCAACAAAAGTTCAAATAGCTGTGTGATGTGCGAAACACTTGTTGGCTCATAGAGGTGGCAAGGTGTCTGGGGGAGCGGTTTGACGCCGGCCCAATGCCAGGCACCCACCCATGAGCTGCTTACTCACTCTCCTCTGCAGCTGGAGAGAGGAGAGAAAATTTAGTGAAGGGTTCATGGGTTGAGATAAGGACTGGGAGAGATCCCTCAGCAAATACCATCATGGGCAAAACAGGCGCAGCTTAGAGGTATGAACTTACTTCTAACAAATGAGAGCAGGATAAAGACAAATAAAACAAACCCATAAGAAACCACCTTCCCCCACCCCTCTCTCCTTGCCAGCTCTACCTCCTACCCCATCGGCACAAGGAGACAGGGAACGGGTGTTACGGTCGGTTGATCACCCGTGGCTTCTCCTGCTGCTCAGGGAGAGGAGCCATTCCCCTCCTGCACATTCCCCTCCTATCCTAGGGTCCCTCCCATGGGATACAGTTCACTGAGAACTTCTCCAACCTGGCTCCATCTCATGAGCAACAGCTCCCTGCAAACTGCAGCAGCATGAGTGTGTCCCACAGGCAATACTCCTCCCAAAACTGCTGTGATGTGGTTCACTCTTCCATGGGGTGCAGTCCTTCAGGAACAGGCTGCTCCAGACTAGGAGCAGGGCCCCCTCTCCACAGGGCTTCCCACGGAATCACAGCCTCCTCCAAGGTATCTGCCTGCCCCGGAATGGGGCTTTTCTATGGGCTGTGGGTGGGTCTCTGCATTCTTGTGGAACTCTGTGAGATGCAGGAGCACAGCTACTTCACCATGGGCTGCAGAAGAATCTCAGCTCTGGTGCCCGGAGCATCTCCTTCCCCTCCTTCTGCACTCACCTTGGTGTCTGCAGAGTTGTTCCTGTCACTTGTTCTCACTCCGCTCTTCTCTGGCCACAGTTACAACTGCACAACAGTTTTTGTTTTGATTTCTTCTTAAACCTGTTATCACAGGGGCATTACCACCATTTCTAATTGGCCCAACTTTAGTCAGCAGTGAATCATCTTTGGAGCCACCATGGATTGGCTCTGCCAAACATGGGGTAAGCTTCTGGCAGCTTCTCACAGAAGCCACCCATATAGCCCCTTCAGTACCAAAGACCCAGGCCATGCAAACCCAATACACAAAGGCACCAGCATGGCCTTGCAAGCTGGATTCCACTTTGGGGTGGTCGCCACCCCTGGCACATCCTGGTAAGGAGGCAGGAGCAGCCAGGGCAGGTGCATCTGACTGGTGCTGGGGAGGTGCTGCCCGCCACTGTAGCATTTTGAGGGCTTTACTTTGGCAGCAGTGTAGCTCTAGAGTCAATGCTCATTCATGGCTGAAAAAAAATCTGGGATGATGGCATGCGAAAGGAGTGATGTTGTCCTCCAAAAGGAATGATGTTGGTGCCTACTCCATGATGAGGAATGAGGCATGGCAAGGGGCAATGAATAGAAAATCCACTTTAAAGGTGTACTTCTGACCTGAACTCTAATGCTCTTATTAACCCACACATTTGAGTGGCAATGCACTGCAGGGATGGAGCCAAGGGCCTTGTAGTTGATCTGGCTAATCAGACCTAATGCTGGGCCTTAGTAGAAAAGAATCCTTCTCTAAATGCAAGAGTTTTTTCTGCACACAACTTTCATTTGAAAACACATATGAGGTCTCTTTAGCTGTGTGATTTTCAGTGGTGTGTTTGTACTTAGCTGAATATTAGAAAGTAACAGGTAACAGCTTTTATTAGACTAGATACAGGTGGGGGCACTTCTTGGCACATAGAGTTTGAGAAAGGCTTTTTGGCTTAAAGCAATTAACACATTTGTATGATGCAAAGACATTAAGAGGAAAAGAAATACTACATAACACTGTTGAAACACATGTTAACTGGATATGGGAACAAGAGAGTAAATCATGGAAAAAGATCTGCCTTTTTATTTTTGGAAAAAGAACTTTCTTCTCCACTCCAGCTGTTCTCTTGCAGACTAACTTCTGTTTAGAAACTACTTACCAGCATCAAAAAAATATTTGTATATTACTGCTGCCATCTCTTAAAACAAGCTTTATGACTGTTCTGTTTATGAGGTTAAGACCAAGTCTCCCAGGTTTTTCAAAACTGTAGTAGTTTGAAGGCAAAACAAATGAGAGGCTCCAAGTCAGAGATACAATTTAATAGGAAAAAAAGGAAAAAAAGTAAAATAAAATAGATGCAATAATACAAAAGACCACTGACAGAGTCAGAATACAACCTGAGCGTAGTGATGGAAGCAGTCCAGATGAGGTGGTCTTCCTGAAGCAGTGATCTTGTAGAAAGGTCTGGTAGCTCGGGTCCTCTGGGAATCCAGTGGGTAAGCGCCCCTCTGGTGTTTAGAGTCTCAGCTTATATCCAGGCTGGAATGCTTGGTTTCTCCCTCTGGGCGGAGCATCTCACAATGGGATGATGAGTCATGTGATAAGGCCTGATGGGCCCATTAACAGGAGGTAGTCCAGGAGGGGGTTATCTGTGAGCTGTGTAGCAAAGGTGCTGATGGGCCCATTAACAGAAGATAAGCCAGAGTGGAGGAGGCAGGGAGCACTGCCTCACCTGGTTTCAACAGTTCTTGAAGATGGTGATAGAATATACTTCAACCCAGGACAAAAATCTAAACAGGTTGTAATTGCATTTGGTTTCCCTGCTTTATAACGTAGGGAAAACACATTCTGTCTGGGCATGGTGCTTGCGTCAAGAATCTTTGCAAGGGGATGCTTTATGTAGGAAGTTAATGGCAATCCTGAAATGCTTCATGTGATGTGGAAAAAATTTCATTCTCTTCAAACAGGAAACATCACCAGGCTAAAATATCTGTTCCTCTTATGCACAGCTTTTGTTTCCAAATCCTTGCTATAAAACTAATATGCAGATGTGCTTTTAAGAAAAGAAATCATATGTCTTAAAATTAATTTTCAATGTTCCTGTTAACGTTATGTGTCCCTTCCTCCATTATTAGATTTTTTGGCTATGTGAATTCAAGCCTGTGTTGGTCAGTTGGTCATACTATTTTAAGCACGGGTAAATCACTTCTCTGAAATGTGTGTTTAACTGTAAGTACTCACACCCATGCTATTCGCCTCAGTAAAAGTAACAGTAAACCCTGGGCTGCCTGGGCTAATGTGGTACTGCACTGGCCACTCTTACTTCTCACAAGCAGGTGGAGTTATTTGCACAGTGCTGGATGATGTTTGTGTTGTATGACCATGGCTGCTAGGGATGAAAGGAAGGCTGCGTGGATGCAGCAGGGGAAGCAGTCATCTCCACTGCAAGCAAGTAATAGGGAAACATGTCAGTGTTTTTGTCTGTACTCTCAAGCCAGGCAAAAGAGGAAGCAGCAGCCGTGCCATCTTCACACCTCGTACACCCAAGAGATTTTATAAATTCAGCAGAGACCCCAGCTTGCAAACAGGTCCTGCCTCACCAGAGCTGACTTGCTGGTGTCATCTAGCAGAGCAAGTTACACCAAAGTTCCTGGCTGCTTTAGGATGAGAAGTGCTGTACTGGGGGAGCAAGCATTGTGCCACAAGGGTGCACCAAATAGATACACAGCTGGCAGGGGAGTTAGCTTTACAATTTCATTGAGGTGAAAAATGACGTTTGGAAATGCTTTTGGAGAAAAAAGATGATCCCGGCCAGCCTATTCAACTTGTTCATCCTTTTGCATTTTTCCATCTTTCCCATCCAGACCTCCCAAAATGTCACTTGGAGAAGAGTGACAGCCTTACCCTCCTTACTTGTCAGTTGCTGTGAGTCTCTGAGGAAGCAGGTCATATGGCCTCTAGATTGACCTGTGTACTTGTAACCAGCCCCACAGCTCTGTGGGAGTATGCTGATTCAGGGGATTCATTATTTTCAAGCACTAGTTTCAAGCACTGATTTCAAGCATTCAGGCTACAATATTACCCTGATCCCCAGGCTGAGGTAAACACTAGAAAGCTACTGACTAACTTCTCTGCAGAGGATAAAAATGTAAACCATAGTGTTTCTGTAGCACATCTTAATCATGTTTTTCATTAAAACCTTTCCACATGGAAGCAACTTATTTTTATGATGCAAAGGATGACTTTTGTAGGCTGATCAGTATGACCTGGTTTTCCTGTTCATAAGGAATCTGAATCTGCATATTCAGGGACAATATAATCTGGTCTTTTAGGGTCACAATTTCTTACAATTTATTTTTCTTCCAGGGAGCAGTATAAATAGCATCTCTCATTTTCCGTTAAAAATACCTGGCCTTTATCACATCCTTCCTTCTCATTCCCAGCCAGCCTCTTTCCAGCAACATGGGAAATCCACAGGTCTTGCTTCAGAGGCAGTATTTAATAACTAAATATTAAAAACATACCCAGTTTTGAAATGAGTCATGTTCCTACAGTGTCTGTGCCTCCTAATTCACTGCTCTCGGTTTCACTGCTGGATGAGACCCACAAACCCATCAAATATGTTACTACGATCATAAAGAGGAATTACTGCTAGATGGGCTGGGAGATTTCCGTTTCATTTAAGTGTTAGTCCTCACCAAGTCTCTCATAACGGAAGTTGTGATGATAGATTCTGACATTTTCTAGGAATTTAATGGTTTGCAGAAAAACTGAACTGTGGGAAACTGGGAAGGAGAGGGAGATGTGCCCTATTTTTCTTTAAAAAAGAACCCAACCAAACAAAAAAAAATAAAAACAAACCAAGAAGAAAAAAGAGAAAGCAAACTGTTTAATATCTTGAACTACTTCTAATGACCAGTAATCATGTCCAGCATAAATCCTTTGAAAATACAAATGACAGTAGCTCTGACAGGATTTAATACTTGTCACAAAGACAACATCGTGAGCTCTATGGCAGGCAGCAGGAACTTATTTTTAATTATTAAAATATTATATTCACAAGAAAAAGGCTGTTATGGCCAATGCAAGCTTTTCCCAAAAAGTGGAGACCACATCAGAATACAACTCAGTCCAAAGAGACTTGAAAAGAAAGTATATTAATTGCTTAAAGAGAGAGCAGTATTTTGAAAAATAGTTGAAGTTGCACAGGCTTTATTACTTTGTTGAAAAAAAGCTTTCTCTTGTATATAAATATGTCTGTCTAGGTATTTCCTTTCTGGGAATTGTAACACACAGTACTCCAGTTAAATCCAGAGGAAGTTGTGGAGGTTCTGATCTACCAAGATAAGAAACTTATAGAAAAGTGTAGACAGTAAGAGTTACAGTGAGTAGACGTGTTGGTAACTGGTGTGCTGGGGCCAGATATGCTATTTG
Organism: Chamaea fasciata; assembly: GCF_029207755.1. Taxonomy (NCBI): domain Eukaryota; kingdom Metazoa; phylum Chordata; class Aves; order Passeriformes; family Sylviidae; genus Chamaea; species Chamaea fasciata. Next base: position 5,728,304 of record NW_027094089.1, on the reverse strand, counting down.
AAATCTCAGTAATTAATCTCCTGAGTGTAGATTTTGACTTTACAAATACCCTTCCATGCCTTAACAGTTATTTTTTAGAAGGGAATGTTAATTGTGTTTACTTTTATGTGTTCAAAAGCAGATTATATTATTTGCTTAGAACACTGAATTCCTCATTGATGAAGATAACATGGTTTTAGGATTCTAACTGTGAGCACTTGGGCTCAACAAGGTTGGTCTTAGAAAATGTACTAACCTTGCAGTCTCTTGTATAGGGAACTGAGGCAGGGCATGAATTTCCATGTTCTCATCTGCTCATCACTTGCCATTGCTTCTTCCTCAGCACCACTGAAATGAAACCACTTCACATGAGATGGGATTTTCAATTTTGAAGTCATACTGAGGGAAAAAGGATTAATTCAGAGCCAGGATGGTGTTTGGAGGCATGGTGGGGTTGGCAGTGTGTGGCTGCAGAGGGGTGGCCCCACAGCAGCACTGCACCTTCCCTCTCATTTGCAGGCTGGGTTGCAGCACTGGGATGGGTGAAGGTTGAGAAGAAAGATTGTCTTCACATTCTCTGTCAGATGATTACTCCTCTGGGAACTCTCTGCAATGATAAAGCCCTTGCATCTTCCTGAGGTTATCATGATGTCAGTAGAAATGTGGGAAATGATGATACAATTGACTCATACCTGCCTGTATGAGGATTAGAAGATTTTTGAATATTAAAAAGCAATCACCATGTTGGAAAGTATCAATTGCAACCTTACTTGCTTACTTGCTTAGTTCATATTGTTTTGCTTTGCATTAAATTTCTGAAGCAAAGTATATTAATTCTGTCAGTTAAAACTGAGAACTGACACTTTGTTTCAGGATTTACTGTATCTTTGTCACCCTCACTTCTTGGTCTTCACTGTGATCACTCTCTGGAAGAACCCAGTGTTCCTACAGAGCTGGGAGGGGGAAAAAAGATAAGGACTAGCCTTATCAAGGGGCAGACTGGACTGGAAGGGGTAAGGCAGGATATAGCAGTCTGTGGGCACTGTCTTCCCATGAGCAGTTCCTGATCTCTTTTCCTACCCACAGTCCCAGCCTTGGTGTTGGTCTGCCTGTTCCACCATGGCTACCCCTGTAACTTCCCCAGGGCAGGCTAATCCTAGGTGATTCTAGGTGATTGTTAGGAGAGTTATTTCCACAGGCTTTTGTCCTGTTTTGCTTTGAGATTTTCTTCTGGTTTGAATTGGCTTCTCCAGCCCCCCCCCCCCCCCCCCCCCCCCAATTTAAAAATTAAGCCAGAGCGGATGGAACAAGCCAAACCAATGGACAAAGTGCTTTGAACAGCTGTAGCTGATAGCTGACTGAGCTTTGTGAATAATTTTTTCCAAAATAAAGTCTGGAATAAGCATTCTTCAGTTCTGCTGTAGCTATTCTTAAATTTCATGCGGAAGACAAGGCTTTTGACCCCCGTCCCATAAATCTGTGCCAGAAAACTAACTCTGCATAGATGAAAACTTGCCATTTTTAGTGACCACAAAGGTACAACACAGCCAAACCCAGCCCAACACAGATAAACAAGGTGCTGGGAGGCTAGCCATGAGGACAGCCACAGCTGTGACCAGGACCTGTGCTGCACAGCCCTGGTATGTGAGTCTTATGGAAAAATTTATGAAGCTTCTTGGCTTACAATAAGTCCCTTCTTGGAAGGATTTTGTTTCCTCAATGCTAATTTTTCCATGGGGATTTGAGACTTTGCATTTACTGTTTTATTAATTTCCATTTGAAAATAATGTATATATTTGCCTCATCTGTTTAACTTCTAGAAAAATACTGACTGGAAGAAATACCAGAGGGTTTCAACTGCCCAGGGGCATAATATATAGCTCCCCTGGTAACACAGTGGCAATGAAATACATATTAGTCCAAAATGTTACAAGGGCAAGATGAAGAGAAATGATCTTCTGAATCTTCATCTTTCTTACCTTACACTTGAGAATCCTTACCTTTCTTTAAAGTAAGAATAAAACAAAGGCATATTGGCTTGCAATTTTCTTCTTCCTTTTTATTTCTTCCATAACTGTAACTATTGCAGGGTCCCCATATTTAAATGTCTTCCAGATACTGTCTCAATACAAATAATTTCTGTTGTCTCACAGCTGGCCAGGAAGTAATTGAAATCAAAAGTTACTTTATGAGCTCCTGTTCATCATCTCTGAAATCTTCTTGTTTTTTTCAAGAATAGTTAATTTTTCTTTCAATACCCTTTATGAGCATTGATAACCATGCTCATAAAGAGCTGAAGCACTGTCTTACCAAAACACATGTACATTCACCTAACATTCTTACATTTGTCTCTAATTTCACTTTGCCCTCTTGTGCCCATTCTGGTTCTTTTTCGCACTGCAAAGTACTGCGTTGACTGAAATACACCAAAACAGATTTTTATTTGATGAGGAGATTTTTATGGACAACTGCGAATTTAAAAGAAAACTTAATGATACAAAAGTTTCTGCACAATTAATGGGCCATAAATTAACATATTCCCATTGCAGACAAGTTAGGCAATAAAAACTGGAATCCTTCACAAGAGAGCAGCTGAAAAATACTTCATGCTATTTACAAATTTCAATAACAGTTTTCTGCATTGCAAGACCCACTCAAGGATATCAGAACCAGAAGGGTAAGTAGGCTGAATGTAATTTTATTGTACAGGTTTGAAGTATAAAAACCAAACAAGCAACAGAAATGAGATTTGAAACCATCCCAGGGTGGGTCCATTTCAAGTGCTGTTAGTTACGAAGCAAAGAAATGCATATTTTGTTGTAACATTTGTGGCAGGGTGTCACCAGGTAGAAAAATTACTCTGAATATTTACTCTGCTATTTTGGTCTTTTTTGTTGTTCAGGATCATGGTGAAGTTGCTAGCTGTTTTTATTCCTGGTATTTCAGCTTCATCCATGAGATCCATATCTGCTATCTCTTCTTTACCTTGCATCCATGAGTGGTAGAGAGGAGAGTATGGACACCCTGCAAAAGAGACCTGTGTCACAGATATGATACCTGAGACCCCATACACCATCACTGCTTTCATACCAGCCCATTTTTTGCTTAGATGCACTTTTTATTATCTCCCCTTTCAATGATACTTTTTTGGAATGGCTGGAGATCAGAAAATGTTTTAAAGTTGTTCTTTACCTGATGCTTAAACCAACCTCTGGCAATTTCAGCCCTCTAGGACTAACACTCCCCTCTTTTGGGATCCACAGATAGGCTCTCTCCTCTGCTTCTTTATGCCAGACCCAAAAGACTGTGCCAGATCTACATCAGGGTGGCCACAGATAGATGATTTTTTTTTTTTTAAGTTGTTGGGGTTTTACCAAACTTTTAACTCTATTCTTTGGGTAAAAGAGACTTGACATAGCTCTGTTTCTCTCATAGCGAGTGATTAGGGAAACCACACTGTTTGCAATGGAGTTACCCAGGGACACTTTCCCAAGGATAAAATCCAGGTCCAGTATTATTGCAAACTGTTTTAAGGTATGTGATTATATTGTAATTATTATTGAAGACTGTGTGATTTGGAGGGGATATTATTTGGAGGGCTATACATCTATGTGGTTCAATTTGTGAGCAAAGGGAAAGAGGCATATTTCTTGCAGCAATAAAGCACGGCACTGGGTGGTGGTGTTTGAAGTTGCAGTAGCCAGAATGAATATGCCTGTGAGCAAGTAGAATGTGCCATAGGCAGGTGTGGCTTTAGGATACTTTTACATAGAAAAGTTACATCAGATAGTATTATGAAAAAAGTCCACGTGATTTGGAAACACTGGAGGAACAAAACCCTTGACCCCAAAGAGTCAGAGACAATATATTTCAATTAAAAGTAACAGTGTCCAATAGGGAAGTTACTTCAGAAGCCATAACTGCTGCAAAAAATATACAATGTAGATAAATATTTCTAGAATTACTTTGCAGCTTTGAACAAAGCAAATGTTAGAATTACTCAAATGTAAAAAAATTACTTGCTTGGAAAAGAAGATACAAACTTTCAAAGAAAAATGGATATTCTCAACCTAAGTCAGGACCACCTAATAAACAGTGTACGACTTTATCTTTGATGCAGTCTGAATCAGTACAAATCCAGCAATTCCTGTGAAGGCATGGGATGTGTAGTTCATTCACAAATATGTGATTCTCTACTGGTAGGTGAAATAGACATGGAAAGCAGCTGCATGTTTTCTCATCAGAAAACACCATAAGATGTCACTATTTGTCAAAGACTGCAATATCTTCCTAGGGAGTAACCCTCACTGAAAATTCTTAGAGTTTAATTTGTAGCTAGAGTAGACAGCTTGCTTACCAAGGAAACAAATTGCGTTACATTGAATAATGCATTACATTTGCATATTTAAATTTCAGAAGCATAATCATTTAAATTCAATAAAAATTAACTAGAGCACTGCCATAAGACAGGTCATAGAACAAATAATAAATGTTATTTATAATATTTGTTTCTAAATATTATAAATTATGTCAGGTTAAAATCTTCATACCTTAGTTTTTAAGCTTTCTTGTCATCTTGTCAATCAGTTGGAGACATCTCCTTATTTCTGCACGGCTGATTTCCCAAGAGCACAGGTCATGTTGTTTGTCTTTAAGAAAACAGTATATTTTTTGGAAGTACTTTTTCAATTTCAGCCTGCTGACTTCTTTACTCCAACAGTGTTGGGTGTGCTTTTTGATTACACATGCCTCCAATTGCTCAATTTGCAGATAAAGTCCATTTTGGAACTGATCCAAAGCTGTTCCATCCCACGCAGCAAGAGTGAGATTTTTGCTAAAGATATAGAAGATATGTTGGAAGATCTCTTCAATGGCAACTCCGACAGTCTCTTTCTGCCTGGGCTGCAAAACTTGTGTAGGAAATCGGAAGGGCATTTTCTCTCTTAAACATTGTTGAGGAAACTTTTCCCCCATTTTATCCAGGAGTCGCAGGCTGTTCTCGATCACTTTTCTTCGCTGCAAAGGGAGGTGGTTGCACTGAAGACTGGAGATAATGGTGGTGCTTGACAGTATGAGGGCAATTTGTATCAAGTCAAAAGCATTCATGATAAGAACAAGCTCTAATGTTCCTTCTTTCCTATGTATAAATTCTGAGTGCTGTGCTGGGTTATTTGAAGTTATTTGTGGATTCCCATTTCTTCAAAACCATGACATTTCATTATTCTGTAGGAGAAGTTTTCTTTCATCATTTGTTGGTTTTTAAGGTTTTCCCCCCTGTGTGTGCTTTTGACAACACTTTCATTTTCTGCTTTATGACTTCATAGTCTTTTTTTGTTTTGTTTTGCTACTTTCTTTTTATTTCAGCTGGATATTATTATATTTATATATATATATATATATATATATATATATATGTATGTATGTTAGATTATTTATTCTCTCTACTACTAAAATTCTATAGGATGTATAATGAGAATTCAAAATAAAGAGTTACAGAAACACTTGTTTTCTTATTATTCTGGTAGTGGAAGAACATGCTGGAATAAAGTAATATTTTCAATGATGGGTCACAGAACTGCTGAGTACTACTGCCATCTTGTCTCCTATAGCATGATTTATACTTCCAAGCTTCCATTAAGCTTTCTCTACCTATATTCTTTCAGGAAAGATGTTTTATTTCCTCTCCCTTTTATTTTTTAATTCTTATGGATACATATGGATGCATATCATTAGAATGTGTGTGTGTGTGTGTGTGTGTGTGTGTGTGTGTATAAAAATGTCTATTAATATGTGGGTTTTGAAACATAAACCCTGCTAATTAAATGAAGCCTTGATCTCACTTAGACACTATAAATGCCTTGCAAATACAAACACACTGACATAGGAAGAAGTTAGGTACTTGGATGAAATACTCCTTTTCCTTCATAAAAGTAACTGAGCAATAATTAACATCAATGCCAATTGAGTACAGGTCTGAATTCTGACAATAAATGGGAAGAGAATGTATAGGGATGACAAAAGTACAATTCAGCCATTTTCTTTCCCATGCCATGTAATAGGGGTGGTTGTGACTATCACAGTACTTAGGGATACCTGGCCCCTGTTTTTGATTTTATTTTGGTAGAAAGCTACTCTTAAACTGCCATTTTCTTGTCCCCCTTGTCTCCTGTGAATATATATATGATTAGAAAGGTAATTGTCTGTAAGTCATACTGTCTGGAAAAAGAGGTCAGATAAACTGTTTTTTGGGTCTGATACCTGTCTGTGTATTTTTTGTATAAAAAGTATAGAAGACGGGCAGAAAATAGATCCCCTTGGTTCTCGGTTCTCAGAGAACAGAGGGGCTAGATGCAGCTGGGCTTAATTTCTGGTTAGAACCAACTTGTCACTCAAAGTCCAGTCACATTCAGTGAGATCCCAGAGGCACCAGTGGTGTGTAAATCTGTAAATCTGGTCTCATTTGCAACACAGAGTCACAAATAGTGCAGTTTCATGATTTAACACAGCCTGGATGACTTGAATAAGAACTTTCAAGAATCCTGATTCACCAATACTTCAGTTTATTGGGACATCAAGTTATAGCTTCTCATAAGATTTCCAGAGATAGATTCACTAGACATGAAAAAAGTGCACAGTGCTATGTATAAGTGTTCCCAGGTGGACTCTGACACAGTTGGGGGTCAAAATCTTGCCAAAGAGATGTCCGTGCCTTGGGGAGGAGAGAGGTATTTGAAGGGTTTCAAATTCCAGTTTATACATATGTGAGAAGTGAACGTGAGACTGCAGCCAAATACCATTACTGCCAGGATGGATGCTGTGAGGGGACACCCAGTTGGGATGTTAATGTAGGATACAGAGAGAGACTACAAAACCTGTGTGTCTTGTGCAAGGGTGGAACACAACACAGTACAAATGACTTGGTGTCACTCTCTTTTTCACCAGGGCCAGCTACAATCCTCCTGATGACATGTCACTCCCAGCAAGCCCTCCTGCCCACAGTCATCCCTCCATGACATACTTCATGGCTCTAGGCCTCATTCCTACAGTATTTTTGTTCTGTAGTTGCACCTACTGCTATGTGGTTGGCTTCATTCCCAATCTGGTAGTCACTCCAAAGAGATTGATGATACTGTTTTAGAGCTTCCTTTATGTTCAGCATGTAGGTATTTGGGAGGCTTTGAAAAGTTGCTTAAGCAAACTTGGACTGGAGGTACTGCCAGTGTAAGGAAAAATATATCCCCTGTCACCTATGACAACAAAGAGAACAACAATCAGAGTGGGATACAAGAAGTGAAACATGAGATGAAATCTTTTCACTTACTGGGAATGTTTACTACTGTGGAAAACTGGCCTGAAGTGCATCAGAAATTAGTAAAAAGCTTATGTACTTCAAGAAAATTATTCCCTAAAACTACAACAATTTCCATAAATTATACACAAGTATTTTTCCAAAACTATAATAATTATATGACTTTAATTCCTCTAGTGATCTGGACAGACAAGTTCTTTCTTTCCTCTTGCAAAATAGTATTGTCCAGCTTTCCTTCTTAGTGAAGGGCTGAGGACACCATACCAAGTGTCACAGTGGAAAAAATAGAAGGTGGGTCTCTTCCCTATTTCTTAAGAAGATTGGGTATGTCCAAGTGTCTTACTCTCTTGTCTGTCTTAACATGTTGTCTGCACTTTCTCACAGAACAGTTACACTTGACTTAGTGCACCAGGGTTTGATTTCTGTTTGGTTTTGTTTGTGTGTGTTTGACTAATAACAATAAATTGTTCCTCCATGGTCAGCCAGTTTCTTGATTATTGCACTAAGCAAAGCATAGCAGTGACATTGCATGATTCAGGACACAATCTACTCTAATAATATACCTTTGCTGCTTCATTCAGGAACAAACAATTCATTAAAGATAATGACTGGAAGGAATAACTGAGTGATATGAAGCTGCAAGCACAGATTGCTGTTTATTTTTCTGCCTGTGGGTGAAGCATAGACCAACCACTCTAAGCTAGAATGATATGAGGAAAAGAGTTGACAAAACACAGCTGTGTTTCCAAGTAGACCTAACAGATCATCATTTTGGAAAAGTTGTCTTGTCTTCAATTAGCAAAAAAGATTTGCTCCTAAAAGATCGACTAGCTTCCATTACAGGAAGACTAAAGCTAAACATATGCACAATTTTGTCTTTCTAACATCCTAAAAATGCTGTAAATGACTTCTCTAATGGAAACTTTTCATTATATTTTATAGCACAATAGAGGAATTAAATGAATATTTGCTATCCATATGTTCTTTTATCTCAGGCACCAAGGCAAATGGAAAATCTAAATTCAACCTGTGTATAGGATGACAAATGGAGCATTGGGACAGAACATTCCTACAAAACGGCCATCTTTTGTCAAAACTACCCAGTGTTGAACCATTTAATGTATTCTAGATACCAATTTCTTTTCTCCATTCAGTTAAAACACTCTGATTTTTAAAAAGTTAGTATGTAACAAAGGAGTTTGAGTAGGTTTGACTTGGCACAAGACAGCTTTCTCCCCATCTAGCTTGACATTGTTAAAAGAAAGTATTTTTCTCTGTTATGCTTTCCATATGGCTGTGTGTGTCAGCCTTCTCTCTTAGAGGTGATAGAGGGGCTTGAGTTGGAAGGGACCTTTTAAGTCCAGTGGAGAGCACTTGAGGGAGCTGGGATTGTTTAGCCTGGAGAAAAGGAGGCTCAGGGATTACCTTATTGCTCTCTACCACTGCCTAAATGGAGGTCGTAGCCAGGTGGTGGTCAGCCTCTTCTAGGGACAGGACAAGAGGACATAGCCTCAGGTTCAGATTGTACATCATAATTTCTGCATGGAAAGGATTGTTAAGCATTGGAATGGACTGCTCAGGGAGTTGGTATAATCACCATCCCTGGAGGTGTTCAGGAAATAACTGTATGGCAACCTTGATGCCATGATCTAGTTGACAAGGCAGTGTTTGGTCAAAGGTTGGACTCAATGATCTCAGAGGTCTTTTCCAATGTAACTGATTCTGTGATCCTGTGATCATCTTGCCTCCAAACCCCCCCCTCCCCCCCCTTGCCTTGGGCAGGAACACCCTGCACTTAACCAGGTTGCTCAGAGCTCCATCTACCCCAGCCTTGAACACTGTCAGGGATGTGCCATCCACACCTTCTCTGAGCAGCCTGTTCCAGTGCCTCACAACCTCACAGTAAAGAATTTCTTCCTAAAATCTAATCTGAAATTACCCTCCTTCAATCTAAAGCCATTGCCCCTCATCCTGCCACTACATGTTCTTGTCAAAAATCTCTCTCCAGCTTCTTTGGAGACTCCCTTTAGGTACAGGAGAATGATGGTCACCCCAAAGTCTTCTCCAGGCTGAACAACCACAGTTGCCTCAGCCTTTCTTCACAGAAGAATTTCTCCATGCCTCTGATCATCTTCATGGCCTCCTCTGGACTGTCTCCAACAGGTCCATGTCCTTCCTGTGCTGGGACCCCAGAACTGGATGCAGCACTGCAGGTAGGGCACACCAGAGCACACCAGAGCACACCAGAGCAGAGGGGCAGAATCCCCTGCTGCCCACGGTGCTTTGGATGCAGCCCAAGACACATTTGTCTGTCTGGGCTGGAAGTATATGCTGCTGTTACCTCATGTTCAAGTTTTCAGCCATGAGAACCCACAAGTCCTCCTCTGTCGGGATACTCTCAGTGAGTTCACTTCCCACTCTGTACTCATGTCTGGGATTGCCCTGGTCCATATGCAGCACCTTGCACTTAAGACTTGTTGAACTACATGGGGTTCTTGTGGGCCCACTTCTCAGGTTTGTCCAGGTTCCTCTGGATGGCATCCCAACCTTTTGCTTTTGTGTCACATGCTGCACTCAGTTTTCCTGTCATGTGCAGATCAGCTGAGCAGCACTTGATCCTCACTGTCTATGTCACTTATAAAGATCCTGTCTTCTAGCTCAGGGAAGACTGAGGCAAAAAAGGCATTCAGTAGCTCAGCCTTTTCCTCATCACTTGTCACTGCATTTCCCCATGAATCCAGTAAATTCCGCCTCTTCATCCTGGTTGAGGTGGATGATCCCTGAGTGGGGGCCGGGAAGCAGGTGACGGAGCTGCGACCCTGCCGCACCATGCCCCGTCTTCCCGTCCCGGTGTCCGCTCGGGCTGCGGCTGGAAGCCAGGCGGCTCCGGTGGCAGCCCGCAGGTGCCGCTAGCGCCTCCCGCCGTCCGCTACCTCCCCGCCCCGGGAGCAGCCCTGTGTGCCGATATAACTCCGGCTGCCGCGGTACGGACCGGGCTCAAGCAGCTTCTCTAGGAGAGCAACCCCTCAGATCCGTTACACCGCATTTAAATCGATATATTCCATGTGTTCTGTATATTTATTTCACATATTTGTATTGTATTGATATCTTTGTCAATGATCTGGAAAGGAATTGAGTGCCTCCTCAGTCAGTTTGTGGATGACACCAAGGGTGAGCGTTGATCTTCTCAAGGGTAGGAAAGCCTTGCAGATGGCTCTGGACAGGCTGGATTGATAGGCCAAGGCCAGTGGTATAAGGTTTAACATGACCGAGTGCCAGGGCCTGCCCTTGTTAATGCCCCTCGTGCTGGGTCACAACAAGCCCAGGAAGTGCCACAGGCTGAGGGAAGATTGGCTGGAAAACTGCCTGTCAGAAAAAGACCTGGGGGTGCCTGTCAACAGCAGCTGAACATGAGCCAGCTGTGTCCAGGTGGCCAATGGCATCCTGGCCTGGATCAGCAATTTTGTGCCCAGCAGGACTAGATATGGGATTGACCACCTGTACTTGACACTGGTGAGGCTGCACCTCAAATGCTATGTTCAGTTCTGAGTCCCCCAGTGCAGTACAGACATTGAGGGGCTGAAGCATGTCCAGAGAAGGGCAATGGAGCTGGGGAACGGTCTGGAGCACAAGTCCTGTGAGGAGTGGCTAAGGGTGTTTAGTCTGGAGAAAAGGAGGCTCGGGCTCTCTACAAGGTTGGTAGTGAGGCAGGGGGTCAGTCTCCCAGGTAACAAGTGACAGGACAAGAGGAAATAGGCTCAAGTTGCACCAGGGGAGGTTTACACTGGGTATCAGGAAAAATCTGTTCATAGAAAGGCCTGTCAGGCATTAGAAAGGAAGTGGCTGAGTCACCACCTTTGTAGGAATTTAAAAGATGTGCAGATGTGGTAAGGACGTGGTTCAGTGGTGGATTTGGCACTGTTCAGTTTATGGCTGGACTTGATGACCTTGGAGGTCTTTTCCAACCTAAATGATTCTAATCTAAGCAGCACAAGTTTCCTCATCATACAGCTTCAACAAGAAAATTCTACCTTTTTAAAGAAAGTTACAGAATCATGGACTTCCTGAGCTGGAAGGCAGCCACAAACATCAGTAAGTCCAGCTCCCAGACCTGCGCAGGACTATCCCCAAGAGTCACCCCATGTGCCTGAGAGCACTGCCCAAATGCTTCTTGAACTCTGTCAGGCTGGTGCTGTGACCACTGCGCTCGGGAGCCTGTTCCAGTCAGTTCTGAACCACCCTCCTGGTGAAGAATTTCTAATATAGAATAGAATGGTTAGGGTTGGAAACCATTTTATTTTAGAAGATCATTAAAAAACCATCTTTCATATTGTATGATCAAAATAAATTTTTCCTCTATGACACTTTCAAGAATTTCATTGTATAAGGCTAAAGAGCAGAAATGGTGAGGCAAAACTTAATATTCTAAAAGGTTGCAGGAATTTCATAGTTTTGCACCAGTTTTAAATCATGACAGATTTTAAAATTATGTTCAGAACAGTGTGAAGCACATCAGTAGCGATGTTTCCTAGTTACTTGAACAGAAGGAGAGGAGACCCTGAACTGAAACAGTGCCCTCATGGAAGTCAGCAATTCTAGACTACTACTGTTGAAAAGAAAAATTAGATACACATGGTTTGTCTAGAATATATACTTTATTATTTGCAGTCTGTGTAAATTTTAATATGTGACTGAATTTTCTACACCATTTTCTCTGTTTAAGCACATCTTGGTCTTTTCCAACCACCCAGTAAACTGCACCTTTAACATGTACAGTCAATATTTATGAATATTGCATATGCATCTATGAACTTAGAAAAATAACATGCAAGGAAAATTGTTACCATGAAACTGATAAAAAATAAAGATAGGTAAAATGGTCAATCCCCTTTTTAGTGTGTTATGGCTTTGCACCAAGTATCAGATGTCAAAACAAACAGTTTCAGATGCTTCTTGTTAAAGGCACTTACTGTTCTTCAGATACACTTTCACATTTAGTTCTATTGCATAAGGAAGTGTATCTCTGGGATCATACTTTCATAATACAGGAGAACAGTCCAAAAAGGCAGCGTTAATAAAAAGGAAAAGGGGGGGCTTATATTAAAATATGGAAATGCCAGGAATTAACACAAACTTTAAGGATTTGGTCCTTATAAAGCAGGCAACAGCATTCAGGCAATAGTGATTTCTTTTCATAGACGCTGACAAAATAATATCCCCAAAAAACAAACTCTTCCAGTTCCAGTGTATAGATATGTCTGAGTTGAGTAGCATACCCTCTAACACCACCTCCAGTAAAAAAACAGCTTTCCAAGACTAACTACTGTTCCACTTTGGCTGCAAAGGAAGAAACCTCAGAATAGTGTTAGACATGGACATGCTATCAAGCCTACAATTCTGTGTCTCTGTATCTGGATGGCTGTCCATAGTAGCCCTTCTTGGAGTTGTCAGCCAGCTGCCAGTGGTACTCCTCCTTCTCCTCCTCCGCATCGCTGCCATAACTGACACAGTTCTCCAGGTAAGGCCTGACAGGAGGCTTCTGGGGTTCTGGAGGCCTGGAGCTAACATGGCAGAACATGGAAAGAGAAAGAGATCATGTCTACTCCTGTTATGAAAAACTGAAAAATAGTTGTGCTTCATATCCGCTTTATGGCCACATACAGCTTAGAAAGGCAAATGGAGCAAGTGAAACCCTTTCTTAACCAATAAAAAACTGCATGACTATGGTAAATCTATTTGAAGAGGCATCTTTTTTCCATCAAGCTGGGGGGTGATGCTCAGACTTGATATACTCAACCTACCTGCAAAAATGCCAAATTTTAAATTTTAAACATCCCCGCACACAGAGACATCAACAGCTTTACAGTACTCTATTCCCTGAGCAGAGAGGTTGTCAGCTTTGCTAGCCAAACTGATACCTCTCTTACTTAGTTTTGCACAGAATGTTTTCTATGCCTCCTTGTTCTTTTGCATCCTTGGTCTTCTGTCTCAACGTCCAAAGACTTCTTATGTGACATTTCTTAAAACTGGTAGCGTTTTCACTCAAGGCTCTCAACTAAGGCTCTTAGCCTTAAAAGTGGGCAAAAATAACCTACATATTTGCTTTTTATACACTGTGGTGCTACACATTTGACGTGACATTAAGCAGACATAGAAAAAATAGAATCTGTTGAGATAGGGTATTTCCTCAGTTTCAAACCTCATGATTTTTGCAACTCATGCTCTGGAAAAACTCATGCTCTCCTTACATTTTTCTCCCAGGGCCTAAATACTCTTTTCTAGGCCAGTCATTAACAGTCTTGTAAAAAGCCAACAACACTGATTTATACACGTAAGCAAACACTGCAAACGTGGTGAAAGATTAATTTTCATCACTTCTATAAAGCTTCCAATGCTATATAAAAAAGAATGCTTTTCTGAACCTGCCAAGAAATCCAGAAAATATCAGTTTTCCATCTTTTCATTTTAGATTATTTGTGTGACATCAAAGCATTTGACTAACTAGGAAAAAAGTTCTTTTTCTACTGGCTGTTGCTAAGATGCAAGAAAAAATTAAGAGTCCTGAAGATGAGAAAACAAAATCCATCATGCAGTGTGTTAGTTCTTGCATAGGTGTTAAGTCCTAGAAATGTGTAGTGTGTAGGGTAAGGTGACGCAGTGGTCAACTCATCCAGAACTTACTGAATTTTAATGGAAGACTACTACTTTCCTGAGATTTGATGGGTCACCTGTATCAACTTTCATCCTTAGTTTACCTAGCCACACAACATATCTGTAAAGAATAAGCATTTAAGTAATCAAGTGTTATTAGAACAGCAAATATATGTTAGGATAGACTAAGAGTCATCAAATACCTAGCACAGGTAGAATGGACATGAGAGGGCATGAATGCAGGCCAGCTTCTCTAATACTGATTGGAGCAAAAAATTGGCTTTGCAAATATTTCAGTCAAAGTATATAGTGTTTCTTCCTAGATGACTCAAATACTTTAAATGAACTAAAAGAAAAAAAAACCCTGAAATTAGTTCACTGAAGAATTTGCTAAAAATCTGGTCCACCTTTATGATAATCTCTGAGGCACTATAACAAACTGATATACCAAGGCACGATGACTTATATGAACAAAAACTGGCAAGATTAGTTTTCCTTCTGCTAGCAAAGGCAAGAATCAAAACAGAGTGCTTGGAACTGGATACACTGTACCTCATCGGCTGGGGCCAGTTCTGTTCTGACTTCTGTGTTTTGACAGGGACAGCATAAATATCTGGATGCTTCTGGGCTATTTCAAGCTTTAAAAGAAAGCAGAAGAAAATAACTCTTTTAAACTCTTCCATTAGGGATCCTGTGTTACCATCTAGGATCTAGCAGGTTACTGCTACATCTGAAACAATTAAAGTACAAATTGGTAACATCCTATTGATATTCCTACAATTATCTAATCTTTTGCTAGAGTAGTAATTCAAAGCACACTTGAGAACAATGGATTGCCAAAAGCAACAGGATTATTAGAAGTCAGGTTTTTATAGTGACAATAAGAAAACTTAAAATACTGCCTCTTCTTATACACAAATACACAGGAGTGAGAATATGTCTCTACGTGTGGTTTCCCAAACTTCTGCCTCCAAAAGCAACACAAAGCAAAGGGCATGATTTTACTTTTCAGACTCTGGCTGTTCTATAGGTCGCAAAGCACAGGACGGGGAAAGACATCTCTTCATACCCTGGCATTTTGGGCCTCTTGTAGCTCTTGCATCCTTTGCATCCTTGCTTTGTGATCCATCTCCTCAAATATTTTTACTTTCCGCAGTACTGATTTTGGAGTATCTTCTTTCTCGCTTCCTTCCTCTTCCACCTTTGTCTCTTCCTCCCCCTCTGCAGACAGGACTGCTGGCTGAGAGTTTCTCAGAATGGGACGCCCAAAGGCAGGTTTCACAGAAACAGGTGGTGGTGCTGCTTTAGCTGATACAGTTGAAGTCTCACTGCTGACAGCAACATTACTCGATTTGGAGTCATAGCTCTTGGGGAAGTCATATGGATCCTCTTTGCTTTGTAACTTTCCCTGCAAGTATAAACTCACAAAGTTTACATCAGTAACTGTACAATTTTAGTTTCAAAAGAAGGCTTTAACCTGAAAGTACTCACTTGGCCTATGTATTTATCAGGGTCCATCTTCATCTGATATAACTCTTCAAAGATATTTGAACTGCTGCAACATTTTGGGCATACGCTCATAGACTACACATCAGCCTACAGAAGGCCAGGACATTTAGACTTTTTAGACATTTGTTTGTCCTATTTTTTAAGGATTACCAGAGCTGCATGTGTTAAAGCACAGCACAGAGAAAACTGATGCCCCAAATAATTTTACACTACTGCCTAATATGGAGTATCATAACCTACAATTTAGAAATGCACAGAACCCAGATCTGTTTTACATTCAGCTTTTATTTTCCCTGTGCATGTCCTCCTCTGCCCCATCTTCATTGTCAAGGCATACTTGGGCTGTATTTTGAATATTTAGCATGTATGGGGGCACTGATCCTCACAAAGAAAGGACTTCAGGGTCAGGTGAATTCAGAAATATCTAAAATAGAACTTAAGTGTCCAAACACTGTAATTTTTTCCTTCTTGCTTAATTCCTGAGCAATGTTTGAACAAACAGTTAACATAAATTTCTAGTGATGGTCAGGTGGCAGATTCTGATTTTGGGCTTCACAGTAATAGCCATCAGATATGTTTTTCCTGGTAGTTAGCCTCTTCTGATCTTGCTGAGCTAAAAAAGTGCCTCTCAGTTTGCTAGTAGGTACAGAAAGGAGTTTTCTTTCTTATTTCCTGTGGAAATTACGTATTAGAGATCACATGCATTTGAGAAGAACTGTTATCCTGTAAGTCTTCTTTTTGCTTGATCCTGCAACACTTTCAGTCATTTCTTCTGTCTACACTTAAAATGTTTTTTAGTCTCTCACCATGTCTATTGCTCTTTCCAAAGAGCGCCTGTCACCCTGGAGAGTTCTCCAGAAAGAGGATGTTTGAATTCAGATTTGTTTCTAAAAATTTACCTTGGGTGGTTCAGGCTTGAACGCTGGAGGTGGACTCGGTTCTCTAAGGATCTCCCTGCTACCAGCTTTTCTCAACTGAGCCCTTGATTCTGGAGTAAACTTTTTTAAACTCTGTGAAAGAAAATAAGAGATAAAATCACTGCAGTAGCCAGTAATTCAATCATTTTTCTTCTCTCTCAAGTTTACAGTTTTGAGAAGAGTAATCAGGAATCAAAAGACTGCCAGCAATCTGACTACAATCACTGCAAATGTGATTGAAAAGTTTAAGGTCATGAGACAGCATCAGCAAATCTATAAATTTAGGCAGAAAAGCAGAGCTATTATTATTTTCCTCTTCATGGTGTAGCTCTAAAACACTATCAGAAGCAAAGTAAAAATGCTGTTTAAAAAAAATCCTCTTGATTTTTAAGCTAGACATGGTTTTTAAAAAGCCCAAAGTTCAGTCTTATTGAAAAATCCAATCATCAAACCTCCTCGTGATGCACAGGCTCAGAGGATCGGCTAACCGATGAAATCCTTGGCTCCTCCAAAGGCTCATCAAGTTCATTGTCAGTGTATGCACCACCCTCTCCATCCGTATCCTCTAGGTCACTGATCAGCCGACTGTCACAGCTCAAATAGTCAGCACCCATGGCAGTAAGGTAAGACATACGATCATCTGCATCATCTTCTATGCCATCCATCTAGGGAAAAGTCAGTAAGAAGTATGGAACAAAGATTAAATAAATTAGAATTAAAGTTCAGTTAAGACTCAACATCAGGCCAAACAAGCCCTTAGGAATGACTCTGTGGAACTGAAAGAAACTAATGCAGAATCACAATGAAAAGTCCTGTAAAAGTTTATCCCTTATCATCATTCTCCCCTCGCCCAACATTAGTGATGAAAACTCCGAAGTGTCACAGAAAGAATAATTTTTTTTTTTTTTGTTACAGACATACACCAATTGACTATTTGTCTAGCCTAATGACCACCAGCAAATGAAATTTTGAAATATTTTTACAGGCAAGAGATACTTGGAAACATCTGTATACCTTCAGAGACTATGGACTGACTGCTTACCTTTCCTTCTGATACCCACACTGCTTCTGCTTGCTGTTGCTGAATTGTATCCTTCAGGCTACCATACCAGCTATCATTGGCTGAATTCAAATCAATGGTTGCTGTAAAAATGGAAGGAAAAGGTGTATATATACATGGTAAATGCAAGGAAAACCTTTATCCATTCTCTACTGTTTAACACTTTTTGGTTTAGGTATGTGAGAACGTTTAACAGCCACTTCATTTAGATCACTGACAAGCATTTTTGTTTTATCGTTGGTCCGTTTCAAAGCTTATTGAATCACTTATCTTCTAATGGCAGTACACCAGCTCACAATTTCTTCTCCAATAGAATTTGGCAGAACAAGGAACTTTGAAATAAGCCAAGGAAGGCATTACTCATGACCATACCTTCACACTCTAGTTCCAGCCTGCATGAGTTAATATCCAGATTAATAAGTAGATGTCTCAAGACTTACACAGTCCCATACACTACTCTCTTAGTAAGCAGGCTAAACAAACATTCTTCCTTACCTGTAAAGAGGTGGGAACAAGTTTTCTTCAGTTTGTTTGCTTGCTCATAAAGTCTTCTCGAGCTCCTGTTTGACGTAGAACATAGCCTTTGTCTCATGGTCTTCACACCCTGCTTACTGTCTGGGTTAAAGAAAACCACAATTGGAAACCACTGGGTGTAATTCAGCAGATCCACTGCTTTAGGAGTGACATCCAACAAAGCATGTTTATCCTGTTAACAAGAAAGGCCAGTCAATGTGGTGCATGTGGGAACAAGTGGAGGTGATTGGAACATGGGATTCTAGGAAAACCAGGATATTTGTGTCCAAATAAGAGAACAGCTTGTGGAATGTTTTCCCACAGTTACACCATATTTAGAATTAAGAGCAAGTAGAGCACTGAATGACTGTAAAGCCTCTGGTGAATTTGGAAAGTATATAGTAAAACAGATTCTCCTCTACCCAAATTTAGAATGGACTTGAAAAGGAAAATGCAATTTCTAATACCAGGTTCAAAGCTATAAAAATTACCAAAACTGCTGTTGAATTGCTGTTGACAGCCGAAGCTGTCCAAACAGCTTTGTCATTAAGCTTATTACAGAAACAGATGCAGTGAAAATTTGAGTACTCTAAAAGTTCTAGGAGTAAACAAATCAAACACCACACCTTTGAACATAAGAAGTTTTCAGAGGAATGCCCTACCTGCTCAATGATTTGCCTCACAGTGTTCAAGCGAACTACCCCAGTTGACTTCTCCGAACCTGCATCTCTAGGTTCTGTCTCTGCAAAGAAAACATTTTAGCTTATCTAGAGTGGCCAGGCAGCTGTGATCATCAAGTTATCCATTCTCTCAGTTAAGGATGAAAAAGACACTAAGAGAATAACTTACTTGCTGTCTGGTACAAGTGAGGCAAATCATTTGACAACTTTTCCATAGCAACATCTGCAATAGGGCCAAATATCACCACAGGTCTCTTAAAACCAGCTGAAAGAAAAATATTTGTAGAAATAAGAAATCTGAAAAGACTGGTTTTATAGATAAAGACCCTCACTTACTATGCAAAGTTAAGAATTAAGCTGAAGTTATTAAAAATACATTAAAAAATAATTTCTCAAATGTCTGTGCAACTAATAATAGAGAAAACTACTTTTACCACCTGAAAAAGTAAGAAACTCTTTTGATTTAACGGCTTTCTTATTCCTTCTAGTGGAATTGTATTTAGAATGTTCTACATCTGATCACGTGCAGATCTGCAACTATCTTTCCATCCGTCAAAACTCCGTGAATCTTGACACAGTGGGTTTTGTGTGAATAAAGACACAAATGATAAAACTACTGCAATGCAGCTTGAAGTAGCAAAGAAATGTAGAACTATGTCACTACTCATGTCGAAGCAAGTGAAAACACAATCCTCAGAGTTAATGAGGGAATGCCATTACCCCAAGTCTTCATCCTAGCATCAGGGATCTCCTTTAAAATACTTTTTACTATTTATTTTGTTCCAGAGTACTGTCATGTGCTACTACCGAGAAAAATCAGCTTGATCTGCTCATCACTAGTAATATAGCTAGTTCAGTCATTGAGATAGACCACATGAGCCATGATTATATTTGGATCATTGAAAATAGTTGGGTTCTATTTGCTCTAAAGCTACTATTGAAGTGCTATTTATGAAGATTGAGGTCGATCTAAAGAATATGGATTGTACTTTAAGAGCTAGCCAAGAAGAATCTGAGGAAACAAGGAGAGACCTGCTCTTTTATCCCTTTTTCATTTTAAACCTTAAAACTGGAAGATGTAATTTGGAGGCAAGAGAGAACAACAGCAGTTTAAAAGGGTAAAAAAGCTTTCTCACAGAGTTATTAGTAGCATCCAGAAATCTCCATTCTGAGAAAAATGTCATCACTTCCTGTTGTTCTAATTCAACATTGTTAGAAGTTGTTAGAAATCACTTTATTAGCTGACCAGACATTTGGATGCTAAAGCAGCCAGCAATAAATGGGCAGCCAGCTCAAAGCAGTTTCACCTACCTTCACGCAACTGAACACGCTCGTAAGCTGGGAATTTTGTGCTCACAGATACAATAGCTGTCACATCTTCACGGCTCTTCCTCAGATTCTTCTTTGCTCCAGATCGCTGGCCACGTGTTCTCCAGAAATCTGCCCTATCACTTGAGCCATCTTTTTGGGCATTTTGAACACTGGCCATCTGTTCAGCTCTGACAAAGAAAGCAGGGAGTTCAAAACTAGTCAAAGAGGGTAAGGCTGCTTTCACTGATTGGGTTTTGAATTTGCTCAACAATGGATTTTGAATTTGCAACAGATAAATTGCCAGATAGACGGGAAGGAGTGGAGGTAAAAGCAGACAAGTTCAGGTGCCTTTGCCTTGGAGCAAATATATTGTCAGAACAGCACTCCGACCTGCCACAGCTACAAGCTGTGGGGCAGGAGTGATTTCTGAGGTCTTAAACTGGTCACTTACACAAGTGTAAATAAAATAATGCAAATGCAAAGAGGTGCTGAGAGAGGGCAACTCAGAAATGAAGGCCTTAGAAGAAAAATGAAGAAATTACTGTCACTATTCTCTGCTCCATTAGGCCTCAAAAGTTAAGTCACTACAGCATAGAAACAAGGCTGGTTTGGTCAGATCAAGTAACAGAGTGGAGAAAATGTACTTACCAGAAAACAGACAGGGGAGCCATACAAGAAGCATATTTTGTAACTTATGTGTATCATGTAATCGTGAGCTTTTTCTTCCATCATAAAATTACAATCACGCTCAAGAACTTAAAAGCTACAGTCCAAAAATTCAGTCACAGTCTGCTTGTGTATTTAGGATTCAGGGTGGGGTTTTTTGGGGGGGGGGGGGGGGGGGGGGTTGGGTTTTGGGGTTTTTTTTTTGTTTTTTGTGGGTTTTTTTTGTTTGGTTTTTTTTTGTTTTTTTGGGTTTTTTTAATACTTTTGAGCATTGTACACATTTGAACACTTATTACCTCCCATGAATTTTGATTAGGAAAGCACATTTAAGCAAAAATGTTGCTGTGGTCCAGTCAATAATTCGCACAAAAATACAGACTACAACTACCAAAAAAAAAAAAAAAAAAAAAAAAAAGGAAAAAAAAAAAAAGAAAAAGAAAAAGCAGCCTCAGAATTCTTCTAAAGGATTAATCATCAGAGCATCAGAGTATTCTTGCACAAAGAGTCATGAGCTTCCTAAGGTGAAAGGTTTTTGTTTGTTTAGTTTTATTTTTTGGTTGGGGTCTTTTGTGTGTTTTTATTTGATTTGATGAGGGTGGACGGACAAAGAAGATGGGGGAAAAAAAGCAAAAACCAAACAAAAATAGGACCCACCACCCATTTTCTGGAAGAGGAGCTTAAGCAGCTACTGCTCAAAGTTTGGTTGATTGCAGAGATAGAAGCTCTAGGTCTGTGTTGCAAATAATGACCTGGTATGTAGATAACACCACCCCCTCTCACTGTGTCCTTGCATAATGCCATGGTTCTAAAATATGCAGTTTTTATAGGCACAATTCTTGCAAAAGTGAAGACAAAATAATATATTAATTCTTGTAGAGGGGAATAAAAAGGAAGAAATGTATGATAGGAAGCAAAAATGACTTGGTGGAGGGGAAAAATCTTACTTTTAACAGTGGGTAGGAAGACATGGTGCCACCTTACCTGCTCTTATTTGGAATGAGGCCCTTTTCCAGCTCATTTCCAATTCTCACAGCCAGCCAGTTTCCCAGTTTGCCATCATATAGTGTATCAACTACTCTAAAAATCTCCCCTCTGGTGAATGCTAAGCTCTGTGGTGACTCTTTTTCACACTCAAAGTGACTCCTGATGAAGAATGAATCTCCTCTACCACAGGCCATGATGTCTCTGTAGACTAAAACAAGACCTCCATTTTAGTTTTTATCTTTTTACACTTGAAAGCAAGATTAAGCTGTGATTCTAGCAAATACAGCTTTGCAATCCTAAGCATCTGCTCAGAAAGATGTAAAAACTGATATCTACATTCTCCTACACACACTTATCAGGAGTGTTCCATACTTGTATGTGCACAGCCCTTACAACTCCAGGGCAAAAGGCAGTTATGGTACTACAGTGTTCCAGCAAGCTGTGTCTCACTAAAGGAAAGCAAGCTTTTCTTGCTCCTTAACTCCTCATCAATAAAATTGTCCATTTCCTTTTGACCAAATCCCTTCTGACTCCCAAGGCATAGCAGATTTTCTCCCAGCTGCTACAGACAGAGAAGCAGAAGAAAAAGCAGTACCTTACCACTTTTCAGGCTTAAGAGTTGCTATTTCCTAATAATAAAAGACATGGAGAAGTGCTCTGAAAAACACATCACACAGGCAGCCTTTGTATGTATGAAATACAGCTATCTTCTCAACTAGTGAAAAGGAGATAAACTAAAATGCTATCAAAAATAAGCACAAGAGAGATTATTTGTGGTTTCACTGACAAAGCACGTCTTAGAAAATTCATATATATACATACATTTTTTTCAAAGCACCTACCTTCATATTTGCTTTGAGCCAAAATTGTCACAGTTTCACCTTTGGGAATTTCTAAGAGATACAAAACAGCTTCTTCCCGAACAATGCCTCTGAAGTCTTGAGTGTTTACCTACATACCAAAAAAACCCCACAACTGATAAATCAACAATAAAAGGAAAAACCACAGATTTTTCTTTCATCTGAAAAATCCTTAATATTCTCTTCCCTTATTATTTTTATATATATCTATATCTCTCTCTATATGTATATAAAAAATTCAATGATTGTCTCTTGTGAATATTTAATTCCAGCCATTAACAGTAATCTTGCTGAAATAAAATGTTCTGGTTGTACACTGCTAGATTGTTTTTTCAACTTTAACGGCCTCTAGAAGGGGCAAGAGAAAAGAAGTAGAGGGAAAATTACATTAACCTTCCACGTGAAGGTTAGTTTTCAGAAAAAAAGCAGAATGAAGTGATTAAGTGGCACAAATGATATAAATCAGAAACTTGAAAAATAAATCACCATAACTCAAATAAACAGGAGAAAGATGAAAGAATAAAATTATGATGGCCCCAGTTTTTCCCCCTCCAAGACTAGGAAGAAACATGTACAAAAAAAATTATTGTCCCATCTTGCACCATTTTTCTTTATTAATATTTAACTTCTCCTTCAAGAACATTATAAACAACCTAAAACCTGGTATACAGTTCTCCTTCAAAAACTCATTTCTGTAAGATCCCTTCACCACATATACACCCTTCCAAAGCAATAATTTGATTTTTGACATCATAATTTCTCCCATATTTCCACTAAGAAGCAAACAAGAGTATACAGAAGTAATTTGAATTTCAGGGACACACACTCATACCTTAAGAATCTGATCTCCTTCCTGCAGTCCCTCCTGATCAGCTGAGGTACCTTCTTGAATTCCAGCAATAAATATCCCTACATCATTTCCACCAGCCAGTCGTAGACCCACACTGTCCCCCTTCTTGAATCTCACCATTATTGTATTAGGACTACAGATTTACAAACAGAAAAAGGAAGTAAGGCCAGATATCAAGCATATAACAATATCAGGATACCAAAAGAAAAAAAATTACAACCCCTCAACAATATCATATTAATAATATTCTCATCTCCTTTCTTTCATTATATAGGCTGAATTTACCGAGGTAATCCTTCAGTGAAGGCAAGAAGCAGAGAATTTGCATTTTTCAGAGTGGAAAATAAACTAGCAATAGTGACTAAGTGGCATGCAGAGATCTGACTGAGCAGAGAAACAGGTCCTTGTTTTTGAAACCCCAAAGTAGCTCCCTATCTACAGTATCCCCTGTCATATGAACACCTGAGGTTTTTGTGAAAACAGACTGAGTTATGAATAATCATACTCATTGTTTTTTCTTGTTTAATCTAATGAACTGTCATATGAATTAAACTGATACCTATTTTCTTTACTGTTTTAACATGTTAGAAGCCTTCAAATTTCCTTGTAATGAGAAATACTTTCAAGGATAATCTACTGATATATTAACAATCAGTCCTTTCATTGGACTAGGCTCAGCTTTTTTGCTGTCAGAAAATCTGTATGCCTGAGTGACCTTCCAACTCAGAGGACACTACTCATCTGTCCGCCATTCTCAGTAATACCCTAAGCCTGTATTATAAATTCCTCTTCACCAAAATAATCACTTGATTAATTTGCACATCAATGACAACATATGCAGGGTCCAACCCAGAAAAGGTCTGAGAAGAAAATCCATCTAAGAAAATACACCAACATACAGAACATTTTCAAAACTTAAAGCTTCTCCTTACAATTCCAACACTCCTATTCCTTCAATTTCTTTATTTGGAAACTCTCAAAAGAAAACATGTAAATTGATTTCCTGTTAATAAAAATAAAATGAACCTGTTGCATATGTTCCCATGCAAGCCCAGAAACACAGGGTGTTCTATACCTTCCAGGTAGATTCCAGGCAAATATTTCTAAAACTAAGCTGATCTCAAATATCATCAGTTAGATGCCATGTCACCTCTTCTCGACATTAAGCTACAAATGGAGTATCACTCCAAATGGGAGAAAGAACACAAACCCATGCTGCCAAGAATCAGATGCTGGTCAAGAATACTGAGTGCAAAGAAACTCAGCAAGTGCCACCTTACCCATATATTGCTTGATCCTCTGGGCTGGGTTTAGGAATTGTTCGTGTAACTGGTTTTGGCTGAGGCACTAAATGTAAAAAAAAAAAAAAAAAAGACCAAAAAAAAGACAAAAGAAGTTATTCAGATATTGAAAAAGTTATAAATAGCAGGAATTTTTAGCTATCAGACAGCAATCAAACCCTCCATGCCAAAGATTAGTACAGATTTAAAAATCAACCATGTCTGACTAAAATTATTTCTATTTTCTTAATTCTTGAAAAAGAAAAAAATGTTGAAGGAAGGATACACAACTCTTTCAGGCAAGCTAGATCAGACTTCATTCATCTGCTTAGGGCAACAGTCTAACAGCAGATCTTCTAGGAGAGCATTTGCTTTTTTCAGGTGATAATTCTAATAAGCAACTGCCATCAAAAAATATCAGGTGTTTCTTCCCTGCACCACAAAGAAAGACAAACCTCTTCTCTGTGGTCACGGTGGGGCTGACACGAAGAGCATACCAGCTTTGTCAACATGGTTGAGGGAATGAACATTCTGTGGCTAGGGGAAAAAAAAGCAACCAAAACCTTCAGGCCCTGACCTGCTGGGTCATCTTGGTACTTCAGTTCTTTGTTTGAGTCTACAGCTGTAACAACAGGAGTAGCAATGTCACCAGTTGATTTGAATGGAGTAGGCATTGCTCCCATTCTGGACATCCTACTGGAGGGATCCTCTTTTGCACTAAATGAAAGAAAAAAAAAAAAAAGTGTCATGAAATCAGATAAGAATGCATATATTTGAATAACTCTGATAACCATGAGAAAAATGAACTAGAGAATACAATTTCTTACTTTGGTTTCTCTTTCAGTTTTTCATTGGATGAATGTGAATCTAGATCAGAATGATGTAATCTGTCATCTTGAGGGGAGAATGATCTGTTTGACTCTATTTCTGAAATATCTGTAAAGAGAGTGGCAAATCAAGACATGCAGGATTTGTTTAAGTTTTCTGCTCACCTGATCAGCATGTATATTTACAAAGTTTTCACATATAGGACACACTGTACATTTCTGCCCACTCTCATCTCAAGCTGGATTTGACAAAGATTCAAGAAGTGCCTTTTAGTTCTTCCACCCCTCCACCCTCCCAAAATATTTCAGGAAAGTTTCACACAACTTTTAAGAAACACACTCACATCACACAACTACTTTGAGCATACCACATATGCACTAGCTAGTGCTAGCAGGCTTTGATCTGAGGTGTCATGGAGGTTTCCAAACCAAAGACCACTTTCACATCAACAGTCCTCACATCATTGCCCTTCAGTGGCAAAGAAAACAAGAGTGGCCCTCGGATTTGAATTGCACCTCAGACTTCACAGTAAAACCTACAGGAAGTTCCATCCCATATTCTGACACCAGAAAAGCAAGTATCTTGTTCCAAATAATATAACATCCTGCTCTCCCAAACATTCTGAGCCCTTCCCAAAGCAAGATGAGGCTGAGAGATACAGCTCACACACTTCTATGGAACAGGTGCTCGGAATAGAAACCAGGTATCCAGAGGCACTTAATTTCCTCTTGTCCTGATGCTTCTTCCCTCCATTTGAATGCTGCCATGAACGTTAATGTCCTCAGAAGGAGAGACCAGTCCAATGCACTTGTTTTAAAAATTTTTATTAAAGCAACTGATTTGCTTGTTCCAAGAAGTAAGACTGATTTTGCCAGATCAATATTGGTCCTTCCATCTCTGCCCCTTCCTGAAATGTAATTGAATGGTTACTACAGAATTATTTTCACCTAAAGGAAGGTGACTTGTTGCTTAATTGACTATTACTTAGGTTTGTTTGTGTTTCATTGTTTTTCTTAAAGAACTTAATACTACTCTTTCACAGCAAAACAAAATAAGCTCCATTTTGTCCTTGCACAGAGTCCAGAACTTTGGATCCACAACTAAACCTCACCATCCATTTCTGAGTCACTGTCATTCAATGAAGGAATGTTGAGCAGTGTCTGCTTTCGGTCCCTGAGAACAACCAGCTGGAGTTTCCCACGTGATTTCTCAATCAGTTTTCGGGCATCAGCTAAAGACATGTTCTCTGTCACTGTACCGTTGATCTGGACACAAAAAGGCAACAATAACAAAGAAGTCCGCATTGTGCTCAAGTTTAATAGTGAACTTGACTATAACATGACTTAGTACAGAATAACCACTATAACCAGTGTGTGCCAAACTGCTAGCAGTAAAACCAGAACAGACCTTGAGAATGATATCTCCTTCATGAAGGTTGCCATCTTTGGTTGCTAGGCCTGTACGGGTCATTTCTTTTATGAAGATCTGACTTCCAAGACGGAGTCCATATTCTGGAACCAAGAACATAATCCACTGAAGCTTTAGAGATGAGCAAGGATGCATTGTATTAAAAACTACCCAGTGTAACTTGCATCAAACACCATTATACCATGAGGGAAAAAAAAAAAAAAAAAAAAAAAAAAGTAGTAAACACACAACCCAGTAAACCCACTTACCCACTTCATCCTAAGCCGAGTCTCCAATACCTGTGCTGCCTTTACAATATAAACAAGCAACAACCCAAATCCAATTACAGCTGGACGACTGGTCTGCACCCTCAGTAGCAAAACAAGGCCTTTGCTCTGGAGCTGCTTATTAATGTACTGAACTAGCTTCTCTCAGATTCAGATTTTGCATGGCAGAGAGGGGGAAAGGGTCAAAAAATACTAATAGAAGTATTTATTTTCATCAGTTGCTGCATGCTGACCCTATTCTATCTGCACTCCAGGAAATTACTTTCAGGCAAAGGAATTTTCTTTATTCCCTGGCCCCTTTTTTTCCCCTGTGATCTAAGTTACTTGGGTCAGTATATTTGCTACTTAAAAAGAAAGACAACATCCATCCTAGAACAACAGAATGTTCTGCTTTAAAAGATCACCACATTTCAGCAAGACTGCAAAGTATCCATATGAATGCCAGAGATTATTACAGTATAGCTAAACATAAAAGTGAACAAATGCACCTTAAATTTCTCCTTATTTGTATACATATCTGCATTATCTTTACAACTGGAAACACTACATGCAGAGGAAGAAGAGGAAGAAGGAAAAAGGATTGTTGCCAGAGTCAATAAAAAAAGAGATTACCTCCTGCATACAAAGTTTACTTAGCAAAAAATTGTTAAAATTACAACAGGGCAGATTAGGAAAAAACCCAACAACCACACCCAACCATTCTGAAAATAAACTACCCCCATCCCCCAAAAAGAAAAAATTATGTACAACCTAATCGCAGATCTGCTTTCCAGCACAAGGCTTTATTTCACAGTGAAAAAGGACTTTTGTCTTTATCTACATAATTCAGCAAAGAAAGGCTGAAATACTGCTATTTCAGTATTTCAGCTGCTGCTATTTCAGTATTCTTTAATGATCAGAACCAAACAAACTGTATTATTAAAGGCAGAGTCTACTCTTTGCCCTTTCTAGCTAACCCTTTGGTAGATGTGCCAAATGTAATCTGAATCATGATCAGATCCATGTTTTTCATCAGAACCAGAAGGGCAAAGAAAATGGAAAACCAAGAACACAGTGGCATGAAGACTGAAATTATGTGAGTGAAAAAATCTTTGTTCAAAGGTAAATTATTAAATTAGTAAATCTGCAGATGACACTAAGCTGGGAGTGTGTGTATCGATCTCTTGGAAGGGAGGAGGGCTCTGCAAAGAGATCTGGAACGTTTGGATGAATGGGCAGAGTCTAACAAGATGAAGTTTAATAAATCCAAGGGCTGAGTTCTGCACTAGGGCCACAATAACCCCCTGCAGTGTTATAGGCTGGGGACCATGTGGCTGGACAGTGCCTAGGAGGAAAGGGACCTGGGGGTTCTGGTCAGCAGCCGGCTGAACATGAGCCAGCAGTGTGCCCAGGTGGCCAAGAAGGCCAGTGGCATCCTGGCCTGGGTCAGGAATATTGTGGCCAACAGGAGCAGGGAGGTCATTCTTCCCCTGTGGCACTGGTGAGGCCACACCTTGAGTGCTGTGTCCAGTTCTGGCCCCTCAGTTTAGGAAGGACGCTGAGATGCTTGAGCACGTCCAGAGGAGGCAACAAGGCTGGTGAGGGGCTTGGAACACAAGCCCTGTGAGGAACGACTGAGGGAACTGGGGTTGTTTGGCCTGGAGAAAAGGAGACTCAGGGGTGACCTTATCACTCTCTACAACTTCCTGAAAGGTGGTCGTAGTCAGGTGGACGTTGGTTTCTTTCTCCAGGCAGCAACTGACAGAACGAGAGGACACAGTCTCAGGCTGCATCAAGGGAAATAGAGGTTGGATATTAGGAAAAAGTTTTTCACAGAAAAAGTGATAAAGTACTGGAATAGTCTGCCTGGGGAGGTGGTGGAGTCACCATCCCTGCACGTGTTTTAAGAAAGATTAGATGTGGCACTTGATGCCATGGTTTAGTTGAGGTGTTAGGGCATGGGTTGGACTCTATGATCTTGAAGGTCTCTTCAACCTATATACATTCTGTGATTCTGTAAAGCTCAAGGGTCTGTGGAAAAAACATCCCAAATCAGTCAGAAAGAATGAAAGAACAATTTAAACAGTCATTTAAAAAATCAACACTTAACCTGCAAAAGTAGAAGGTAACAGCTCTTCTCTTTTCCCCACCAAAACCCATGCTGTACTGGAAGTTGACTCTTCTCCTCCCCAATTATACCCACCTTCACTATGTCTGCCTTTTGTTAAGAGAACACTGATGGGTGAACTCTGATCCTGTGGTCGTAGGTACTCATGTTGGCGGTGTATTTCAGGTGAAGGACTGCGGGAACAAAGCCTGTCCTGACTATGACTCTTCATTTCCCTCCCATGTCTAGGATCAGATAAGGATCCATGACTGTAACTGGGTGGGCTGTAGTCTCCTCTGTAGTCCCGTTCATAGCCAGCATCCCTGTCGATGCTCCTTCCCCTCCTCCAATCCCATCTATAGTCTCGATCCAAGCTCCTGTCCACGCTCCTACCACGACTTCGGTCGCGGCTGTAGCTGCATTCCCTGTCACGGTCTCTGCTTCGGTTACGCCCTCGGTCGTGCTCGTCTCTATAGCTCTGATCCAGGTTGTTTCCCCAGCTTTGGCTGCGCCCTCCATTTCCACTGTGCCAGCTTCTCTCACTGTAGCCACTTCGAGCACTTTTGCCATCAAATTCTGCATGGTCATCCATTACATCTAAAGCTCTGTCCTCAAAGTCGAGGGAGGGGCTTCTCTGCAGCACAGCAGCCTGCACTTTCCTTGGTCTTTTCACTACCTGTTTGGTACAATAGAAAACAAACAAACAAACTCTTATCAAAGATCAGAATGTGAAACTGAATAGATGAATATTCTTCATGTTTCAAATATATTCTGGGAAAAAAAAGAAGGAAGAACAATATTTTATTTATTACGGGACAAGATCTGTGTATGCAGAACACCATTTGCTTCATGTAACTTCTATTTTGTACCACTTGTTGTTCAGTAAAATAAACATTATAAAAGAAATATTTTATTCTCAGTTTTTCAACAAGATAACTTTGTGACACTGTTGATTGATTTCCATTTGTTTCACCTGCAGAAACTATGCCTTTGCTCTATTAATTTTGTACTTTGCATCTGGCAAAAGACTGCTTTACTTTGTGCCTTTAATTACACTTTATAGAAGAAAACCAAAATCGTAATGAATTACACAGGTACACACTACTGTACAATGAATACATTTAGAATTTACTTACAATGGTGGCCACTTTTCCACTTTTCCTAAGCTGCTGAACTGCAAAAGAATGTAGAACATTTTCCATCGGGGTCCCATTAACTATGACCACTCGGTCATTTTCTCTGAAAATGGGGAGGGAGATAAAAAAGGAAAGAGAGGATTTAAGAGGAGTCTTAATGAAAACAGCAGAACAATTTTTTTTTTTTTTTAATAGAGGAAACCTATGAATTTAACTCAGTTTAACGAGGAGTTTTGCTTTAAAACTGTGTTTGCTGTATCAACTCTACAGTATCTGAATACTAGAAGCAGCTTTCGGTACACCTAAAAATTAGAGATTGAGCAGCACTATTTTTGTGTACATACTGTGTTCGGCTTAAGCAACTTGCCATAATGTTTTTAAAAGAACATTTGTGATGAGTATTGAAACTTTTTTTATCTAGTTCTTTCAAGACTCCTCGTTTTTCACGCCTAGACTTCTTTCACACAAGAATTTCATGAAAGCTTCAAACTGCTGCAGCCATACCAGTAAATATTGACAAGTAAAACTGCAGCACATTTTTCTTAAAGTCTTGTGTTCAGATCACATCTACTCTTTAGAAAGGTGACTGGGAGAAAAAAATAACCCAACAAAACAATAATGTACGAGAAACCCTCCCTGCTCTAAAATATAGGCAAACTGAGATTAATAACTCTTCTGTTAGACCTCTTGCATATCAAATAGACTACTAACACCTAACCCCCTATGAAATAGCCCCATAACACTGATTAATTTAACTCCATAAATTCCATAAAGGCATTTCAATGCAAAAAGTGAAGAAGATTAAAAAAAAAAACCATTTTACCACTCCTCATACTCCTCACATTAGTTCATTCTAGTGACTACCAAGTTACAGTCAGAGCATCAGCTCAACAAATTACTGGTTATGTTGCCATTTTTCTGCTAGATAAAAGAAATCTTTGGTACCAACTATTCATTATAATCAAATCACATCACTTTTTAAATGAGAACATTATATGCTCTAAGCCTCCATTTGTAAGGCACGCCAACTCCTAAATGATTTTTGTGCCTCTTTTCATACCCTTCCAATTTCTTTTAGTGGATGAGGATGCCAGAACAGCATGCTATATTTCAGTATCAGTTTCATCCAGGTTTATCCAAGAATTAAAACAGCTCCCTGGACAGTCCATACATCTAAAGCCAGTATTGAATTTAATGCTGCAATATCCACATGTGCTCATTTTACCCTACAGAAGATGACAGGATGGCTTTATCCATACATTCTGAAGGTTAGACCTATATTTCTTGATTTGCTGGAGGAACAGCTTTGCCCTTATTTTTCTTCAGAATGTGTTTCAATTAGAAGTGGTATACCCTGTACATATATCTTGGTATTCCCTTGCCATCATCAATTAACCTATGGTCATTACATAATTTGAAAACTCATGAAGATGATCTTTCATGATTTCTGGACACAGTTTCATTCCCAAATCACAGGTGACTATGGAACACGATTGATGACAGTGGCGGTGCGCAGGGACCACTGCGATAAAACATAGGATTTGTACACCTATGTTAAAAATGATTTGTTACATGCTTTACAATTGCCCTTTTATTTAGTTACTCAGCAACAACTCCTATGTCAGCCATCTCATTTTCTGACCAAAAATAAAGGCATGGCAAAAGGGACAGAATCTACTCTCTTGATTTATTATTGCTGCACAATTATTTGGCATTCTTCCAAATTGTCTAGTCCTTATCAGGTATTTCAGATCAAAGGATGAAAAACTGATGTAGGACAGAAACTCTGAGCCTACAGATTGTTTGCACATGATAGATGCTGCCTCACCAAGGATGAAATTATCAGAAAGACAACAGAAACTCTTTATTTCCATAATTTCTTCTTTCAGATATAAAATAAATATTTAGCTAACTTTCTTTGAGCTGACTTAAGTCATTCTTGGAAACCAATGATTGATCACTAAATATGTTTACTGGAGGAGGAACAAGGAGGATGTTAAGGAGGATGATTTTAAGATACTAAATATTTCTACTGCTTCTTTAAATGAAATGCAATCTTGAAAGAAACATACTTAACTGTTAAAGACTTTTCAACACTACCACTGAAATGTAACATCTTACCAAACAGCAACTAACACCTCTATGTAGGGTTCACTTGTTTCATTGTTTTGGGTTTGTTTTTTTTTAAGAGACATCTAGATATTCAAGAGGGCACCAAATCTTGAGGTGATTAAATCACCAGGATTTCAACCATGTCTGTCTAAAGGTTTTATGTATTCTACAGCCATGCCCCTCCAAATGCCAGACAAAGAAAAAAGTGCTTACTGGAGTAATCCATCTGCTGGACCACCTGGGAGAACATCTGAAATTACTATGGATGTTTCACCATTTTCAAAATGAGGGTTATCTCTGCCGCCAGAAACTGCAATCCCAAATCCTCGTTTTGAATCCTTTACAACAAAACCAAACACAATAAAAATTGAATACTTTGACAGGAATTTTGACAGGGAGAAGGAAGAGGAACATGAATGCTCTCCTGATGGCACTCTAAGTAGATATTATTTAAAATATGATAGCTGCATGCAGAGTGCTGCAGAAACACACAGTTCCTCTAGATTTAAGAGAGATTATGTTTACACATCTATGTATCAAGATGACAAGTTCTTGTCTTCCAAAACCTCTAAAGCCTTATGATTGTAAGTAATTAAGTAAAGAACTCACTAAATTTGCCTGCATTTTGTTTCACCATCCCATGGGTTATAATTTATTGCAAGGTAAATCTGTTTTGTTAGTGGTGCTTGGGAAAGTGGAATAGCTTCCCCAGGATCTCATCGTCATTTTGATTGCTAAGTAAAAAATAACAAGATCATGATTGATTACAAAGAGCAAGTAGTGAACTTGTGCATTGTCTATATAATCATCCCCTGTAACAATCAACTATTTTTAATATGTAAACATTTTAAATACCTAAATTATGTGAAATCTGTCATCATAGAAATAACAGATCCATAGAAGTTCTAAGTTAGCATTCATAAACCAAAGAAATGCTTCACAGAATACCAAGGAAGCATGTCAATAACACTAAACCTGAGAACTGTTGGCATAACTAAACTCCTGACAGCAAGGTGAGCACAAAACCCCACAAGTTTAACTTTAGCAGCTACTTAACATACACATCATATCACTAAAAATTACAAATTATGCTACATTTGAACAAAATTTTTTAACATAGTGGCAACATAATACGTCAAATTAGAGTCATGCTTTTCCCCCAACACCCACACAGCATGTGTAGTTCATCATATGTCTGTCACCTTGTGTTCCACTAATGCTGATAGTAAGTGATTGTTTCTTTGAGGAGGAAAAAAACAATGTGGTTTTCTTTTAAAACAGCACTTCACTTGCTACAGCTCAGTTGTACAGAAAGCAGTTTGATGCTTTACACCAAAACAATAGATTCAATATAAAGGTAAAATTCAATGGTAGTAGCTGATACAGCATGTTCAGTAGCCCTTCACCACCTCAGTAGCCTGTCTCTGTGGTAAAGAAGCAATGCTAATTTACATGATATCAGAGATCTGAAATACTGGAAATTACAGCAACTAAGATCTTCTTCTGCAATGTTTTTCCTCTCTATCTTTGTAACCTAAAAACCGACCTCTTTTCAACCATACTTTATCACATGAAACAAGTTATGTAGAAAAGATTGCTATTTCACCTTGGGTCATCAAGTTCCATTCATTGCAGTAGATGTGAAGAAACTTGAGCAGCTCAGTGCAGGCTGCTCACTGAACTCAGATCATCAGAACAGCTGGGCAGACTACCACCACTGAAGCCAAAGTGAACCTTGTACTCTGGTGTAGCAGCCTAGCTATTAAAGAACACAGGCACAAGTGCTCTATTTTCTTTAATTCTAAAGGACTCCACTTGATACTTCCTCTTTTCTTAAAAAAACCTCTTAAAGTGACACCTGTAGTACACCTGTTTTAATGACAGTGCTTTTCCACTGGATTCCACACTAGTATGTATTAAAGTATAGTACAAAAACAGAATCAGTGGAATCCTGTTCAGTGACTATTACAAAGCATGGACATTAACCACAACCTGCTTGACAGAACCATCTGCTTTACTTTTAAGGGTGTTCAATAATGAATTTAGCTATGTGGCTGACATGTGGTATATTACACTTGTCATTAGAAAGACCAAAAAGTCGCAAATATAGCATTTAAATTGTTAATTGAATTTACTCCTAACTTTAAAGAGTCGTGCTACTGAATGAGTAGCAACTAAGCTTTAAAATAAAAACCATATCTGATTTGGACAATGAATTAATCCTATCCTAGACTCAGACATGCTAATAATAGCTACTGCAAAACACACTCAGAGTAAACCAGTGCTTCAATATTTGAAAACTAAAAATATAACAGGCACTCACTCACCTTTTGTAAGGTCACTGTGTACTGTTCCCATATCAGCTCTTCCATGCCTGGGGCCTGTTGCACAGAGAAACCAATTAATAAAACACACAGGATATAACTATTTAAATTAAAATCTGAAATACCCCACTAAAACAGGTTTAAAACAGGTTTTAAAATAATTTGCATATTCTAATATTTTGGGAGAATTAGTATGAAATTCAAGTATTTCAATAAAATGTCAATTTTTTCTTTAAAAAGGAAAAAATATTAATAGGTCCAGGGTGGTAGAATAGAATCCCTTCACGTTTCACTGAGTTAACTGCTCATTCTAATTTTCTGGAAAATCCTTATGAAGCAAAAGCATTTTATTCAGATCAACTAGCATTCTACAGCCCTGATTTAAATAACACATTAAATATTTATGGAAGACCTTTCTGTCCCAGTATGCAGTAAGATTAGCAGCTGCAACTGAGGTTTTCAAAATGAACTAGTCTTCAGGTCTCTTGTGTCTTGTTCATGTGGATTTAACAAAACATTTTGTCCACTCTGAATTACATAACTAAATATTTAGGTTCCCAACAAGAAATTAAATTTTACAGGAAAACACAATATATACAATAAACAGTACAGGTATATCCATTTCTGTGATACTTCTCAGAGACATTTTTTTTTCCACATTACCAGTTTAAACTGATCACTTTATCTTACATGATATAACCTGAAATCTTTCCAGCATCACAGCTTAAAATATAATACAGAATAATCACCCAGCTGTGATGCATCATATAGTACACAGCCAGTCCCTTCAGTGTCTGCCCTGTAAAACTAGGGGGAAAATGAGGCACTGCACTGCAGAAAAATGACACTACAAACATTTCAAAATGGAAAGCATCCACTGCAGAAGAAAAATCCAGGCATTGCAGAAGTATGTGCATGCACATACTCAAGCCATAGGTTTTATTTGTTTTTACTGAAAGTGCTCTTCCTTTATTTCAGAAAACTGAATTTCACACATAAGTTCAGTTCAGACTAATGGTCTTCTTAAAGGCATCACAGGAAGTACTGACAACTAAACTCCAAAGCAACAGACAGAGAAGTGGCACAAGAAGGGTATGCCTGTACTTTAAAGCATCCCTTGCAATTTCAGAGTAAGACTTCTGGCAGTGCACAACTGCTCAGCAAGCTATAGATGTTATTTCTTATATGCAAAAAAAAAACCCCCTCGTTGCATAGTTCCAGTTGATTCTGTGCACCATAAAGAGAAACTAGATTTACATTTTCCATTGCACATTCACTGTATTGAAAAACAAAAGTAAGTCCTGCTTAGAGATCCTGAAGGAATATGCAAAATATTCAGCATTCTTACCAGGAATTTTACAACACTGAACAGTGTTAAATTTACACTGTTTTGCCAGAAAATGAACAATAATTTCCAGTTTCCAGAACCTTTGGTGTCTAATTAAATAGAAAATTAAAAATAGATGTAGGAGATGATGGCTTATATTAAAAGTAATACATATAAGCAATTGTTTCTAAATTGTGACTTGTCCAGACCAGACAAGAATGTGTTCATAATTATTAGTATTAAAACATATGTGTTGAATGTGCTGAATCACATAATAAACTTATTTTATCTGGTATTACCATTTTACAAACTAACATGTCTAAGCTTTCAGCTATCTGAAACTGAACTCACTCAATATATTCCCTTGCACGGAGAACCTTTGCCTCAAGTGAAAAATTCCTCCTTAACTAAGCTCTTTTTTTGAACTCCTGTGATGCTGCCATAAATGGAAGTGACTAGGCTTGCTTATATGGCATGTAGGAAACAGTTTAACTACTACTGGCCCTTCCTACAGTCCTGCTTTTCTACATATTTCTAAGCTTTGCAAAAAATTAGTCTGTGCTGAAGAGGGGCCTCAGTGTCATTTAAACTCCATCTGACTTCACCAAATGAAGTTTTAGAAATGAAAGTCAGTACCAAATGATGGGTAAAATTTGAAGGACAAAGCAGGTAGGTTCAAATTTTGTAGAAGCACAGAAGATGGGAAATCTTTTCCATCCTCCTCTTGGTAGAAACGCCTCAACAACGTACATGTGTAGCATGAACATCACTTAAATTCAACTTGCACTGCACACAGGTCCTACCAATATTACCTCCCAGCCAAGAATCCTGAGGCCACCTCTTAACAGGTGCAAGAGTAAGGCAGGCAGAACACAGTCACAGGGAGCTTACCACCCAGGGGGACAAAGACAGGCCTGAGGAATGACTTATTCAGTACAAAACTGCAGGAAAAGGACTGAGGAAAGCACTGTAAAGATATCAGGGATGGATGTAAGGATATGAAACAGGAAACTTACAGGAATTTCCTTCCAGAAAACTAGGCCTTCCATGAGCAATGGCATAAGTATAACCTTGTGCACAAGTGGAGAGATATACTGGGTAGTAAACAAAAGCATCATAAGCCTATAGAGATAAGTTTACTTTATTCTGACAAGTCTTACAGTATCTTGAGTAGTAAGAATGAAAGAGAAACTACTGCCTATAGACACTAAAATTAAAGTCTTGCAAGATACCAAGCCCATAGTATCATCTCATTTGTGCCTAGAAAAAGATCCTCATAGTATCAGTGACTGTTTCAGGGACATTCTGCATAAATTTTGAGGGTTTATTTTTACCTTGAAACTGTTACTGAAAATTCAACAAAAGATAATCAAGCAATTCTCTTTTAAACTCACAAGTATTTGTTAAAGTAATCCATTTTTTGAAACTGTTCCTTGGGAAACTATCTCCCATTTGCTGTACTGTGCATCAGTGAAGGAAAGCACACTATGTACTTGCAAAGCTGATTTTGTACAATGTAGTTATCAAGACAACATGACTAGTTCAGCTGCACTGAAAAAGCATGCAGCTCTGCAACACAGTTCAAATAACTGAATGGTTATCTTGGAAGCCCATAAGGCAAAAACAATCTCTAAACAATAATCTCTTTAACATTATAAAATGTACTACTGCTTGCCATTGTCACAATGCTAACCCATACTGTCAGAGTAATAGAGAAGAGAAGATTGAGAGGGAGGGAGAGACTACAAATATTACAAATCATCAGTCGGGGACTTGATCAAAACTAATATCTAAGTCTCCACCCGAATTGCGAAATTCCTGTACTCCACATTTAGTGATGTGATTCTCCTCTGAATGCATCAAGTGATGAGTTATGAAAAGCCTTCATCACCTTGCCAATTTCTTCATACTTCATCTGTAAGGAAACACAAAGGGATCCTGAGCAGCTTGTGCATCCCTTACAGGATCGCAGTTTCACTGCAAGATTGCACACCAAAACACTGGAGAGAGAAAGGCAGGCAAAATGGTTAAGAACCCCACCTCCAGTTACTAACAGTAACTGTTTTACAAGTCCACCCAGGTTTCACACAGACAACAGGCTACCTGCAGTAAATGCAAATTACTGTAATTAGCTAGTCTAAATTCATTAGGGACTATAGTCAGTCCACTTCTAATTAGAACACTGTAGTCACGATTTGCTTAAATCTAATGCTCACATACCAAAATGACAGGTGCTTTCTAAATACCCGAAATACACTGTTTAGCAGGAAATTAATCATAGTGCTAAAATTGCCAGTGTGCAACAAACAGGCAGCTGTTGCAGCTCTAACTGAGAGTCATCAGGAGATTTATGCAATTACTTGCTACTGAGAGATCACTGAAGACAACTTCATCCATGCCAAAAGAAGAACAAAACCAGAAGACCTGCCACAACAATCATCTGGCTATAAAACTGAGCTGGAGAGGGGAGGGATATATGAGGGGAGGAGAAGAA
Organism: Chamaea fasciata; assembly: GCF_029207755.1. Taxonomy (NCBI): domain Eukaryota; kingdom Metazoa; phylum Chordata; class Aves; order Passeriformes; family Sylviidae; genus Chamaea; species Chamaea fasciata. The sequence goes on along the minus strand of NW_027094089.1, from coordinate 5,689,734 downwards.
AAGACGTGGAGCAAGATGCAACAAAAAGCAACTCACGTGCCCTTTCAAAATCCCCAACTTTTTGACTGCATGTGACCACATTCTCTGCAGAGCTTGAGCTGTCTTCATTGTTGCAGGATATAATCTGTGAGGGAACGCCGTACATCCCGTCTTTTCATCTGTTTCCACCACTCAACACGGTTATGTAATTCTAATACAATAGTGGCCTACATACTTGAACAAATCCTGCCGTCAGTTTCACACAGAAACACATCAAAACCACGGCAAGGAAATGCACTGGGAGTTTAACTAACTTCCAGCTTCAGAGATCCCAGGAAAATGCAGTGCTGTAATCTTATGTTTGTTTTTAAATGAAGTGTTGAAAACAAATCACTATGCAGCACCTTATTCTTCTTCCAAGCACATATGGGCTTACCCCACCAGGAACCTAATTTAAACTTAAAAAACGTTTAAGAAGCACAGTGCAGATGAATTGAAAATTCATATATTGACTACAATAATTTACAGTGTTTGCAGAACTGTGTGGGCTTGGCTCCAGCAAGAAAAAGGAGAAATAAATACAAAATCATACTCACTGCAAGTAACAATATTTGCCATCAAACATTTAGTAAGGTATCATTTTAAAGAACTATACACTAATTGTACAGACAAACAGATCAGTTACTTTATGGGAAAAGAGGTCAAGCTATCACTCCCATTTATGCTGCATGAATGCTGTGAAATTTAAGCCTCAAGTGAGCTTTTCCCCATGACTTTATGTAAGTTTCACAGGCAGTGAACAGACAGGAAGACATCCCAAGTTTTGTACACAATGCTAACCAAAACCTCCATACATAGATTTCATTTTTCACTAGTAGATCAATTTTAATGGCTAAAGAGTATTAATTCAGACAACAGTGGAAAATGTGAAGGGTTGTGTTGTTCAGGTTTTGGTGCAGTTTGTTTGTTTGTTATTTTTGGGTGGGAGGGGGCAGGGAAGAATAGGGGGTAGGAGGGCCGCAGAGGGACAATGCATGTGTTCAAGGTATTCCATTCAAAATGAAGATTGAATTCAGCATTCTGCATTTGGACTGTGACACCACCTCTGCACTAGCCAGCAGAACTAGGATGAACAGAGCACCTTCATCACTGAGCTGCCAAGAGTGAACCCCAAGGGGATCCCAAGGGGATCCAGGAGAAGCACACTGACACCAGCCCCAACTCAGGTTACTCACTTGGATGTGAATTAAGAGTTTTGTCAAAGTAGTTTAGAATCTCCATCAACATTTCTAAAGAGCACATTCCTCTCAACAGGCTCACATTCACAGCTTCCAAAACTGGTATTTATTTATTTATTTAATTGTTTGTTTGTTTATACAAAAAGAGCAGGAAAAAGAAACAAATGTAAGCATGTCTTTGAGACTTCTCTAGTCCTGTTTTCTTAGCTTTTCTGTTTTACTCCCCCTTGCCCTGAAAAAGCTTCAGAAGCACTCCAACTAGAGAAGAAAAGACCAAGACAACATAAAAGAATAAAAATGGTGAAACATTCTTCATGAGCTATAGCAGTTACAACAGCAAGGACTCTTCTTTCTTGATTTTGGAATACCATTTTTCTCTAAAGGAATATAATGAGAAAAATGAATTGATTACCTCCACCAAAATTTAAAATGAAATTTTTCTGGAAAGAAGTTTTTAAAAAAAATCAGGAATGTTGCTGCAAGTGAAGAGACCCGAGTGTTAACAGAAAGATGCAGGTGTTTGCATTTGGATGTTTCATTTTGAAGGAAAACAAAGAAAACTCCACAACAGGAATGCCACAATTCAATTATTTTAAAGCAAGATAGAAAAAATTTTCAAACAAGCATTGTCCTAGACACCGTCCTTTCACTTTCACTGCATGCCTCTTCACAAAAACTAACTACAAAGGGAGACTACAACCTAACTTTACTCCTAGAAAAAGATTACAAAGTGAGTTACAACCTTTTTACATATCACATCTATTATCTACAGACATTTAAAATGGAAGCTCTTTAAAAGCAAGCTCAATTCCAATGACAGATATGCACTCTGGTTCTTTCTGGGAGTCTATCCTGACAATAAAATGTTTGTGAATCATGTGTGGAAAGAAAACTAAGCATGATGATAAGGTTAATAAACTGGGGAAGGTGAAAAGAAAAAGAGAACTCTCAAAACACTCAAAAGAGCAACCTCAGAACATCACAACAAAATCTTACCGCACCAGGCTGCATCTCTCCGCTCACCCTGGTGAAAGCTTTACATCTAGCTCTGTTTTGATCTCTTCCTCTACAGACAATGAAGAAAAAGGGTTTTTCCTCACACATAATCTGTACAAGCAAGGCATAATCCATCCAAGCAAGCAGAAAGGACACCTGAAACAGTCTTGTTGGCTCCATTATAGAAATAACACAAAAAAAAAAGAGGTCCTTGCCCTCCAACTTTTCCTGTTTCCCTTCATATGCTAACTATGGCTGTAAGCATAAAAACTTGAAAGCTGAGTCGAGGTTTTCCCTGAAGACAGACTCATACAATGAACATGATCAAGAACTTCAAGCTTAACTGAAAGCTACCCTCTTGTAAAAGACAGAGGAGCAGGGACCCTTCTAGCCACTGACAGGAACAGCCAGGTGGAGGGAGTCCAAAGCTGCATCAAGACATAAGCATTCCTGGTCTCAAAGACCAGGTATGCTATCAGAGGAATCAGAAACTGCCCTTACATGTCATCTGCCCTCACAAAGACAATTATGATGGACAAAAGAGAGTGGCCTTAGATTTACAGGCTTTAAAAGATCCTGATCCACTTCAGTTTCTGGATGACACTAAAGAAATGTGGAGAATGGAGGCTTCGTGAAATGAGAAGCAGTCTACCCACCAGTGTGTGGTGTGAAGCACCACATCTCCTTTTCAGCTGAATGCCATAGCCTAGGTAATTAAAGATATCTACGAAATGATGAAGATGTAGCTGCATAGCCAGAGCTTGAAAAGTATTCTTAACATAGTGAAAAGTGACTGAAGAGGAACAGGACCTTTACCAGGCCTTTCCCCTGCAGTGAGAAAGCCACTTGGATGAATGTTCCAACTGACATGTTCCCATGAATTATTTGTGCATGATACAGCAGACCTTTGATTAGGATCCAGGAAAATGAGAAAAACCTACTTTTAGCTGTGGATCTTTCAGACACAGCCAACATCTTGCACAAAAGGAGGTACCTTATTTTCTGCCAATAAATGCTCTGAGTCAGAGAAGCATATGCTATTTTGCATATAGGTTCCTGCACCAATACAGCAACTCCCAGAAGAACAACAGATCCCCCTCAAGAAACAGGTTCCTAGAATGATGAATGGCTCAAATTAAAGAGAAGTGATAAAAAAATGGTTTGCAAAAGATATCCACTAGAAGTAAAAGATAACTGCTCTTCAACAATGGCAGAAACTCTTTCTATTTCCTCCTACGGGCACAAGAAGAAATTTAAGGTACAGCTCCATGTTAAAAGATCATAAATTCTACTTTCACTTTCCAGTAAAATCAAAATGGTCATTAACATCACAGTGGGTTGTATTACCAGGAGGCTGGAAGTTGGAAAAACAAAGTCACAACCTGTACTCCTAAGTATACCTCTGCAATGGAATGGAAATTTCTGAAGAAGAAAAAAAAATCATAGAAATTAGCTTCTTTCCTCTTCCCTCTAATGGAGAACTATTAGTTACATTATATAAGGTTTGCTTTCAGCCTGATGCCATGGGAATTTACTCAACAAGAACAAATATTAGTAAAATACTTCTGCACTATTGGCAAGGTAACAAACGCATTCATCAGCACCTGGTCAAGTGGAAGTTGTCCCTGCTCATGGCAAGGGTGTTGGAATTAGATTATTTTTTAAGTCCCTTCCAACCCAAATCACTCTGTGATTCTGTATATTATCAGACGTTGTGTCAGAATTTTTTTTTTACACAATACATGTAGAAACAGCAATCTGAATGGCTGCCTAAAAAGACCTAAAGAAAACATAAAGTGAGAATGTTTCTAAAAATTTGTTTTCATAGAAAAATAACATAAAATAATGATAAATTGAATGTCACTAAACAGAAACACAAACCAGTTTTCATGTAAAAGGCAAGACACTGTTTAAAGATTTCTTAATCATATTTCAGAAGTTATACCGTTCAGTTGCTATAAATTGTAAATTTGATCTAAAACAGTACCAGCAAATGCTGCATGAAATACAACAAACCTATTTCAGGCATTCAGAAACCAATCTTCACTTCTTCAGTTTCATATAAACTTTTGAAATTATCAAATGAGAACGGTTAACTAAGCAATAATGAAAGGATCTTTTGTTTCACTTCTTTCAGGAATAGTATGAATCCATCAGGAAAACAATGCCCACAGTCATTACTTGACACTGTGCTGAGCACTATTTCACTATGAATTTTGCTTCCAGTTAGCAAAACTACTCCTTCTTACAAATCACCCAGGACCAACACTCTCAGCTGCAGAGCCAAGAGGATAATTTAGGTTTCTTGACTTAAGTCGCCTAAAGTGTTGTGCAAGGAAGCCAACACACAGACTTCCTCCATTTCCGTCAAATACAAATCTTGCAGGAAAACAGCCCCTGTAATCGGAAAACAGGGATCAACCTTCTCCCACTGTGGAAGTTTGAGCCAGCTAACAGGTGAAGAAGAATTCCTGGGTGGCAGAACCTGCATTCATTTCTACCTCTTGTTGCATTATGACACAACAAATGCCTTCCAGACTGCAAACTGAACCAGAGTCCACTCCTATCCAGAACTGGGGACATGAAGGGCAACTGCACTGTTCATCAGATTATTGAGAATATCAATTGACAAATGCATCGAGGTCTCATTTACATTGTAGCCCTGATATTAACATTCACAGCATAATGCCCCAGATCTCCCAGTGCACAAAAAATTGTTTAACGAATAAGCTCAAGGGGATGGAAAAAGGTTTCACACACAGAGAAGATCTATGCTGATGTGGATGTTTGACAAGTTGTGTGCTTTTTCATGCAAAATATATAACTTCATCCAGCTCACAGCATTTAAATGACAAACAACGATTAAATGTAATGAAGGATATCACACAATCTGCCCAGGGCAGCAGACCCTGGCAGTAGCATTCTTCAAATGGCTCACAATGATGAACCAGCATGCCCAGTTGAGAGAATTTTTGCAGGAATTTGCCCAAGCACAGGAAAAAACAAACAAACAAACAAAAAAAAAACAGGACAAAAAACCTCAAACAAAACACAAAACAAACAAAAAAAACCAACAAAAAACCCAAGCAAACACCACAAACCCACATAAAAATAGAGGCATGGGATCTGAATTTTGTAAATATTTAATTTTCCTGCAATTCCAAAATAAAAAGGGACTAACCTGGACACTGAAAAGAAGACATTGAAGAATGCATAAGGCATCCTTTTGCTGGATTATAGCATAGGGCACATAATCTCTGGATAGTTTTGTTTTGCTTCAACTCTATATTAAAGAAACAGCTAAATAAAAATGGGGAGGCTGCACATCTGAGTAATGCATACACTAGACTCTTTGGGGAAGGGGAAAAAAGGCAACTTGTTTTTAAGGAATTTTTTTCTGTTCAAGACAGTAAGATATTCCCTAGGAAAACTGTATTTCCTACATATTTTTACCAAACAATTAACAATTATATTGAAATTTTTTCAGAAGGCGGGAGAAGCATTTTTAAAGGAAGAAAAGAGAATCAGGATTTTCGTAAAATATCTTGAGGTCAAGTCACAATTCACCTTAAAAATAGCTTACGAAAATCTAAGGTGGGTTGTATTTTTAATCTGTTTGTTCTCTTGTTTTCTAAGTGCTTTCTTCTTCTCAGACTTGTCAAAGTTTCCTTGCCTCGAAAAATGAGCACCTTTGGAAGGTTCTCACAAGACCAACACCTCTTTTTATCTTTGGTTATGCAATTTTTCCTTTCCAAACACACAGACTCATAGGCTGGGTACAGCTTCGCCTGGAATGAACTAAACATATTCTTTCTGACCATAACAATTTCCACACTCCTTCTGCTCATTTGCATGCAGCCCCTTGACTCATTCTGTGAATTCTGCGGTTTAGTTCTTAAAAGGAAGCCAAGACAGCTTTCTAAAGCCACAAAAACATGCTCATTTTTCTCACTGAATTACTCTCTAGCCATTCTGTCAGCCAAACTGGCAGGTCAAGAGAGATGGCAGAACAAATATTAGAACGCTGCAGCTAAATTCAACTTGGACAACAGATGAGGCTTCACTTTTAAGGATGTACCAGGAAAACAAGATTTTATAAAAGGGACAGATTAAATCATAGAATCATTTAGGTTGGAAATGGCCTCCACGATCACTGAGTCCAACTGTTAATGTACCACTGCCAGGATCATCACTAAACCATATCCCTAAGAGTATACCTACATGGTATACCTTATAAATACCTTCAGGGATGGCGACTCAACCATAACCCTTGGCAACTAGTTCCAATGTTTGATAACCCTTTCTACAAATAAGTTTTTCTTAATAATCAAATGAAACATCCTTCTGGCACAGCCTGAGCCTATGTCCTCTCATAGTGACAACTAGCTTGTCTGGGAAAAGAGATCCACCCCCACCTGACTACATCCACCTTTCAGGCAGTTGAGGAGAGCAATGAGGTCATCCCTGATCCTCCTTTTCTCCAGGCTAAACACCTCCATCTCTCTCAGCTGCTCCTCACAGGACTTGTGCTCAACCCTTCACCAGTTCTTGCTCCCCTTCTCCAGACATGCTCCAGCAATTCAATGTCTTTCTTGGAGTGAGGGGCCTAGAATTGAGCACAGGATTTGAGGTGTGGCCACACCAGTGCTGAGTACACAGGGACAATCACTTCCCTCATCCTACTGGCCACACAATTGCTGACACAGGCCAGCATGCCAGTTGGCCTTTTTGGCCATCAGGGCACATGCTAGCTCATGTTCAGCTGCTGTTATCAGCACCCCCAGGTCCTCTTCCTGCTAGGCAGCTTTCCAGCCACTCTGTCCACAGCCTGCAGCACTGCTTGGGGTTTTGATTAAAGAGTAGGACCCATCCTTTGGTCTTGTTGAACCTCATGCTGTTGGTCTTGGACCATGGATCCAGCCTGTCCAGATCCCTGTACAGAGCCTGCCTACCCTCCAGCAGATCAACACACTCACCCAACTTAGTGTCATCTGTCCCAGTCATCAAATAACTTTTTAAACCAGACCAGACCCAGTACTGAGCCCTAGGGAACTCAACTTGTTACTGGCAATCAGCTGGATTTAATCTCATTCACTACCACTCTTTGGGACTGGCCATCTAGCCAGTAGCATGGTAAAAAAAGAAACAAAGACTTCTATGGAAAAGACAGGAATACAGAAATTCCCAGGTGGCTTTACGGCTACTTAGGAGTATGAGAAAATACGTTATACATTTATTGATTGTCCCACTGCTCTGTGCTGGTGTGGTCCCACCTCAAGTCCTGTGTGAAGTTCTGGGCACCACAATACCTCAAAATATATAAAGCTATTAGACAGCAATCATCCAAGATAGTGAAAGGCCTTAAAGAGAAGCGATACAAGGAGTAGCTGAGGTCACTGGGGCTGTTCTGCCTGGCAAAGAGGAGACTGAAGGGAGTCTCCTCACTGCAGTTAAAACTTCCTCATCAAGGGAAGAGGGGGGACAGGCACTGATCACTTCTCTGTGGTCACCAGTGACAGGACCTGAGGGAATGGCCTGAAGTCGTGCCAGTGGAGGTTTAAGTTGGAAATCCAAAAAATGTTTTTCCCACAGAGTGTGACTGGGCACCAGAACAGCTCCCCAGGGAAGTGGTCACAACACCAGCCTGACAGAGCTCAAGAAGTGTTTGGACAGTGCCCTGAGTCACATGGTGTGATTCTTGGCGATGTCCTGTGCAGGGCAAAAGGTATTTTTTATTCCCACACATACATGCACACTAAATCTATGCCCCGTGGCATAGACAAACAGAAAGCAAGTCTGCTTCCTTCCCGGCTCATGCTGCAGGTTACAAAGGCTTACAAACACCAGGACCAGCAACTTCCTGCTGCATTAGTAGGGCAGTTTAAAGTCTAAAGCAGACAGCAGCAATACCAGCAGGCAGGCAGGCGTGAGCCGTGCTCCCACAGGAAGGCTGCCTGTGCACCACAAGGGGGCTGCAGCGGCGCTTCCTGGAGCCGGGAGCTGCTGCGTGCTGGCGGCTGTGATGTTTTCATCACCATCATTTGGAGAAGTAAAAAAAGATAATTCTGAGAATTATCATCAGGCCAATATCCCGTTTCAGAACCCTCCTTTCATGGTAATTATGACAGAAAACGTGATGTTAAAACAAATTTGTTAGGTGCTTTTAATTTTCTTTCTCTCAGCTCAGGACCATACCCTATTATCAAACAGACTGGGGTTGGGGTTGGTTTTTTATTAATTCCGGTTTTATCAAGTGCCTTTTCTTAACACATTTATTTCAGTAATTAATTGCACTGTTTATAAAAAGGAAATAAACGTATTCCCCATGCAGTTTCATGTTTTGGAAAAAAAGGAGAAACATCTGGTATTCCAAAGATAAACCACACACTAGTGCAGACAGGGACACCAAGACACCATGAAAATAGATACATGAAAATTAGCAATCCTACATTTTAGCATGTAAGAATAGAAAGCAGAGTTATAGCTACATTTTCAGAGCAAAACTTTTTCTTCCACACTGCTTTTTACCTGAACTTAAACATTTTACACTTTCAGAAAGTACCACAAGATCCTTTACGGTCCTGATTTTGCTGACATAAAAGAGTAATTTCTCATTACACCAGAAAAGTAAACAACACACAGAGAGGGATTTTCTAGAATTAATTCACTCATATTTCACAGGACTTGTAAGAACAATAGTCAATAATTTCAACTGAGTATGCAGAAATTACTTGGGATTGTTGTCTTATTAAAACAGTGACATTTATTGAACAAAGTAATCTTTCTAGCAAGAGATTCACATTCTCATTCCCACTCTAATTATTGTGGAAAGGGGTTACTACAAAAGCAGTCAGCTGAACTGGTTTGGTGCTACGCAGAGCAGGTCATCATTCACCATGATCAGAGGCAGGGATAGGGACAAAATGCAGTATTTATGTAGCAGAGTGTAACAAGCTCCAAACATATAAACTCAGCATCAATTTACAATCCCCGTATGTTAGGGCAATTAAAAGGACATACGCAAAACTTTTCTGGGATGAGTGGTAAGCACGAGTGGAGTAGTTTGCACTTGTTACAGCTGAATTTTACTGGACTTAGATGCACACATATGCATCATCAAAAAACAGTACAATATCCCATTACAAATGAAACAAAAGCTTGGTCAAGAGGAAGAGGGAAAAAAAAACAACCCAAAAAACCAAACCAAACCAAAACCAAAAAGAAACAAACGCACACACACACACACACACACACACACACACAAAAAAAAAAAAAAAAAAAAAAAAAAAAAAAAAACAAAAAACAAAAAAAACCAAAAAACCCCAAACAAACAAACCCTGATTGTATTCAAAACACAGCTGCAAGACACTTAGGTCTTACCTACTGATTACCTAAATCTCAGAAATTCAGCTTAGAGCTATTCCAGGAGCAAGTTCTCTTCTCTATCTTTTGCCCAGCAACAGTTTTCTCATCGCCCTGGTAAAATTGTTCCAGTGTTCCCCCAAAAGGAAGCAATCAATTCTTCAAAATTTGTGAGGGAACACCTTCAGTCGAAATAGGAAACTGCCATTTGGGGAAAAAATAGAACAGATCCTATTTCCCTGTCACTGTCTGTCATTTCCCCCCCCATTAAATTACTTTAATTTTTAGAAAACAGCTTCTTCCTCTTGAGAAATAACATTCTAGCAACTAACATTTTTTTCATCAGATGTCTTCCTTTTCACACATTGCTTCACAGAGGATAGCCAAAATCTGGTTTTCCCAAGTGTTCTGGGACCTACAGCACCAGTCCAGTGGAGGAGCCTTGGAAATGACAATTTACTCTCCCACAGGTGTTGGAAAGGGGCTCTAAAGAAAACAAAACTCACCTCAAGAGGCACAGCATGTATCCAATCTTGCAGTAGATTTCTCCACCACCCGTTTTTTAAAAACTCAGCAAGGCTTGAGGAGACAAAAAAACTTGGAAGCCAAGTTATTTCATCTGAAGATCAAAATTAATTGAGGTAAAAGACTTGACAGATCAATTGTACGTGAATGCTGGATAAGTGCATACACACTGGAAAGTGAGGAGTTTATTTGCTATTTCATTTTCTAAATGTTTTTCATAGACTTTCACCCTGTCACACAGATCATGGTGCACAGAAGGCTCCTTTGATACACTTCAGGAAGGTAACTACTCAAGGGACATTGACCTTTCAGTTCACCTGATCAACTTTGGCTTTAAAAGCTACCTCTGACTTAGTCAGCCCCATTCACTTTAACTGTAAACCTAACACATTTATTTACAGCCATGGTATTTCTGGACATTCCTTGAGACACCCACACAAATGAAGTCTGAGAATTTAAGTGCTACAGCAAATTGCGCATAAGCTGAGTTCAAGGGCACTTGAACTTGCCTTGGCATAATAAAATAAAAATTAAAAAATTTGGTTCTGGTGTGCTCGCAGTATCAGGATTTGATAGTGAGGTAAATCAGACTCGGTGTACAAATACAATTTCATTAAGCTAGATTTCATTAAAAAAAATTAAAGTTATCTGTGAAATAAAGTAAGTGCAGCCACCGTTCCTGAAGTACCTAATTTCATGAATTATTTATTCTCTGCAGCTAAAACATAGCTTTTATCCTTGTGGCATCTTAAAATAAAAAATAAAAAAAAATAGAAGAAAAAAACTAAACAAACAAAACAAACAAACAAAACAACAACAACAAAAAATCAAGCCACTGAAGCACCATATGTATTCCATAGTCCAAAGTTCTAATTATTATTTTATTCAACTTCAGCAGTACACTTTGTCCTGCTACTGTTTTTGAATGCTTCATCTTCCTGCATCCATATTCAAATAGCAAACCAAGAAATAGAAGTGACCAACTCCAGCATCAGAAGATTGTTATTCCATTCAACACCTGCACCTCTGGAATCTGAGAAAAACAAGCTGGGTACCTGTCTACTACTTCCTGCAACTGGTTTTTAAAAGGCCAATTAATTACTGGGATACAATCCAATCAGGCCAGCATTTATATTTAATCATCCAGTCATGATGCAAAACAATTCAAACAATGGAACAATTGTTAGTTTCCCAGCTTCATCCCGAACCAGATTTTCTATCCCTGTTAAGGTTTCTAGTAGCCTTTGTTTTCACCCTTTTAATAGAACAATATGCTGAATTCTTGGAAGCATTTTACTTTTAGTCAAGCATTCCTGTGTGCATATGCCTAAGTATGTAATCTTACTACACATTGTCACACTAGTTTTATTTTCTTGTCTGAAGGAAATAAACCTGAATATAGCTCTGTGTAATGCATAAAATTTAATGGTATATTTGATCATATCTAAGCCTAAAACCCCATAAAATTCACACAACGCAATGCATTTCATAGAGCTACCGATGCCATATCACAAACATCAAACTGAAGGTCACATTGATCAGAAGATACCAAAACTCTATAAAATCAAGCTGCTTTGAGCTTGATACATTCAGCATCATTCATATACATGCCACAACAAACAGTTCAATTTACTAGCCAACTTTCCACTGTTTTCCAGTCACACTAGTCATACCTCACCACATTCCTTTCCTTCTACCACCACACTCCTGACTTCAAAGTCAAAGCAATTCACCTCTCCCTCTCAAGATGTCTCAACAGTCCACTCAGTCATGCCAGAGAGCATTGCTTAAGTTCACTCCTAAACTTTAACATGTCTTGCACATAACTAAAATGGAAAACAAAATCTTTTGCAAAAGAGAGTTTAGCAATTTTTCTGTTGTTCAGACAGTGGAATGCACAGATGCAAATTCAGATCTGGGGATTGCATTTGAAGGCTTTAGGTCTGTAAGTCTTAAACAGATACTCCTCACAGTGTATTTAGAAAAAGAGGAAACAAATAATCAACCAGCTCTTCCCAAGACCTTATATACCATGAGACAATGGATTAAGCCAGCTGCACCTACTTCAGTAAAACACATTCTGAAACCCTTTACTCACAGCTAAGTTTCCTCCTCAAAGCCTGCAAAGGAGTATAATTATTTTTCCAAACAACAAAATTAATCACGTATTTTTCTGGGACCGTGTGACCAGCAACCTATCATCCAACATAAAATAGTATTACACTAAAATTCACCCATACTGGTAATATTGATAAAACACTCTCAGGCAAGAAAACAACAGAAGGGCAGATGAGACTGGTAAAATTCAAGTATTTTCCATTCCTTTCCCTCAATTCTTTTGCAAGGCTGGATGTGAATTCTTAAGTACACCATGCGGTTATGCATGACTTTGCTAACATCGTTATGAAGAATTTACCATGCATGTCTCCAGTATATGTAGAAAATATTCTTACCAATAGTGTTAATGACAGCAGTTAATAAACGAGCAGTAAATCAGCACAAGGGGCAGAGGGGTGAAGTCAGCTGCACCTTTTTTTTCCATAACAAGATAGTAACTTTCATGTGTCAGATTCATTCCTACAGCACTAACCCGAGTTTATCTGCAGCCACTGTTTCTTCACTTGAAAGGATGCCAGCAGAACAATTTAAAACTAGAGCCCTTGATCCAATATTTCCACCGAGTTAATGCTTCACATGCATGAACATCAATGTAACTTCAGGCATCACTCCAACCATTAAATGAAACCAAACTGACACATCCCTATGAAACAGGGCCACTTCCACTGAACTGCAAACTGAGTACACAAAGAATAAACTAACCATAACAAGCTCAGCAAGTGACAGAAAAAAAAATATTCCTCCTTTTGCAACTTTCATAAACTACATGAGGCTTTGGAAAGAACTAAGAAAGAAAAACAAGAGAATGCTTTTGTATCTGTGGCTGAAGGGAAACTAAACAGCCCAGAATCATTAAGGTTTAGAAATGCTTCCAATAAATTACCACCTAGAGCAAACCTCATTTTGGTAGCAACTAAAAGTTCATTCTTAACTGAGATTTGGAACAGAAAGTTTTCTTCTTGTGGTCTGAGCCACATGAAAGAGCATTATACACTTCAAGAACCTTCTGACACACAAAGCAGAAGCAAACCTTAATAAAGTGGTCGGTCTGCTTTTTTCCCCTCTAAAAGAAACTGAAGTTATGTACCTGCCTATAGAAGAACAAGCTTTAACAAAATCTAAGACCAATTTAATCCTTTTTTCAAATTATTGTGATCCAAGAGTTTCAGTCCATTCTTATTGCTGCAGAAGACATTAGGAACTTATCTACTGGCTTCTACAAGATAAAGCAGGAAAAGAAAGCTTGGAAAAGGAGCTGAAAATTAGGTCAAATTATAAAAACAGTGGAGAGAAGTTAATGAATAAAATTCAACTAATTCAATCCTATCATTCACCACCATAGCAACATTAAATAGACATCATAATAACCAGTCAAACAAAAAGCTATTCAGAAAATGACAAAACATACTTAAGACATCCACAGATGTAAGAACTAGATTAAAAGTATCTCATGTACACTAAAGGGGCAGCAAAGAGGGATATATCAACAGTACAGGTTCTCTGGTACAGGGGGTCTCACATCTGACTAATAGCTCGACAAATGTCTCCGAGGTACAAGCCTCCTCACCTTCTTCCACCATCTTCAACTATCCTTATATCTTTCAGGTGCATTGGGCACTGCAGACAAAGAGCCAGCAAAGAATTATTGCCAAAGGGGAGCTGAGTGCACAGCAGCTATTGGAAATGTCAGTAGGCATCTGCCTGCAATCAATGCTATGTCTTTAGAAGTCTGACTCTGGTTTTTTTTCCCTAATGTAACACGTCATACTGAGTATTTGTCAATGACAGCAACTGAAAGGGTGCTCCTGCCAAAGTACCAAGTCAGAAACAACATCCTCACCGAAAGACTTTCAGGAAACCAAGTGTTATATAACAAAAATTTACAGCCAAACTATAATCGTTACGTAGCCCACAGACAAAACAACGCAAGTACAGTTCCACACAGAAAAAATGAGTACTTATGCACCATCTAAAGAGCATGCACACACGTGTTACCAATTAGCTATAATACTGTCACTTCAATTCCTTTAATAATGTATCAACTCTATGAACAGAATAACCAAACCCACTGATCACTTTTTATTTCTGGAGTAAGAATTACTAAGAAAACAAAGAAACAAAAAATGTGGGTTTTTTGTTCTGTTCTGTAACTCTTCAAGAAGCTTCTGAAATACTGATTGGACAGAAGAATCCTCAGCCATGGCCGTTAAAAGAAACCCACATTATCCACCAGATTTTTGCAAGTGCTGAACATAGAAAGAAGAGCAATCAGTGCCAAGCGCTTGACCTGGGCAGCAAGTTTCTCATTTCAGTCAAAGGCCAACAGTTTGCTTCTCAGAGCTTTGTTTATGAAGCCTAGAATCACAGTCTAGCTCGACATCCTGCATTATCTTTGAAAAGTTCACACTGACTAAAAGTCATAAGGAGTGAGCATTTGGAATGTTCTCTTATTACAGAATAGGCATGCATGTGCAAGCAAAAGGTAGGGCAGGCTAAGTATATACATATTAATAAGTCATAAATAAATGAATAACGAATAGGCGCATTATTTCTTGTAGCTGTATTCAGATGCTGTAGATCAGAGCTGGTTTCTTTCCAAGCGTTTTTTGGTTCTTTTAATATTGTGTTTTTTTAACAAGAACTATCCAAAATTCAGTTATGAAACAGCCACGCAGTATTGTTTATCAGATCTAGGGACTCCAGTGGCAGAATACACAAAAAGATATTGCTCTCTGATTACTTAATAGGGCACAACATAAGACAAATGCCTGTAAAGCTGCTGCTGATTATCTGCCTGTTTAGTTAACTGCTAGAACTGCAGGCCTTCTTTAAAGGAGCCTGCTTTTCTTTATTGTATTTGCTCTTTTCTATTGTATTTTGAAGATCTGGGATAGAGATGCCTGAAGAGTTCATGAAGGCATTTCTCCTACTATTTAGTAAGTTAGATGATGCTTTATTCTCACAAAGCATTGAGAATAATTGCATTTACATACTGTTTTCTGCTGTACACTCCAGTTAGGATGCATTCAGGAGCATAAATCTGTCTTAAGGCTGGTACTTTCTATCCTATCAGCACAGATCTCACAAAGTTCTTGGAAAATTCTTAATTTGCATAGTAAGAAATACATTCCAAACATGGCTTTAAAAAATGAAGTGATTCTAAGCTCATTTGCAATTTTAACAGCCATGAATTACAGACAGAATTCCTAGTACGGTTATAAATTTTATATTGTTTGCACAACTTGATTAGGAAAAATAAAGAGGAAGCTAGAACTCATAGCTGTAGTATCTTTCCAGGTTCTTCTCACTTTTCTACAAAATAATGAGCAAACTGGTGTCTTCATAAAAGAAATTGAATTGGAGCCTTATTAGCAACAATATTATGAAAAACATAACCAGTGCAGTAGCTACTCTGCGTCTGTCTCCTGACTTAAGCTCAGTCCACATAAGAAACATGAGCTTTCTTGCAGTCTCACACAATAGGCAGAGAG
The DNA here is from genome assembly GCF_029207755.1 of Chamaea fasciata. Lineage (NCBI taxonomy): Eukaryota > Metazoa > Chordata > Aves > Passeriformes > Sylviidae > Chamaea > Chamaea fasciata. Next base: position 5,674,025 of record NW_027094089.1, on the reverse strand, counting down.
AAAGAACAGCCAAAGCTCCCATTGCGCTGACAGAGAAGCTGGCACTGAATTCATAACCAACACAACCAACTTCCATACTACATGGACTCACAGCCGTGAACCAAAAAGAAGTTTTAACCAAACCAATTAATTCTTACTTCTTTACATGAAAGGCAGATCTTAAAATGGTTTGAAGAAATGCCATACACTCAAGTTGAGACTTGACAACCCACGCTTTTTATCAAGCCAACAGAAACACTGCCATTAACTTCCAAAGGATTCTACCAATATTGATAAAAACAGGCCGAAAAAGTGCTGCTATTTGAGACAAAAGGAAGGAGACAGACAACAGAGTCTGGCACTGCATTTGTTTGAATACACTGCAAAGTGTCTTACTTCAGGAATCATTTAATAATGATTATAAATTCCTTTAAGTGAAGTATTTAAACTATAGCCGTATGAAGTGTACATCAGCAAATACAGGCTTTGTAACACCTGTAGCTCAAATGTGCATGAGTCAGACTTTCCATCCATCTCAGGACAACACATGTAAACCTCATCCCCAAGAGACCCCTGCAAGGCAAGTCACCAGCACGTTATTATGGCTGTTTCTGTTTCTCTCACCAGAGCCATCAGCAGATGATTACACCTACCTACCAAATGTACTGGAATCGCAGTGTCAAATATGCTGGGATCTGTGTCAAATGTCTTACAAGAAGGATTAAGAGATGAAATACTCAAATACAGGTGAGGATGAAGGTAACAGAACAAGAAGAGTGGAGTAGGTTATCCATATCAACTGCACAACCTCTATGGTGGAACAATCCTAACCAAACAAAACCAACAACAAACAACCATACAACAAAACATAACCTAAACACACAGAGTATGAAAATAATCACATAAAATAATCCACACTGCAAGGACAATTAAGAGTACTGATTATTCTACAGACCACAAAACAAAGTATGAGGTACAAATAAGTGCTTATGGCTTCCATCCACATTTTAGTGGGGGTGGGGAAAGTGACTGCAGATAAGTTCAGTTTTCTGCATGCTGGCACACACACCACACCATCCCTTCACTCCTGACAGATGCTGCCTACTACTCCACAGCCACATTGATTATTGCAGTTCAGCAACCGACAATCTTTAAAAAAAAAAAAAAAAAAAAAAAAAAAAAAGGCCGGGACAAGTGAGAGGGGGAGGCGGTTTTTCTTCATCAAACTTTTGAGTTTGTTCCTCCACAGAAACGAGTTATTTTCGGTTAAAACCTTGACTCGCACGCTGACCCCAGCCAGTATTTAAAATACAAAACTACTTGTCGCCTTGGGGCGCTGCAGGAACCGGTTAGCGCTTCGGAGGACAGGCTGCCTCCCCGCTCCCATTTAACTGGAAAAAACCACGATATGCCCACCGCCCTCGGCTCCAGCACTATCTCCGCCCGCCCCTGCCGGTGGGAAGCGCGGCACAAGCCCGCAGCCCGCACTGAGCGAGTCCCGCCCCGCGGCACGCGCGGCTTCTCCGCTGGCAGGGCGGGCGGTGCCGCCGCGGCCGCAGGTGAGTCCCGCGGGCTACAAACACACCTGCGCGCCGCTGTTACCCGCGCTCCGCCCCCGCCCGCCCCTCGGGGCCCAGGGCCGGGGGCGCCGGGGGCAGGAGGAGGAGCGCAGAGGGTGCCGGGGATGCTACCGACCTGCTCCTCCTCCGCCGCGGGCTCCAGCGGGCCGCTCCCGGCGGAGCCCTGCGTCGCTCCCATAGTAACATCGCCGGGCCCGCCGCCCGCGGCCTCGGGGGCTGGCGGTTGGTCCCGGCAGCCTCAGGAATGCTTCTCCCGCCTCCGCCCCGCGAGGGAACCGGCCGGGCCGCTGGCGAGGGGCTGCGGCCGGAGCCCGGCAGGACAAAGCCGGCTCTGAACAGCCCTCCACAGAGGGACTTTGTCCTGCCGGGGCCCTGCCGCCCCCGTCGCCAGCCAATCATGCCTGTAAACGCCCCGGGGAGGCGAAGAAACACTTCCATTCTCCCAAGGAAGAAAAGAATTGTTATTCCCCCTTTACAAAAGTATTTCTTTGTGTTCCTGCCCTTCACAGCGGCCGACAGTTGACGCCTGTCACAGGATAAACAGGAGCGATGGGGCCGGTGGCCCAAGCCCGAGCAGCATTTCTGACACGAGGATTTCGGACGTCCACAGCCTGTGGATCTGTCAGTGTGTTTTTCGGTGGACGTGGATGTGTAATAGATGTACTATATAAAATTCGTGTATTAAAATTGTATGTGGAAAAATATACATTGGGATTAAAAAAACCTGGATTCTTGGAGACAGTCCGAGGGCGTCTCCAAGAATTCCAAAGTTGTTTTTTAGCTTGGAGGTGCCACCACGACATTTGCAACATAACAGAAGAGATAACGTGAAAATGGCTCATTAATCACGGATGGGCCACATCATCGCAGCCACTCAAGGATCTGATAACGATCGCGAGGGAAACTAGCAGATGATTTCATCCAAGTGCCCCAACAGAAAATTCGGAGACTCTGTTTTGGACTTTTCTTCAGGAAACCGTTTCAAAAACATCCCTCGGGGGATGAAGGACATTTTGGCAGTTGTGCTATTTGCCTGATGTCCTGTTTTGGGCGAATTCGTGTTCTTTGCGGCAGTCGTGTTTTTGCCTCAGGGCAGAAAAATGGTAGAAAGCTCCTACCCTGAGATTCTGAATTCGTGGCCATACCTGAGAGCACCATTGTTGCTGCTGGGTTGTCCACCCAGCATTCGATCGATGTTGTCCTGATTTATCGTGGCGTTTTCGAAATTGATTTTTGAAAATTTCTAACTAAATCTTTGGATTTTGAATTGGCTCGTGATCATTTATAACAGAAGTGAAAGCCTCCACACAGCCGACGGACTCTCCGCATCCACAGCCCTGGTCAGATTTCCTTCCCATCACCTAAACAGCCTTCTACATCAGTCTTAAAAGTCCACACCGTTGCTATTAATTTAGAGGCCAAATTGCTTGCTCTGGGTGCTGTAATTACGTATTCTAAAAAAACACGTTATTGAGTTAACTACTCACAAGAGCTAGCAGAAATGAGTGGTCACTAAAAGTACTAAGGATGAGAAGATGGGCAGAAATTCAACCACATTATATTCAGAAATAAAGACTTCTTTCCCAAGTGCTGCTGTCTTCCTGGCTTTATGCTATTTTGGGTGGATGAGGGAATACTTGAATCAACTCTTGGAAGGAAGAAACTGAGAATGAGTACCAACTGTAAGGGAAAAACTTTCTTAAGCCAATGTGGTAAATGTAGTAAATAAATTCATGTATAAATAATATTGTATGTTATAACCTTAAAATTTTGTCATTGTAAGTTTGGATTCCCAAAACTGCAAAAGGCATCTCTGAATACCGAGGCCCATTGTGCAACTGTGAGTGAATTCAAAATTTACAACAGAAATGGCAAGACTGAACGGGAGATGGCCCATTCATCAAGGGCGGACTTCTCACTTCAGTCGATCAGCGTCTGATACCAATCTGGGTGTAGGAAGTCCGGAGATTGAACTGATCACCATTCCAACACCCGGTTCCAGGAACACCTTTCAGACCCTACATACTGCCAAGAAAATCTTTCAAAACCAAACTCTGAAATAAAGAAATACATGAATATGCGGACTGGACAAAGACTCACAATAGACTCACCTCCAGGCAGAAAAACTGTATAAAATCTGTGTGCCAAAAACCAGCATCCGTGGACAAGGTGGGACAGCACCGTTGTGGCTGCTCCTCTGTCCACCCAGCATTTAATCGATGTTGTCCAATTTTATTGCGGCTGTCTCAGATTGATTTTGGAAATGGCAAAATAACATCTTTGATACCAGATTGGCTGATAATCATTTATAACAGCCAATGTTTAAAAAAAAGGGAAAAAGCAAACTCCCCATTACTTTGAATAGCCTACCCTCAAATTTGAAGAGAACAAGCAAAAAAAAAAAAAAAAAAAAAAAAGTACCAAAAACTTTGCTCTGCTTTCATGTTGTTCCTCCTCTCAGTTTTGCAAGCGAGTGGTACCATACAACTTTTTTTTTTCAACACTAGCAGTCCAGTATATGGCTGAAGTCAGGACCACTTGGAAAAATGAAGCACAGGAGGTCAGGTTCTTCACACATCCTCTGATAGCTCCTGGCATCAAGAATTTGTCCATGAGATACAGCATGGCAAGGCAAAACAACTGTCACTCTCCACGACGGTGCACACCTCTGCAAACTGGAGGCAACTTTCCGAAGAGCACTGTTTCACAACGTCAGCATAGAATGTTACATCACAGCATTAGCAGAGAAATCCACTGTCCTGTACTTGTTGAAAAGACATGACACAATGAAGACAACAAGATTTTGCTGAGGACAACTACACAGTTTTAGATGCAAGAACAACATTTGTTTTAAGCTGGATGGCAATATAGTTTTTGAAAAGAAGCACTTGTCAGACATGAGGTGGGATAAGAAAAGGAAAAGCCACTAGATCTCTTGACTGCCCTCTGTTAACACATACACAAAGTTCATAGCAGCATAAAGTAGAGCACCAGCCTCCTGAAGCTGCTTGCTTCCACACAGGTTCTGGCAAAAGATGAAGAGCTACCACTTGATTCGCCCACTAGAAACAACTTCTTGGCAGGCAGTGCCAGTCAGAGCAGTCTAAGGCTCTGCTTATGCTGCCGAAGGCCAAGAAGGATTATTTGTGGTTCCAAGCAAAAGCTGTGGCTTGATTAGTCCCTCCTTTTTGGCAGGTTCTGTCACTTCATCAGAGCCACAAGGCATTATCACTAACAGAGGCTATACTTCCCTGAGCTGTAGGGCACAAGCAGGGTTAACACACTAAGCTAGCCTGAGGTAAGTGTAACACAGATGGAGGAACTGACCACAGTTATGCAAGCCAGATAGGCTGGTTTTCAATCTTTCAATCCCTGGTCACAAAATACCATCTGGGAAGGGCCTATCAGTTTGTCTCTATTTAGTTTCCTGCAATAACAGATGGAAAATAATCCATGTGGGCTTATCAAAATATTTCCTATGTTTGTCCATAAGATTTCTCACTTTTAAGAGCAAAGTATACATATCCTTTCTTGCTTTCCTTTTTTTTTTTCTCAAAATAAACAGCTACTCTGCCACAATGGGCATATAAATCATCCCATATCAGCCTGCAAATGTGAGCACTAAGTGGCCTCCAGCACTCATGCTCACACCAGAGCTTGGCCAAATGCCCAGATGCTCATAGTGATGGCATGGACTGATGTAAGAAACAGTGTAGTAACAATTACCAGGTTTCTTATCCTCCAATTCAACCACCAAAAACAAACTTTCAGGCCTGCTCTTTGACCAAGATGGATATGCAAGAAGGCCTTATGAGAGGAAGATGTTGCCAGCTAAGCAGCAAATGGAAGAATACCAGTGCAAACAGTGATCAGAGTTGTGTGATCTCCTCCAGCACCTGCCTCCTGTGGTAGGAAAAGGGGAGCATCATTCAATTCACCTAACAGCTATTCCATGGAAGGACAGCATCCCCATTCTCTTCCCTTGTAAGCCAAACAAAACCAACCCCCTAACCTGCAGCTCAAGCATACTATTTACCATTAGCTACAACCTGTCCCGTTTCATCCTCTCTGAAACACCACGAGACCCCTCAGTGTGGACACAGAATATGTATAAACTAGACAAAACTCACTTGGGACAGCAACACAAGGAAAAGAGGGGCAGGAGCCCCAGCCAAATGGTCTGACATGTCTGTGCAGGTCCCTGAGCACCCTGAGTGTTTGGAGGCATGGCTGCATGCTCATTTCAATCATTGATCTCCCTTTGAAATGGGAGGTGCAGGTCCAGTTGTAGTCAGTCCTGCAAGGGATACTGCATCATGCAGAGTACAGCCTGGGTATCAGCACCATGTCACAATTACATGAACTGGGCTACACACTTGCAGCTCTGTTCTCTGCAGTATTTAGGACCAGCTATTCTGCACGTGCAATAACTCTACAAAGCAGCATCATCTGCAGGGGATTTCATGGAATGTTATGTAGGTGTATAGGAATTTTAAAATTAACTTCAACAGAAAGATTATTGGTATTAACTTTATGAAAAACATGCAAGCAACTTACAGTGAACACATTTCCCATTGAGATTTTCATTTTAAGTAACCAAGGAAAACATTGTCTGCCTAGAATCAGATTGAATCTATGGGCTGGGTAGACTAGTTTAGAGAGAGCATTTGCTCTGGCCTGAATAATGCAAAACCTAGGACGTATTCCATTAAATTATCCAATGCTACTAAGAATGAAGCAGTTGTGCCTCTTCCAGCATCCACAGAGGGAACACCCATTTAACACTACACTAGAGGATGCAAATTTAAAACAAGCAGCTGCTCTCCAGTTACTCTAGCCAGCCGAGTAAGGCCATTCTGTAACTTGCCTGCAGCAACTATTGTAATTCAGGTTCTCTCCACCTCCTCTCCACCACCAAGCCTTTTAACCTGTCCCTATGACAATCAATTTTTTCTGTTTCTTTACATGTTAAAGTTCAACACTTGGTAGTGCTGCTAGACAGCATGGCAAAAAGGCAACCTCCTTAAAGAGCTGGGAACTGTTTTCAGAAAGATATACTGGGAATGTAGGCTGCTAGTCCAGCTGTGGAACTATCTGAACACAGATGTCAGTTTTGCTCTTGTTTTTAAGCAAGTGCTCATGATCCTGTCATGAGAGACACTGTAGAAGTTTCTAAAAATACCATGTTGTCAACCAGCCTTCCCCCTTCCCTTCCAGGCAATCTCTTTAGACTGCCATTTGTCATCAGCCTGCAAAATCACACAAATCAGTCAGCCCAGTCCTACTTAAATGATTCATAAATCCAATTATGTCCGCTTCTTTATATAGTAAGCTGGGCCCTAACAGATTCAACCTTCAGGATTAGAGGATGTGTAGGTAGCTGACCTCTGACTCTCAGGAACTGCTCTGGAGCTCCATACATATGGTTCAAGCATGCAGCTCTACACTGGGGTTGTCACATATAGGGCACAGTAATCCTAATCTCTGTTATGGGGGACTGGAGAAGAGACACCTTGCATACTACCTCAACACTTGCTACCATGTGTAGAAGTGAGTCCAACAGAGGGTCACCAAGATGGTGGGGGCTGAAGCACTGGCCCTGCAAGACAAGGCTGTGGCAGCTGGGTTTGTCTAGCTTGGAGGAAGGATGGCTTCAGGACACCCAGCAGCCACTCATTGGTGCTGACAGGAAGAGATTGAAAAGAGGAGGCCAGGTTCTTCGCAGTAGTGCAAGGTGGATAAGAGACAATAGACCAAAGTTCAAACAAGACAGGTTCAGATGTACCGAAAGGGAAATGATTTTCCCCATGAGGGCAGACAAACCATGGGCTCACTTCAGAGAAGTTGTACAGTCTCTGTCTTAGGAAGTTTTCAAACCAAACTGGGTAAAGCCGCAAGCAACTTGTTCTGATCTCACAGATGACCCTGTTTTGGGCATGAGGCTGCACAAGAAACCTCCTGAGGTCCCTTTCCACCTGATTATCCTATCATTCTGGACTAACTGCATGACTTGAGTTCCAGCTTAAAGCAGAATGATGCAATTATTATCCTGCCCCTTGTCTCCGCTTCCAAAGTACAGCTTGTGATTATGCAACATAAAGATTCTAGCATGCAGCTGCTGGGTCTGGTCTGTTGGCTGTCTCTGATCTAGTGTAAGAATGAACAGCTATACACACTTTCCAAATCTCAAAGCAGGAATATTAAGGCTGTTATTTTAGAAAGCAGAGATTCCCAGGAAGAAACACAGAGCCCAACATACACAGCATCCCACACTTCATTCATATTTTTTATGGGGTAATCAACAGTATCAAATCCTCTGTCACTTATGAGGCCATCTATTTTGATGTTTTCAAGAGCAGAATATTTAAAAAAATTTTAAACCTAGACACAGAGATTTACTGAGACACCTCAAACTACTAAAAAATTAAAAATGTAAATAATTATTTAGACCAAAAGGCAGCACTGTTCTAGGCGAATCATAAACTCAATTTCAAGTTCACAAAAAAGTTTGAAACAGACACAGTGCTACAAGCTGAACAACTAGGAACAGCACTGGACATTAACAGTATGAAATACAGTAATATCTATATTTTTATAATGTAACATAATGTATATTTTCCTCAATGTTTTGGACAGTCATCAATTCCACTAGATCTCACACATTACAAGTTTGTTCTGCTTTAGACCAGAAGACTATTTGTTTTGTTTGTTGCTACTTTCTTTTTGCAAACAATACAGCAATTAGAAAACATAGATATAAAGCATATTCATAGGATAAATAAAACAGCATGGGAATATGCAGAGGTGTTTGGTAACAGTTAATAAAAGTTATAGTTGTGAGAAAAAGAAATACAGTCTATTTGTTCTTAACACATTTTCATCTGAGCAATGTTTTAAATTACACTGCAGTTCCTTGAAAATTACTCTAGTAAGGCAAGCAGATGATATAGTTTGACTTACTGCTAGAGAGTGAAATAGGGTCTTAACAGTGACTCTGCTAGAACACACACACACTCACCCCATCCCCTCTTCTAGAGCCTACACAAATTGAAACAACTTTCCTTAGCATGAGCACTTCAACCTCTACTACTTCAAGAAGCTACAAAAACTAGTACCATTATTCAAGAGTGAAATAACAATGTAGTTTAAACAAATCCAAACCGCACAAGTGTGTACTGTTTTTCTCCTCAAACACCACACAAAATGTGTATCAGCACTTGAAAGGAAATCTCTTCCCCAACCCCAACTTTTCATTTTAAACAGCAGGCACATTCCACTTGAACATTCATTTTGCCTACATCTAATTTCCTTCCTCTCTTCTCTGTGTTTCTTGACTACTACTGGCAAGGCTGTGAAACAATCCTCTGCTTTTAGCTATTTATCTGCCTTTCCCTACTAGAAGTCAAGTCCTACAACATCAAAACCTTACCATGGTAGTCAACTGTTATGGCTCAAATTAATTAAGACAACACAATAAGAGAAAACAAAGATCCCATTCTCATGGAGATCATTATGCTTATTAAAAACAAGCAAGAGAAGATGCAGATTACATGAGACTAACATACACAAAGATGTGTTACTTTTTTTCTTGGTATAGGGGTTAATTTGAAAAACAAAGCCCCAGACAGCAGTTCTTCAGCCAAGTTAGTTCTTTAGAGCATGAAAACTAAGCTCTGCCTCTTCCCATCCTATTTATACTGGCAAATCTCCTGCTGATGGGCTTATTAAGAAACAAAGCAGTTCTGCAGCTCTATTCAGAAACAGCAAGGTCCCAGCAAGGGTACTAAGGCCCACTTTTCGGTTTTTTGTAAAAATCACTGAATGTTTTTTGCAAGTGACTAAAGTGACCTGGCAAGAGTCCAAAAGAGAACAGCAAGAACAATCAGGGAGAAAGCAGATGGCCACAGCCACACCAGTCATTCCCTTGCCAGTTCCACAACTCTTAGAAGCCCACAAACAAAGCAGCTTGATGTACCTTCTGAGCCATCTTGACCTTGCTGATATATGGTTCTGCAGTTTCTTTTGCTAAGCGTTGAGCTTGCAACTACCCACATTCCCTGATGTAAAGTTTGTATACCCTACCATTAAAAGCTTCCGTTTTGAGGAAAATGTCAGAGCCTGCTCAAGACCTCAGCAGAGACATTCCTGCCTAGCTACATTTCACTGATATTCTCATATCAAATTTCCTCTCACTCCCAGAAAATTAAACAGAGAAGTAGCTTTGGTTAAGTATGTCACAAATTATAAAGTCAGGACAGCAGATATGCTTGTTTTTAAGTAAATTACTAAAGCAGCAATAGCTATTCATCTCAAAAATGAGAGTCAATTATAGTTTTGCACAACATCAGCATAAAATCCCTTTCCTCTCTTAAAATCATCTGGTAATGACTTACAAAAACAAGCCAAGCATGTTCAGTCGACACATAAAACTAAGGACACATTTTATTGTCCTTCTGGAAGCACTTGAGAAAAAGTTTCAAAAGCAAGGTTAATATGCCAAAAGGATTATATTTACCTTAATGATGTACTGTAAGAAAATATGCAGCAAAACAACTCTCCCTGTGTGTGGCTATTCTGTTTCCCAGGGCTGACTGAGTCACCAAGCAACTCCCATGAATTTTATCCTTTGTGCTTAAGGAAATTATTTATCCTCAAGTCCATGCTAAATATTTATATTTGCTGAAGACATCATCATAGATTGCATCCATTCTTTACCAATGTTTAGCTTACAGATTAACTAGTACAGGCCTGTGCATTATTATTTGCATAACTTTAGCAGGATATTGACTTCATTGCAGAAGCCTCTCCTCCTCTGGAGGCCTGTTGTACATCATCAAGTTCTCAGCAAATGTGCATGCAATCATTTTCAGATTCTTTGAGAATTCAAAAGAACTAGCTTTAATTTCATATTATTCTACTAAGTTCAATTTCTTGAAGCGTTATAAAAACAAAACTAAAAGAAGGTACATCTTAGCTAGCACATGAGAATAATACATCATTTTAACCTAATGTCTAGGTCTAACTGAGGCAACTTGACCAGTACCGTGGGAGGAACGACGATCTTTGAGTGCTGTTGTCTGCTTGCTGTGCGATGCTTTGGGCTTGATGTACAGCTGTGCTCCCAGTCCCACTCACAAGGAGATGGCAGTGCGGTAGTTTGCTCCCTGAAAAACAAGGTTTCATTTAAGTCATGTAAAACCACAAAAGAGTGCTTGTAAAGCCTGGAACACTGAAGTCCTAGAGATAACAAGAAGACAAAATATATTTCTCTGCTTAGTTTGACATGCTTTAGCTTCCCTAGCAATCATGTGGAAATAGTGCTTGAAGAAAGGAGATACTCAGCAATATTTACACACAAGCCTGCATGCAAAGCAATCAATGCATTTTTGCCAATGAAGTACGGGATTGATAGGAAGCATAGTTACTTCATTGCACTGGTCCTCTGCACAAACCATCTGGCTTTTTGTTTTGATTTAGTTTTGGTCTGATTGTTTAGCTTGCACAAGATTGTTCACAGGCAAGCTAGTAACAGCATCGTATCTTGAGCATAACCTCAGCAAGAACAATTGGATACATGCGCTCCAATGACATTAGATGGTAACTTAAGAACTTCAGTTGCCAAATGACAGAAAGAAAACAGTTCCCAGTGTAATCTTCTATCCCCCTTCCCCTGCTCAACAGGCTTTAGCTACCCCTCTTGGGCACAAGTAGGATGTTAGCTTCCATTCAGCATTCCTGTCACCTGGCTCCCCTTCTCCCTGACCCCTTGCCTTGTCTTTGATTACCTCCAGTAGGAAAAGAGAAAATGAATGGTTTCACTAAGACAAAGAAGGAACTTTTGATAGAAATAGACACACAAGCTAGTGGATAGGGCTTGTTGGTGGCTTTTGTTTTGTTTTTAAAAGAAAACCAACATGCAACTCAGTAATTTTAATTCTTCTCTCAAACACATCTTTCCAAAGTGTTCCATCTTCAAAGACAGATATAGCCAGACTTTCCTAGAAAAGTATATTAATTATTCTTCTAGTAGGTTTGAGTTTGCTTGTTTCTGCTCCCCCCCCTCCCATGCAATGTATAGGTGTTTTTTCATTATGGTTAATAATCCATTAGCCATTTCTAGGTGGCTTGAGAGATGTTAGAAAGAGATACTGAAAGAATTCTGCAGAATTTCCCCAACTGTCTAAAAGTCTGGCACAAGTTTTGATGTGTCTTGTGTGTGACATCTACTTTTTCCTGAGAGCAAATATAATGACGTCACAGGTTCAAAAAAGCAAAATTAAAATTTCTAAAATACTTAAAAATTACATTTTGTTTCAGATTAACTTTTTAAAACATGCAACAATGGAGGCACCTGCCAGACATCACACCTAGAAACTAGAAGGTTATTTTCTCCTTTCTCCCCATACTCTTCCAGCATAAAAGAATTTTTCAAAAAGTAAAATACAGTTTTAAATCAAGGTATGATTTCAGAAGTTGCAGAACAAAAATATGCTTATTATGAGTTTATATGACCATCAAAGAGCAGCGCAAGTTATACCATGCATTCAAAACAAACTTCAGCCTTTGTTCTAGGCTGTGTACAAAATACTATTCTGGAGGCTGCAGAAAAGTCACACAAGCAAGCTAAACCTAACTACCACTGCTGCCATCATTGTCACTTTGTCAAACTTTATAAAAATCAATCTGTCATAGAAATCAAATCACTATTCCAAGCAAAGATGGAAGCAGAAAAATTAAACTTTGTAATGTCTTTAATATGAAAATATAAAGTAATCCCTTAGCAAAATAATGTATCTATCTTTCCTGCTTTCTTTTGTACAGTAGTCTGGGTTCTTAAGCAGAATTCTTACAACTTTCAAACTGGCTCTGGACCTAGCATCACATTCAAGTGCTTTTTTATTTTAAGAGACATTTAAGAAAAATAAAGTGCTTAATTATGCATCTGAATTTGTGCAGTGAGGAGTTGACAAATGAGAACCTCTATACCTGTTATTCAATATTAGGTTTTGGAAAGTGTCTTGTTATGTTGCAAATTTTTCCTATATACACACACTCACATTTATAATATTTTATTTTTACAAAGAACATGACAGGGTACCTCTAGAAGTTGAGTGATAAGCTGATTTTAGCAAAGTACTATTATTTATGTGTTTATTCCAGTCATGTAGAATAATCAGTATGCACCTACAAAAAGAACAGTGCTTTTTTATGTCAACTCTGTTTACTTTGATACGATTGCTGGTTATCAACCTTTAGTTCCCTGAAAGTTTTAATAAAAACATAAAAGGGATCCCTGTTACAGTCCAATGACAACAGCTTGTCTGCTTTTCTGAAACTGTTGGAATGGCAAATCCAAATATTATCCAAATACATCTTAACCAATTTGAAATTCCAAGTGTGTACAACAATCACATTAACTAAACCTCTCCCTGAAAGCAAGATGTTGAATAAGAATGCTGGAAATAAAAACAAATTTTACACAGTGTATTTTGTATTTTGATACTGACTAATACTCAGTAATAGATGAAAGACAAACAGTCACAGTTACAAAAAAAACCCCAGACATTACAGTTAATAAGTTTCATTTTTAGAGGGTTTGATTCAAGCTGTGACTCTGGCCAGAATAACCTACTTGAAAACAAAAAAGAATTCTCCAAGAATATATCATTACTTTCCAACACAGTTTCTCAAAATAGCAGGAGAAATCAGGTACCATTTTATCAACATATAAAGAGCAGCTGAAAAAGTCAAGGAGATTTGCATGTAGAAAATTTATATGGAACAATCAAAGGAAGTCACAGTTCAATACACTCTGATGTCCTGAGTCCAAATAGACTGCACTAAGAATCCCTCTTAATGGGCAAATTTTTAACAAAATGCCCTACAAGCACTCATGAACATGACACTGGAAATTTAGGACCAACTTGAAGAACACTTGTGTCAATAAAAAGGTGCAAAACCATTTCCATCTGTGTATTTTCTAGACTGGTTTTTATGATAGAATATTGATTTTGTGGTTCTGGTGATAGGTCTGGAAAATAAAAATAAATCATATGGTACTTAGTGATTTATTTGCTTTTACTGTTCCTACCATGATTAAAGAAGCGCATTTGTAGAAAAATTGCAGGGTAAATCTGAATGCAGTTATAGTCAAACAGCCACAATTATAATCCAAGTTTTTCTTTGAAGTCTTGGTTACACAGAACTATTCCAAACCAATAGAAACATACAAATTTGTCTTGGACAAAAGTCTCTCTTCTTCTGCACTCCTCTGCAATGTCTGAAATAAGGTGACAACATTCTGTTGTATTACAAAAACATGAAAGACCAGAAGAACTGTGAAGACACCCATCCACCCGTGCTACTCATACAGGGGCAGGTGGGAGAGAATGACAACTCTGTTTTCCACATAACATATGTTTTTGGTGGAAACAGTTACATACAGAAGGATTTTTCTGAAGCTTAATACTCAAGTTGTGTGGTCCAAGAAAGCACTCTGGATTATTTTAACAAAAATTAGGAAAACTTTCTAGTAGGGAAACAGTATTCCTAATGAACCCCTGCTTCTAAGCAGAGAAGTAAAGTTGCCTGTACAGACAAAAGTGATTTTCCTTTTCTCATTTTAGAAACTGCTTTTCAGACAGAAAAAAATTTAAAATATGCATATTTTTAAATGAGGAGAGGGGAAACTCAAATATACATCAGGTTAGTAGCAAGCAAAAAAATACAAAATAGCCATTTCATTTCTGTTATGATCAGTATACACATGTTTATTCTCTCTGTTCTTTGGCAAACTTCTCATTTAGAAATAAAACTTTCTCCTAGTTATTCCTCTAGCCAAGGATGGGTAGTACACAGAAATCTCTAATGAAACCACTAAGTTCAACCACAACCACTGAAGATACAGATCTCAGAAGATACAAAAAAAAGATTACCTGTTCTATGAATAACTTTCCTCTTTCTGATAACAAGTTTTAAAAATGCATGATTCGATATGAGCACATTTTTTCCCATAGTTACTCACTGCTTGCTTTTTAACACTTACCCTGGATGTTGCCACAGATTTGCATGTCTACCCTCAGGAAGCAATTCCCTCTTGTTAAGGGGAGTAATACCTATTGCTGCTTCTAAGATAGTTATGTATTTCTTGTACCGCATCCTGCCTTTCTCAAAGAGTTCCACCACGCTAAGTTATCATCCAAATGCAGATGCTGCAACTGAAGTCATGCCTCTTCACTGATTTGAAATGCTGCTTTTTAAAACATGCTGCAAGTTTGAAGCATAAAAATAATGCTTTTTTTTTTTCCTTCTCCCAGGCTTGGATAGTTAGTAGAAGAGAGAGAAACCAAAGAAAAACTCCTACCAGATTCCCCAGAAACGTCATTGTTACATAATTTGATCTTTGAATAAGACACTAATGAAAATGATTGAAGAGACAATCATGGTTCTAAGCCTGGCCGGATAATGCACGCTCTCCAATTGACTAATCCTTTGCTAAATCTCTGCTGTCTATAATCTTTCAACTGCTAATGGAGCACTAGGTAACTTCTCTGTCAAATCCATCCAGGGAATATAAGAGATCTGCACAGAAACTTTGAGACCATTTTAGAGAGTGACAGACAAAAATAGCTTTTGCCTTAACTCTTCTCACCAGAAAGCACCAGAGCACCAGAAAGCTCTCTGTGTCACAAGTGTCAAACGGGATTTAGCTGATCTACTCAGAAAAGGCATGGAGAAATACTTCCTTGTGGCTTGTACAGAATTAAGAAAGCTAGAGACTCCCATTATGATACCTACTAGTCATTCAAATGTGTCTTACATGATGCCAGAAGCCACATCCCACTTCAGAATTGTTCCAGTCATAAGGTAAGTAACTGTGCGTGCCAAACACCTCAGGTATGAACTACAAAGATGGAGACACATGCACATATTGAAAGACATAACAGTAACATTTTGGAAATACTGCAGTACTGTCAAACTGCAGTATTCAAAGAGATGTACTTGATTGCAAAACAAATCAAGGAAATGTTGATATAATGCTTCTTAGATAGTAAGAAATGAATGCTTATATTTGTATATTAGGATATAGTTACATATATAAATATTATGCACTTATGCAGTAATAGAGATAAAAACACAGGAAGAAGAGATGTGACAGGAAGACTGAGCCTGGAACCACGACCCCCTCTGTAAACTGTGCATATTACTTATTCCCTAGTATTATTAGGCATGTGTGTATTTCTGTTGGAGTGATATCATATTGCATGCTCCTTATTTAGAAACCAAGATGATTTATTGATCTGTAAAATATTTAGCTCTTAACAACAAGATTTGTATAACTATTTCCAGATCCTACGTTACTTAAAATCCTGCATTAGCCATATTTGGTATTCAATATTCAATCACATTTGTAGATTATGTTAGCACATGCACACACTGAACTATCTCATGTAATTACTAAATAGCAATCCATGTGACTGATCTTAGAAGAGCAAAATAAAATCAAGCATCTTACAGATTCAGGGAATACCACTTCAACTGTCAGAGGAAAAAAAATCACCTACATAGCTGCATGCTGATAAGGAATATGTAGTCTGAAATGTAGAAATGTTTTAAGAAAAATAATTAATATATTAAAACCACATGAATTAAATTAAGCAAAAAATTACATCTCCGTGTCCAAAAAAAAAAATCACTTAACAACAACTTTAAACATCTGTATACAAAGCATTAAGAAGCTTAGGAAAGCAGAGTAGAAGCCTGCAAGCGCAGCTAACATCATTAAGCCTGTATGCATCCTGATTTCTGATAGCTTTGGTAGCTCTACCGTGAAGGCTGTACTGAGAAACAAGAGACAAGACAAAAAGTGAGCAGTTTTTGACAATTCCAGTATTTAAGGATCTTCTGACTGTAGAAGTCCATGACAGTTGAAAGTTACTCAAAAGCAGAAATATTTTTGTAAAATCCAGTCTTCCCTCAAAGTGGGTTTCATTAACACCTTCAGTATTACCACACTTTCTCCTATGAAGTTTTGGTATTTTCTTCTGTCCACCTTCTACCCTAACACTTCTTTAACTCTAAACTTTTCCCTCATAGATCTAAGAAATACTTCTTAAAAAAACTTTCCCGCAGTATTTTCCAAATCCAGTCCTACACTAAGTCTAAAAACCATTAAGTGCTGCTCTGGTTCATCTTTTGCCTCTTTGAGCAAAGCATATTAATTCTGACTAGAAAAGGAGCCTCATGACTAGTGTTGTACACAGGGAAGCCAAGCCCACAAAATGAGCACAAGTTACTCCCAAGTACTGCTTTCAGTTAAACAGTGCGTGAAACCTCCAGGTATCTAGAGGGAGAAAGACTGACTCAGCGTTTATCAACTTCCTTCAACTTTATTTAGAAACAGTCCAAGCTGCTAGTACATGCATTGTTAGTGAAGGATGACTTATGTAGAGCAAACAAAAATCTAATACATACCTTCCTCCATTGTTTCCTGCTGGAGAATTTTCATCCACTTTTTTTTTTTTTTTTTTTTTTTTTTTTTGGTCTTTGTATTTTTCCAGGAAGAACAGAAACCAACGAAATTGCTGTTTTATTGGAAAGAAAACAGCACAGTTTTCCTAGATGAGAACACACAAGCGATGCCTTGGAAAGTACAATGTATTTCTGAGAATGGAGAAAGAATGACAGAGCTTTTTTCTCCATTAAAGAAACATTTACGAGATCAAAGCAAAAACTTTCATTTGCTCTAATCCTCAACAGATGAAAACAGTCATACACTCTTAATTAGATGTAGAGCATGCTTCTTGTAAACTGATGGCAGAGGCAGGATCACATCTTCAGTCACTTCAGACCTGACTAAAAAAAGTCATCGCCCAATGCAGCAACAAATTACTTTTCATCTTGTGAAAAAACAAAACCCTGTTCTTTCTCATCTTTCAACAAAAATCTGTGTAACAGCTACAGATCAAAGAAAGCAGCATTTCTTCCTACATGCTTTTGCTCAAGTGATAGGAATAACTGTGACAGTCGATTGTTAACTTCCAGAACACACATGTGTTTTGTTTGCACCACAAACAGTGCCTGTGTAAAGCCTGATCTGTTAAAAAAATCTTAAGGTAGAGGAGCATCAAGGATCAGACTGGGAGTGTGGGAGGTGGGAATGCAAAGAGAGGAGGAGGACCTGGAAATTTCTTTCTCACAGCTTCACGGATTGCAGTTGCTTTTGGCTCCTCCTTAGAGATCGTCCCTACCCTGAACAGTCCATATGTTCCTGGAGATTCTCAGAATCAGCTTATACAAAGTTGTGCTAAGGAGGCTAGAGACACCAGCAGTCAAATCTGCTAGATATTAAGCAGAGCTAGATGATGAAGCAGATGTTAGAATAGAGAGTGCAAACCGGTCTACAGACAGCCTTGCTGTTAAGAGCGACTTACAGGAGAGATTTATGAGTTTTCTCTAAAGCCTTAAAAAACCCAACCAAAAATTAATGAGGCAAGGCAAATAACACATAGCTTGAACAAACATGTGAAATCTTGGTTATGATAAGGTTGCATTGTTAAGCTCATGTTTAGTTATTCAATACAATACTAATGTCAAAAAATTAGTTTGGTACAATAGAGTATCATTGGCCCAGTCTTAGGAAAAAGCCACAGTGGCCCAGTATATCTAAACTCATGCCTAACTCAATGAAAATATACCCAAATCTAAGGAGACATCCTAAACCTGACACTTCACATGCATATAAACCACACCCCAGATAACTGCACACCTTCAATGAATTATTAAAAAAATATGAATATCGTCCTAATGCTGATATCCAACTATGATGGACAAAAGACTCTCTAACAGTTTAAAGTTAGAAAGTGTATGTTTAATTACGACGCCGGGCAGCGTGCGGGATAGCTCCCAAACACACGCGCACCTACAGAAGATCACAGGGTCTTTTTATGTACAGAAGTATTGAATACCCAAAACACAAATGTATATTCATGACTTTAGTACAACCCATTCCCTGCTTCGTATGGTAATTAGCCAAAAGCTATTAAGCATGCGTGGTTTATTCTTTGAAATGGGTCGGTGGTCTTTTTTATGGGGTAGGGTGTCAAAATGATGAAGTAAGTGAGTCTTCTTCGCTTTGACTTTTTAACCTTTTAGTGTTGCGTGACAAATGAATCCTGTTTTCCCAGGAGTACTTGATTTATGAATTCATTGTCCTTCTTGAAGCCTATTGATTAGTCAGAATACACAAACATAAGTTGACAGGCCTCATGATTTATCAGTTCCTTAAATCCGGCTTCTGCTTATCAAAAGGGAAGTCTATCTGTCTTACTTCAGCAATATCTGGTTTAACTAAAATCTTTAATTCTTCAAAATTAATGTTTCATTAAGAAGTAAAAAGAAATTTCTCAAAAGCAGTTCTGGATTACTGGTACAAAACAAAAGCAGAGATAAAAGCATGAAAAGAGAGCAGGCACTGGGAAAAAAAAAAAAAACAAACAGCAGAACAATAGGGCTTTATATTTTGCCTTGCACACTTCTTATAATCCTACTCTTGTATCAGGCAGTATTTTTGTCTGCCGTTTTCACCTTGTTCACATGAAAAGAGAGCACTAATGAGTTTCGTTTTCTTCCTGGATTAGCAGCCATGGTTATCTTGAGGTTCTGGGACTCAGATGCACAATGACAATGCTGACCTAAATTCAGGAAGACTTGGGTAGCTCATGTTTCCGAAAAACAAAGCCTGCAGCTAATCAATATGAACCAGGTTGGATGCTGTACCAGATTTCAAACCAGAGCTCCCACAGCTCACTCTGTTATTATTAAACTTGGATCATAAACATCCTAAATACATTCACAAATACAAGGGCCATCTTACACTGAACAGAAAGGAGTTGACACAGTCTGCATTTTCATTTGAAATAAAAAACTATGATATCCCCTAACAACATGCACTTTCAAAAAGAAATCAGCTTAAAAAGAAAAACAAAACATTCCCAATAACAAGCCAACCAAAACCCAACTCAAACATTAATAGTTTAAGGTATTAAATGACCTGAGTAGGCTTTGCTGCTGCATTAAGCTGTTTAATTACAATGCCGCAGTTAGTACCTGTTTAAATTATGTAATATTTAAGTAAAAATAACCGTAGCTTTCTAGAGTTTCTAGTGAATGCTGGTATTGTCTGGTAAAAACAAACCAAAACAATCAACCAACAACAAAAAACCCCACAACCAAACCCACAAAACAAAGCAAAAAACCAAAAAAGACACAACCCCCCCCAAAAAATAACAACAAAAGAAACCCCAAACAAACCAAACTAATCAAAAACCCCACAAATAATAAAGAAACAAAATCCTCTCACACCCCAAACAAAAATACCCACATAATTGCAGCAGGGTCTAAATCATAATTTACCCACACAGGCAAAAAAAATTACTTTCTGAAGTGGGATCAGTGTGATAGATATTGTAGGATTAATTCGTGTTTAATTTTTATGATACTTTATATACCTATATAGAGTTAGTTTGTGTGTTACTGTATAATGTTTTAAGCCTAAGGAATGCAGGGTTCTGGGAAGACATTCCTCAGCCGAATAGCAGAGAATCACCCATTAGCGAAAGAAAGGAAGGCACCACCCATGGGTGATGGAGTTGAGCACTGCCATCCTCGGCCAAGCGCTTAGCATCCCATATCCATCATCCCAATCTCATCAAGGACATACATCTCAAAACCTGGTTCCAGTAAACCCAGACATAAGTTTATGTCTCCCCGGAAAAACTATTCACCGAATTCACATCCAAAAAGGAAACCATAAGACTATGAATCGAGGACCATATTACACAAAGAACTGATGAAGTAATCGGTTGCACAAGCCAAAAAACTGTATAAAAATGGGGCCCTGCACACTCCGAATTTGTGAATCAAAGGGGGATTCTGTTCCATAGGGGGAGGATCTTCGGTTCACCCAGCGCTGATTCCCGGGATCGGAACTGAGCCTTTGTTGTGGTTTTATCGGGGTTTTTCTATTTCTAAAATTCTTGATTTTTGGTTCGTATCAATAAATTTTGTTATTAATATTTTTAATTCATGGATTCGGCTTATCATTTATAACAATCAGGATAACCCAAGTACTGGTAAAAGATGATTAAAGATCAACAGAAGGCTTTAAAGACTCTGGGAACAAGCAGTAAGCAAAGTTTTCAAGGGAGCAGAAAGGGGTGTCCAACATAGTGCCGCTCTTTCTGAGGAAAAGGATAGGTTTAGATAATTGAGAAAAGCGTCCCATGGTTGAACAGCTCTATTTTGACGATGTAAGTTCTCAATGCATTTAGAGCATTTGGTCATGAGACTGAGACTGAACCTTTGGCTCTGAAAGATGACATGCACTGGTGTGTATATCCCAGCACAGTAATGCAAAACCAGTCATCCCCATGTCACTGCTCCAATCTTCATAGGTAACACACCATTCGCAAACATTCTTCTCTATGGCAAGACTCATATAGTAGAAGACAAAATTATGCCCTATATAATTATTGCCATAAATATTTGTTTTACAAATAGATTATCTCATTTTTGAGAAATCTTCCGAAGTTCACAGAAATCCACTGTAATTTGGGATTAAGATCCACAGCCTTTCTGCAGCTGATGTAAAAGACCAATTGGCAAATTTAAAAAATTAATTTTCCCCCAGCAATTAGAACTTTCATACCTATTTGAAAATAAACCAGACTTGAAAATCTCTAACTACACAGACCTTGTAGCTGTTCTAACATGTAAGTGCTCTGTTCCCCCTGTCATTAGAATGACCAATTCCAAGACTACTCCATTAGGATGAAACTGACTCAGCCACGTACATAAATACTGTTATTTCAACAATTACGAGTGAACATCCTTGTAACACAAGACTTCCTTTACTTTACTAGGAAGTTCTGGAGAAAGACAAGATTGGTAACTATTAAAACACACAGATAAACGCTATCACCCAGATTTGCTTTAAGTTAAATGCAGCTTTGAAGTAGTCCTGGGATATTAGGCCATTCCCTAATTGAGGATTACTGTGGTCCAAGAGCTTTCTAATGCTTTTAAGCATATAGGTTTTATAAAGGTATGGCATAATCTATTGAGTGAACCATACCACTACCTAAACATTGTTTTAATCACTAAGTAAGACCTTTATACCAGGAAAAGGGGGGATTAAGCAATCAAAAAAGTATCATACACTTAATTACTTTGATGCTTTATTCTGAAGAGCTGTATTTAGGTTATAGTTCAAGCAAAGTGTTGGGGTCACCCCCACTCTGCTGTGTAATTCCCAACGTTTACCTTTAATCTCAGAAAAATCCAGTGCAGTGGCACTAAGCACCGCAGCAGTTACAGTCAGCGACACAGGGCAATAGTAAAACACAATTAGATACAGGTTCTCCAGTCCACAGTGACATTTTTATAAACGGAGGAGAAATCACTGCTGCTACTTAAATCAATGTTTAGGGCCTAAGATGTTTGCATGTAACAGTCCAGAGGCAATTATAATAGTTAAGTCAAATACATGCAGAAAACTTTCCTCAGAAGCCTGATGACAGCCCTCATAATCCTCATAATAATGTTATACTAAGTATAAATCTTGCTGACCATGTCTAAGTGGCACACACATGCTTACTAAATGCAAAACATTTCACAGTCTCTTAAAGCAGCCCGATGATCTCTCAATTAGCATTATTTCACATAAGCAAACCTCCTATGCCTTCCAGTACAGGATTGCCATGTCAGGACTTGATGGATTTTTACAAGTATCGCTATTTGAAAGAGCTGATTGTTAAAGCCCTAGACGACAAACGTTTCACAAACGAAATAAACAGTTTTGCACATACTAGTTTCTCTTTTATTTTCCCTCAATTATAGGTGAATCACAGTTCTCAACCTTTAAAACTAAACTTTGCAGAACAAAAGAAAAGGTAAGCTATTTTGTTGCAAATAATGCGACCTTGATAATGACACCCAAAGGTTTAAACAAAGCAGACCTTTGCAGCCTCTGCTTGAGCACAGCTGTGGGGTCAAGAGCTCTTGAGTATCATCTTAGCTGTGGGAACCGATGCGATTTAATAAAATGAAGCTAGGGAGCAAATAATTCAGAGATTCTCTGTTTTAAGTGAATAACTACTAGAAAGCAGCTTTGGAAGCATGAAAGTTTTCTGATTTGCTATATGACTCTTACACAAGCATGTTCAAACAACATGTACTTTCTCATGCTGGAAAAAAAATACGCAAACAGGTTTTAAGTACCGGGCATTTAAGGGCAGAGTTGTCTACTAAAGCATACTAAAGTGCATGCCACTGGTAGATCAACCTTGGCACTCCAGGATGAAAATCTAATGTACCTGGACTCCAGCACCGCAAACATGGGCGATGCCAAGGCACTTGAACAGGGCAATTAAAACATTTGTCTTCTGGAACTGCCTGTTCTTTGTTTTACAGTTCCCTGTTAACTTGAAACTTTCCCTGACCCAGTTAGCCAAGCCTAAGGCACGGCTGGAATCCACTCGGGATGTGCCAACATAAAGATTTCAGGAATTCTGTGTGCAACAAAGGCAGCTCAAGCCCCCGACGGCGGAGGAGCGCCCTGGCCGGGGGACACGCCCCACCCCCCGGGAATAACCCGGGTAAACAAACACCCCGACTCGCCGGTGTCATCTCTCCCACTTTCCACGTAGTATCGCACTCTCCCGGAAAGTACTTATCACGGAAAAAGTCACCGAGAGCCGCTTAATCCCGTTAAGAGAAAAGCCGATCCCCGGCCGAGTCCAGCTGTTCGCGCCGCCCAGGTGCGCGGCGGGCGCGGCACCAGTCTGGGGGGCCCCACGGGGCTGCGCCGAGTCAGGCATCCGAGGACAAAGGCGGCAAAGCGCTCCTGCGGAGCGCAGGATAGGGCGATAAAACCCATAGCACACAAAAGGAACGAGGAGAAGCCGAGCAGCCCGTGGCCGCAGCGTGGCCCCCGGGGCGGGGAGCAGAGGCACCGCCCGCGGGGGACAGGGGGTGCCGGCGGGCACCGCACCTGCCCGGCGGGAGGGAAGCGACAGAGAGCGCGGGTTCGGGGTGAGCATATGCCGGGGAGATACTCGCCTGCTCGCGGAGGGCGTCTGGCAGCGGGAACAGAGGTCCCAGAGGCGCCCCGGCGCTGGGACTGCGCCTTGCCCTGCCCCGCCGTTCCCGGAGCGGGCAGCGACGGGGCCGTCGAGTCCGAGTGCGATGCCGAGGCTGGGGCTGAGGCCGGGTCCGTTGTGGCCGCTCCCGCCGAGTCGGGCGATTTCCTGCGGAACGCGAGCAGGGGCGGCGCGGCCACGCCGGGGCGGGCTCCCGCCGCAGGTGCCGGCCTCGCCCCCAGGTGGGGTGGAGAGGGGAAGGATGCGGAGGGCAGGGAACGACTTAGGCTTCCCCCCACCTGCGGCTGCCACCCCTCCAATCCAGGGGTGCCTTGGCACGGCTCCCCCGGGCCACGCCTGCACACACCAACACCCGCGGCGGCGGCAGGGGAACAGGAAATACCGGTCGCAGCCCGGTGCTCCGCGCCGCTGAGTCACCGCGGCAAGGCCGCCCCGCCCCCCGGCTTTTCTCTGCCCGTCCCGTCTCCCGGCAGGGTACCGGGGCTCTGTCTCCCAGGCCTGGTTCCCGGCTCTGGCCTGGTCCGCCGAGAGCGGACCTGCGGGTGAGCACGGCAGAGCCCTGTCGCCGCTGCAGGGCGCACCATCACCCAGCCCCAGCGCTTGGGTGTGTTTTCCGTTTACAACAGTGTTTTGTTTGGAACCTGGGATCGTTGCCTATCTGAATCTTTCTAACGGGAAGACCTCTGCGAGCCTTTAACACCACAGCGTAGTGTTCCAGGTACGCTTCTAAATCTGGTCCTCCCGGCCCTTTATCACAGAATAGCTGCGGCCGATTTACTGAGAGCTCGGGAAGGCTCTGTTCATACCATCACTCTCAGCTGAAACACAAGATTAGCAGAAGGCAGGGTAGCTCCATTTCCAGGCCGGCACACGCCGCGTCACTCTGCAAGTCGACCAATACTGTTCCCGAAACGGTAATACACCACGAGAGAAATAAGACTCCAGGCTGGCATTCCACAGGTATCAGATTTCGGTAGCACGGCTGTCCTGTAGCCGGGATGAGAAAGGCAAGGCAAGGCAAAACAGCCCTGGCAGGATTATTTGGAGTCATATTTCTTTTGCATTGTGAAGCACTAAATGTCACCAGGAATTCCTTATCTGCTGTCTTATCTGGTGGACAGTTAAACCCCTTGCAAGCCCCTCTAAAATTAAACAGCACACTCCCACTCCTATCAGGCCCGCAGAACAAACTTACTTAAAGTTTTCTGGTTTGTTGCTATTTGTAGGTGAGAAATATACCAGATTCTAACAGCATTTCTAACTCAGATAAATTTCTTCCTTAATAGGTACTGTT
The DNA here is from genome assembly GCF_029207755.1 of Chamaea fasciata. NCBI lineage: Eukaryota > Metazoa > Chordata > Aves > Passeriformes > Sylviidae > Chamaea > Chamaea fasciata. The sequence continues at coordinate 5,649,012 of NW_027094089.1, read as the reverse complement.
CATGCACTATTTCTCACACAGAAACTAAGATAAGGAAGACAAACAGTATTCTCCATGAAGGGGCTGGACTTTGGAAGGAGGCCGTGAAAGAACGTATTTTATTACAGCAAATACGAAACTGCATTCAGATACTGTACGGAAAAGGTCTGCTTGTAGCTACTGTTAATAATTAACATGCATGTGAATACACTACCCTTCAAGTACCTATTTCAGTCTAAAAACCTCAACAGCAAAAATCAGAAGAGAAAAAAAAAGACTAATTCAGGGCTAATTCAAAAACTTGTTATTTTCAATCAGCTACATTCTAATTCTATGATCAGAACGTAATACAATATAGCTTTCAGGCAGAATCAAGGCACAAGAAATAGAAATTTAGTTTTACTTCCAGGTATGTGTCAGATCACTTGGTTTACACAATGGTGGATGCCTGTTTCCTTAATGAATGTTTTAAAACTTCATCTGTTAGTTCTCCAAATCTTTTATAACAGTTGCCTTAGGATATCTGGCTAACGGTTCTAAAATTCTGTTAATAGGAGTAAGACTATGGACACTTTAAATATATAACTGATTTTTTTTAGTACAACAGTAGAGAACAATGATGGCTATCAGAAGAGCCTACATCTGGAAAGTAATGCTTGCAAAATTATTGTGTTACTGATCATTTCACATAATTATGATTGATACCATTTTGAAATCAATTCAGCAAACTGAAGAGGGCAGCAATATTATCTGCCTTATTTTAAACATCTATTGTTTTCTTATCTGAACTTGTACGTCTTTCCCTAACCTGAATCCCCCCCCCAAAAGTTTGCAATTAGGAACTGTTCAGAACACTTTAATTGTTTGTGGCTTTGTTTATCCTATCCCCAGCAAAGCAATCTCCACTGGCCACCTCCCTCGGTAAAAGGCATGAAATATCGTCTTTGTTCTACAACTGCCAGCAGTAAAATTTACATAAAAGGCAATTTAGGATAGAGATGGATGTAACTCCCCACAACTTTTTCTTACCTTTATACAGGAATTAAAAAAAACCCTCAATAGCAAAATGGACTGGAACATGTTTGATTGGTTACAATTATAGTGGCGTGGTGTAAATTTAAAACACCATTTGCTAAAGGGCCACACTACGAAGCAGTTTGCCCCACATCTCTCCTTGCCTTGCCAACGACATCAGCTGTTGAGCAAAGCTAATTTCTTCATGATAGCCTATGCTTCTGCCCCTCCCATGCTTCCTCTTGAATGCTCTTCCAGGTTTTCTGACAAGCCTCTGTCTTCCTTCCCAGGACTCCCACATACTACAGAGCTGGTTAGCACAATCATGGAGTCCAACCACTAACCAGAACCTAAAAATAATCAAACACAAACTTTCCTGTAAAGCACCTTTCTCTTATTCTGCTACCTCCTCTTCAGGACAGTCCTTTATCGCATTTATTGAAGCTACCAAAAGACACTGGGAATTTTAAGGAAGTAAGATGTAATGATTTTATCACATGGAACAATCTTGGAAAGAAGTAGTAATGTCTTCTTACAAATTACACACAAGTGAAACAGAAAATGAACAAACAAACACTAGACAAAAACTCAGGCACTTAACTCCTGGCAAACAAAGGTGGTATTTTGTGATCAGTGCAGACTCTGTGCAATTCCTGCAGGCTTGACTATATGAATGAACTCAGACTTGAAAAGAACTCCTGGGCACATAGGAAACAATGAATTTTAGTAAGGCTGGACACACTAGGTCTTTCAGAGTGTAAGCCTGAAAAAAACCAAGGGTCAGATTAGCAGTTGGTGAAAATTTTGGTGTATCTAAAAAAAGGCCAACATACCCCAGTTCATGTGCTGAGCTTGGGCAGCCACTAAAGCTACAAATGGCAACACTCATCCTTCCAAAATATTCTGCACGTTCTCCTTCACTGACAATGGAGCAACTAAATTGTGGGAAAAAGTAATGCCCGTAACACAGTGGTTCTTATTTATACAGTCTGTACATAGTCAATATTTAATGACTGTCCTTCAGCTATTTCTTTTGGGAGAGGTGAAGCAAGAAACAACTGACATGATGTCCAGTGGGGAACTGTACAACAATCTTTTTATTCTGTAAGTTATGGAAGTAGAGAAACAGTACGGAAGCGTTACTTGTCTTGGAGCAATAAGCAGTCTGACATTAGCATCAGCGCTTGTTCTGTGCCTCCAATGTATGAGTGTGACGGCTCATGGGGAGTTCTTGCCCCTACTTACAATTTGCTACAAGTATTAAAACAAAAAATGAGTCATGTCCTATGATTCATTTGGTACATTGAGATAAACCCCATTCTAACTTGCTGACACTGTTTATCTTTACCAGTTAAGATTAAATACATTTGTTACTCAGATACCTAAACCCAGGAAATTGTTTGCATAAGTAGCAGAAGCATTACAGATGAAGGCCAAGGTATATAGACTGTGAAAGCTGAACTGCTCTTATAAAATCCACCTCGACTGGCCACACTTGGACAGAATCTTTCCAGTATGTGTTTTAAGAAACAAAAAGAATTCAAAAATATGCATATGTCTGTGGCCTTCACCCTGATCATCACACCTTTACATAATGAATTAAGAATTCTACATGCAATTTTATTTTGGTATAAACATTTCTGCCAGATGTAAGGGAATGGAGAATGAACTTCCAAATATCAATCAGATGCATGTGAGCGATCATACTGCATGCAAATACTTAAGAAAATAATTTTTTGCAAATCAATTGAAAAAAATAATTATATGTGGTCAGGCAAAGGAATAACCAGCTATCCTCAATTCAAGTATCAAGTCATTAACTTCTACACAAATGTGTTTAAATGACTAACTAAAATTTTAGAAGATTGAGCTAAATATTATAAAAGTAACTACATAAAAATACGTATTTCCATATGCTATAAATTATTTTCAGTGTTCTAAATTCAGAACAGCAAAAACATACTCTATTTTTACCTCCCTGTACTTTTTTTTTAAAAAAAACCCCATGCTTTACTCTTATATTCCTAAGATCTGGGAGTCATTGTATTTATCTCATTCTGTAGAGCAGAAATTTATATTGATTGTAAAGCATGCACACAGCATGCACCATTAACCAAGAATTACTTCCATAGAAATGTTTCCCTGTTTAGTAGTGGGAAAGAGCAGGTAACAGCGCTTATACTCTAAATGCAAATACTGGGCAAGAACACTTTGCAGTTATTGTTTTTCAATGATAAAATACATCCTTACCTGTCAAGGTAGCTAGAGAATCATGCCAAACTAACATCATGCATCAGAGAAAACAGGAAGAAAAATACTGTGCACTGAACATCTTTTCATATAATCTCCAAGAGTATGGTATAATTTTTCCCTCATGCATTAGTCAAAAACTTGGTCCTTCCCATTTTATAGGCAGTTAAAACCTCCAAGTTGTAATATTAACAGGCAGTTAAAACCTACAAGTTGTAACTTTACAATTATGTAAAGTTAACAGCACAACTGCTAAAGTGCTGCCATTCATGATTTCTTTTAAATGTTTCTGTTTTAACATCTGGAGTATATAGTTTATTTCCTTCACATATTTAATAGCCAGACAAAGATAGCTTCATCAGCCTAAGAACCATACTTGATACTAAAAAATTTCTGCATCAGCATGGTGCCAGGGGGAGCCTTGCTGTATCATGGTGATAAACAAGATAAAACCACTTAAGAAATGCAGTAGAATAAAATTAGTGCAAATTTTCATCACCATGAACTTAATTTTGCTCAGCTCAAAAAAAAAAGTACATTTTTTTTACTCTTTGAAGAACAAAATGGTAGAGAAAGAGAAATGCGCAGTAACAGAACAAAATGTTTGCAGAGACATTGCTGTACAGCTTAAACTTCACATACTAGCCTTTCCAGGTCCATATCATGCTCAGAGCCACAAAAATGTCTAAGTAATTTAAAGTTTAGCTCAAAAAAAAAAATCCTGAGGTGACACAAACTACAATTTAGAATTTGGAGAATAGCAAGTTCTGCAATACTATAAAAAAACCTGCCACTACACACATTATGACATGTTAAATGTGACTATATGCTACAATAGCCACAAATTTTGAGGTGCATTCATAGTACCACAATTTATGGCAATGTAACTCACAGACACTTCTCATTTTGGGTGAATGTTTCACCAGAAAAAGGTCAGTGTTTGTGTGCTGGTCAGAAGTCACCAGGTGGTCAGCCCTTACATGCAAACAAGTCTATAGACACTAAAAATTCATGACTTCTGCAGAAAGAAAGCAAGAAATTACGTGACAGGATGGGCAACCTCAACCACGTGTACTACATGGGCACAGATTCAAACAGCACACAGAAATCCAAAGACTGAGCACTAAAGAAAAAATACATTATTTTCATTTTTGTTGCACAACATATTGATGCCAAGAAAACAACAGAATTAAGTTCAGATACTTCAACCCAAGAAAGAGCTTGACTTGAGGTTAAAGTCTTTAAACTTCCATGAGGTAGAATACAATCAAGTATCTTCTTTCCCAGAATATATTAATGAGGACAAATCCAATTTAGTTTTTAAAGCTGTTGAAATCTCTTTTGATAGTAGTTCATGAAGAGATACTCTGTCATGAGAATACACCCAACTCCGTCCAGTCCAATCATAGCGCTTGGGCCCACTAGAAAAAAAAAACAACAAAACATCATACACTGTGTAAGTACAGATTATTTCAGGAGACCTGCTGGAAGCCTGTATGCATAATGTATGCCACAGAGTGCCCAAGAAAAAAGAAGTAACAGATAGCATGGGGAACGGCTGGTGGGCAGTCTGAGGAAGTGGAGCAGAAAAGGCCTGATATGTCAGGAACTAATGGGCCATCAAACAGATGTATCTGAAAAGGTGACAAGATACATCAGTCATTTCTAGGGGAGACAAGCACTTTCCCTTCCTGCCATTGGCACTGATTTCCCACCAGTTTCTTCCTTTATCCCATTCTTCCCTCACAGATATAATTTTCTTGCACACAAATATCACAACAGATATTTGTATAATTCTGGATTAATGCCACTGATTAGTTCTTGCAGATATTCTAAGCACAGCAAAGGACAAATATTTTCATTTTAGATGCAACAAAATAATTTAGCCTCTGAAAGCAAATACATTTGCATGTGGGAGACTTACAATGAAAATGCTATTTTTCTCTGCACTATTATATTGTTACTGGCTTGGTTTTTCCAGGCCTACATTAAGTATCAAGAAAGAAACTTGAACACCTACGTTCTACTCCAGATCTTGCTATCCACCCAGTTTTCCACATGTCAAATAAGACAATGACCGAAAGGTACTCACTGCTGTTAACATCAGCTGAGCAAATAAACCAGAAAGGAATGAAATGGTTATCTGCGATATACAGATAAACCCTTGATCTTGTAAGATATATGCCTTGGAACTCAGTCAACATGCCAAGCCTGCTAGAAAACAGACTATCCTATAAATACATAAGAACAGTCTGTAGGTTCCTTATCTACAAGCATGAACACTGATCTGAACCTTCACTATCCTGAGTTACTCACAATAGTCAAATGAAGAACTTCCCAACCACTAATCAATGTATGAGAAGTTACAAAGGCAAGCATAAATCCAAGTCACTTTCACTGAAATCTCAATTTCTTTATCAGAAATGATAACTGTTTGAATCGGGGTTATGTGCTCCAGTTATTTTACTAAGTATTTCTCACTTCACCTTTTGCAGCACAAGCGTATGTTTATACTCTCCTGCACCTAGAGAATGATGGAATGGGATCCTGTCATTCATGCAAATCAGGCTAAGGCAGACTCATTTAATCAATGACAAAGAAATATGTATGTTATCTGAACTGGCTTTACATATTATGCAGTAAACATCAGTGATAAGGTTAGCATATGAAACACCTTCATAGTTCTATGTATCTACAAAACACTGTACAAATGTGACTTTTAAATTAACAGTTTAAGCAAAGATCTGGTGAATTCTATAAAATGCCTACAAAGTTAAATATAGATTAAATGTATTTCTCATGGAAAGTCTGCATGTATGTTTCAACCATAAGATAAAAGAATTAAATTATCACATTAAAGTATTGCTAATAAAATATTCTGTAAGGTTGAAAAGTCTTTCAGTCAGGAACTATGTTAAATTACTGTAATCACACTGCTGGCAGGTTGCACACATCCCCTTGTGCCCTTTTTTTGTAACTGTCAACTAAGTAAAATTTTCACTTAGATGTACAGATACTCAACAGCAAACAGATGGCCAAAATAAATTCCAAGAAAAATGTCTCACATCTTGACAATTTTGTCTCCTCTGGGATATATTCTTAAAGACTGAAGGTCAACACTTACCAAAATGACCCAAAACATTCAATGTGATTACTGGCACAACATTTACTTCCTTCACCTCCCAGCATATTGCAGTTAAGAAGATGACAGTTCAGATCATACAGTATTTGCTGGAGCTGCCTTTCAGAAGTTAGGAAATAAGTGAACACTTAGCATTATGTTCCAGGAAATGCCACTGTTTAACACAATGCCAGTTAAGGGAGTATAAAAAGAAAAAACTTAATTTTTTTTCTCAACATCCATATTCCAGGACATGTATGTCTTAGCTCAACTGGAGCTGAACAGAAGGAATCACCTGACTTTTGGTTTTCATAAACCGATGAAGTCCATGGATCAGTGATGCAAAAATCTTTTAAGGTGGTTCCTTCACCAGTAACACTTATTAGCTCCCTGGGTTTCCAGGGATAGTGCCAAAGAATACAGATTTTTTTTTGGGGGGGTGGGGGGTGGGGGGGGGGGAACGGACAGCTACAGCATTTTCCCACTTATCTGGCTGCCCTCCTGCAGAAACCAACCAGAAAACCTGGAATGGATTAAAACAGCATCAGAAAAGGCAGAGGAAGCAACTAGCTAAGGCTTCTGTGAAGTGCGGATGCTTGACAAAAACAACCAGCATGGGCATACACAAACATGTAACGCAGGAAATCCCACAAGCTTGAAAGGGAAGGAGCCACCCTGTCTAAAACACAAAGAGAGGTTTAGATGATGACATCATCATCGCTCTTTTTCCAACAGAAGCTTTGTTTGTTTCTTTTTAATCACTGCTGGTTACACTTCCTGTAAGTAGGTAATGTACCTGAAGACAGTGGTTTTGGGCTGAAACAATGTATGAAAATTCTTTGTAACACATTTCCTGTATTAATTTAGGTATGCCAGTAATACTGCAGTGTCCCCCAAACCCCTGTATCAAACCATTATTGAACATTTAGATTATATCCTGTTTCGAGAATATACAGAGTAGAAGGGTTAGTTACAAAAAGAATCTTACAAAAGATGATCTTGCCATGCTATAAATAAGGAAAAGTACATTTCCATCCAGTCTGCAGATATTATGTAACTAACTTACACATAACTTACCTAGTGGGTGAGGACAGCCAAATCTGCCGGTTTGGTGTTTGCTTATTGATTACATATGTTCCCATGTCTCCACCCAATTTAACTGTTAGTACTCCACTCTTAAAAGACAAAGAAAGTGAGAAATAAAAAATTTGTATCCTGTTATTTTGACAACAATTACTTCATCTGCAGCGGCAGAAAATTGTATCAGATTCTCAACCATCTCCCAAACAATAACAGCTAGAGAGAATAATCATTACATACCAAAAATGTAAGTTAATGCCTAACATATCTTTGAGTCTGATACAGACTTTAAATCTTCTCATCAGAGTTTGGTTTTAGTGTGTATCATTCACAATGGTACTACTTAAATAATACTCTTGAGCTTGGACTTGGCATCTTTAAAGGACCAGACCACTGCAATTCATTTTGCAATGATTAAAACATCATCCAATAACAACTTTTTTATATTAATGAACAATGCAGGACTGGTGTGGTTCGAAGTCAAGAAGTTTTATGTGTCATTGCTGGATTTCTGAGCCACGCAATTTTCCTTTTCTTCAGTAACTGTAACAGTTTAACAGGGAATAAACACAATTTTTCTTGACAATTCTGACTCATACCTGAAAAAATGTTCCAGTTCTAAATCCCATGATTCTGGTTTTCCATGAGTCTGGTTTTGCTTTGGTTATGCCACCTTTAGACCATTATCCTAGTGAACATTTTTTTTCTCTTTCTTGCTCACATTTCTGACTGACAACGTGATTCTTGTAAATGACAAAAATATTTTTTGTTCTGATTTTAGGAGTGAAAAAAACAACAATATTTGGACTGGAGTTGATCTAAAGGTGATTTGAAAGATACTAATTAAAAAGGGAAACATTTCTACAGAATGCAATGTGATGATTCAGATAATAATTTATTTAGTTCACAGTATCTCAAGTACTTCAAGCCCTATAGCACAATAAAGCTCCTTTAAGGGTATCATACTTTTCATGTTTTAGTCAGAAGATACTACTAGAGCTATCTATCATTGCTCGGGCTATTTGCTATATATAAACACTCACTATGGGGAAAAATACTTCCAGGTATGAGTATTTACTGCCTGCCAACACACTCTGTAGCACAAGCAGCAACTCAAAGCTTCCTTTCCCTACAAAGTAACTCAGGGTTTGTGGTTTCTGACATACCTCAAGTATCACCAGGCATAAAATAATTTTCTCAGGATCTGATTTTTTACCTTAGTTTCCATGTTGTTTCTGTGCTTGTTAAGGCATTTAGATCTCTGATCAAAACTACAAAAATAAAAAGGTCTCCTGCTTAAAAGTCCTGTCAGGTTTGTTCTGCCAGTTATTTCTATTGGACATTAGTACGGTGCACAGAAGAACAAGAACAAGCTACTTCTCTGGTTGTCAGAATTTCAAGTTCTCCATACCTCAGTGGTCTTAGAATTGCAGAGATACAGCAGAGTAAGAACAGGATGGAGGATAAGGCCTGCATAATGATGTACAGGTTTCAGCATTCTTCTATGTGGTTTGTTATGCCATACTAAGTATTTAGCACGATGTTATGGTACATGTTTCTATAGAAACACTATCAGTAAACAGGTTTTCAAAGAGTTAATAAAAAATTATGCTATTATTTATACTGTGTCAGCTGTTAGAGAGTACTGTTGATCTATCCTTGCAAAGTAAACAGAAGTTAACCTCTACTTCTGTGCTGTAAACATTTGCTCATACATTTTAAAGTACTTCTGAAATACTACAAAATATGACTTGAATTTTTTAAAGAACTTAAATTGCAAGATACTTTTACCATATTTTATGAAATACTGCTGTACATGTTCTGTACTACCGGATGAATGTTTGCTAGTTTCTGGAAACAAAAAATATTCTTCTAAAGAGATGTTTTTTCTCCTGAACACGATGATACAAATTACTCAAAACAATCACGTTTATAACAGAGCAGACCTTTATCACATTTGCCACCTTGTGGCTTCTTGCAGCACTGACCGTTTGTTTAGAATTAAAACTTGGGCTATTCAACCTTCCGCTTTCAACAGCAATGACAGCATACTATTAATTGTGATCATCCAGACTATATAGCAAAGGACCACTGGAAAAAATTAAGACTTAGAATTATTATTACCTCTTGAGCTTCACAAGTCAATGTCAAACATAATCCACCATACAGCAGACGAAGAAAAAAATTATGACATGGCTCATCAGCTTAACATAATGAAGTGTCTAAGGATATTAAAGAGGTAAATTTCAACCATTTCTAATTTTTGTCCTAGGATAGTTAAATGAGGCTAATAGGTGCTGATATCCTAAAACATACTGAAGAGTAATGATTAAACAATGCCCTTTACCAGAAAAGCAGTTAGCTGTAACATTATCTACATACTTAATTAAAGCAACAAGTAGTATTTGCTAAACAGAAAGCTATTGGCAATATATTATTTTATATCCCAGCTATCAGAAATACAGAATAAAAAATTATGATGACAAAGCTACACATAAGGAAGTCCAAAACTATAGACTTCTGTTTTGGTTTTGTATTTTGCACAGTGAAACCCAAACCATTCAAATCAACATCCGGGAACACAAAACCTTAACTGACAGTGACAGCAGAAAGCAATCTCATTGTGGTAAGACATGAAGAGGGAGCAATAGTTTGTGATCTCAAAAAACTGCAGTACTGAAAGACCTATGTAGCAGACAGTAGTGTAGGGAGAAACAGCACTCTTCTCCAAGCCATGTTGAGGGCTGTAACACATAGATCACTTCAGGAACTGAATTTTTATCAAAACTAATAAATTCCCTATACCAGTAAACCAGACATTTCTAATCTGAGTCTGTCACTCCTGTAAAAGAATTTGAGTGGCTGACTCCTGAAGGCTCGAGCCATGCAATGTCTCCTGCGACACCCGCCTGCTGCTTCTCTCCACCACAGGCTGGTACCAGTAAAGCCAGGACAAACATACACTACCTGGTCAAGAAAAATGCTGCTTCTACGTATTCAGGGCAAGCAAAGAAACTCCTCTAACAGTTACATATGATGTACTATGCCATGTAGGCCTACAGTTCTAGCATTCACCAGCAGGGAACTGATTGCTGTGCCAGATATCTATGCCTGTTTGGGAAAATTTACAGACCAATGTGAAATTAGAAAACAGTTTCCATCTCCTCTTGTGCTCATTTATTATTTTATATTATGTCTTTCTCTAAATATGAAACTTTTTAAACTCCTAAATCACACTTCTTGTATGTTATTTTTCACCAGAATTGCTGCCCCAGTCAGTATACAATAAAGGTGTAAAAACATTGTATTTTCAGCACTAAGGTGACTAATCTAAAATTCTCCTTCAAATAATAGGAAAAAAACCGTACAATTATTACAGTGGTAATATAATGTTTAAAACATACCCCTAAAGAGACATCATAATCTTCTGGGGTAAAAGGTTTATCTGTGAGGTCTTCAAAGAAATCTGCTAAGGAGTCCAGTGTTTCTTCAGCCAGTTTCTCATAGGTGGTCTCATCTAAAGAGCTACAAACGACACAAAAGTCCATAATTAAGAGAAAAAGCATGGAAGACAGCATTTTATCTACAATAAAAACATACCAAGACCATGACTTTGGATGAAATAGTAACCATGAAATGATCTTATAAAACAAGCAGTCATTCTTTTTAAGGTGATATAGGTGATAATCCACCTTATAAACAGAGATGAAATTTTGGAATTAATTGGTATCAGAGATCACTTAACTGAAAAAAAAGGTACTTAATTCCTTAGATATACTAACCCCCATATAGTAAACAGCAACAGATTTCAAAGTAAGGCATATCTATGAAAGGACTTAGTGTAAGAACTGTTTAGTTTTGAACTCGACCAATAGAGACAAAAGCATCTCCCATTTAGGAAAACATGTCATTTGGCTCTACAAAGCTTCCTGTAGCCATACACTGTTTAGAAATGTCAGGATCACATGTCATGTTTATGTATACCATTTGCCTTCTTAATTGGAATTAGCCATGCAACTGGTAATTAGATGTTATTTAAACGGTGCTTATGAACTTACACTTATGAATTACAGTCTTCTCCAGAGAGTCTCAAAGCACCCTTGTGGTTATTACATAAGGCTTAAAGCACCTGTGAGACTGCTCCTCTTGTCCTCTTCAGTGGAACAAACTGTAGAACAGTTTAATTAACTAAGTACAATTAAATCCCAGAAGTTGTTCCATTTCTATCAGTGTCAGCTTTTAACTGAGTGTGTAAATGGGCCCCCCTACCAACAAACACTTCAGTAAAATAATCTCAACTTTTGCTAATGCTTATGGCAATGAAATGGTTACTACGGGCTGAGTATATAACATATATTAGCTCCTAAGAGAAAACATATCTCTTTAAAAAGTTTATTATCCAATTACTGAAATATGCCCTATGTCACTTAATGCCACGGATACCAAAAAATGCCTTGGGGCATGGAGAACAAGAAAGCCTTTGGATCGAGCAGGATTCATGTACTGGCTCAGGGTCCACTTTAGGCACTTAAAGGCAAGAGCCATTTCAGACATCTGCACAATCCTTTACTGTCTCCAACAGCAGTCTCCAACTGTTGCATCAGAATGGGAGAAGTCTGCAACAGATGCCGTGTCACCTCCTCTCAGAACAAGCAGAAATTTGGCATACATGAAATGGTGCTAGACACCTGCATTTAGGCACACAAGTTATTTGCTATGCAACTTCCCAAATTCACAAAAAACGTTTTTAGCTGAAACTGCAGTTGTCCTTTACATCAACATTACATTAGCTTGGTAGTCTTAGTATGTGTATAAGTTATTCTAAAATACATAAGCAATATTTTCATATGAATATCTCAAATTGCATTTTTACCTTGTGTCACTCAGAGTTCCTGCACTTCTCAAATTCATGAACCAAACAGTCTTGCTCTTCACATCTGAAGAACACTGTAATTGCTGTTTAAAGTAAGCAGAAGCAAAATAGAATTCAAGTTAAAGTAAAGAATTATAAACTATGCATTTATCACATAAATTAAGCAGCTCTTTGAAGTCCTTTCCATCCTCAAGTAAATGCTCATACTGCATATTGCAGGGCTAATATGGAAGCAATTATGCAGCTTTAAGTCTTAGGATGATTGAAGCAAACTGGAATATTCCTTGTCTTCATCATACAAACGAATGGAAAAAAAACCCCACACCCTCTCAGTCACAGAAGAATGAACTTGGAAAACAGAATTATTGTAACTTTTCTATTGTTCTTCTGCAGAATTACTGAGCAACTTCAGACAATTAAATGGTTTAGGCTCAGATTTTCATTAATATTCACTACTCAGACGCTACACTACCTGCAACATGTGTCCTTCTGCTGGAAGTCATGAACATACTAAGCTGAAATAAACACAAACCCTGAATCTTCCTTTACACACAAAAGAGCCAAAACCACTTCAGATTCCAGACTCCCAAATTATGGAAAAGCTGTATTGCCACACCAGCAGTATCAGACACAGACGACCAAATGGGCAACCCGCCTGAGGAAAACCAATACAAGCATGAAAATAAAGCTAATGCCCAGGTCAGACACAGTAGCAGAATTCCTTATGCTATCCACCAAGAAAGGAAGATAGCATGATTTCCATTTTCCTCCTAACCGGCGCTGACCATTTGGTTTAACTGTAAAACAGCATTCGTGATTACTTCCTGTGTACTCGTGCAAGGTTCTGAAAACTTCAGACTGAGTTGAAAAGCAAGTTACATTTGCAATGAAGCTATGTCAGCCTCTCTTCAAGCACGGAGGAGCAAAACACACGTCGATCTCTCTCCATGTCCTGTGACATCTATCCAGCGGTATTACCAATGAGCTGCCTGTTAGTCCAAAACCACGACACAGGCAGAAAGGACAGAACGGCGAAACAACGGCACAGGCCGACAAACGGTGCTTACATCTTTGACCTGCTGACAGGTTTGTCTACATCTTGACATGTTTGACTACCTGCACCCCTTACCCTACGGCATTTTAGACACGCTTAGAATCAAAACTTTCAAGACCACGAGCACGTTCAGGATCCCTCCAGGCTGAGAGGCTCTAATTCCAGCAGTCCGTACCTATACTCGGTCTGCGACTGGAGGCTGCCAACAGCGGTGCCAGCTCGCAGCCGCCATATGCCTCCACGTACCACACCCGGCCGAGGGCGGCCAGCACCGCCTTCTGCGCCTGGAGAGGGGCACCAGAGGAGTGCACCAGCTCCCGTGTGAGGCAGCTCCCGAGGCACGGAGGGAAGGAGAAAGTATGAGGCAGGCGGGAGAGAGGGAAGGAGGGAGGACGCGTCCCGCTGCCGGCCGGCCTGTAAGGAGGCCCGGCGGCGGCGCTGGCTGCCCTGGCTCACCTCCACCTGCTTAGAGCCTGCGGCCAGCTCCGGAATCCCCGCTTGCCGCTCTTCCCTCGCAGCCCGCCCGCCCCAGCCGGCGCTCGGCCACAGCGGCCCCGCCCGCCGGCGCTCAGGCCGCGCCTCGCCCCCACCATCCGCCCGGCCCTCGCTCACCATGCGGCCGCTGCCAGCGGTGGCTATGCCCGCCCTCGGGGCGCTCCTGGTGCCGCCGCGTCGCCGCGGCCCCACCGCCGCCCATCTCGCGGCGCGCACAGCACACGCCACCCCCGCCCGCCACATGGCGCCCGAGCCGCTGCGGAAGCGGCGGGGCGTGGCCACGGCGGCGCGAAGAGACCGGGGGGAGCGCGCGGGGCCGGGCGCGGTGGGGCGCGTTCGGCCGCGCGGGAGGACCGAGGAGACAGGCGGCACCCTCGCGTTTTTCCTTCTTCCCAGCCCCTGCTGGCTCCAGCCTCAGCAGCGCTAGGATAAATTAAATCCAAGGGCTTTGCTACCGAAATAGCACAGGCGTATCAGAGCCGAGCACGGTCTGTCCGCCTGGCGAGGTTTGAAGGCTGCGGCGGTTTCCCCGCCAGCCTTATCCCGGCGTTGTTCTCCCGGCGCTGTTCTCCCGGCGCTAGCACGGCCTGGTACGGCTGTCCCTAGGAATCGGGTGCTGGGCCCGGTGTGCTGCTCAGCCCTCGGGGAGATCTCGGCTGCGGCGGCCACGTAACGCGGCTGCCCGCGCTGAGCGCCTTCACCTCGCTCTGTTCCCAGAGCACGCAGTAATCGCTCGTGGGCGAATCTCTGCAGGCATCTGCTCAGGCAGAGCGGTCTCTGGCGAGATTTACCAGGAACTGGAGCCTGGGAAGAGTAGCAATTAGAAGCCACACTGTGCACCAAGCATTCACTCAGGGGACTATTATAATATGTAAATATATATAAGTATATAAGTATATAAATGGTTCCAGGACTATTTTCTGTGACCGGAAGTATTCTGTTCTACGTCCTGCAGGTAAAATGTTTCGCTGAGCCAGTGAAGGGAAAATATCACACCTGACATTTGCTACTAAGTTGCATAGATGCTGGTGATGCCGTACTATCAGCAGTATGTGAAGATGTAGTCTCAGCCAGACGTCATATTGTTACTTAAACTGAGAAATAAACTAGGTTTGCCAAGTAGATGAGAGGTAAGAAATAATTCCTATAAAAAGGCTTCTTAAAAAACCTGCAGTTTCTGTGGGAACACAGACAACTTCAGAGCCCTCCACAGGGCAGGACCAAAAGATGCAGCCACTGCTCGTAAATATGGAAAGCATACAAGTATTCAGAAGCTCACCACTGGTTACTGTGAGATATATTTTTATATTTCAAAAACTCTTAATTAAAGTGACATCTGGGTGCTCTGAGCCACCTGATCTAGTTGAAGATGTCCCTGCTCATGGCAGTGGGGTTAGACTAGGTGACCTTGAAAGGTCCTTTCCAATCCAAACTATTCAATTGATTCTGTGATCTTCCACCACACTGGGGGAGAGGTTATCAAGTTTCTCACCAAGATTTGTAATTTTATAATAATTTTCTGTAAGCCAAAATTATTTTACTCTACACAAGAGGAAAAAGCTCAAACAATTCAAGCCACTTGCACAAACTTTAATTGAAATTATGAAGTCTGTTTTAGCTAAAAGCTGTACCAAACTGTTATCTAACTTAGCCAGCTTTTTGTCTCTTTTCAACAGGCTCCTGTGTCTTTCTTTGTTACCAGTGTCTTCCCAGTTTGTTTCTTTCGCAGTGTTCTTGTTGTATTTTGTGAGAGATGTTTTCACACATCAAGCAGATTTAAGACACTCTTTAGTTCCTTGAAGAGCAACCCATTCTTAGCCCTGCCGGGAGAAACTATTTACATTTCTACAGAAATAATGGTTTACATGCTTGTATGAACAAATTACTTATATCAGACCACAGAATACATAGGTAAAGCAAACGACTGATTTTTCATACCTTGGTAGGGAAGGGGAAAAACAGCTAGAAGGGTGGAGGAATACTTGTTCTTTTATGCAGCATTTAATCTATTTAAAGATCGTGCTTATTTATATAACTTGCCTCTCCTATTAAAAGAACCTCAGGTGTTTTCTGATATTATCCAGTTAGTTCTACAGTGATGTTTCTCTAGTCATTCAAGTCATACACAACTCAATAGGAAATGTTTATCTTGTGTCTAAGTTTATGACAAATCAATGAATTAGTGTGGATTAAATATTTTCTCTAGTACTAGCAATTTCACATACCCAATCTTTTAAAAAGTTAAAAACAGTTAATTCAAGTGTTAATTAAAGTTCAAGTTAGTGAATTTTACAAGATGCTACTACCAAGCAAGGATCAGTCACACAACTTCTAAAGGGCTCAAATTAGGGATTAGCAATTTTAACAATTATTTTTTAATGGTTTTCATCTTGGTTTCTCTCCCTTAGGCTAATGTTGTTCATGTCACAATATTGGTATCAGTATCTTTTTATGCTGGTGTAAAATACCTGTGAAGGAGTTCCAGATGCAGAAGTGCTGCAGGATCAGGCCCCACACATTCAGCCTGGAAAGTGCTAATAGTTTTTTTACTTTAAGCAAATGGATGCATCACTGGAAATATTTCAGCAAACTGCTTCTACAAAGAACAGGGGAAGTATGCTACTGATTACTCTTTTATCACTGTCTAGTAGAAGGGTTTGGGAAAATACCGTTGAGTTATATGAAATTAAATTGCCTGAAGTATAAGCAGAGCCAACAAGAAAATAGATGCTGGGATATGTGTGCTTTCAAACCACTGAATTATAGTACAAGGACACAAAGTGGGGTTTTTTGTTTGTTTGTTTGGCTGGGGGTTTTGTTTGTTTGGAGGTTTTTGTTTTATTTTTTATTAACTGAAGGCAACTATTTGGTGATACTACCACCTCTGAATGCCATATGATTAAGACACAACTCAGATAACAAAAATTTGGAATTATTCCATACTTTTCTCAATGCTGGCATAAACTTGTGCTTTTTCATTCTGAGCAGCTTGGGGCCAGAGTATTCAGATACCACTGCCCACGGATAGCCCATGTCTGTGACTTAATTCTTCTTTGCTCCCTGTGGCAAATTCCATCTGGAGAAACAGACGAATACATTACTTTAATACTCCTAGGAGTTGGTTATTGCCTTGATTTTTTCAGCCTTCTGATGTTTTGCATTTCTGTACTGAAGTTCTCACCTTGTAACATAAACAAAGAATGATATTTTGTAAATCATGCATTCCTTCCTGGGGGAAGGAGAAATTGATGGACTTCTGGTTTGACCAGTGGGGTCAGAGAGGTGTCAACTCATCCCCCAATCCCTGATCAAACTCCAAAGACTATGTAAGTCTTTATAGAGATCCTAAAATAAACCTTCTTTTCTCTCATCCTCACAGCTGGATGGTGTGAGTGTGGTTCTTTCATTTCCATCTGGTGACAGTTGGTTATGCCTTATGTATGTTATTTTTACTTGACATGATCTGCCTCATCAGCTCCACAGGTATAAGTCTTTAAATTTTCATCAAGTGCTACCAACATGAAACACCAATGCAAGATGAAGAGAAGCAAAATACTTAAACATAAAATTTTCACATCCCTACAAACTCCTGTGCTCTTTGATGTTTGAAAATTTATACCATTTTATGCACTAGAGAGCAAATGTGTTCCAAGTTGATGATCATTAACCACACACACACCTCTTAAGTGTACGTGCTTTGGAGAAGTTTTCCCCAGCAGGCTCCATAGTCATACAGGATTTCCTTTTTCAAGTGTTAAATGACTGTTTTGATTTATAAATTATTGGGTTCAAGGGATTGTAGTACACAAAAGATGTGTCAGTCTCGGAATTGTTTGGTGTAGACATTCTGGTTTTGGACAGAATTGTTGCAGTTAAGTTGTGAATCCTTTGGGTTCTTCCTAAGAAATGATTCAGATGCTATAGTTACTAGGTAACTGGGGGAAAATTGTCATGCATGTTCTTTATGAAGGTTAATCGCGTGCTTAAATGTTTTTCCCCAAGTAAGACTAATGACAAGTGTCTGCTTTGCACAGAGACGCATTCTAAATATCCTGTACATTGCGCATGAAGGAGCAGACACTTGACAGAGATGTAAAAAATTTTCTTACTCATAGGACATACAGATTGGTTTTGCTTTTCTGCAGAGGAATGCTACAGAAAAATTATCTTGCTGACATTAAGCAGTCTAATGTTAAAGCCTAGAAAAGTGGTAATCATGAGATACAGGCTTTAAGCGAAGCCTTAGCCTTTGCATTCTTAGAAAGCAAAAAACCCCAAACCCCTTTAATTTTCTCTACAATGTGCATAATTAAAGCATTATTCTTCTTACTTGTCAGGATTATAGGATTATGTCAAAGTAAGACAAAAAAACCCACAAACAAACAAACAAAAGAAACAAAACAAAAAACAAACAACACCCAACAACCACCATCCCCACCACGTCAAAACAAAAAATCCACCATACCAAATTCTTAAAAGAAAAATTCTGTACAGGTACAAAGCATAATTCTTGGACTTAAAATGCCAAGTTCTGGTTTTGTCAATTTAGCAGGTTTACTATGCTCATTCCTAGAAGACACGTTATTACCAATAACTTTGGTAGCTTTTAAAGTGAGACCTGTGCAAAGTTTTAAATACACCACTGCATCGAAGCATAAAATCTTGGACTGGTGATAATTGGCATTTGAGATTCTCTCCCTGTTACTTGGGAAATTAAGGAACCACAACAGTTTCTGTAGTTACCCTAAAACGATTGCCCATACTGAAAAACCTGACATGGTTTTCTAAAGCAGTGCCTGTTGAGTTTGTTCCTTTGGCTTTTGTGCTCTAATTTCAAGGTTTCTGTTTTCATTATAGAGCTGGTAAAGACAGATGCCACATTTGTCATATGTCAGGAGGCCCCTTAAGATTATCTCCCAAAGGTAAAAAAATGCAAGAACAATAAAGTCCAGTATAGATCAATAGCAGGATGACAGCTGTGATAATCTTTAGAATAAAATCTTTTATTCATCAATAAAACTATAGTTTACAGTAGTATTTTCTAAATAAATTATAGAATTTCTCTTTTACAAGAAATAAAGCAAAATCAAAAATATTTCAAGGATGACATATGTACACAACATAAGGCCTTGTTATAAATAACATTTTTATCTCCTTTTTACCAACAGTGAAAATATCTTTAGAGGCTCATTTTCATTTGGTATGTGCAGAGATTTGCCCTAACCCTCATACAACATCAGTTCCAATTTCCACTGATGTGGACCTAAGCGATTAGAACTGAGGGGGTAAAAAAAAAATAAACTGATTTTATTCACCACTGTGTTAATTTTTAAATAGGTGAAGTAGGTAATAGATTTTGCTTGTGCATAGTTACAGAATGCATGCAAATGAAACCACTAGTGGACTGATAAGAAAATATCACTTCAAAGTCCAAAAAAGGTGATTGGCAATATTGTAGAAAGCAGCCTGAATACAGCTCTTCACAGTTTAGCAAACAACAGCAGATGACAGGAGAATGTGGAATGTTTCATGTCATTTTTGTCAAGTCCATCAATCCTTTCTATGGTTCAAAGATCCTGGCACTTTTTCAAATAAGTTCCGTTGATTATTACTCTTTGTCTTTTAGGCTCAGCAAATTCCTCCTTCTTAAATGAGGAGTGCAGAAAGTGCTCTTCATTAACCATGGTCACTTCTCGTAGTTCTACTCTTCACGTGTTTGTTACTGGAAGTACAGAAATGAAAAATTACAAGTTGTGTTTTCTTATTTTCTTACAGAATTATAAACAGGTAACATCTTTCTTCCCCTAAGCAGGCTGCAGTACAATTTGGCAGCGATTCTCTTGTGACCCAGACCCCTAATCAAAAGCATTGCATCTCTTTTCTTGTACAACAGCTAACCCCTATGTGTTTTACAGGCATTGCAGTACACTTGTATTACGTGAAGTAGAACTACTTGCTGCTACAAAATGCTGAACACTCTGGATGTCATAGAAGACAGAACAATCTGAGAGCACTCAGCAATTCTCAACAGCTTATTTTTATCTTTCAGAACTATGGCATTTACTACTTAAAAGTGTCAGTCTTCATACATCATGAATAAAAGTGCTGTCAGCTTCCACATGGTACACTTTCCCAAGATGAAAAATCATACCTGTCAGAAAACTTTCTGGCACAATTAATGTTCTAGTCAATGTTGTAGCAATCACTCTATTTCACACAAAAAAACCCCAACAAAACCAAAAAACCCAAAGAACAAAAACAAAACAAAAAACCAACCAACCAAACAAATAAAAATTTAGCTAATAATGTTAATGGATTAGAGTTTTCTACACTACCCTCATGTAATAGAAATAGTTGATCACTTCTTGGCATCCCTGTAGAGCTAGAGATGAATTGAAAAGAAACTATTTTTTGCTGAACATCTTATTATGGGAACTCAAACTAAGGATAAACTGACAGCTGAAGAATATGCTTCAGTAAATTGAATTCAACTCAGCTGATATATCCAAAATGGAGCAAGATGCAAAATCAAAACAGAGGGATCTGTAGTGACCCTACTCTAAAACCTTATTTAAAAACATTACAAAGATGTACGGTTCTATTTATTAAACAGATTTTTAAGGTCACCTTTACATTGTGCTTTTTCATACAGTGCTTAGCTAACCTTTAAATAGTTTGACAACAGTGTAATCTTGATTATGAACAAAAAATCCCTGAAGGTGTTTCTTAAGCTTATCTCAGAGAAAGGTAACCAGTAGATTTAAATCAGTATTTTTTTCGACTTCTAGCACTTGCTCTTGAACCTTGAGGAACAATATTTCAATAATGTTCTAAGACAACCTTTAAACTTCCTACTGCACTGTGCACCAGTGTTAGAGTGTTCATAATCCCTGGTGCCCTTGAGCCCAGTGCCAATTTCTCAGGTGCTATTCACTCTCTCTCTCTCAGGAACTGTGGTCTGGCAACTAAAGTTGACTATCATATGAGCACTTGAATGTGTTAAGATAAGGCAGTTAAGTACTTAGAAAATACAGAACCATTTCATATGTGAAGTAAAACTGTTGGACAAGTGAGTAAAATTAAAGAAAGTGATATTCTAAAACAATGTGATGTAAAGCTAACAAGGACTTTTAATTAATTTACTGGGGTTTTTAGAATCAGTTTGGCAAAAAAGGTTGAAAAATGCTAGTACCAATAAACAAAATGTTATATGAAGCAAGGCATTAATCAGAAATTTCATTAGCATCATCTTATTTCTGACTGAAAGTTCAGATATGAATGACTACTGATCCATTTCTGACAAATATAGTGATCACTCAGCACAGCTTCCAACTCTCTGGACTTATTACTGCTTTTCACAAAGGTGGCTATTGGTATTGCTGATGCTGGTTTTATGATATTCCAGTAATTATGCAATGGAACTGTGACTAGCTTATTCTTGTCCTTTTCCCCTTCTTCTGACCCTTCCAAAGCATTTCAGTGAAAAATTCCAATAAAATTTGTATAAGAGAGTTGGAGAAAAGGAACCTGATAATAATAACTTGTAGCAACTGCTAACTGTATGAGTCAATCACAGAAATACTGTTGATGGTACTAATGCCATTTTAAGAGGAAGAGATTTTCAGACGTTCATATTTATGTCAGGTACAGTCCAGTAATGTATTATTCTGGAAAAAAATCCATTTGGTTCAAGGCACAGGACATAGTCCTCTAGGCAACATCGTATCCACTGCAGAACTTGTGGGGTTGCATTGATTACAGATAAAGGAAACTTTTTTTTTCCCCCCATAAAAACTGAGTTTGGCTGTAGCAATTTGGTCCAAAATGATAAATAATGCACAAATGACATTACAGGAATCATTCCTATAATCGCTGCCTGAGATGTCTCACTCTTTGTATTTATATAATGGATTTACAATGTTGAAGCCTGCTTGAGGCTTTTTGTCTTGGAGCATTTTTGTGCTCCAGTTCTCTTTCCATGGATATGTTTTTGAGCTGATTGATTTCCTCTAACGGTGTCTTAAAAGTCCCAGGTATGAGAACATGCAGTTCTGTGATAATACATGCTGGTATTTTAGCACTTGGCTTCCTCAGGCAACGTATTGCTTGTGATCTGAATTGCTACCTTTTTAATCTAATCAAGCACCTAATTCCTGTGTCTGATTTTCATGCAAGGGTGACTAAAATGTTTCTTCTGACATAATGTTTCTTCTGCAAGAACACCTCTGCCAAATTATGTTCAAGTGCTCCTTTGTTTTTCACCTCCAACTAGGTTTCAGTTTTGTGGGAGAGAGGCCTTTTTTTTCCTCTCCTTTTTGGGATCATGCATGGATAGATACAGGGAAAACACAGATAACAACAGACGAAAGGAGCAGTTAACCATACTGCATAAAACAAGTTGGTTTGCCCCTTTCAGCCTGAAACAATTTCTATTTTGAGGAGAGTGCTTGATTGGTTCTGCCATGTGCTCATAACATTTTAAGGGTTATTGTGCTCTCAGGGGAAAGAAAGGATGCCTGTAAGTGAGAAGGTCTTAATTCCTTTCTCATAGTCCCAGAATTCAGGCTCACTACCATGTTTTTCTAGCAGTATCTTCAGAGGAAATGGTGAGGCAGAGAAACTGAATCTTCCATAAAAAGAGCAACATACCAAAATTTGAGGTATGCTGTGCAGTGTGACTGCACAACTTCTAGCTTGTTTTTGCATGTATTCTACCTGGAAATTGCTTTTATTTCAGCTGCACTTGTTATTATTCCACAATAGCACTCTGAAGAAAACTACACCATGATTAGAATTTAATTGAAATTATGGGACAGAGTACAGAAGAAAAGGAGAACTGATGAATAAGAAGAGTCAGAAAACTTTGACAGTTTCTAAATAGGTATTTTATAGACCAATGTTTGTAAATCTGCTTACCTATGCATCTACAGCAGCTCTGAAATACAAAATTAATCTTCAATATTATTTTAAGACTTCAAAATCCTATAATTAAATTGGCATTTGGAAATAAATCACACCATAAGTAATTTTAAATGTAATAGTATAATCTATGCAATTCATCTTACACAAATCATAGCTACACTAACCAGGCTTTAAATACACTGGGCTTGCTCATCACTTCAGTTATTCCATTATTTTATTTTACTGAAGTCCTTATCAATTGATATTTTCAGTCACAGTGACTTTTAAGTTATATATAAATTGTATGAGCCATTCCTTTAGCAATGGGAAATAATGCTGTATTTCCATGTGAAAACGTTGGTACTACCCAGGAATTTTGTATTGTAGTTAAATATACAGAAGTATTCTGTAAGCAAAAAATAATTTGTTAATGAAATCCTGTAGGCAGGATATATATTTATTTAAGATCCTGTAGACAGGAAATATATTTATTTATTTAAATCCTGTATTTACACCAGAAAACATATACAGCATCACAATGGAACAAACTTAAAGTTTTTCACTGCTATTTATTTGCATGTCCTTTTTCTGTTGGAAGTGTAAGGGAAATCAAGCCTACCTGAAGAAAATCAATTAAATACCTAAGCCTTACTACTCTGATTTTACTGATATTGTATATCTGCTATCTTTGTAAATTATTTCATGGGAAGGCTAAGAAACACAGTAAGATAGTTTATAATTGCACATGTTGTTTTTTTAGCTAGAGAAAGCTCAGTCAAACAATTTGAGACTTTACTGCAGAACAGAAGTAAGGTGACTTTTAAGTTACTCCTTACTTTTCAAGTGGAATTATCACTTTTAAGGCACTCCATAGTGATGCTGGACTAAGGTCTTCAGGATTGGTTGCACTTGTTGATCATAGATCACTGTTAAGGAACTTTTGCAACATTGGAGTTTTATCTTTTATTAATCAAATTCCATAGAACACTGAGACACTGTTGTGTTCAACAGCATTTGCTGACAATGCCTGAACTGACACTAATAAACAGGGCTTCATGGGAATTTTAAAAAGAGATCAAATTTATTTACAGAGGAGGAAAGAAAGCCTGTTTTGTGGATTTCTACATCAAAGTGCTAAATGGAAGTGTGTTACCTTCTCTGTTTCTGACTTATATACAAGAAACCTGGTTTTCTCAGACAGAATGATTTGTTTCATACTGGCTGATCTATCATTGTATTACAAATTCATAAAAGCAAGAAGCCTTTAAAGTTAAGCAGAGAAGTTAGCAGGTAAACAAAATGCTAGTTTGAACTCGGTCTTTTTTCAGAATTAAGGAATTATGGGCCCAGACCAGCATTCAGTTGCGAACCCAAGATCCCTCTCTATTTGTGTCCTGGAACAAAAATTCTTGCTTGATGTCAGTTTTGACATCAGCAGCACAGTGTGAGTTTGCATGGAGTTCCCTTAATGTAACACCTCAAACCCAATACTCTTATCTGTAAGAAGAATTTTGGTTTTTTGACAACCTCTGTTCCACCTCACCTTATTTGACTATCAGAATTTCCACACAAAACTCTTCAGAAAATGCCATTTTAAAGCTGCTTTTTATAGTAAATTAGCCCAATGTAATTTTATGACAAAATTTTTTTTCAGTACATGGGACCAAAAATTCATAGGTCTCAATTTACTAGTGAACTAATTTGTCTAAAAGGTTTAGCATTTCAAAGCAGGAGGCAAAGACATCAAAGGATTATGGTGCCTGAAATAAAGCAAGTTAAAGTAATTTTCATTAAAATATGTAGTGGGTAAGACTGCAGCAGCTTGCCTTGTGGTAGAAACACAAAGACTTTTAATCACAGGGTTAAAGGAAAATCTGAGAATGCCATTTAAAATTGCATTTTTCTCCTTGCATGTTGACCTTTTAAAAGTACATCTTGTAACCTTTCAAAATGAGGTGTAGATCAGCTACTGCAGATGTCATTGATTTGCTTTATTTTTGAGATGTACATTAGAAATTACTAGCCTGTTCCTAGTGTTCTCAAAAACATGCATCTTTCCTTTCTAACATGCATTTAATCATAAAAGCAAAATTGCCTTCTGGCCAGCACTTATACTCTAGCATCTTCAGGTTTTCCCAGCCACAGGCTGGGAAATTGTTGCTTCCAGGTCCACTGAAGGATATTGTGAGCCATCAGGAAGTAAGAGATTAGTAGACAGAACAGTATCCTATTTGTGTTTCTTCCACAAACATCTCAGGATGCATAAGGGATACATGTGATTAAGTTACAGCTCACTTCCATAACAATCTCAAAACAGTCAAGCAGGCATCAATACAAGGCGTGGGACATAAGAGAGAAGGCAGGGGTAAGTAACTTCTCAAGATGAGTTTGCTTAAGAAGTAACATGTGCTTAGATATGGTATCCACTTTCCTTGAAGTTGTCAGATGTTGTATACCTAGATAGTTCAGGTGTGTGCCATTACCATGATTATTGAATTTTCAATTGTTTTTCCTTCAGGGTGCAGAGAAAGGGTGCTGCTAGTTTGAAAAAACATTTATTATTCTCTCCACTTAAGACCTATATATTTGTCCAGACCTTTGCTCAGGGGAATAAACACTGGATATTTGTATGACATCTGAAGTTGGGTTTTAATTATTTTTCTGTTGATATTCATCAGTGAAATAGACATATACTTACAGCATGTCTTCAAAACATAATAGTAATTGTGGAGGATGAGTTCCTCCAAAAATGGGGACATGTTAGCAATCCAGTTTATCTGGAAGAATAGGCCTGTAACCATTTCAAGGGCAGCAAAAGTCACGTACAAGGAAGAACAAAAGATGCAGAAGTCACATATGAAGCAGAACAAGATGCAGAAGTGATGTACAAAGTAGAACAAAAGATGATAAAACAACTCCAGGATGTGAGAACTGGATGAGAACCAGAAAAAGGACTGTGTAATTTGCCGCATATGCAAGAACAATCAACCAATAGGGGCTAAAGGGCTAACACATGCTTTTAAGGTGCAACCAGTTGTGAAGTAGCATGTAATACGTGATTAAGGCTAAAAACTGTGTAACAGAGACTATAGTTTTGCAACAAACGTCTCACTTTGATCATATTGATCATGGCATGATGTCCCATTCTTGAACTTCTGCCAGTAATGAATACTCTACAAGCTGAAAACTAACTAGAGATGACTATCACACCTGAAATTCATACAGACAGCTTTATAAAAGGTATTACCTGTGCCTGTCACTGCATTTTCAGTGCATTCCACCATCCACCCTATCAACTTCAAACCTAAAATGAAGTGCTTCAGAGTGCCAAGCAGTGTTATTGTTAAATAAGACTGTTGCTTAATAAGCTAAACTCAAAAGCTATCAAGAATAAATGGTTTCACTGTTTAAGTGGGGCCAAAAGAGCCACAGATCAGCCCAGGCTGAAGGTACCATAAGAGGCCACCTAACTCAACCTTTTGCAGGAGAGGGAGCCTGGTTGAGATTATTGAGCATCACTGTCCAGCTGCATCTTGAAAATCTCCTGTGATGGGGACTTTACCACATCCCTGGGGAGGTTGTTCCAGTGAATCATTCATCATTATAAAATCATGCTCATTATAAATCATTCTCCATGAATCACTCTCATTGTAAAAGGTTATTTTTTACATAGAGAAGAAATGTCTCTCACTACAACCTGTATCCATTGCCCCTAGAGAAAAGGAGGGTCTCAATGCTGTCTGTGGGTACGCTTTAAGTTTTGAAAAACTGTGTTGAGGTGCCTCCTGAAAATTCTGTTGATTGCTAAAACACAACTTTTACATTCTTTCCTCAAATGTCAGGTTCTCCACATCCTTGGCCATCGTTATGACACTCCTTTGACCCCTCTTCAGTCTGTCCACATCTGTTTTGGAACTGTGGGGGCCAGAGCTGCACACACCACTCCATGTGCAGTCTGACAAGTGCTGGTGAAGTGAGATGATCACATCTCTCTCAATTAGCAGTACCCCCATGGATGCAGCTCAGGATCCACTTTGCCTCAGTGGCCGCAGCAGTGCACTGCTGACCTGGTATCTGTATGTTGTCTGCTCGGAGCCCCGGGCTCTTCTTGGCAAGGCTGTTCCACAGCTCATGGGTCCTAGCCTGGCTGGGCTCTTTGGTTTTGTGTTCCCAGGTGCAGGACTCTGCACTTCTCCTGCTTGAACTTTACACAGTTCTTGTGGCCCAGTCTTTGAGCCTGTTCCTATCTCTGAAAGGTGGCTCTCCCTGCCAGTCTGTGCCCCTCAACATCCAGTTCAGTGATGCAGCAAATGTGGTGAGGGTGCTTTTGGTCCCACTGTCCAGATCATTAAGGAAGATGTTACAATCTCTGTAACAGTACTGATCCCTGGGGGGCCCCACTTGTGGCAGGCTGCCAACCTCTGTAAAACACACTGATCACCTGTGAGGTGACTCCTGCCCATCTTACAGACCACCCCCATTCAGTCTGTATTTGACATTTGTCTAGGAGGAAGCTGTGGAGACATGACACATGATTTACTGAAGTGCAGGCAAGCAACATCCACTGCTTTCTCCATATTGACTGAAGATGGTAATTTGTTTTAGAAAGGTGATCAGGTTAGCCTGGCATGATTTACCTTTGATAAATCTGTGCTGGATTTCCCAGTCACTTGCTTTATTTTTAGTAGGTAATAGTTCCTAGGAGGCTTTGTTCTACCACTTTCCCAGGGACTACAGTAAGGATACTGGGTCCTCTTTTGGGCCATTCTTAGATAGGTATGAGATCTGCCCTCTTCCAGTCATCAGGGATGGCCCCTGATCTCCATGAATTTTCAAAAATAATAAGACAGTGACCCTGCAACAAGATCAGCCACTTCTGCTGACACCCTGGGGGTATATTCCCTCCTGGACCGTGCATTTATGTGGGTTGAGGACTTGCAGGGCACTACTGGTGGATCAACATGTGTGTTGTAGGTACTTGATGCTGGGAGCTATGGTCTGACCACACTGGTGAAGAGGGAGTATAGAAGGTATTGAGAACCTCTGTCTTGCCAGCATTATTGGTAACTTATTGCCCTGCCTGGTCTAGTAATGGGCCTTTGTCTTCTGGGACCTTCTGCTTGTCTTAGGTTACAATGTAAGACGTAACCAAAAGTATGTATTCTATCACCATCTGTTAAAACCAGGTGGGGCAGTGTTCTTTATTTCTTCCATGACCCATCCCTCATAACTCCCTCTGGAGGGCTATCTTCTGTTAATGGGCCATCAAGCCTCACTGCATGACTCAAAAATTACATCATCTCACTGTGATTGCCCAAGGGGAGGAACCAAGCCTTCCTACCTGGATATAATCTGAGGTTTGGAATACCACAAGAAGCCTTATCCACTGAATTCCCAGAGGACAAGAGCTCCATAACTACCACTGGACCTTCAGAGGAAGATCAGATTCTTCTACAGGATCAGTCCTTCAACAGAACCACATCTAGCACTTCAAGAGGACTGCAGCCACCGTTTAATCAGACTGCTACCAACACCCTGACCAACAGGGGTCAGGCTGTATTCTGACTCTGTCAGTGTTTCTGGATTATTGAATTTTTAAAAAATTTTCCTATTCAATTGTGTTTCTGACTTCGGATTCCCCACTGGTTTGCTTTCAAATTAGTACAACTGATAGTATAGGGTTAAAATGATTTCTAAGGTAGCAAGGCTGAGGGAGGCAAACACCTGTGTAACTGCAGCTAGGACGTTATGCTCATGTTATTGTTTTAACCAAATCAAGTATAATTTTGCCTAGGTAATGAATCAAGGGGAGGCAGGGGAAAAGTATGATTCTACAGAGGCCTTGGAAATAGGATTAGATGTTCTCTACTTAGGTTGGGTGAAACTGTACCTAATCATTATATGATAGATGACATGACTGTCAATTGTTTGATAATCAAATATGATTATTATCTTATACCAGAATCATGAGAATCGATTGTTACAAATTCATGCGTGGGTAAAATCAATGGAACAATGGGATTTAATAATTAACATGTATACTTATGTAACAAAAAAGTATAAAACCTTGTCTGTTCTGAATTTCGGGGAGCCAAGATTTGGGTCTCAGACCCCTGGCTCTGGGAGCTCTCAAAATAAAAGCACCAACACATAACCAGCTGCCGTGATCATGTGTTTTTCCTGCGCTAACACAACTGCTTCTGTATCTGATCAATCATTTCTTCTTCTTGCTATCTCTGACCAGTTCCAGCTGAGCCTTGACCTTCATGTGTGGAACTGTACATGCCCTAGCAAGGATCTTGTAGTCCCAAGTGGGTACGTGATGACCTTTGTGTAGAGGGTATGCTTCCTTTTTGCTTTTAACAACACTCAAAACCTCACTGTTAAGCCTAGGTAGTCACTCGTTCTGCCTTCTTCCATTTACTTTGTAGGCAGTGGACTGTTACTTTGCTTCCAGCAGGATATTATTGAAAAAACATGCTGCTTTGCTTTCCATTCATACTTCCTATTAAATCCCTCACATCTGGGCTCTGAGTATGCCAAAGCTGTCTTATCTAAAATCCAGAGCCTTTTTGTTAATATTAGTCTTTGGTATGCTCAGCAGGATCTTAAACCCACAATGTTGTTGTGATTGCTGCATCCAAGGCTATCATTTGAAGTTGTCTTTTCAGTTTGTGAGCAGTAAATCTAGCAATGCATTGTTCCTAGTCAACATGACCAGCATATTTAGCAGGATGCAAGTCCTCATGCAATCCAAGAATCTCATGGACAACTTGTGCATTGCTGTACTGTTCTCTCAACAAATGCCTGGGTAATTGAAGTCACCCATGACGACCAGGTTCTTTTGGCTCAAAACTTGCTTGAAGAGCCAAAGTAAGTTTTTGTCAGCCTCGTCATCCTGGTTTGAAGGCCAGGAACGTAGATATTAAAAAAATCCTCCTTGGTGATGAACCATCTAGTCTTGGTCCTAAGACATTTGATAGACATTTTGTGGTCTCCATTGCTTACCTTCATACACTCAAGATTTCTTTTTTATGAAGTGCAGCTCCACCCTCCTCTTCCTATCTTTGCAAAAGAGTTTGTAGACATCTATTGTGATCTCCCAGTCATGTGAGTCTTCCCCCCAAGCATCTGTGACTCCTTTCACATCATAACTCTCAGACTAGGCATGAATTTGCAGTTCCTCTTCTTCTCTAGAATTCATGCTTTGGTGTACATATACTTGAGGTGGTTGGACTTAGGATTCTTCTTTGCAAAGTGTTGGGAAGAATTTCCCCCTACACTAGGATACCTACACGCACATCCATGCTTTTCTTATGAGCATTCAGGTGTCACAGCTCTGGATCCTACTCTCAACTTATTTTAGTTAAAAGCATAATTCATTAAGTCAGTTAATCTGCTAGCAAGGTTAGGTTGTGTTTGATTAGTCGTTTGTCCATGTCCCATAACATTTCAGGATTTCTGAGTCCCACTTTGTTGAACAGATGATTCAGGTCCACATTGTATTAGCAATGAGCCAAATTAAGTCCTAAATTGATTTAATGGGCTACTTGCGGTCACAGTTAACTAAGTCAATTCTACATCTAATTGGCCACTGGTACTTGTTACTGTTTTGTTTCAGTGGAGGCAGGACAGACAACAACTAGCCTAAGTGTGCTGGACTGTTAAATTAGTAGCTATTAACTCAATACCATGCACACTCCAACACTGCTGGCTAATAAGAAGGAAAAAACCCATCAGTGGCACAGCCTACAGAAAAAGAGTGTGAGATATATTTCATCTTGATGTAAGATCAGACACAAACATGTTTCATCTGAACAGAAGAAAATTTTTTTCTGGACAGATAATCAATCACTGGAACAACTTCTGCAGGATGTGGCAGAGTTCCCATTTGTGCTGGTTTAGCACAGAAGTGATTTTTTCTAAGGAAGTTATGGCAGAATGTTGAAAGCTTGATTGACCAATTAGAGAGTTAGAAATGGCCCTGGACTACACAGGTTAAAAAATCAGAGAATAATGGGAAAGGTTCCTTTTCCTTCCTGCCTTGGAACAGGTAACAGGGCCAGCCTCACTCTGCCACGTGGCCCCCTCAGGCCTGGTGGGCTGGCTGCGCCCTGCCACTGCAGCCATCTCAGCCAGACTGAGCCTGATCGGCTGTTAACACCCAGCTGACCTTAAGGCCTGCCCTGCCACCAGCTGGGCTGAGGGGTATGTCCCCCAGGCCCCCCGGGAGCAGCTCTGAGCCCAGGCTGGGCCCAGCCCAGCCTGATGTCACCAAGGGGTAAGGGGAGGCGTCCACCAGCCTGGTTACTGAAATCCTGGCTGCCAAAATCCTGGCTGCCGAAATCCTGGCTGCCGTTCCCGAGGGCCCGCGCATATCAGTGTGGCTTTGAAATCCAACACTGTGAGCCACAGCCTAAGAGGGAGAGACCTAGGCAAGAATTCAACTCTTTCACTGCACAGATGAAGCTTGCAAAGCACTAACATTTCTCTGAGTGAGAGAAAGGCCAGAGTGAGAGACATGTAAAGAGACACTATGAGGATATCAGGGTCAGTTGAGATGAAGTTACATCTTAGATGAGGAGATGGAGAAGATGCCTTGTTTTTTGGTCTGAAAGTCTTTTGTGAGCTGTGGTGACTGTAACATGCTAGAATATCTCTTTAAACCATGAAGAAAATATGCACTTGGGAGATGATGAGAATATTTGGATTGTAGATTTGAGCAAAGGTATTTGTGATGGACTAAGTAAATATGGGAGTAGCTATGATCTTATGAGAAACTTGAACAGAGTAAGATAAAGTGATATTAAGCCCTCTGCCCCCCAGGGAAAAAGAAGACCTCTGTTTCTTGAGATGAAGATGATTTTAGAGACAGATGAAGAAAAACCTTTGCTTTTGGAACCGTTCATCTTTAAAATGATACCCCAATGAATTTCATGGCCCATATGCAGCCGTGGGAAAAGCTGCATGGTATGGGAGGAGTCTCACAATTGCAGATTTCCCTGGGCAGCTGTTTTTGTGAGAGTTAAAAGACACAAGCAGACTGTTCTTTCTTGTGGACCAAAAGAGACACCTTTCTCTCTAAAGAGACTGATTAAAGACTATTTTATAAGTGCCACTGACATAGAGTTCCAAGTTTTGTCTTTATATGTTGTCTGTGAGAAAGAAAAGAAGCTGTTGGGGGAGAGGGAAGTGTTCTGAAGGTTTTATTCTGATTCTTATTAATTTTTTTCTTTCTTGTAGTTGTGTTAATAAACCTGTCTTTATATCTTTTAAGGTTTGTGCCTGCTTTGCTTTTCTCCTAATCCTATCTCACAGCAGAAAAAGAGTAAATAATTCTAATGGGCACTCAGACCACTACACTAACTTTGGGAAACAGAAATTGGCAAATGTGAAACCACTACCCCATTGCTGGAGGTTTTTAAGCTGTGGTGGAAAAGGGTGTTAGATAATCTTATCTAGGCTCCCTTTTCCACCATTCCAGTTGGATTTCAACCATTCCAGTTGGACTGGATGATCTCTTGAGGCCCCATCAACCAGAGCTATTTTATGATTCTAAGATAGTGTGGATTTCTTAAGACAAAAATCAGGTAATTCTAGGGCTAAGAAAAATAAAGAATGCAACAAATTTTATCTAGAAAGGTAACAACCATGTCTCTGTGAAACATTTATTAGAAACATGAACAAACTTCCCTCTTTTGATTCTTCATCTCTCAGACAATTATTGGTATGAGAGTAAAGGGGAAATATTACTAGAATAATGTCAGAATTGTTTATGATTTATGAAAATAAGCCTTTGGAAAAAATGCCAAGCTTAACATACCTGCCTCTTGCATTTATACTGACAATTTCAAAAGAGCCTAAAAAAATTAGACGCACAAAACTTCATTCAACTGGAACTTAAATTGGGTACCTACTGCCTTTATGTCTGTGGAATGTGAGCTGTGGGTACCAAGAGAACATTTGAAACATAGATGATATGAAGAAAACAAAAGATAGACTTGACCTTATCTTTCAGCAGTCAGATAAATTGCTTACTAAGAACTGGAACAGCAAAGAAAAGATACATTTTTAATCAGCCATCACAAGTGGACAACCCTTCAAAGCAGAAAAGGGGACCATTAATGTACTTCACACTGAGCTCTACTGGCTTCAAAATCAGTGACATAAGCACAGAACTTTCCACTCTGAGAAAATTTAATTTCTACATGGTGAAGTATTCTACATGAAGAGGAAATAATTTGTTGTTGTTGGTTTGAGTTTTTTTCTTTTCTCCTCCAATGGAAAACAACAGAGAAGATCTCCTACCATTACAGAAAAACGGAAAGATGTTTTGGCATACTTCCTTATTAATGCAATAGTTAATAGACCTATAAATTCTTTAGGGATTTGCTTTGCTAAATAGTACCTATGCAAACTTACGCATGTTTCACACAAAAAATACCTCAATAAACCTCTAGATCTTGATGTTAAGCCAGAATTTTAGTCACTTACTAAGCCTGAATCAAAGCAATTACAGGTGAAAAAGCCCATCAGAAACAGTTTGACAACTTACTAAGTAGACATCCAAAACTGAAGCATTATCATTTTCCGTTTCCAATGTGCTCTGTTCTGAAGTCAAATAGATGGCACTGTCTCCCAAAGTGAATGTTGAACTCGAAGGTAACCCTTTACTGCAATGAGAAGGGAGAGTACAATCAACCAAAAGTCCAAGTTACAAAGCTCAGTCATAACTGAAAATTTCAAAGTTTGTTTCTCTATTAAGTATAAAAGTCTTCAAGTACTTGGAAAAAATTAATGTAAATAAATAAATATAGATATGTTGGGAATGGCTAGTTAACTGGAAGCTCATATTTGACTGATTGTACAGAAACCTCAGATTTTATTTTATGCATTTACTAAAATTTATCAGAAAGTAATGCTATTCCTGAACTTCAATATTTATTTAATGAATGAAACTATGTCACAGTAAATGTCACATAGTTTCATTAATCTCAAAACACATTACTTCCACATTACACATGGTGTAAATTTTGGCAGCATTTCGTAATTCCTAAAAATAGGGAAAAAAAAATAAGCAGTTGGGCACATTGTAACGTTAGTAACACTGGACTTTTCCATGCAGACACAGATCACTAGCAACCGTAATTTCAGAAAGAAAAGTGGGAGAACAAGAGTGTATTGTAATTAGTACACCAGTGCAAGGAAGTGATGTTTACAGAGCAGGTGCACTCTATTACTTTATTAATTGTTTGACTTTTTGTTCTCTGCCTTACAGAAAAAATGTGAAACTGCAAATGCACCTCCACAGAAATCTTATTTCGCAACACACTTGGTCAACAAAGCTGAAAATCTCCAAGGTGTTTTAATGGAGTCAGATGTCTCTGATCACGTCTTGACTGGCTGCCAGAAATTAGGCCCCAGGGTGCCTTGAAAACTCAACTGTCAGTTGTGCAGAGATATATTTTAGAAGTTCTTACGTATTTACAGACAAGGTGAAAAGCAAAAATTCTGAATTATAACTTGGTAAGGATATAGGTTGCAGCCATCAGTCCAGATATGACTAATTTCTCTCTCCCTTTGCACTACTTTAAGTATTTTTCAGATGGGATAAAACTTTGGAAAGGGCAAAACTAGCATGCAAATTTCAGTGTGCAGAAACCAGCATGTAAACTTGAAATTCAAATGCTCAACAAAATAATGAATCAATGTCATACTGGAAAACAGCTTTACATTCACCACATTACAATGTTCCTTTTATCATATAATACACTGGACATTTTATCAAAAGCAAGACTATTTCTCTTGCATTAGGATGACCCAGGTCCTGTTGACTTAGCACTATTTTCATATGTGTAACTTGAATTCAGTTAAGCAGTGTAAAAGAGTAAAAACAAAAATTTTGTAATTAATCTCTTAACAGTAATACACATGCTGTCAGCAGTTGGTAACTGAAGTTCAATTTTCTTCAATAGCATCATCATAGCTGCATTTATTTTCAGTTTTAATGCAGACTGAATTTAATGAGACTGATAATGCAAAGACATATTGGGGGTGGCACAGGAGAGATAAAGTGAAATCCCCACATACACAGTGTTTCAGAAAGAACAATTCAGAAGAACAAAGTTTTAATACAGTTTCTACACTGCACTGATTTCTCATCCTTAATTCTTAGGCTGAAAAAGAAAAGCCAAGCAAAAAAAAAAAAAAGCACTTTTACAGGTACTTTCTCTCATTCAGTAATGACCAGCCATGGAGCCAAGGAGCATACTCAACTATGCTGTTGCCCTCATCTGGCTAAAACATTCTATTTGATCTTGATTCTTAATTAAGAAAAGAAAAATAAAAAAGAAGCAAAACTAATTCCATTATTAGAGAACTGGGAAAGCTTTATATTATTTTAAGCCACAATTACATGTTGCTTCAATCATAGTGAAATTCTCTTTCCCATGGGAATATCCCCAGTGTCTCAGTGCATCTGTTCATAGCATTTAAGCATTCAAGTCTTTTTCTTCCACCTGACAGCTTATTATCGTGAAGCATGCGTGAATTTTATCCACTTTGACTCAGATTCAAACAAAGTTGCCTAAGCTTCAGAAGCCAAGAGTAATGTGTGGACAGAGAGAATATTGGAACTTAACATACAAAATTTTATTTATGTAGAACACCAACTGGCAAAAGAGGTGCTTAGTATTCCTTACAACAGAAAAACCAATACCTATAAATCCATATCACTGGAAAAAACAGCAGGACAGCATTTCAAAGTCTGGATGCTTCAGGAAGTTTGACTGTATAAGAGAAAAAATCCACAATCCCTCAAAGCCTTCCAAAATTTCAAGTGGTCTCCACCAAGAAACAGCAGCAGAAAGGTAAGACAAACAAAAAATCGAAAAATATTCAGATAAGAAGGAAGAAGAAGAAAGAAGGCAGAAGTCCAGACGACATATGCATCTTACAGAAATGAGGCACAGAAATGAGGCATAGAATGCATAAAGAGAAAGAGGAATTAGATTTCATATAGATTTTTTCCCCTTAGGCTCAGGTGTATCAGAAGAATTCATCAGTCTTCCTTATACAGCCCACCATATCTTGGCATTGCCCTAAAGAGGGAGGTGAAGCACCCCTCTATGCACCATGGGATTTTGTTTGGGTTTGGGGCTGAAGGGTCCTGTGAGACCTCCTGAAAAATACACTGAATAAAGACTTTCTGTATTCTTGAAATATTTAAAACATGAATTGTAAAACATCTACAGTTTGAAACATTTTTAAATAGTTTAAAGCAAGTTTCAAACATTTCCAGGAGCACCACTGACCTCCTTCAGGTCTTTGCAATTCTAAAAGCAATGTCAAATGATACAAGTGTCATAGTGCTTAAGGCATTCAGATTCATCATTTTTAATTTAATTCATCAATACTTAATAGGAAAACTTCTCCTGGAAGGGGAAAAAATCTGTTATCACTTCTGCTATAAAAATAACAATATAATATGTAAGTATTACATTTCCTAAGATAAAACAAATAAACCCTTTCAAAGAAGTGGCCTTGGGCTAATAATTACATTTTCTAGTGGAAAACAGATCCTCTAGTTACTGAAATATCTATGGACCAAATATAAACCCATTTGAGGAATGGAAAATATTTGAAAATTTTAAGAGAAGGAACAAATTGTCAATTCTGTTCTTTTACTAAAGGAATACTTGACATTGCTTATGACAAAACTACTTGACTGAGAAACAACTTCGTGGAAAAGAAACCAGCTATCTTCTGACAAACAAGAAAACCTACATTTACTGAATAGTATATGTCATTATTGTCTTTTTCTTCTTTTTCCTTCTGTCTTTTAAGTCCAGTCATTTTTGTGCTGAAAAATATAGCCATTTCCCCCTCTCCACTACTCTTTCATTTCTAATTCCTCGTCACACTATCTGGATAGAAGCTCGGGTTTCCTCTGCTTTTTCAGCTGAGGAATAACTTGGTGAAAATAATCAGTTTGTGGCCTGGAAAGACACTCCTAAT
The DNA here is from genome assembly GCF_029207755.1 of Chamaea fasciata. Classification (NCBI taxonomy): domain Eukaryota; kingdom Metazoa; phylum Chordata; class Aves; order Passeriformes; family Sylviidae; genus Chamaea; species Chamaea fasciata. The sequence continues at coordinate 5,612,229 of NW_027094089.1, read as the reverse complement.
AAGCTGGATGTTTATGACTGCTGCTTAGTCTCACTTTTTCACTTTAATCACACGTCCTGAAACACTTCTCTGCATAACTACAGATTAGTTATGCTAGCTCTAAGCTGTACCAGGCCAGCTTTACAAAAGCCCTCCCCACAAGACACAGCCTCAGAAGCTGGCTCCACCTCAGCAACTCACTTCTGTCTGCTTAACCCCAGCAGCAGCAGTTTCTCCCTTTCTACCACAAATGCTGAGCACTCTCAAGGACAGATGCTGATGGCCTTTCTTATGTTATAAGCCATTTATTTGCCTCTCCTTGGGGAAGTATTAGATTGGATAACAGAAACAGAGGGTAATTCTGAAGAAAAAACCCAACCCAAAGAGAAAATACAGTATGTTCTTCAAGGTATCCAAAAGTATTACTGCTCTCTTTTTAATGAGGAAAATAACACTATCTGTTTTCTAAGTGGTATGAGCACATACTGCTCATTAGTAGGAGTCAAGGAGCTGTACAAATATCACATTATTACTACACACACAGGACTCTCCTCCTTTATTACTTTAAACCAGAAATTTCTGACAGGTTACAAGCAAATTCAGGTACTCTCTACTTTATGCTATTTTACCTTGAAGAAAAAGGAAAAAAAGCCTGATGAAGAAGATGCCACACTGTAGTTCTATTAAATAACAAAGCAGAATGTCATAGTCAACTACATTGTTAAAGATTGAAAGCGGGCTTACATTTGTAAACAAACCAAAGACTGCTCCAAGCTTTCTGTTTATCGGGTACAAATGGCAAAATGAGAAGTCCTGCATCACATAATTTTCTAATATTCAAAAGAATTCTGGCAAGAAAAAATCTCAGATCTGAATGTACAGTTCATTGTAGCATGGGGTTTTTTTGGTGGATTTATTTCCCTGCTAGCTTTTTCTATGAGAGGACTGAAGTTCCTTCAGTGAGCAATAAAAACATAAGTAAAACTCCAGAAGTATATATTATTAAGTGACAAGAAGAAGGAATGACCTCCTTGAACTGATGCCAAAAGAAGTGGGTATGAAACAGCAGGTGCCCAGAATCTTATGGAAGTTAGTTCAATACTGAACATGCTTAACAGCTTTCTTAACCCCTAAGAGAAAGCCATTAGCTATGACAGGGAAGCTAATCCTCATGAATTGTACATACTGAGATTGTGACACACATCACTACTTAATGAGAATTAAAAACTGCCACCAGGCCCTGGCTGAAGAGGGCACAGCTAGACCAGCAAAGATGTTAGTTGGTAAGCCTCTATGGAGATCTCTTGGCTACAGTGTAGATGCTTTTGCAGATGATGTGGGAGAACCACACACCTGTGAATGCTGGTAGCAGGCCTGCTGTGTTAGAGAACGTGCCCTCTTGTAATGATGAAGTCCATACCTGGACTGCAGACACTAACAATCTGATTTTGTAAGAGAAGCATGCTAATCACATAGCTGGCAACATGTCCTGCATTAGAGGTTATTTCATTGACTGAATCACAACTGGAAAGTAAATGAGTCTAGATATACAATCAAAGTATAGACTGTATTTCAGAATTATTTTGGAGTATCTTTACAGTAAAATATAATGGAATTACTCATAGGTTTTCTTTACAGTTAATTTTTTAGAGAGTAAAGAATATTTGAAATGCTTTCAATTTGAACTCTGTATTCAGACTACACCATTCTCTTTTCCCAACTGATGCTGATACAAACCTGTTCTGTAGTTTTATTTGATGCGTAAAGCAAAGAAAAACTGTCAGCGTTCTGTAACTTTATTTCTATCCATGAAAAAACTTTGTGAAAGATCATGAGTATTGAAGTTCTACAGATAGCTTGACACAAGTTGAAGTGAATGAGCTCTATTTTTACTTATGCTTACTCATCAGTAGCTTTATTTCCTAAAGCTTGTGTAGAAACATTTTTGTTCTGCAATTAAAATTTCATCTTCATTACACCACAAAACATGCCTCATTCAAATTTTTATAGGAAACCATCAGGCGTATGAAAGTTGCCATATCAGTGAGAATTATTTCAATTTAATGGAAGTGGAAGCTGTAAATATCATTTTCATTAAGTAATGCTACAAGTCATTTTACTTTTTATGTAAATAAGGTTTTCAAATATTTAACAGGAGGTAAAATCCTACTGCCTCAAGATTTCTTTTAAAATAACTTGATTTTTTGGGCAACATTAGTGCATTTGTCAAATTTATACACTGAGTAGTTGAGGACTCCAAATTATTCCAAACAATATTCAAGATGCCTGAGTGGCTACCCTTCTTGATTAAAACAGGCAAAGAAATGGCTCAGTACAGTAAAGAGATCTGCAAGCAGGCAAGACAACACAGTACACTTCAGGTGCACAAGGGAGCATACAGGCACATACAGAGAGCATCTCCCACCAAGACTTACTGGCTTAAGCATAGTATTGGACAGACACAGCTGAAATATATTCTAACACAACTCAAACCACATTCAACCTAGCTCACCAGCATCTGCACAACTTTTCTTAAGACATTCCTGTTTTTATACTTCCTGGGTTATAATCAGACAGGCTGTAATCCCACCCATGGATGAAGTTTCACAGAAATTTACTTCAGAAAATGGTTGTTATGGAAGAATTTAAAGCAGACTGTTCAGCACTGTACATTCAGAAGAAAGAACAAATTTTCTTTTTCCTAGCACATTATCATTTTCTGCAGCTGTTTCAGGCTACAGCCAAGTTACGAGAAGTACTTCCTACCCTGACCTTAGTGTAGTTTGATTTATGGTACAGACTAAGGCCCAAGCAAAGTTTAGATATCCATTTCAGTTTTGGAATATGAAGAAGAATTCATAGAACATTTTTTGCCATGTTTATGCTTTCTATTTAATGATCCTCAATTATAATACATACAATTACAAACAAATACATGATAATTCCTACAGGCTTTCCTCTCCTTCACTGGAAAGTTAAAGACTAAGTTACAGAGACACTTGCCCCTTCTTCTTCTTATTTTGCAGAGCTCCCGTCTGTTGAGCACAATGTTAAACTACTAGCAGAACAGTGGGGAATCCTCTAACATATATGGCATTTACCTGCTAGAATAGAGTGTAGGTTGATCTCGTTGACAGTGCTCATCTGCATTCAAGGAAGAAGAAGAAAGTGTGGTTGCCAAGGAAGCTGCTTCAAACAGAGATGGAGTGCTTGGCACTAGATCTGGCCGGTGGTGTGAACCTAGTACTGCATGAGCAGAAGTAAAGAACAATGTTAACAAATTTCATTTTAAATGGAGCCCAAGAATCTTCATGTCAGTATATTGAGTTCCATAGTGCCCTCATCAGCTTCTTAAAGTTTCCTAATGTTTGAATTGATGAGATGGTAGTATTCATATGGCCATACCACTCCTTTGTATTACAGAGTGAATTTCAGCTGTTAACAAATACATTCAGCAGAATACAGAGTAACTCCAAGGTCAAATATTAAGTAGAGGTATGAGTTATGAATTCTTCTTGGTCCTGGGACTATTCTCATGCTACCATGGCTCATTTATCAGGTTCTGCTTTCATCATGGCTGCAGGCAAGTTCTGAAAGGGGCAAAGTTGTAGCTCTTCAAAAAGACTCTAGGAACAATGGACTGAGCTTCAAAACACTTCATGTGATATGCTTTTTTACAGGTCAGTGAAAAAGATAGCATTGGCTCTGACCAATTTATTTGCTCTGGTTAATTTATTCGCTGGGTTGAATACACTTTTTTAGGATGCCATGAAATCTTAAAGTTTAACATCATATTACAAACTTTGATTCTGACTTCATCTTGCTCCTGAAGGTCCATTTTGCCATATACTACCAGGTACTCTTTCCATAAGAACAACCTGACTATTTTTGAGAGATCAGCCGTACTGGTGGTGCTCTCATTACAGGACTTCTAGAGCCTTTACAAAATTTTTAAAACCATCATTTAGGTTGATTTGAAAGACAGTACCTTCTTCATCAAGGCTGGCATAACTTTGTCCTTCAGCAAGAATGCCATGCTTTTCATCCCTCCACTCCTGGCTAAGTGCACACACTATTTCTTGTGATGCTGCCTTTAGGGCTGTGATGGAGTTGCACCGTTTCTTTAAAGGTGAAGGCTTTAAAGCTGCATTACCAAATGAACATAGGTGTTGAATGATGTCATCTTATCTCCCTGCACATCTTTAACAGCATAGGAAAATGTAAGTCATACAGAAAATCTAGATTTTGAATACAGATGAAGAACACGTCCAGAAACCGACTTAAAAAACATTATATTAAAACTAGAGTGAAAGGTATTGTTATTTCATCTACAAGAGAAATACTTTTGTCTTTTTCATTCTCTTACTGCTTATTATAGGACAATAAGTCAAGTCATTGGTACCACTAAGTTAAAAAGCTCCTATGGAATACCAACTCATGTAATCAGAGACAGAATGATATAGAAAAAAATCCCTAGAAAATAGGAAAACAGAAAAGACATTTCGAGTATTCTGCGAGGTTACAATAATTTTTTGTGCTGTTAACTACTTCTGTGTAATGATACTGCAGAATTTCCAATCATGTGCCAAACATTTGCTTTGGGTACAATTAACACTTCCAAAATCTTAATGGACTACATGCTTAGGGATCAGCACTTCTTTTCTAATTCTTAGCAGGGCCTGTCTATTTAAAAAGCATTTTGAATCAAACTCTACAACTGATCATTGCCACTACTACTGAACCATGACCCCATCTGTAGTTCTCCTCCAGAAGGATGTAAGCTATTTCCTTTAGTGTTTTTCAGCTGCTGGCTGCTGATCTCCATGCATTACCTGCAAAGTTACTTCAGATGCACTATAACACGTCTTTCACTGCTTTTCTAAAAAGTTCAAATTACATCAAGTCACTTGGCTAAAGACTGAAGAAAAGAATCAGATACAGAATTCCAGGGTATTTTTAAAAAAGAACATACTAGATAGTTGCTGAGCTAGCCTCTGCCCAAGGCTAAATCAACTTATTAAGTTTTTGTGGTTAATTATGCATGGTTGTTCTGTGCACTAGGGGGAAAAACAGATTCAGAACAGGGCTTAAGTGTTTAAACTGAAATGTCTGACTCAAAGCTTAGAAATAATGTTCATGCAGGCAGGAGAACTCCCAATTTTTATGAAAGAATGATAATGCATTGTCCTGGGTTGCAGTATAGGATGTGCACAAAGTATTCTATCACCATCTTCATGAACTGTTGAATCCAGGTGGAGCAGTGTTTTTCCCAGACCCCCTCCCTCTGGGCCATTTTCTTCTGGTAATGGCCCATCAAATGCCTTGCCCATGACTCACAGATAACTCTCTCCGGGAGTTGTCTCTGTTTAATGGGCCATCAAGGACCCCCTGCATGACTCATCATCCCATTGTGAGATGCTCCGCCCAGGGGGAGGAACCAAGCATTCTCACCTGGATATAATCTGGACTTTGGGACAATACAGGGGGCCCTTACCCACTGGATTCCCAGAGGACCAGAGCTACCAGAACTTTCTACAGGATCACTGCTTCAAGAAGACTACCTCATCTGGACTGCTTCCATACTCTGCTCAAGTGGTATTCTGTCAGTGGTCTTTTGTATTATTGCATCTATTTTATTTTACTTTTTTTTTCCTTTCTTCCTATTAAATTGCATCTCTGACTTGGAGCCTCTAATTTGTTTTGCTTTCAAACCACTACATTTTTTGGTGCCCAACGTGCGGCATGAGGCACTGAGAAAAGTCAGAATTACAATTCTGTATTGAAGAAGACACCTGTTTTGCTATGGCGCTCAACATGCTTACATGTGTCTTATACCTATCTCTCTATATTTTTCTGCACCTGAAGCACTATCTGCTGGTCTTAATGCTCCTGTGTAGACCAGGGTATGGTACTAAAATTGCTTTATTTGTCTATTATATCCATTGCTTGACAAACTCCAAGGCAATGAACATCATTCAGAATATATGCCCAGTTTGGTTTTTTGTTCAGGTCTAGGATGCTACATTTGAGGCCTCAACAATCTCACCCAGCCCCTGTGGGGAGGGGTGAAGAATGATTTTTCCCAGCTTTTCAGGCATGACACAGCAGTTTTTGAAAATATGGAGTACTCTCTGGATGCCAAGGACAGCATGATGTTGTTGTTAGTCCTGCTTTGTCTTCTCTGCACGGCTCGCACCATGCTTAGAATCAAAACACTACATGGTGTGATACAGTGTGTTCTGAAGGAAGAGGAAGAGGAAAAAAGAAGCAAAGCAACAGCAACAGTGCCCTTATCTACACAGACTGTCACAGAGGAGAAAGAAGCCAAAAGTGAGGCAACAGTGTCCACATGTATGCAGACTGTCACAGCGGCGAAAGGAACCAAAGGCAAGACAACAGTGTCCACATCTACACAGACCATCACAGAAGAGAAAGAAGCCAAAAGTGAGGCAACAGTGTCCACATCTATGCAGACTGTCACAGAGGAGAAAGAGACCAAAGGTGCCGTCAGCATCTCCACATAAACCATCACCGAACCGGAACAGCCTAAACCAGTAGCAGTTGCCCCCATTCAGAAGAAGAAATCAAGGACCAAATCAGTCCGCATAGTGACTGATGAGGGTGCAGCAGAATCTTCACACCCAGCAGAAGAGACTGAGCCAGAAATCGTCACTCGCTCTCTATCTCTGGGTGAGCTGCATGACCTGCAAAGGGAATTCACCCGCCAGACCAACGAGTCCATCCTAACCTGGCTGCTCCACATCTGGGACGCTGCAGGCAATGACACCATTCTGGATGGAAGTGAAGCCAGGCAACTGGAATCACTGTCCTGGGATGTGGTCATTGACCAGGGGATTGGGAAAAGCCAAGAACCTCTCATCCTCCGGCAGCAACTGCTAACAAGTGTGAAGGATAGATACCTTTGTAAAGAAGACCTCCAAGTGCACCAAGGAAAATGGAACACAATAGAACAAGGTATCCTCTGCCTGAGGGAATTGGCTGTGTTGGAGATCATTTTTTCAGAAGATGAGAGATTTCCTAAAAACCCAGATGGTGTCCAGTGCCCATCACGGATGTGGCTGAGATTTGCACGGCTTGGACCAGAGATGTACTCACGTTACCTGGCAACACTGCAATGGAGGGAAGGTGAGGACAGGGTAGGTGTCTTGGCTAATAAACTAAGAATTTATGAGGACACTGTCACTGCCCCAGTTCACATCCATGTCTTGTCTGTGGAAACAAGACTGGCTGAGCAAATCCAGAGCTTGACTGAAGAAGGCCACTGGAAACTGAAAAAAGAACTTAAGGAAGGAATTTACCGTATCTCACCAGAGCTGATGAGAGTCTCTGCCATCAGGAGCAAGCTTCCCCCAGCCAGGGAGAGAGGATATACACCACGACGTAACCTCTAGTCTTTTCTTCGGGAGCCTGGAGAAGACATGAGGAAGTGGGATGGAAAACCCACCTCCTCCTTAGAAGCCCAGGTACGTGAACTGAAAAGAGAAACACCTACCACAAAGAGCCCATCTAGAATCAATGTTGCTCTGGTCTCTCATGCACAGAACTCCAGACGGTACAGGAATAATGATATGACAGATCCTCTTGAAGGAACCTCAGAAACATATTTACAGGAAAAAAGCAATATATGCCATGACCAAGAATAGGGGGGCCCTGCCTCTAGCCAGGTAGAGGAAAGGAACAATCGGATCTACTGGACTGTGTGGATCCGATGGCCTGGAACATCTGACCCACAAAAATATACGGTGTTGGTTGACACCATGGGCCCAATGTACCATGATGCCATCAAGGTATGTAGGAACAGAATCCATTTCTATTTCTGGGGTGACAGGAGGCTCCCAGCAACTGACTGTATTAGAGGCTGAAGTGAGTTTATCTGGGAACGGGTGGCAAAAACATCCCATCGCGACTGGCCCAGAGGCCCCATGCATTTTGGGCATAGACTATCTCAGGAATGGGTATTTCAAAGACCCAGAAGGGTATCGTTGGGCTTTTGGGATAGCCGCAGTGGAGAAAGAAGACATCAGACAGTTGAATACTTTGCCTAATCTCTCAGATGACCCCTCTGCTGTGGGACTGCTGAGAGTCAAAGAACAACAGGTACCAACTGCCACAGCAACAGTTCACCGTCGGCAATACCAGACTGACAGAGACTCTGTTACTCCCATACATGAGATGATTTGTAAACTGGAGAGCCAAGGGTTAGTCAGTAAGGCTCATTCACCTTTCAACGGCCCGTGTGTAAGTCCAGTGAAGAATGGAGACTGACAGTGGATTACCGTAGTCTGAATGAAGTCACGCCACCACTGAGCGCTGCTGTGCCAGACATGTTACAGCTTCAGTACAAGCTGGAGTCCAAGGCAGCAAAGTGGTATGCGACCATTGATATTGCCAATGCATTCTTCTCCATTCCTTTGGCAGTAGAGTGCAGGCCTCAGTTCGTTTTCACCTGGAGGGGCGTGCAGTACACCTGGAACCGACTGCCCCAGGGGTGGAAACACAGCCCCATCATCTGCCATGGACTGATCCAGGCTGCACTGGAGAAGGGTGAGGCTCCGGAATATCTGCAGTACATCAGTGACATCATCGTATGGGGGAACACCCCAGGGGAAGTCTTCGAGAAAGGTGAGAAGATTATCCAAATTCTGCTGAAAGCCGGTTTTGCCATTAAACAAAGTAAGGTTAAGAGACCGGCTCAAGAAATCCAGCTCCTGGGAGTCAAGTGGCAAAATGGACGTCGCCAAATCCCCACAGAGATAATCAACAAGATCACTGCCATGTCCCCACCTACCAACAAGAAGGAAATACAAGCTTTCCTAGGTGCCATAGGCTTTTGGAGGATGCACATTCCTGAGTACAGTCAGATTGTAAGCCCTCTCTACCTGGCTACCCATAAGAAGAACAATTTCCACTGGGGCGCTGAATAGCAACAAGCCTTTGTTCAGATCAAGCAAGAGATTGCTCATGCAGTAGCCCTTGGCTCAGTCAGGACGGAAACAGATGTGAAGAATATGCTTTACTCCACAGCCAGGAACAATAGTTTGTCCTGGAGCCTTTGGCAGAAAGTACCTGGAGAGACTCAAGGCCGACCACTGGGATTCTGGAGCAGAAGTTATAGAGGCCTGAAGTCAACTACACTCCCACAGAGAAGGAGATCTTGGCCGCCTATGAAGGAGTTCAAGCTGCCTCAGAAGTGATTGGCACTGAAACACAGCTGCTTTTGGCACCCCGACTACCGGTACTGGGATGGATGTTCAAGGGAAAAGTTCCTTCCACACATCACGCCACTGACACCACATGGAGTGAATGGATTGCCCTCATTACACAGCGTGCCCGTATTAGAAACCCAAATCGCCCTGGGATTCTGGAAATTATAACAAATTGGCCAGAAGGTGAGACTTTTGGATTATCCTCTGAAGAAGAAGAAAAGCAAGTAACACGTGCCGAGGAAGCCCCATCATATAATGAGCTACCAAAGACTGAAAGACAATATGCTCTGTTCACTGATGGCTCCTGCCGAATTGCAGGCACTAACCGGAAATGGAAAGCTGCAGTGTGGAGCCCCACATGACAAGTTGCACATGCTACTGAGGAACAAGGTGGATCGAGTCAGGTTGCAAAGCTTAAAGGTGTCCAGCTGGCTTTGGATATTGCTGAATGAGAGAAGTGGCCGAGGCTCTATCTCTACACTGACTCATGGATGGTAGCTAATGCTCTGTGGGGATGGCTGAATCAATGAAAAAAGGCCAACTGGCAGCGCAGAGGGAAACCCATCTGGGCTGCTGAGATTTGGCAAGACATTGCTGCCTGAGTAGAGAGGCTGACCGTAAAAGTTCGACACGTGGATGCACACGTACCTAAGAGCCAGGCTAATGAAGAGCACCGTAACAACGAGCAAGTGGACAAAGCTGCCAAGGTGAAAGTATCACAGGTGAATCTAGACTGGCAGCACAAGGGAGAATTGTTCCTAGCTTGTTGGGCCCATGATGCCTCTGGTCATCAGGGAAAAGATGTGACATACCGATGGCCCCATGACCGAGGGGTGGACATTACTATGGACAGCATCTCACAGGTCATCCACAACTGTGAGACCTGTGCTGCAATCAAACAGGCCAAGCGAGTGAAGCCTCTGTGGTATGGTGAATGATGGCTGAAGTACAAGTATGGGGAAGCCTGGCAAATTGACTACATCACCCTTCCCCAAACCTGCCAAGGTAAGCGCTATGTCCTGACCATGGTGGAAGCCACCACAGGATGGTTAGAGACCTACCCTGTGCCTCATACCACTGCCCAGAACACCATTTTGGGCCTTGAAAAGCAAGTCCTGTAGAGACATGGCACCCCCTGAGTAAATTGAGTCAGACAATGAGACCCATTTCAAGAACGGCCTTATAAACACCTGGGCTAGAGAACATGGTATTGAATGGATATATCACATTCCTTATCACGCACCAGCTGCCAGGAAAGTTGAACAGTGCAATGAACTACAAAGACTGTCCTAAAGGCACTTGGTGGGCAGACCTTCAAGAATTAGGAAATAAACTTAGCCAAAGCCACCTGGATGGTCAACACTCGAGGACTCATCAATCGAGCTGGTCCTGCCCAGTCTGAACCCTTACACACAGTGGATGGAGACAAAGTCCCTGTGGTACGCATGAAGGGCATTTTAGGAAAAACTGTTTGGATTAATCCCACCTCAGGCAAAGGCAGACCCATCCGTGGGATTGTCTTTGCTCAAGGACGTGGTTACACTTGGTGGGTAATGCAAAAAGATGGGGAAACTCATTGTGTACCACAGGGAGACCTAATTTTAAGTGAGAACTGTGTGTAAAGTTTCATTCTGTATGTATATATGTATATCTATGTATGTATATGCATATCTCTGTAAGAATGTATTAATTTGGGTATGATGTAGATGGTAATAGAATAAGGGGTGGATTATGTCCTAGGTTGTAGTATAGGATGTGCACAAAGTATTCTATCACCATCTTCATGAACTGTTGAATCCAGGTGGAGCAGTGTTTTTCCCAGACCCCCTCCCTCTGGGCCATTTTCTTCTGGTAATGGCCCATCAAATGCCTTGCCCATGACTCACAGATAACTCTCTCCGGGAGTTGTCTCTGTTTAATGGGCCATCAAGGACCCCCTGCATGACTCATCATCCCATTGTGAGATGCTCCGCCCAGGGGAACCAACCAAGCATTCTCACCTGGATATAATCTGGACTTTGGGACAATACAGGGGGCCCTTACCCACTGGATTCTCAGAGGACCAGAGCTACCAGACCTTTCTACAAGATCACTGCTTCAAGAAGACTACCTCATCTGGACTGCTTCCATACTCTGCTCAAGTGGTATTCTGACTCTGTCAGTGGTCTTTTATATTATTGCATCTATTTTATTTTACTTTTTTTCCTTTCTTCCTATTAAATTGCATCTCTGACTTGGAGCCTCTAATTTGTTTTGCTTTCAAACCACTACATGCATTTGAACCATTAAATGTGTATAAAAGTACATTAACAGCCCTATATACAGAAGAAATCAGTAAGAGTAGGATACTTAGACAGGTTAATAGCCTGGAAAAATAAGACAGATGAATTAAGATCAGAGAGAAAATTAGGCATGATATCCTTTAATTACACATTGTAGGCTTCAAATACAGAACAATTTGTGTCTTGTCCTGGAACAAATCTAGCAGTCAGAATTAGAAAGAATTGGGGAAAAAAAGACTCAGATGTTGAGGTAACATATATGCCATTTATTTTATGAAACAGGAATATCAAGTAGTAAGGAGCAGACACTCTTTATTCTTTATCAATGCAGAGGAGTTCCTTTGAGTATTGTGTCAGACAGCAGAACTCCCACCAGTTCTTTGGCAAAGTTATTCTAAAATTTAAAGAGAACTGGGTCTTAGGAGGCTCCTTTCTCCTTTAAGCTGAATTTTGCTTCACATTTCATCACATTACATCAGATTCTTCTATTTTTTTATTAATCAATCTTTTCCAAAGAATTTAACTTTGAATTGTTAATTTATTCCAGCATTTTTTACTTAGTTCTTATTTAGTTCTAGTGTTTGTTTGTATTTTGTCCTCTCTCTGTCCACACAAACTTGTTTCTCACTCCAGATAACTAATGAAAATGTTAAGAGACTGATGCCTTAAGTTTTAGCTTTCATGTTTTTCAAATTCTGTGCTGCCTAGGGCTGTAATTCTGAGTTTCATATTAAGTGCTAATAAGCTCTCTTCACAGAGTAGGTAGACAAAACAAATCCTTTTCCTGCTGAAGACCAAGGACAACGAGTACAGGTTCAGGCCCAAAAGCATAAACAATGGTCGACTGAAGAGAGAAACAAGAAGGATGAGACCTCAAAACCTAAAGCTGTAATTGGAGAATTAAACCCCAATATGCAAATAGACCAAAACTTACAAAAGTGTAAGACCTCGTGACTGGTCATCCATTTTGTGACCATTCTTAGTTCACCTCGGGTGTAGACCTGGTCAGGCTCTTGTGCTGCCCAAGGTGTATCCTAACGGCCCCTCCCTGGCCCTGCTGCCCACTGCTTGGATGCTGCCGGGGACGTTTGGCTTTCTGGGCTGCGAGTACTCATGGCCGGGTCATGCCCAGCCTCTCTCATCCACCAGCACCCCCAAGTACTTCTCAACAGGGCTGCTCTGGTCTGTTCATCCCCAGCCTGTGTTGGTATATGGGGTTGTCCCCACCCACATGTAACACTTTGCACTTGGGTTTGTTGAACCTGGTTAGGTTCCCATGGGTCGACTTCTTGAGTTTGTCCAGGTCTTTCGTCTCACATCATCATCCTTTCTCTGCACTTGCAACACTTCAGATTGAATTTCCTTTCAATAGCATGGTCAATTTATATAGAAATTATCCATCAATTCATCAATATTTACAAGACTCAAAAAAAGTTTTATTTTACTGAAAAGCTGTCGTAACATATCATGTGTGCATGGAATCACTACTCGAAGTTAATTGAAAATTTCTCTCTTTTTTTTTTTTTGATTCCTTCATTCTACTTAAAATATCTTAATTGTTTTAGTATAGTTACTCTCAGCCTTTTCCTTTCATCTGTCTATGATATTCTTTTTCTTATTTAGAATTTCACAAAATACTTATCACCTGCACTTCTGCCTTCTGGTTGCATTATCAGTTTTCCCTCTTCTTTCACATGCCTTTACACATAATCATGTTTGTTCTGATCTGCCAGGTCTTTAACTTTGGTTTTCATGGGCAGGCTCAGAGTTCTCAGGCTCAACTGATCTTTAGAAAAGTGGTATCACCTTTCAACAACTTGCAGAGCAACAAAGACCAGTGTGACTTCCAGTGGTAGAAAAGGTAGTGAAAATAAAACTTGATCTGAACTTTCGATGGAAAAAGCCTGTATGAAGGTTTCTCTAAACTTTTTTTTTTTTTTTTAATTAGTAAGATGCTAAATAATTTCCCTTATTTGAGTCAGTTTTGCCTGGGATAGTAATTGGTGAGTGATCTCTCCCTGTCCTTATTTGAACTCATCTGCCTTTTGTTGTAACTTTTCCCCCATCTAGTTGAAGAGGGGGAGCAATAGAGTGTCTAGGTGGTCACCTGAAGCCAACTTTAGACAGCTCTGATGTGACAAAAATAGATAGTACCTAATTCTCAGTAATTTTACTAATAGAGTAAAATCCCAATTGCCAGAAATTTAGTTTCTTGATTTGAGCTGCAAAATGCTACAAAATGTTGAAGACAGGTTTGTTTTTATTGCCAAGACAGAGCATTATAAAGTTATGATTATAAAAATATATAAAAGAGTAGAAGCCACTACTTTCTTACCTTGAACTTTTTTGAAAACTCTCACATTCATAAACTTTAAAAATCTGTCTGCATAAAAACTTGGTCGGTGAACTGAAACAGTATCCTACAAGATTGAAAAATATCACAGTCACATTTTCCACAAGTAAATCACAAGTAAGATGTCAAGAAATAAGATGGACACCTCAGGTGAACTATATTATGCATTTCAGGTATAGTGAAAGCTAGTGAATCATTACCACTTTTTTCCCTTTGAAAGGTTAATTCATCGAGAACTTTTCAGGTATTTCATTTATGAAATTATGAGTTATGAATTATACAGCTATATTCTGCAAAATCTTCCACGCATTTGAAATGAATTTTTTCAAATTAGGTTTATTTTTCAGTTATAGATTCATCAATGTTCTATTAGGTGGCTAGACAGGTCTAAGGAAGTTGTAAGGACAAACTAATATTATTAGTTGTTATTTGAAAGCTCAACAAATATAATCAGAGCATGTATTGGGAAGATTTCAGCAGCAGCTCAAACCACGTGTTGAAGTTAGACTACAAATAATCAGAACTAGTTTTTTCCTGGTCAGCATGAGTCAAAGCTGAAATATCAGCCAGCTGAAACATCAGCAGTTAAAAAAAAAAAAAAAAAAAATCTACCTACCCCATCATAAACAAGAGCTTTCCAAGAATGTTCCAGCTTCTTCATTAACCTAAGTATGCAAAGAAATAAATCAGAACTGCTTTATAAAACTTCCACTTTTATAAGCAATTTCAGAATATTTTGCTTAGTGAAAATTCATTGAAAGTTGAAGTTAAACTTACCTGTAAGACTGGAGAATATCAATAATACCCATAAATAAAAGCAGGTTTTCACCTTTATAGCTTTTTGCTGGAATACCTCCCATTCTAAGAGAAACAACATAGTTAGAATATCTTTTAAGGCATCTCTGATCATCAGTTACCAGCTGAATTGTACCCACTTGTAAACCCAAAGGAACAGACAATATTCAAGCCAGATGCCACAATGCAAAGTCAGTCAAATGTGAGCCACCTAGCACGCAACAGATTTTAAATGGAACATTTGAGGGTTCTGGGACTCAGTGGCAAATATCTACCATTAAAAAAAAATGAGGAATATTTTAAGATACATTTTAAATAGAATTGGAAATATTCAGATGATCTGAAAATTGGAAGAAAGTATACATCAGTTTATTGCTAAAGAAAATATGTAACTTTAAATAAGGGAGAATTTTCTCACTTTATTCATCATAGGTAACAAGTCACAGAAAGTCCGCATATTAATGAAAGTCTGAAAAGGTTGTTTCATATATTTTTCACTAAACATTATGTATTACTGTGCTTTTCCAAAATTTCTTTACAGACAGGGAAGTGACAGATAAAGCAACAGAAAACAAACAAGCTGAGAATCCTGAATGCATGGGCCTCCAGTTGGTACACGGTCTGTACTGAGTCATGGACCTTCATTCTAAGACCCTCTTTTCCTACTCCTAGAGAAATGCTCCATTTTAGAACCTCAGCATTGTTTTTTGCTCTACTAGCCATTGGGTCTATCTGAGAGAGATAGTGCAAGGAGCCAAGGAAGGACTCCACTTGTTAGGATCTGAGTAGCACTATATTAGCTCAAGTGGTGTGGGTGCTCAGGGTGACAGCTAGTGCAACACCTCTGCCATCATACAACATGATGTATCTGACCATCTTTCTATGTTAATGTGAGTTGTAAAAACCAAGTGAAATAAAGTGCTGTCTAATTATAGTCTAGAGTTCTCAGTGTCTGGAAACTCTATATGAATGGTAAATATCATAATTTCTTTCACTTCTTTGCTGTAGGTTTAACCACAGATTTCTATATCATTAGTTGTATTTACCTACACCGCTCCCTTGAGAACCACGAGAAAAGTAAATCCTTAGTTTTATATTAAATCCTCATTATAATGAAGGACTGATTATGTGCAATGTTGAATGGTGACAATAATGCTCTCACAGCACTTAATATATTATGAAGGAAACAACAGAATAATGATTGTCCATATATTCAGATTTCTATTAAAGTTTTTGCTAGACAGAAAAATAGGAGAAAAACATCAGTTCTTAATCTCAGGAAATATAATATATGACTGCACTTCAGTTGTCAATGATATCATTCTATGTACATTGAGTATACTACTTCAAGATTAAAACAATGCCATTTCAATGTTAATTTATAGTTTTGGTTTGGTCTCACCAGGCTACTCCCAGTTTAAATTAGATTATAGCTGGGACTCTTGTAATAGCTGTCTAATAACATCTGTTTTATAATAGAATGCATGTGTGCATATGTAATTCACTCTGAATTATAATGTATTTAAAGCTGATCAATCTACTGACCAACATTCCAATTTCATGCTCTGCAGCAAATCTTCATAATGCAGCTTTTGAAAAAGAAAAAAAAAAAAAAGGCTTAATCTTTCAATTCCTGGAATGCAGCATACTCATGAATGTTTTGCCTGCTAATAGTTTTAATAGTAATCTTAAGAGCAGGTTACAGCACTTACGTGTTTGTTGTCTCTCTGGTGATAGAGTCTCCAGACTTCCCAGGGCCCTGTATAGATTCCATGGCTGTGGAATAGAGAACTTTCTGCCCTCCATGGCGTTTTGTGTCTGACGCACTCTGGGAACACTCTCCTTTTTCTTTCATGTTACTGTTCAATATGTGGATTCCCAGAAGCAGACTGTAATCCATGATCTTAAAACTTTCTAGAACCTACCAAAGAAGGAATGACTATACTGAAACCACAAAAGAATTACACAGCAGCATTTTGCAAACCTAAGTGAAAATAGGCTCTCAAGGCACAAGCTTCTCTTTCCAGAAAGTGTTTGAAATTACTGTTAAACAAAATTCTTTTACTACCCCACACAAGTCAAAGGGCCAAATATCTAATTAGCTGAATGCTCTACTAACAAGTGGGAAAGAAAGATGCACAGCTGAAATGTAATGTGATGTTTTGTAGTCAAGGAAGATAAATCCAGGCAGCATAATTTCCTTTATAGCAAATAATCAATTAATGGTTCCATCATGTACTTATGAACAACACATTTTTAAAATTATCTCTAATCCACATTCCAGACCTCCTGAGCGTTTTTGCCTGTACTCCTTTCTTATCTCCCCTCCACCTCCTATTTATAACAGAGGCCATACTTTTGGAGAACTTTCAAAGGTCAGCAAAAGTATTTGCTACCACCCCCATATTAGCAGTTAATGGGATTGGAGTATAAAAATCATGTTCATCTCTACTAGATGAATAGGGCCTATCTAAACTTGAAGGACAAGTTCTGCTTCTGAAGCATGACTTAATCAACCAACCTTCTCTTCTAGCTCTACCAACCATTTCTGTCTCTGGCAGCATTTCTTCTCTCACATACAAGTACTTTCATTTGTTCTCGTCAGCTACACCATGACGAAGTCTGGCATGCTGTCATTGACAGGCTATACAGCTCAAGTTGATACCCAAACATGAGTTAAAGCAACCTGTGATCACACCTAGTAATATAACCAAACTGTTCACAGACAGCAACTGTGTTTAATTTCTTACACAATGGTGCTACTAAGTGGAGGAAGAAACACCACTAACAGCCAGGAGGGATATGCTGTGCCACTCACCTCTCCTTTACCTCATGCCACTCAGCAGTGATATGTTTCGGCACATAGTGCCCAAAGATAATGGTGTAATTGTTGTCACAGAATCAAGAGGCAGTAGTACATCTTTTTACATGAACAAGAAAAAACGTGTTTTTACAGAGATGAGAGCAGATTCCAGGTATGTACTTTTGATGAAGATTATCCAAGCATAAATATTTTTAGATAAGCAGAAACATCCCTTCTCTTAGTTAAAAAAAAAAAAAAGAAAGCAAGCAATTTCAGCACTTGCATAGGTTAAAAAAACTATATGGCAGTAAATCAGAAACTTAGTATGCCTCTGTATGTCTAATCATGAGGTTTTAATACCACTTATCCTAATTGTTGGAAAAATACTCATTGCTCAGATAACCCGACCAGTGATGAAACAAAGCGTAACACACTGTAATCTAAATGTAGAAAGGCACAAAATCAGACCTGATTTTCAGACTCAAAGAATGACTTTGGTTTGCTCTTGTGTAGTGGGATCCTACACAGTGATGCCTTAGTTCAAATGGGACAAGAAAAAGGCTGCTAATGTATGCCCTTAGTAGTCCATAGCATCTTCTGGTGATAGAACTCACAGAATATTTCATACACAACAAAAAAGAATATTCTAACCACAAGATTCTGAAATTTTATTGTGCATTGTGTGGAAATGTTTGTGGTTTACAATCATAAATCGCAAAAATAGCAAGGCTAACAGGTACAAATGCACTTGGTGCAAAAAACTTCTAAAATGTTCTTTACTGCTTACTTATTGTTACCCTTTACTCAGACTTTCTCAAAAAGAAATTACAATATAATGTATTACTTAAAAATATGTAATCAATGAATGTTTGCCATCAAATGCTGAAAGTAAATTCTGGATAGGCTGAAAAATAACATCTCAGCAGCACAGTAAGCAACACTGTTCATTCAAAACCAGAACAGCAGATAGTCAGGCTTGGGAAAAGCATTGCCACAGTTATATTAATTTATTTTACAGTTATAAATTACTGCTGACAGCTCTGCCTTCAACATATTCTTTACTGCATTTTGAATTAGGTCATATTAGACACATGATTTTACTGCATTAATTACATAACCTATGTCTAGGATTGGATGTAGTCTCATGGGAGGCTGTGCTGTAATGTGCTGCTCCTTCTTCCACAGGGACCTCTTATGTGATAAAATCAATCCTTCTTACTACATCAGTTCATCACTGCCACTTATACCCACACTACTTGTACAGTACAACAGACTATGCCTTGAGAATTTATGATTTTGGTGCAGGATTACTGAAAAACATCATAAAAACAAGTAGCTATTTCATTATTACAGTTCATTTTCAGACTCAAACATGTTCACATGCGATGGATTAACTGCAGTACAAATTCTTATAAACTGCACACAGCATAAGAACCCTTGTCCCCATACACTCTGTTCATGGCCCTACTCAGAGGTGGCATTGTACTGTCCACAAAGTGTCTTCAGGATATCATGACATGATCTGGCCCTGTCTGCCTACAGCTTTGATGTACAGTTCTGATTACTTTCCCTTAGAAATGTGATAACCAAACCAACCACTCCTTACACAAATGGACCTTTGTGGCCATATTTAAGCATGTTTTGCTCCCCATTTGTTTCTAATGAAACTTCTGGTAAGAAATAATTAGCCAGAATAACAAGAAAGAATCTCATAAATCAGCACCCAACAAAACTTTGTGTCAAACTCCTCAGTCTATATTGAGACAGCCGCCTTACTTCTTGATAGAAGTAAATCAGTTGGATTTACAGCTGAATATACCTGAGGGATTCTCACATATGTATCTTCATTAATATTTAAAGTACCAAATTGTGACAATTTTTTAAATATGTAAGTAACATATAGCAGACACAGTTGTACAAAATAATCTGTTTCAACAAAGACAAGTTACAAAACGCAGAACATCAAGACATTTCTGTGCTGAGGTTTGTTTGCAGATACTTTTGATGATTTTAGGACTGCTTTTGAGATGTAGCAAGTTTTTGCCACAAAGGCATCAAAATGATAACCTAATCTAATGAAAAAAACCCCACTCAAATAAAATACAGTATTACATGGCTATATTCAGAGCAAAAGGAGAAAGCCTTAAGAAACACCTGACTCTAACCATATGAGATCACTAGAAATTTACATAAACTCCTAGAAATGTATTACTTGTGTAGCTAAAGGGAGGAAACCCCCAATCTTTGCTCATGTAACCATTCTGACATGTACGGTGCTAACAAAATGGCACTGCCGGGTTACAGCAAGAATGGTCTTAATCATGCTGTGTACTAACAAGTGGTGTATTTGATAATGACAAGTAAACCTTCAGTTCATTAACTTAACATTAAATTGTTCATCTTGGTAGTATTTATATTGGTGTTAATTCACTAGCTACACAGATTCTGTCAACACAGTGTTGTCACTTGGTCACCAAGTACAGCTGTCAAGGCTGGCTTCAGCTGCTCTGAAAACTTCCAGATGGCAAGTGACATGCCTTGTAGCCTTAAGCACTATTTTGTTTCATACCACATAAAAACCCACAGTAAAATGGCATCACAAAATACGTTGTTTCAGAACATGAAAAATTAACTCTGAATCAGATTTTCTTTTCTCTGATCTTATCAGATGTTAAAGTATTCTGCGAATCATCTTAGGCATGGTTACACTCCACTTTCTCAGCCAGTGACTAACAGAGCAAAATAAGTATTTCTGCCATGAAATGTCATTTTTTATTTTATATGCAGCCAGCCCAAACTACACACTATCTGGCAGAGAAATCTGCATTTTCATTTGCTATCCATGCAAAACAACATGCAAAAAAGTCAGCAGATCATTTCCATAAAAGAGTCAAGAAAAATACAGCTCAGAAGAAAAAAATTATAAGCTTATCTAATGAAAGTATAAATGGATAACCATGCAAGGAGGTATTTCCTCTCCTACAAGCATTTTGGACAAGCACCATAGGAATTAACACAGTAGAAAGAAGACTGATTTTAAAACAAATCAATAATTACTTTTCAACATAATGAGCTATGTGAAATAAACACCAGTTAAAGGACTGTCTCACAAAATATGCATTTCTTAGGAACAATTTCACAAATGTCAATGCCTAGAAATGGATCTGGTTTAGAAAAGATCTATCCTAAGAAAATGAATCACTACATTCCCTCCAAAGCATGGGTGGAATCACTTCCTATTTCAACAGAATTCTCAAAATATATTGTTAACTAACACTCTGAAACTAACTATCTGGATTCTGATTTTAAAAGTAAAAGTAATGAGAAATTCCTAATGTCAATTGATACTATGGAAGTGACAATATATAAAGATACAAGAGATCCACAGCATCATGCTATGGTCATTTCCCTCAAACTACCATTTCTGACAAAGAGGCCCTTCATCTAAGATTAGTATGTTCTCCATCTCCATGCTGCATCATGCCATCTTTTATTCTGTCCTATGCTGCAGTTTAATATTTCATTAAGTTATGCCAACACTACTGTTTGTAAGGATATGCTTACTAAAGTTATTTGGCTTGAAGAATTATCTATGTAGACCCTTTGAGGTAGAAAAAAGGCAAAAAACTGCAACACACACTGCACATGCTACTAAGGGTTTTGAAAAATTCTGGGGATAAATTTGGTCATACGAGGTCTCCATCACAGTTGCTATAGCACAAAACAGATGTGCATTCACAACATAAAACTTTTGTAGCAAGTAGCTAAAACAACAACGATAAAAATAATATCCTAATCTCAACTTTGGAGATATGATCCTTTTAATCTTTAAATTTCCTGGTCTTCACAGGCTTCTTCATTAGTTGCTTTTAAAATGTAATTTCCTCAGAACAGCTCAGTGTTCTTTGCCACAAAGGTAAAATGCAGACTCTCAAAAGCCATTCATTTTTCAATTGTAAAAAAATCTTTAAATTATTTTTTTGCTCTTAAAAACTACATGTCCACAATTTGTTTGGACACTACTTCTCCAACAAGGCAAGGCAAGGACAGTTACAGTAAGTCTCAGCAATAGTCTGGAATTGGAAAGCTAGTTCAAATTTTCAATTATGTACATTGTACATATGATAAACTCATGAATGTTCCATCTTTAGGAACACTGTAATATTACCGTCCTTGGTTAGTAAAGGTGCAAATACTGCAAAATGAACTGTGAGCAAAGTTTTCAGACCCTGTCATCTCAAATGTGAACAAAACAAACAGGGAATTCAGCAGGAGCTGAACAATGCTATCAACTTGTTCTTTCCCCAGCACAGATAATCTGGAGGCACCAGCCCATGAGGATCACTACAAGCAACTCAGGTCCATTCTCTAACTGGGCAGGTCACGCAACTTCTCACCAGCGCTGCCAGGAGGTGTGACAGGCCAGAACTGATACTCCAGCAGTGGCCCACCCCTGCAGCACTGCATTCCTTGGGAAAGGAGCTGTGTGTCAGTTGTCAAGATGATCTGTGTTGGCTGAGCAGATGTATCAGGAGGCCAATTCAGCTAAGCAAGGAAACCACAGCACAGCTTGTATGTGAAAAGCCAGCATACAGGACAGGTGAGAACAGACAGGCTAGAAACAAGGAATAGAGAAACATTGTCTGGGCATCTAGGGATGGCAGCTGTGGTCAAGGAAGCCAAAGGCCAGACAGAGTTGAGACTGGCAAGGAATATCAAGACACAGAGAAAAGCTGACCAAGGAAAACACGGGTCCATTGCTGAATAGAGCAGGAGATTCAGTGGCAGCAGTCACAGACCGTAGCAGGTTCCCACCACCACGATCTTTCATTACCAGGAAATTCTGCCAGGCCTCTGAACTTAGCGATGGATCTTAAGGAGGAGAAGGTCTAGCAGCCAGGTGGGACGTTTATATTTAAAGAGTAGGAGAAAAGTCCATGGACTTGTTTAAATAGAAAAAAAAAGGCAGTTAATTTTTTTATATACATATAACTTTCAGTGTATTTATATACATATATCTACAGATACATATACTTTATTGTGTTTATGTGTAGTTATGTAAATACACTGATTACTGTAGGATAATTTTCTTCTTTACTTTTAATACTTTTACAATTTTGCTGGGCCTTTAAGAACTCCACACTAACCTTAGAGTTGTTAATTTAAGATATACACTGAAAAGGATTATGTTAGCACTCAATGTAGCAGGAATTTTCCCAGACTTTCAAAGAATCAGTAGGAGTCCCTTTATATGTAACAATTAAATGATTGATCCTTGTTTTTACTTTTCATTCCAGTTCCGTCTTTTAGATTTCCACTATTATTTCCAATACAATAGATTCCCCTAGGCTTTGACTGGGTAAGTAACCTTGTACAAGTGTGGGCTGCACAGAAAGGCATCCAGATCCCCAGATGTGACATACTGATGCATTCTGTGTCATCACATATGGTAGGAGCTCAGGAAACACTCACTGCAAGAGGCTACAGAGAGAACAGTGTGTTGTGTTAGATAAATGTCTCATGCTGAATATGCAGCTGAACATTATGTCACACAAAACAGCTTTACAAACCAATCACAAGGCATTGCAGGACTTCTGTGAGAGTTAAACAAAAAGTTCTATTCATGTGCAAAAACAATGCTTTCCATCTTGTACCACAGGTGGCAGTGAACAACAAACTGATATTCAGGGTGTCTCTTCTATGTCGTGAGTTCAGACTATCCATTTTGCCTTTTTTATTATGAAATTCTTAAGATTTCCCTCAGATAAAGCAAATTTTTTCTCTCCAAAATTCTGGGAAGCTCTGAGAGATCTGGACTCTTCCTTTTCCTACTTTATATTTTCTTACCCATGCTACAGG
The DNA here is from genome assembly GCF_029207755.1 of Chamaea fasciata. Classification (NCBI taxonomy): domain Eukaryota; kingdom Metazoa; phylum Chordata; class Aves; order Passeriformes; family Sylviidae; genus Chamaea; species Chamaea fasciata. Next base: position 5,588,931 of record NW_027094089.1, on the reverse strand, counting down.
AAAAAAAATATTTTACAGTAACTCTCTCTGTCCATAACAGGAACTGATTCAGTTCACCAGGGTGGTCTCAAAGAGCAATGATAGGTATCCCTCTTCTGCCTTGAAAATATTATGTGGACAGCTTTTATGTGGACTTTTCGGCTGAAGAAGAAATTACCTTGCTCTAGAAATAAGACTGCTGCCACAAGGCCTGCATTCCCATTCCTAGCTAACCAAGAGACATATTCACAGCAACTCTATATACAGTTTATCATACATAATAAAGGTTCCACAGGGCTAACTATGCCTTGAGAAAAAAGTAATTAAAATCTCCAAATTAATGGAAATCATCATCATCAAATCTACTGGACTTTATTCCTGTATTAATCTGTATTGCCACAGATGGATTAGTGTAGTCCTGGATGCACTGAGAAATAGAGGGATAGCCCTGGAACTTAGGGTTGTACTAGATGATAAACTTAATGAGCTGGCAATGTGCTCTGGTTGCCAGAATGTCCAGCTGTATTCTGGGGTACACTGAGCACAGTACAGCCACCTGGTTTGAAGGAGGTGATTGTGCCACTACACTCAGCACTGGTGCAGCCTCACCTCAAGAACTGTGTGCAGTTTTGGGCTCTACAGTGTAAGGAGGAATATTAGAAAGTGTCCAAAGGAAGGCAACCAAGACGGCGAATGGACTACATATAGGGCATGATTTGGGAGGAGCAGAGGAGGACATTAGGCTTGAGGGTGGCAGAAAGGGTGGTGCTGATCTCTGGTGCCTGGTGATAGGATGCAAGGAAACAGTTTAAAGCTGCACTGGGGAAGTTCAGAGTGGGTAGAAGAAAAAGTCCTTCAGTGAGATGGTGGTCAAGCACTGGAACCAGTTCCGCAGTGAGAGAAGTGCTCATGGTCCCCAGTCTGTTAGTGTGCAAAAAGTATATGGACATTCTATTCTATGACTATGATTCAGATCACAGTAGTTTAACTAAAATACAGGATTCATCAGTGCTCTGACATCCATAGCTATCCCTCCTTAAATAGCATGGAAAACAAATGGAGGTTAAGTAAGCTGTACTGAGTAAATTTATAGCAGAGGTGAACACAGAAATTTAAATATATACTTACTCGACAGTCCCGCTGTAGTGTTTTCATTAGTGCACTGTGTGTTTCAGAGTCAAAATACAACCCTTCATGCATATCTTGCAGGAAATCCAGGTCTTTGAATGTAGGGTTGGACTTTTCCCTCTCTTTTCTTGATGCTCTCCGTTTGTATGTGGAGCCTTTCAAGTCGTATGTGAAATGCATTTTCAAGGCTCGTGGCAAAACATTGTTCATGACAACAATTCTAATATTAATGCCTCCTGATTGAACACAGTACAGCCCATAAAATTTGGGAAGAAGAGTCCTTGGATTCTGGTTCAGATTCTAAAACAAAAGAGATATTTTTAAATATGTCTATTTTCAATGAACTTCCATGCCTAAGAAAGGGGTTCTTTTAACACCAAAGGACATTAACATTAAGAAATTTGTGTATGTTTTCTTATTCAGCATAATTTTTCCAACCACTTGATTATCTTTGTGGGTTTCTATTCCAGAGAGCTAGCATAGGCACTGCCTTTTTGCCAGGAACTTATAAAGGCCAAGAGCAGAGCAGTAACTGCAGGTTTCTCTTTCTCACACAAAAGAACAGATTGGCAAAACCTAAAATCATCCCAAAGACTTATTATTTTTTTCTGACCTGAACAACCTTTGCATTTTACCTGCTGGAAGGAGTTTGGGTCAAATGTAGCTCTCATTATCTTGATTTGGATTCTGAGAAACAGAACCTCTCTCTCCATGAGGCTTTACACACTCAGGGTTAGTGCCAAATGACGAAGTTATTTCCAAAGGAGTGTGACATCGTAACAGACCCACAAGTGACCATCAGAACAGAAAAGTGTGAAATAATCCAAATTCCACAACAGGCAAAATAAATTAGGTAGGAGAGGATAACAGAGGTGAATAACAAAAAAGTACCTGCCACTATTGTCCTTTTTGATATGTCAGTACACATCTTTTTTTTTTTTACACACGCACACAGTGAATCCATGTTACTTTAATGCAATAATGACAACATTCTTCATTTTTAGTATAAGTGAGAGGGTAATTTTTCAAGTATTTACTTCAGAAAACAAAGCAAGAAAAGAAAGACAGTCATAAGTCTAATAATACGAAGTCCCACATACCACCCAGAAGAATCTCTGTTTGTGTGTATGAGTGGCTTTTGTTAAAAAAAAAAAGAAAATTAATTAAATTCTACTTACTTTTTTAATGAATGTGTTTCCCCACAGATGACACACAAAACCCAATACAATGGACTTAAAATTAGCCCTCAAAAAGCTCCATTTAAAAATTAAGTTTTGAACAAATTACATGGATTAAAGTATCATCATTGCTTTACTACATGAGAAATGGAAATTAGAAGTAGTTGGAAACAAAAGGGAAACTAACTGGTCTAGTTTCTTTGTCCACTCTGAGTGAAATGCAGAGGGTAGACAAACACCAAATGGAGAAAAAAAACTGAATTAGAAATTTAGAAACCTTATTTTGTTACTAGCTTATTAGAAGCAAAGTTTGGTATCAAATTAGATCATGACATGCAGCTTCATCTTGAATGCTAAAAGGGCAACAATTCTTATCTTAAATATATTCCTGATTTATATCTATTATTTCTGTTGGGTGTGTAGGGCATGAAGTACAAAGGCAGGTAAAAATGTAAAAAATATTACAAAAAAATACAGATAAACCTAGTGAAATATTTCAAGACAAATTAAACTGAATCTTCAGAAGTGTGACACGAAACAGGAGAAATAGAGGTAAAATACAGTCTTCAATTACTTACCATATAATAACCTGGCAACAGCTTCTGAAGAAACTCAGCCTCTTTGTGTTGAACTGTTTTGATGATGAATTCGTCACCACTAGTTACAAAAAATAAGGACCCACTGGCACCTGGGTTGGACAATTCAATTAAAGGCTCACTGCAGATTGAGTACTGGAAGAGACAAAAATTGCTTTTCACTGCCAATGCGTGCATTACTCAAACACAAGTGTAATATGAAGAACTGCAGGTTCAAGTAAGCACAAGAGAATCATGTAGCAACACTTCTGCTGCTGGCTGAGGTTTGGCAGGCCACTCTGCCCAGGCCATGCTGCACAACCATGGAAGAGCTGCTGGCAGCTGAGCATATGATCCCCCTTCAAGTCCCAAAGCAACAGGTGAATGTTCCTTTGGAGGGAAGCCAATGGTTGAGGCGGAAGGAGTTAATCTCCATGCTGTCAGCATAGCAAATTCTGAGTCAAAAACTTTGAGAAGACATTTTCATTGGAACTGTTTGCTTTTCATATCCATTTTTGAAAGAAATAGGTACAAGATGGCAGAAAAATAAACTGGGAGTAGAGGTTTCTCATTATAGACAAAGAGGCAGATCCTATTCTTTGCAACTGGGATTTAAACCACTAGACTGATAAACTTGATATAGCCATAGTTACTAATTTTAGTATAGTAACTAATTTTTTAAAATATTTTACTGGTTTTGTGATTGAAAACTGCTTGAAACAGAAAAAACCTCAATACCAGTAAGCAAGAAAAACTGGAATTTGAAGGACCATTATATTGCATATGTAGACAGATTTCCTCTTCCACAGGACATGTTAAGAATTACAATCACATCAGGGAGGAAAAGGACACCAAAGACTGCACATTTCTAATAGAACCATATCTCATACAGAGACTAATGTTCATTTATTAAGTGTCCATAATCCCAAACTTCACTCAAATTAAATGGAGAGTAGACATTAAGCTCAAAATCATAGAAAAATCTTTTTATATTAAACTTGAAAACAGTGATACCAGAAAATTTAATAAATATGTTCTTTTGTGAGCACTTGAACTAAAGAAGCATGTTTCCTATGGACTCATGCCAGGGCCTTAATGCATCTTTTTATCCTAGCTTCAGCTAAGGCTCACAATTTTTAAGAGAATTTTGCATGATATATAAATATTTCCTCTCCCTGCTTCCACTCAATTCCAATTATTACAAAATACCTTTCTTTTTAATCCTATAGTTGCAATTTTCTTCAGAGAGAATGGCCATATCAATCTGAACACTGCAACAATTGCATTTTTCTTGCCAAAACATTGTATCTTCATGAGTAACTGTCACTTTGATAAACATTTGAATGCAATTATCCTAAATGTTTAAAGCTCAGTAGAACAGTATAACATACGCACGAGACATTGACCTACACTCTGCATTGGTCATTTTCCAGTAGTATGCAACTCTGTAAAAGGGTCCACCCACAAAATGCTGCTATACAAAGGGCCCACCAAATTTTGACTGGACACCTCAGAAAACCAAATCAAAACTAAAGGTAAGAAAAATCCCCAAGAGCCTGACAACTAAGTATTGATGATCAAGAAGTTTCCCTGCACAACGACAGTACTCCATGAGGTTTCCAGTGACAATTTAATTCTACCAGCTGTTCAAATATATTTTCGCATGCTATCCTGTCTGACTCCTACAGTGTGTTACTCTGCTCATCCTCCTTGGAAAAGGTGAAGCTTTAAATCTTGAGCTTTAGATCACTTCAAATTAACAGTGTAAACTCACATATGCTTGCTGTAATTTCTACTCTTATTTTACTTCACATGCCCTTCAGCCACAGCTGGACAATCATTTACTACTTACCACATACCACTTGTGTGTTTTCCTGTGCCAAAAGAAGAAAGAATCTGCAACAAGTTGTCTTTACTTGGAACTTCCCTCAGGGAATAGTCTTTTTCTATCTAAACTGGCTGACACAGATCTTATTCACAGCATGCAGTCTTTGTATACACATTAACTTCTGCTACTCCAAAGGCTTTCTTCATGGAAAAGAAGTTGCAGCTGATAACAACTTTACTCTAGGAAGCACAGTCTTTTTAGCAGCTGGCAACACAGCCCACATACTTCAGCTTTTGCCAAGTGCATAAAAAGAGGTAAGATAAATTACACATTGCATAATGACACTACTGTCACCCATTATGTTCTTGTCTCTAAGCTGGAGAGTCATAGGTTTGATGGATGGATCACTCAGTGGATAAGGAATTGGTCACACTCTAAGAGTTGTGGTCAATGGAAGAAAGGAATTCTTCACTCTAAGGACGTGAGGGCTTGGAATGTGTGGTCTAGAGAGGTTGTGGATGCCCCATCTTTAGAATTGTTCAATACTAGGCTGGATGGGGCTTTGAGCACCTGGTCTTGGGGAAGGCGTCCCTGCCCATGGCAGTGAAGTTGGAACTAAATCATCTTTAAGCTCCTTCCAATCTAACCATTCTATGACTCTATGATTCACAAAATTCCCAAACAACCTTATTTCCTTTCTACTACCATTTATAATTAAAATTAATTATATTTTTTTACATGTAACTATGGTCATGAGGACTAGTAACACAAAATCCATACATTGCACTAAAGAATTAAAATAAGACACCCACATTAAGATACCCACATTCTAACTAAATAAAAGCAAAACCAGCTAAGTTTTGCCTTCAGGCTTATAGTCCATATAGGAAGAAAAACCCAAGAAAACATTTGAACACAACAGAAACAATTTATTTAGTACTATATTAATATTTCAGAATCATCTAATCAATTTTTCTTTTTTATTCACCCAAGCCCTTTCAAATTCTTTTGGTTTTAAGGAAGCCATTATCAATATTGGAACAAAAGGACTTTAAAACTCACACAAAAAAGTGCACAATAAAATTCTGACATACAAAGTTGCTAATTTGTACAAGGACTCTGACTCCTTGGGTGACCCACCATGAAATAAACTGAACATTGGACAAACATCTAGAAGACAGGCAAACATCTAGAAGAAAATCCAGCTCAGCATTCACCTTACCCTTCCAAAAGCAGAACTACAGGAGAAATAAAATAGTGGATACTTGTCCTAGCAGTGTGCAAAGTGATTCCACCAAGTAAAGCCTGCTTTTACAATGTCAGCAAATTTGTAATTTCTTTTCTCATATAAATTGAACACTGTGAAGGAATAAGTCTTCATTTTATGAAATAGAGAGAACAAAGGAAGCATTCTAAAATGCTTCGTTTTTAGTCTGACACCCATGTTCCTCAAAGCTAGACAGGAACATTTGTAGATCTCACTTTGTAATGAAGGGTGTAAGTAATACAAGTCACACAAAAGTACTTAATTAGAACTGAATTGATAAAAGTCACAAAACTACTGATCATAACTTCTCTAGAAAAATTATCTGAATGATGTGGATGTTGCTCAAGTGAATTAAGAAAGCAGGTTTTTTATATGAATCATCTCAAAGATAAAGAATTCAAATTTTGTAAACATCAAAAATATTCACTAGTTATATACCCCTCCACACACAAAATTTTGTACTGATTTGGGTACTCTTAAGAATCCTTTTCTGCTGTAATGAAACTAGCATGCTGTACAATGATTTGTAACTCAAAGGAAAACTGCAGGCTCTTACCAAATAGTCATCAGGCTTGATACCAAAGAGTTCTCTGAAATAGCGGAAGGCAAGAGGTGCATATGTCTTAAATCTGAAGTCAGGGTAATGATGAGCAGGGGTAAGATTGCTGCCTTCACTGAAAACAAAAACAAACCAAACCAAATTACTGAACAATTACTAGCAGCTAGTTTTACCATAAAGCTGCCTAACTTGACTGTTTGCCTGCTGAGAAAGGAGCATAAATGCAGATAAACCTCTCTATCACCATTAACCATTGTAATAGAAATGTCTGTGAGACACTGCCAGCAAATTCCTTTTCCTCACCTTAAAGGAAATTACTGTTTTCACCACCTATATGTATTTGCATAAAGATCATGTTTAAACATGAACAGGACAAAGTCTGCAGTCCAGAAGTCCAGGGTAGAGACTGACTCCACTGCGTATTGAAAACTCTTGTGTCATGGTTGCTGTGCTTAAGGTGGCTCCAACCACAGCATCTCCCACCAGCTCTCCTCTGTTTGTAAGCAGCAGATCCAGCAGGGCAGCTTCCCTGGTAGGCTCACTTCCCAGCTGTGTTGGGAAGTTATCTTCACATACTCCAGGAACCTTCTACACTGCCTCCTCTCTGGTGTTGAATCTCCAGCAGACAGCTAGCAGGTTAAAATCTCCCACAAGAACAAGGGCTGACAATCAAGAAACATCACCATCACATTACAGAACAGTTCATTCACCTCCTCATCCTGGCTGGGTGGTCCATAACAGACTCCCACCAGGATATCTGCCTTTTCAGCCTTCCTTCTGATTGTCACCCATAGGCATTCAACCTTCTCATCACCGTCCTTGAGCTCAAGGACAAACAGTCAAAACTTTTCCTAAAGTACAGAGCCACCCCACCACCTCCCCTTCCTTGCCTGTCGCTTCTAAAGAGCTTGTGGCCATCCAGTGCAGCACTCCAGTCATACCACCATGTTCCTGTGGTAGTGACTGTCATGGCTTTCCCGCTACTCTATGGCTGTCAGCTCCTTCTGTTTGTTTTTCTGTTCTGTACTCCTTAGTTCTTTTCCTTGTTTTATATTTATCATCTCCCTGTATTTTCAGCCGGAGTTATAAAAGTCTTGAGAGGAATACCAGATATAAGGTAAAGGTCAGCAGCAAAATGTTCCTAGATTTCAAAAAAACCCCAATGGTTTTTCTATGCCCATGGATTCATTTATGATAGAAACTGAGAGAGGTCTTTTAAGCAGAAGAGTGAACTTCTACACTGTGATTTCAAAACAAATAAGAGCACCTTTAAGACAAAGTTTTGGTACTGAAATCAGCCAGATAGAAACTTTCTAACACTTTTTTGAGTATTAGAAACCAGGCCTTTATTACAGCATGCTGGTCACTCAGGTGATCTTTCCAATAATCAAGTTCCCCCGAGAGTCATGTGAACAGAGTTTCTATCATACACACTGATTATATATTCACTAGCTATCCCCACCTACTTGACTTTATTTGACATAGTTGCTCCCCTTATCAGAAGTCCTTACCTGGTTCTTTGGAGTCTGTTTTCAATGTCCAGCGTCCTTTATATGTGGCTGTTCCTTGACCTTTGCATCTGAGTAAGTGAAATATTGTTGTTTTGCACAACTTCTACTTTGCCAGCCTTGCAGAGCTGAGCTGGCATCCCCCCTGTGCTTTGCATGACTTCTGTTTGCCTAAGTTACATCCTTTATCTATTTCTACAAGGTCATGCTGTTGGTTCTACTGTCCTTGATAATAGTAAAATGGTGTTCTGTTTTACTGTTCTTATCAGTTTGGCCAATGTCTCAGTGGTTTGATAAATAGAGAAATACAAAATCCAAGACTTGATGCAGTTACTGAAATCAGCTTTTCCAGCACATCTTTACTCATTTGCTGTAACTAAATTATTCAGTAATGAAGAATGTACCGTTTTGCCTGGCCAAAGGACACTAAAAGAAAAAGTCTACAAATTCACACAGATATGAAAAGCAGTAAATGTTAAACAACATTCCTGAAAAAGATAATGTATAAAAATTAAATATAATGAAAGAATTTAAGAGCTTTCATCCTGTACAATTAATACTTGTCATATGAACTTGCCACCTTTCATTAACAACAGTTAGATGACAGAAATCTACTCAACCAACCTAGCTGCCCCTGCATGCACGCTGCCAAACCCCCACATGACCAAACTGTTTCATTGACAGAAGGTGAACAAGCTTTCTTGGGCTGCAGAAATGTATAACGCTTCCAGCTCTTGAATAGAAGATGCAAAGAAGAAAGAAACCAAACAAATTTCTGTCTAGAATTCACACATAAAAAGATTTGTGTGGAGGACCAATGATACATAGGAAGACAATAGGACACTGCTGCTTCCTGGAGTGCTAAACTACACAGGTAATAGTGAAGGCTGCCTAGTCCTAATGTACTCCTCTGATCACTTTATATTTACTGCAGTACAACTCCAAGATACCAAAGTCAAACCCATATATGCTTCATTGTTCCATTATAGAGCTTAAAATGGAAATCAGTAGGATACAAGCTAAAGATGTTAGTGTTTCTTTACAGTTAAGATAGCCTAATGCTCTTTCAGAAGGCTTTTCAGCTGCTCAGAACACTATCACATTTGTCAGACATTAAGTTTCATATAGCTGGTTGTGACTCATTGAATTTTTGTACAATATAAGGATGCCCCTGGGGTCATATAGCTACACTGGAAACCTGGGTCATACTTGTAAATACATTTAATTGCCATGCAATGCAGAAAAGAATAGAACAGAGTGTTCTCTACTGAAGTATCACATAATTGTCAGGGAATATGAAGCATCCAAACTTTTAAATGAAGTTCTACATTTTGGTACTAAATACTTCTATAAATCTGCTTCTTCCTCCAGCCATAACTTTAAAGCTTCTCCTGTGAAAGTGTGGCAGCAAATAGATTACATGTCCTTACTGTACCAGAACATGTACTGTCACTTCACTAAAGTGAGATGTAGGTAGGAGGTTTGCTATGATAATAGGACAGTTCTGAGCCATTTCTTAAGTGCATATGGAGTAAAATGACCAACACTGGGTCAGCAGGTGCACAGTAATGCATAGCAAGTGGAGATTTATTGCAAAACAGAGCAATTATTTTGGAACAGCTTCTACACAGAGGGCAATTTCATGTATTTAGAGTACATCAGATACTTTATAACAGATATAACAGTCAATTTCACAATGCAGACAACTTTCCTTATTCTTTATAAAATCATCCTTAAAAAACACCTTCTGTTTAAGGTCTACAGAGTATTTTACCATACCCTACAGTTTCTGTTAATCATATTAATTACTTTCAGCTTCACTACCTAAAAGAATAGTTTACTGATCCCAGCAGTAAACTCTTCTCAAATACATGAAGCAAGCTTGACACAAATTTAAGGTTTCTTGGTTAATGCTCTGGAAAATAGTTTTTAAGGTTTTCTCGATAGCACTTTTAACAGAAAAGCACCCTCACTTCCAGTAATTTCTTACAGTAATGGAAACCTTTCAAATTTCTTATCAATTTGAAGCTCATATCACAAGTATGAATTGAGTATGGCCTTGCTCTTGCTGGAAAAGGACAAACTCCACTGTACAGAATGCTTGATGTAAGTACATCCCTACCCTATTTAGAATTATTCACATTCCACTCTTTTAATTATTGAGAGAATGTATTCTGTGATTTCTCACACATTTTCTTGATGCATTTTCATTCTCACAGGATTAAAGTATATGTGCAAGATGATTTTTAATCAGTCTAGGGAATTTCAAGGGAATGATTATGTCTTTGAAACTGAACAAGAAAAATGCCCATGTTCTATTGACAAAAAGTTAAATCTGCAAAATGGTGCTTTGGACATAATAAGAAAGGGGGTAACCATATAATGTCTCTCTCAGCTAGTTTAAGCACAGGTATTCCAGAAAAACAAAGATAAAGACTTTTAAAATTAGCTCTGATTCTGGCAATCTTGAGGAATTCAAGAGCTATGTGAGCTATGACAGCAAAATACAGGCTTCGAAAAGATTAGGAAGCAATTGTAACTTATACAAGGTATAAGGTATTTTAATAACCTTAGCTGTTATACCGCACAAAAGATTCATAGGCAGACTAAATAAGAGAGACTAAAGAAGAGAGACTTGCATAAAATGCAAGTTTGGTTTAATACTTAAATTATATATTTTTTTAAATCAAGCACACCTAGAAAATCAAGCACCTTAGCCTGTCTCTTTGTGAATGCTCAGAGTGGATTTGAAGCATAGGTAGTCCAATATCAAACTAAAAGTGAAGTAACACTAATTACATTTTTAATGGCTAACCCCATGGCTGTAAAAATTTGTTTAACAAGACACCCAGACACATTTATTGGCAGCTTTTCTTTGCTATGGCCTCACCCTGGGTAGGGTGTACTCAGAAGATACCACACCTATCTGAAGGGGCACAGAAAGCCAGCTGCATATCTTGGTAGCAAGCCTTCATCACTGAAGAATGTTAAAAGGCTGTGACGGAGCTGTTAACAAAAGAATTAGTCTGTAGTTGTGACCCCATGTGTAACTTTCTTGTGTGTACTGTGAAAAAAATGGAGAGGAGGAACACCTCAGTTCTTTCAGTGAAAGCAATTCTTTTTTAGATTGTAAAATCAAAATAAAATGTCTAACCTTAAATGCTCCCAACATTAAAAACTAAGATTATCTAAATTCAGTTTCATTGCTCTTCAATACAGCTGCTTTCTTAAAATTAATCAAAATGCATTTCAGCTCTAAAAGCTGTATCAAATAAACACATGCTGCAGGTCAGGTAGTGCTTTGGTATGTTCCTTTCCTATATATAATTTCAGGAATGCATAATTTCCCACACGATGGAAGTAAATATGTTTATCTGTATAAATAGGTGTGTCTGTGTTTTCTTCATAATGTGGTTAAAAGCCCAGTGGTAATATCCTTTTTTCTCACTTACATTTTCCTAAACTTTCAGTTACCAAATGCTGTGCTGAGCAGTTCCCTGCCAGTCAGCTTTGAAATACAACTAGGAATAGTAAGTAACTTAAAAACAAGTCGAGTCAATCATATCTACGTAACAGCTGAATACAGAAGCACTTACTTATGAGGACAAAGATATGATTATTTCATAACCAACTGGAAATGCTATTAAAATACAGGATCTCAGAGTACTTGAACAGTAGTTTAAGCAGTCTACATAATCATACAACTATCCGGGTTATCAGAGGTTTACCAATCATTTGTTGGTAACAGAAGTAGCTGAGTCCAGTAATCCATACCAGATTTTGCTTTTGTCACCAAAGTATCCCCATTTCTAATATTTGTTTTGCATGCTCCACTCTGTGCTATCACTCAATTCACATACCATAAAAGCCTTGTCAGAACTTGAGTCATTCTGTGCATCCCTGCAACCAAAGCACCAAGGAAGAGCAGCAGCACTTTATCAGAATGTTCAGGTCACTTTATCTTCCTTATGATACCACCCACTGGAAACACATATCATGGTGTAAGTTACACAACAACTCATTGTTAGTGTGAACATTTAAATACTATTCAGACGGAACCTATAGAGCATTCTATACTACAAATGCACTACTCAGTCCACCAGCTAACCTATGATACAGGTTTGGTACAAAGATATTTCCAAGGGTAAGTATCAGTTTTCTCAATGAGTCCTCAAAAACATACTAGAAAGCAGTGCACATCAGTTTTAGATGTAGGGTGGAACCCAGACTGGCCAAGTAAAGTTTTTACTTTCTTAGTATTTTTGACTATTTATTTGGGCTGTTATTCAAACGCTATCACAATACAATGGTAAGCTTCTGACATTAAAAAGCAGAAAGTAATGAATAATCTTTCATTAGCATGACAAGAAGACAATTTGTAAATGAACCAGTTCAGTATACAGAGGGTAGCTGCAGAGTGCATACACAGGCCATCAGCATCTAACACACTTTCCATTAGAAACCATAGCAACTGTTCTCAATATGTAAGGTCTAGACCCTGTAATAAAAGTGTATCAGCAAGGGAAGTGTATAAGATCGACTAACAACTTGCTGCAAAAAAAGGTCAAACTCAACAGCTGTGCTTAAAAGCAGCCTCCATCTAAGAAGAAAAAAAAAAAGCAGGCCAAAACGTACAATTTTGCTTGAAACATTCTGCATTTCTGAAGCTTCATAGCCAAAATTAGTTGATATAATGGGGCAGCATCTGTTTGGCTTCTCCATCACCACAGAAAATTCACCTCCTCCTGTGTCTGCTGAAAGAGCTTAGTAAGCCGCTTACACCAATTTACAAGGAGCTGCACAGCCCCACGGCCCAGTGACCTGTTTGGGCCACCACTGCCTGCCAGAGCTAGGCTTACAGATGAGCAACAAGCTAATCTCACTGGGAGCCAGCACCACAGCAAAGTCAAAGGGCTGACAAAAATATTGCTGAAGCCACATTGAACAAACTACTAACTGGAAGCAAATTGTGCCATTGGGAACTGCTTCCAGCCAAGGAAGACAGGCACAAATATGCCCCACACAGGACAGAGCATAGAGAGCACATGCAGGATGAGCAAATATCCCGCTGAATCCTCCAGCCACTGTTGCAGCAGTACCAACAGCAGGTAAGCACCTCTGTTGCTGGATTTCCAAAGCAGAGTTGAAAATCCAGAATAGAGGTTACTTGGAGTGGTTTCTCTTGTGGTTTCACTCCATTCATTGAGTAGGGTGGAGACTTCAGACACTGCCTTCAGAATCAAATAGGTCAGTGTAGGGTGCATTTTGTTTCTCCATCCTAGGAGCAGATTTGCATAGTACCATTTTAACTTTATCTGGATGGTGGTTCTCAATGAGCACCATTATAGCAGCTCCCAGTAATACCTCATTTTCCAAAACCAACATGTTATACAAACTCTTGGGGAGCTTGAAGGGAAAGGGATGAAAGGCCTCCCATCACTACAATGTGCAAATGAAGGCAAGCACCTTTGCAATTCAAATCCACCCACTGTACAGAGACACCTGCACTTTACTCAAAGTGACTTCCAGAAATAAACACATGAATTAATCTGGGCTAAACTCTGACCATTTTAACACAGTTACAGAGTAACTCAGGACCAGGAATAACCTGCCATCCAGGGAGTTACTTCTCATCTACATCAGTAGCTCCCACAATATGCAGAGCATATGTTCAGATCTGATCTAACCACTTTTTTCCCTGGCATTTTTCTCCCTTCTTAATGAATCCTGAATGCTTCAATATGATTACTGAAGCAGAGATACAGGTGGAGGGTTATTTCAGGGTCTGAGAGGTATGCAGAGACTATTTATCCTCTTCAACCAATAAAATTTATAAACATAAAGTGCTAACTATTTTCCCCTAACTATAAAAGGCCACTCTTCTGCTCACTGGTGCACACAGTGCATTGCATTTCATTTCTACTAGCTTAGGTCTATCTTACCACTGCCACCTTAACAGCGCTCCTGGTGCTGTCAACGAAGCAGGTTTTCCCATGACTGGAAAACAGAGTCTTCTCACCTCGCTGACAGACACAAGTAAGGCAGGGAAATCATGGGAGGAAGGTGGAGCAGGACACCATCCAAAGAGGCAGATTGCTGTGAAGTCACCAAAATGAAAGGGAGGTTCAGCTGACAGACTGTTTGAAGTTGCAGATGAATTATTTGTACCCAAAGCAAGTGGAAAAATACTGCGCCTTGCTGGGTAAGCAGCTCCTTCAGCACCACTCTTGCTGCACTGTTAGGTTCTCCTTCAGTTGCAAACTTCCACAAAAAGTTTACTAAACCTCAGTTTGCTCCAGGGTATGTCCAGGTTGAGGTCAACCCACTTCATCTGCTTGGTGTAACTAATTTCCACTAATTGCTTTCAACCCAGACCAATCCAAAAGGGACCAAAAAATAAGTTATTACAGTAATTACTTTTAACAATGCTGCCATGACAAGTAGGTACCACCCCAGGAAAAACTGAATAGCACCTGAGGTGCACCTTGGGAGTGCAGCTCCAACTGTAAAGACTGTGCAACCTTTGCTTCTTACTTCAAACATGGATAATGAAGTTACTGATATGACTCAGGACCAATCCATAATGCCATCATGAAACAACATCCCAATACTGTGAACCAGCAAGAAAGAATCCTGTATTAATTTTGTGGAATCCCAAAGTGTTACAATTTATCCACAATAATATTCTTCTGGTTGCATATATTTTAGATAAATAAAAGTGGATGTTACACTGGGATATAGCAAGGATTTGAAATTTGACATTTCTGTGCATCAGCATAAGAAATCAAGTGTCATGTTTGAAGATATTGCTACAGATAGCCAATTTTTAGTTCTATAGACAATGTTGTCAACAAGTGCTCTTTATGGACAGGCTTTTTGTTACAGTCAAGATATCTCACTATGCTATATACTGCTTACTACCTAGCTATGCAAAAAAAAAAACCCAAAAAAAACCCCCCAAAAAACCCAAACCAAACCATAAACAAAAAAAAAAAAAACCCAAAAAACCCAAAACAAACCAAAACCAAACCAAACCAAACAAAACAAAACAAAAAAACCCACCAAAAACCAAACCCAAAATTACAGTGCTTTGGCCATTACTTTAAATTGTTTAATTTTCCTCAAACTATTTTTTTAAATGCAAACTGGCCAGAAAGGTACTACTAAAGCTTTTCTATTCAATTTTACATTACTGCAATCAGTCTCTTCCTACTGCCTTTTGTTTTTGTTTCACACCAGAAGGGATGTCTCCTAGCTCTTCCTTAATGCCAGTACAAACCAAGGAAATCTCGTTTCTGTGTGTACATGCATGCGAGTCTCACAGGAAAGAAGGCACATGCAATGCTATGCATGACAAGCTATTTTATTTTACTTGTTCCTTTAAAACTTTATGTGTCAAAAGAAAGACAATAAATTTTCTTTCTCAAACTGTGCTATGTAATAAAACAGTTTTAGCATGTAGGTTATATTTAGTTTCCATGAACAAAGCTGATAAAGGAAATATATACAGAAGCCCCTACCACTGTCATAGGCAGACATTTTCATCACCAATAAAAGCCTTGTTATATGATATGCAAACTTTTCACCTGTAAGTTGGATTTTTAAACAACATTTTGTGATTCTAGTGTATGAAAACACATGCATATAGTTAACTTCTCTATATCTACAAATCTACAAGACAAAGACTACTAACCTGTGCACAAACCCTATCATTAACATGAAAACAATATGAATACCCTCAACTACTAAGAAATAATGGAAAAACTTCATTTCATAGAAGGTTTTTTTCCCTTAAGGATATCTCACTTCCACAAAAATCAAGGAAATTTACATGAAGAAATACGAAAATTTAAAGTGTCTGCAATTATTTTGCACATTGTTAATTTAACTTGGTTTAGTGACACCAGTAAATACCAGGTATTATAAATTATTTGAAACAGTTTATGAAGTAGCATTCAAACTGCACATGAACAAAACTTTGAAACACTGATAGAAATCATCCACAAATCCAGGAAACGTTACATAGATAGCACGTCCTTACTGAAATGACTGTATTTAGCACTTCTGAAAACCCAGAAAACACTCAACAGAGCAATTCATCCTGGTTTTGAAATACATTTCTTCTAAACCTTCTTCCATCTCTTTCTAGCATATGTAACTTGGAAAGGGTATATGAGACTGTACTCAGTCTTCTGAACACCAAAAATCAGTATGACCTTGACTTCCCTTATCAGCATAACTGTATTGTTATAATTTCTATACTTGACAGTGATACAAGCTGAGGTGGCAAAGCAGTGAAGGTGCACAACCTGTAGTCAGCAAAGCTTATAGGAGCTGAATGTTGTCACAGACTAGAGTCATGGATAGAGCTTTATAGTGTAAATATAAGGCAATGTTGTAGTATAAATTTTTATATTATATTTAAAACAGCAAGGCTTTCATAAACTTTAAAAACCTCTCAACAAAATATCAAGTATTATTTTTAGAAACTAATATGCAACTAATCAAATGGGAATGTCAGATCCACAAATCAATTCAAATTGACAGCTTCTTTAATTGAAAGTGTCAAAATTTCTTTCCCTATCTATAAATGGTAAGTCTCAAATCTTCAGATGAAGTGTGACCTTTCCAATTCTCTCACTACCTTCATTTTCAATGACAACAGGAAGACCAGATAGTTTTCAAGTTTCATACATTATGCTTACCCTAACACAATTTTGTTAGAACTGGAAAACAAACCTGGTTCAAAATACCTAGTTAAGAGTTTATTTATGAAATTTTATTTAAAAAAAATCCAATATGCTTGTGCTTACCTTGGTAGAAAGACGCTTTCCACTACATAGAAGTCTTGCATAAGTACATCTCTGTCTGGTTTTGATGTAAGGTTTCCTACTGTGTATCCTATTCCCAACTGGATAGCACCCTTAATAGCCGAAGATGCAGTCTGTGTAAAAAGCAAGAATTCAAGCATGAGTTCGCTAAAAGCAGATTTCTGTTCTTTATCTGTAATATTATAGCTAAATGTGTTGATCATTTTCATTATAACAACACTCTATCATCTTTATATGAAATAACTGATTTTGAAATAAAATATTTAAAAGAATAACTATATACAAAGTGAAACTTTTAAATTGCCCAAATAATTTAGACATGGAGTCCTAACTCAGCACAGAATCACAGAATAGCAGGTCGGAAGGGACTTCCAGCGGTTAAACCTTTCTTCATGAAAGCATGATCTAGACAAGACAGCCAAGCATCCAGTCAAGCCAAATCTCAAAAATGCCCCACGCTGGGGAATCCACCTGTTCTGGGGAGATTATTCCACTGTCTGATTGTTTTCACTGTGAAATATTTCCACTTGTCTTCAAGCAGAATATCCCCAGGAGTAACTTTAACCCATTACCCCTCATATTTTCCATGTGACCCCTTGTAAAAATAGTCGCTATCTTCTTTGTAACCACCCTTCAAATACGGTAACATGGTCATAAATTTCCCCTCAACCTTCATTTCTTAAGCTTGAATAAACCCAACTCTCTCAGCCTCTCCACACATGTCAGGCTTCCTAGTCTTTTTATCATCTCTGTGGCCTTCTCTCCATCTTCTCCAGCCTCTTCATATCTTTTTGTACAGCAGAGACCAAAACTGACAACAGTATTCTAGGTGTGGCCTGACAAACGCTGACAAGAATGGGATAACCTCTGCTGCTGATGTCCCTGTTGATAGAGCCCAAGATCTCACTGGGCTGCTTTGCTGCAGCAGCACATTGCTCACGCATACTGAGCTTTTTGCTCACTAAGGCTCCCAGGCCCCTTTCCATGGAGCTGCCCCTCAACCTTGTGCTCCCAGCCTGTGCTGCACTCCGGGATTTATCTTCCCAGATGTAAGACCTTACACTTGTCCTTGCTGAACTTCAAAAGTTTCTTCTTTGCCCACTGTTCCAGCCTACACAGGTTTTCCTGCAGGGTGGCTGTCCCTTCCAAAGTGTTCACTTGATTTTAAGTGCTCTGGATGACCACTTATGAAGACATGTAACAGCATTGGGCCCAACACCAACCCCTGGGGAACGCAAATTGTGCCAGGTTGCCAGCTGGAAAAGGAGCCATTGATGCCACTCTTGGGTGCTGCCTGTGGGTCCCCAGCCACTGCACAGGAAGCTTGTCCAGACTGTTACCCAACTTCACCAGGAGGCTGTGGGAGATCACAGAGAAAGTCTTGGAGAAACACAGGCAGACAACGTCCATGGCTTGCCTCACATCAACTAAGCAGGTCACTTTGCCCTGTAAGGTAATCAGGTTTGCCAAGTGCAATTTAGCCTTGGTGAACCCGTGCTGACATTTCCTAATCATGTGCTTCATTTGACTTGTGATGGCTCCTAGGAGGATTCTTTCCATAAAATTTTCCTTTGCCTTAGTATTTACCTTCAGAGTGCACAGCCAGACCCCGAACTCCACAATATTGCAATCACTGCAGCCAAAGCCATCACTAAGTGAAATATTACAAAACTGGTTTCCTTGGTTAGTGAGCAGGAAGTCCAGCTGTGCCTCATTCCTGGTTAGTACATCTAACAGTTGTATGAGGAAGCAGTCCTGTATGCATTCCAGGAACTTGATGGATGCTGTGACCTCTGATATTGCTCTACCAAGAATGTCTGGATAGTTGAAGTCACTGAAAAGACCCACAATCTGTTATTCAGAGGTTGGTTAAGTGAGCCTGTTAAAGTGCTTCTTTGTCCTTTTTTTCTTGGTTTGGGGGTCAGTAGCAGATGCCTAATCTAAGATCCCCCTTGGGAATGTCCCTTCTGATCTTGACCTAGAGGCATTTGATAGGGCTTCCATAGTCACAGTAGTTGACTTCTATATGTTCATGATTCACTTTTAACCCAGAGCACAGCTCCTCCTCCTCTACTTTCCTGTCTGTCTTGACAAAACCTATAAGCATCCTTTGTGATCCTCTTAAGACATTTACAATCTAACAGGACATTCAAATTGCTTCAGGATTGTGAAGCATGCATTATACTCTGGAAAAAAAAGTCCCAAATTCCAGGTGCTTGTACATGCATGCCAAGGCATCACAATGCAAGCTTATAGCTTAAACGTTGATTCTAGATGCAAATAAATGTATTTATTACATGCTGCCTAACAGTCAGTGCAAGAGGTCCATTGACTGTGGGGAGTCCAGAGAAAAATGTAATGGGGAAGGCAAAATCTCTCCATAAAAATCAACCCTTATAAAGTGCAGTGACTAAATTCAACAGCCAGAGCTTGCAGGAAAGAGAAGCCTTCAAAACAAGAGCAAGAAATGTTGATACTATATGGGTATACTAATTTACTATGGGTAAATTGAGACCATCTCTGAAACTTTCCCATGCTGAATAGACAGGCATGCTTCGTGAATTAAAAAACAGCAGAAGAGAGTCAAAATCAGAAACTAGTCAAGAAAGGAATTTCTAAGGAAACATGGAAGGAGTGAATAAAGAAAATCATTGGGCAGAGAAAGAATGCTATGAGGAAGGGAGTATCTTCCCTCTCACGATAACTAGTTTGAAGACAACATGTTTGGTCCCTGTTTTTAGGTTTTACGTCCTACCAAACAAACAAGTAGGAGATTAACAGAGGAAAGAAAGAGCAGCAGAAGTTTCATGATCAGAACCACTTCAGCACTTGAACAAAACCATTTCAGGAGTGGAAATTAAATAACTGGTTCAAGTACCCAAAGCTACTCTTGTTATACTTCTTGGAACAGCATATACTAGAGTGGCTGCTTATTTTTAGAAAAGACAAGAGATGTGTAGCTTTTAAATAATTAAATAATTAAGACTGCACACCAAGCAGAACTTATACTTGCATAACAGTTAAGAACCAGTGATTTGGTGGGAACAAACAACACTCCATTCTGAAAGTACTACTTTGAGTAGTAAAAAGATTTGGCTTTGTGTCATAAGAAGAGTCACATTTTTCTTTCCTTGAAAGGCTTCTATTCATGAATGATTAATGCCCAACAAAAGCTGTAATTATATAACTTTGATCAAACCAATACACATACAAATATTTTCTCCTTCACTGCTGGATGCCCATCTTGTTCACTGCCACAGCAAGCGACTACATCTGAAAGAACACCTGATAGTACAGTACAACAGAGGATATGCCATTCCAAATAAATCCTGACAAAACCCACCAAACTTCAAAAACACCCAAGACAAGCAACCCGGCAGTGTGATTTCAAAAGAAAATCTCTGGATCATCTTTCAAACTTTTAAAAATATCTGTAGTGGTTTTTTTCAAATTCAAAAGACCTACAGACCTTTAGCCTCCAGAAGGCTAGAATGTAAGGCCCTCTACTACAATGATACAGACCTTTCCTACCAGGCTACCTTCTTGTTAATTTCCACTCATATTCAAGAGTGTCATTAGTAAACACCCATTATTTCTTCAGCAATCACAGAAGCTGGTTTAGCAGAAAAGTAGTGTTATGAAATCATTCAGAATACTTTAACAACTGGTTTGAAACAAATTGAGAGACGCTATAGCATGCTGAAGGCAACTGCTGGCCCAAAGTCCACTCTTTGTCAATCAACAACACCAAAGGCAGGTAACCCAGTATGCCCTTAGCAACTGACAAGTATTGGGTTTTGCAATCCATATAATAAAAACTAAACAAGCCTTGTCTTTAAAACATCACTTGTCTTAAAAATAATAATAATAATTATTATTATTATTAATAATAATATAATTACCATTAAATCCAAGGAAAACGTAAAGGAGCTGCTTCTTAATTCTTATGAATTTTTCCTTACTTGGGCACCTCTTTTAATGCCCATGAAGGCAGCAAAATCTAGTTTCAAACCTAAGTCCCTTATTTAGTTCAGTTTGTCTTGAATACTCTCATGCTGCAAAGCAATCAATAAAATTCAGCAACCTTCTGTGCCATGGGTTTTTTCAGCCTTTTGGAGACTGAAATAAATTTTTCTTCCTACTAGCCTCATGAAGAGGTTCAGAAAATAGCCCTGAGATAATTTGTTAGCTGTAACTAATCTGACACAGTGGCAGTACAGTGGCTTCCAGATCATTTAACCTGTTATCAACCTTCTGAAGCTGAAGAAGTACTAAGGGATGAGAATAACCAGTAGGATACACATGTTAATGAACTTTAGGTTATGAAAGTGATTGAATTTGTAGCAAAAGGTGTGCACTATGACAGCTGTCTTTTTTGCGTAAAGGGGCACAAAGTAAAACTTCTCCCATCCTCCTTCTGCTGTTTAGGATATTACTGTCTACTGCACAGGTCCTTTGATGCTTTTATCTCTTCATAAAAAACTGAAACTGTCTCCATTATGATGAAACATACCTTTGCCTCTTTTTGTCAAAAGTAACTATATATTTTTTCTGTATTTGTCATGCGGCTTTGCTAAAAGAGCTTGCAGATACGAAAAATTATATAATAAGATATAATTAATTATATAATAATATATATAAATTATATTATATTATATAGACTCATAAAGCACAACATCAGTATATAATACAGAACACAGATATATGGAATATTTGCATCACTGATAAATAACCTAGCACTCAATGCACTCTTCTCTTAAATTACTTTCTCTGGAGATTGGTCTTCCACTTGCTCTACATTACTCTAAGCTGAAATCCTTTTTCAGAGTAGCAAAATAAATGAGAATTTCAATCCTCTCAAATGAGGTCTTAAGTTTGCACATGATCCCACAAATACACTAAGCAGGATTTAGACGTTGTTTTTCCTAAAAATAATTACTTTCAGGTAGCCTTCTAAAACCTAAATTTGTTATTTTCTTAAAATAAAGGTGTTAATCAGACACATATAATGCATATAAAGGCAGTTCACATCCAGATAACAACAACAACAAAAAATCAACTAACAGAAACTATCTAACAATTGTACAAGTTAGGGACAAGGCTACTGAAAGAATTGAAAAAGTCTGTTCTTTAAAGTAAAGTAAAGAAAAAAATCAAGGACGACAAAAATATGGATATTTTTTTTAATTTCAGAAAGTATATTATAAATTGGCCAATAATTATTTTTGTTAGAGTGTCAAGGTCGTAAATTACTGGCAAACCTGAAAAACCACTAATGTGTCAGTAAATGTACAGACTACATTGTACACAAAGATTTTAGATATGGTAAATAGATATATTAATTAAAACAAGTGTCCTTATAATTTATTGGTAATTGTATGGGACTATTAACGATAGCAATCATTTAACAAACCAGACTGGAGCTGAGCAGGAGGACACAGGCTTCATCTAATTTAATAGAAGTTCCTCTCTACTGTCATTCACAATTATTTTTCCATTCATCTTTCAACTCTCAATTGCTCCTTGCTAAATCTATATGCATTTCCCATGATATGCTCATGAAACGTAACTCTAACATTCTAGGCTTCTTCAAAAGTAGACCTCCTAGGGAAACCCTTTAGGACTTCATGAATATGAACTTTGTCCTTGCTTTTGTGTTCTTCCCCACTATAACACTTTATTGTAGCTGAAGTTTGACCTATGAACTTTCTATAGCAAAGATGGTGATTTTTCCACAAGACAGCTGGTTTATTGCAGGTGCCATAAAGTGATGAAGAGAAATTAACTCTGCCTTGGAAATTCTACCTCATTATCACTGTGAAAGGCAAAATGACGATTGCTTTCTTTCACCTTCTCTACTACTGTCATTCAAACATGTTTTAAAATCTGCCAAATGAAATGGCACAGACACCTAGCTACCACAGTTCTTTGTAACAGATGGGGAGAAACAGACATCTGAACAGAAGCCTTCACTGGTTAACATGGCTTTGCAACCATGCATCCCACAAAGTAGTTGTCACTGGTTCACTTCTCTCTGCTACTGTGTGTGGAGAAATCTGCTTTCATCTCCCTCACTATCCCACGCTTCTCCTGTGTGGGACAATGAACTGGACTAGGGTAGAACAGCTACCTGCCTTCAGGCAAAAGTCTCAGTGAAATAAATATATTATTTTAAAAAGAAAGAAAAATATTCATAGATATCAGTTGATCAAAATTGTTGAAGCCACATGGCTAATGCCAGATCTGAATTTTCTACAAGTAGGCATTTGTTCTTCAGTTTTACAAGTTACTGTAAGTACCAGGAATCCATTTGCACTATCACTTCCATTCAAACATAGTTTATGTTTTCCAGACTTCTGAGAAGATATAACCTGCCATAAATTACTTAAAATCTTAAGTCAAACCATCTAATGAGAATGCTTGTTGAAAAACAATACATCTTCTTCACACAATATTTAAAAAGAGCTCGCTTAGTGTCCTGGGTTGAAGTATATTCTATCACCATCTTCATGAACTGTTGAAACCAGGTGAGGCAGTGCTCCCTGCCTCCTCCACTCTGGCTTATCTTCTGTTAATGGGCCCATCAGCACCTTTGCTACACAGCTCACAGATAACCCCCTCCTGGACTACCTCCTGTTAGTGGGCCCATCAGGCCTTATCACGTGACTCACCATCCCATTGTGAGATGCTCTGCCCAGAGGGAGAAACCAAGCATTCCAGCCTGGATATAAGCTGAGACTCTGAACACCAGAGGGGCGCTTACCCACTGGATTCCCAGAGGACCCGAGCTACCAGACCTTTCTACAGGATCATTGCTTCAGGAAGACCACCTCATCTGGACTGCTTCCATCACTAGGCTCAGGTTGTATTCTGACTCTGTCAGTGGTCTTTTGTATTATTGCATCTATTTTATTTTACTTTCTTTCCTTTTTTCCTATTAAATTGTATCTCTGACTTGGAGCCTCTTTTTTATTTTGCCTTCAAACTACTACACTTAGAATATTAGAATATTTCAGTTAGATTCAAGATGTACATGTGGTTATTGCCTAGTCCATTGTTCCTGCACTGGATCTGTCTTGTCTTTGAGTGCCAGCTGTGCTTACAGTCTCACTGAAACAAGACTTCTTGACACTGTTTCCACTGAAACTTCTGGATGGAGGTGGCTACCCCATCTCAGCATGCTTTCTGCAGCTGACACATAATAAATCACAAATAGGAACATAAAAATTAGAGTTACCAGAAAATCCCATTAAAATAACTAATCTTACTGTTTCTCCACAACTTGTAAACATGGGTCACTACAGCCACAGCACCCCTCCAATCTTTCTTCAGTTCACACTTCTCTCTAGCAAATGTTTACCCAACTTCTGCAGGTCACACTCCATGAAGGTGGACTCCTGCCCATCGCGTGTGTGTCTGTGCGATTGTTACTGTTCAATCAGAATGATTTTCTTATCCAAGCTGAATCTGATCTCCCTTCATTTTCCAAAATTGGACTTAGGTGACTCCATGGCTTTCAATTAATTTTTTCCTCCATTTAAAAAAATGTATGCCTAAGCTTCAGTAGTAGCCATGAATCCAACTACTCTGGTTGTTCTATCTTTGAGGAAAAGAATTTGTGACCTCTGAGCTTGGGAGTAGCCATAGCCCCAGGAAAAGTCACTAAAGACAGTCATTTTAGTATCTTTGTAGATGCATAAAATCTGCCATTGAGGTCCCAGTGATGCAAAACCTCCAGTGGTAGAATTGCAGTGAGAAGCCTACAAGGAAAAGTACCCTTCCTGCAGGCACTAGATGCAGGGCATAAGTCAATGCTCAAAGTGATGGAGCAATGCTGCTTGCACATGTTTGCAAGCTCAAACAATAGGTGTTGGCTTTCTTTACCTGGGCAAATTTCCCTTGCTCCTGGCAAAGTGACTCACAATATGCAGTTTTGAACAGGTTACATGAAGTGCTTGAAATACACTAAACAGAAGAGCTGACAAGAAACAAACTCTAATTATACACTTGTGTGGCAGCCTTCAGGCAAAATACACTTGTGTGGCAGTCTTCAGACTAAATGTAGAGATTGCAGCAATCCAGTAAGAGATTTTCACAAGTGCACATTTACATCTATTTTATTTGCTGGTGTGATTTTCTTCTAAACTTTTAATATACTTTAACAGACCTGTCCATGGTTCATTCTTGCCACCCTCCTATTATTAAGCATCAGGATACTACCGAAATCTGACTGGACAGGGAGCAGACTCAGGGCTTGTGTGATTGATGACATTGCAATCCAAAAATTTCATGTGTGCCAGCCATATCTCACAATAAAGTCCGCAAAAAGGGAAGAAAATGAAAAAAAGCAGCAACTGCATACTCCAGATGTCCATGACTGGATATGAATATCCAAGAGAAACTACAGTCTGGTGACCTGATTTTTGCAAGTGTGCAACGGAACAAATAACCAGTCTCTCTTGTATCCCTTACCTTGTTTCTCTCTGAGAAAAGCCCTCACAACAACAACAACAAAAAAACCAATACAAACCCAAGCAAACAAAAAATGCAAACCAAAAACCCAAAGCAAAAGAAACACAAGACTAATCCAATCTAACCAACAAAAAAACCTCCACCCTGAAAGAACCGGCCACAGTCTGCACAATTTACAATTTCTTTAATCTCAAAGTTATTTTAATTCTCTACCTTAAAAGCTGCATGGAACATATATCTGTGAAGTGTCTCTTTCATTAACTAAATTCTTTGATCTGGGTGACTGAAACACTTTATTGTTCATTTTCACACTGTAGACTTAACAACTCACAATTTACAAATGGACAGAAAACTCATAAGTAGTTTCAGATTATAATGCTTGTAGCAAACACACACGGCTGAACAGCTTAGCAGCCCCACCTTAAATAATACCATTTAAATGAGAGAAAAACACCTGGTTCTCAGAAGGGAGGAAAAAAAACACCCCAACCAAAAAAAACCCCTAAAGCACTCCAAAACCGATAAACAGAAAGTTGTGTTCCCTCTACTCTCAAGACTTTGACTAGATAATAATAGACAATTAAAAGCCAGAAGTGCATTTATGTCAGAATGAAGCAGCAGAAAAACTGAAAGCTAAAAACAAAACAGTGGAAAGAAGCAGCATGATTCATAATAGAAATCATGCTCTGTCTCAGTCCAGTTATGCATTTTATAGGGTAGAAATGCTCATGCGAGCCCTTTCACAAGCCTGTAGTAATGTAAGAAATTTCTTGGAACTTAAAGATGTTTACATTCATGCAGACGGCAAGTCAGCTGACTACTGTAGGAAAAAGAAGAGCTGAAGATTTAATTAATTCAGATAAAGATGTTACTTACCTCTATTTTGGCCGAGATGAACAAAATAGTAAAGAAAATATTGAAATAATCTAAAACTCCAGAAAAAAACCTGATAGCTTTACAGACTACTTATTATTTGGGAAAGTTTTATCATGGATGAAATCAGAGGCACTCTCCTAGAGATAATTTGTTTTCACCTAAATCAGATTAACTTAAATTAGCGGAAAACAGTCATTACTACAGAAGTTTGTAATATATGGATAGCAGTTATAACTAACTGACACAGTTTCAGGAACATGTGGAACATATTATTGCACTGCAAAAATTCTAGAGGTCAGAAATAAACTTTTCTACCATAAACAAAATTCCTTTTCTTCCCCTCACAATAAAGAGAGACAGAATCTCTTTGGGAACTTTGCCAAGGCCAAAAATACTTAAGAACCACAGGCCACAGCACAAGCCAAGGATCTCTGCTTTTCCAAGCTGAGGGGTACAAGTTTCTACACCTTTATTATGTGAAAAAAAAAGCACTTGAAGTGAAGTCTCTGAACAATAGCAAGGACAGTCTGGCTTCAGCACTAAATTAATGTCTTGCCTATGTTTCCACTGTGGTGAAGGGCAGCAGTAGATTGAAGGAGAAACTGCCCAGGTAGCTGAAAAAGCACCAGATGAGGAAACAAGCTCTTTCCCAGCCCAGACTTCTGGATATGTAAAGAAAAATTTGCATTTATAGCTCATCCTAGTTATCAAAATTGCTAGTGGAACTAAATAATGCTGGTCACAGACAAGGAGTAGCAGAAAAACAAAGCCCAAACCACTATCAGCAATTCCTAAATAGACGATTGATGCATGCTCCTACATTAAATATGTCCTCTCTTAAACATCTCTTTTGAAAAAAGTACTTCGCAAACAAATATTGGTCTGTTTGGCAAAGTTCTAAAAACGTGCTTTGCTTTTCAGGTTTGTAATACAGACACATCATACAACATACAAAGCATTTGGAAACTTAGTTAATTTCTTACAACAGTGTTTATGCCCAGAGATGTATCTGTTGCTGAGAGCAAAGAATTTCTATCAATCTAGCAAGAAAGTACACTTCAAAGCTGACTGAACAAGTTTTTAATAGTCAGCTCTGTGGTGGATAGAAATACCTTATGATTTCACACACAAGATAAAGTAATTTCAAAACCCCCATGGAGCATGTTTTATTTGTTCTTGGTGTTAGTCAGTTCTGAAATATATTCACATACAGCAGGTCTGAACTACTGACAGGAAGGGAAAAACATACAATAAAATGTTGAAGGTTTTATTTACCTTTTTATATGTTTTCTCTTCATTTGGCTTTCCAGCAGTAACATCTCCGTTTTCGGTAACAGACGACATCTAACAACAGAAGCTTAAGTTATGAAGAAGGTATTTGCTTCACAAAAGTAATTTTTCCGAAAAATCATATAATTTATTATCCATTTTTGCTAAATTCAAACTTTTCAGAGGACAGCACACTACCAAGATCAATGACATATCTAGGATATTCCCATAACTATTTTCCACACATACTAAAAGGACAGCCCTGGCCCAGGAATATGTCCAGCATATGACTGAATCTACATGACTCTTTCTTTTCCCCACACTAGTATGCAGTGAAATCTTGCTCCTCAGCCTACTACATGAGATGTTCTTGAAAGGGCAAAACTATGATACTTGTGAGCCAGATATTCAGTGGCATGTCTCAGCAGTCTAAGGTCCTTGGCTGCTTCAGTATGCTCTATCTCCTTAAACTAACAAGGCGATCACAGAATCACACTGAATTACAGAATATTCTGAGTTGAAGGGACCTACAAAGATCACTGAGTCCAATTCTTAATTGAATGGCCCATACATGGATCAAAGCCACAGCCTTGGCATTATTAGCATTGTGCCCTAACTATTTGACAGTACGTCTTATCACAGCTGTAAAGCCATTCTAGACCAACAATAAACGACTAAGATAGAGATCACCTTGGTCAAACACCCTGAGTTTGTCTGCCAAAGGCAGAATGACATGGTTTAAAATAATTCTAGGTTTTACCAATACTTTCATGACAGAATTATACTTACTCTTACAAACAAAAGGACGGGTCATCTGGAGCTGAGAGTGAAGATCAAGCCATTCATCGGTGGTGTTAAATGTCTTCCACAACCTTTTATTAGAAAAACCTCTCATCACTATGCCTTTAAAAATTTCCATATCACAGAATAGCTGTAGATTTCCTTTTACTACTGTTCTTCAGCTCAAGCAAGCATTCAGCTACAAGTGGTGCTTTTCAAGAATCATGTCAAATAATTTGCTTACTATACTTAGAACTTACTGTACTTAGAACATACTATAACTTGGTTAATATACTTAGAAACTAGTAGTATTACACAGGAGGGATCAGTGCAGAATCATTCCTTTTCGCCCTAGACATTTCACCCCTGTGGCACAAGCAACTCTAGAATAAAACATTTATGTAAAGCAATACACATACATGTTCTAAAGTGTTGTGTAATTACATGCGTAATCTTATAGCCTTACAATCTCCAATCACTTATAAGAAATAGCTGTGATGGTTTGGAAGACAGCACATTGAAAAGTCACAGATAACAAATAAAAATCTCATGATACCTCAAATGAGAGTAAAATCACATTCTGTCCTTAAGCAGTACAAATAACATCTTGGACAAAACTAAAAATTTGTTTTAAAAAAGTATTCTCAGGCCTCATTCACTGCTTTTAATTTTCCATTAATCTGAAGAATATACTTAACACTACCAAGGAACCTTTTAATAAAAGGTTTTAAAAGAAGCACCTGAGGGGGAAGGAAAAAAAAAAAAAAAAAAAAAAAAAAAAAAAAAAAAAAAAAAAAAAAAAAAAGCAGTGGGAGGGGGTGGAACCATAACAAATAGAAACCTGGGAGTTTCTGAGAAGAAAACAATGCCTCCTTAGAAAAACACACTTCTTACATTACATCAGTATTTTCCTCCTGCAGCTAACTGCATTCTTCACTGTAGCCTCTATATAGGTAATGTTTCTTAATCAGTAATTCCTTCATTTGGATGTGCATTAGCAGTCTCCTATACATTGAACTCCTGCTTAAAGGCAATTACTTGGTTTTTATAGCTTTTAAAATTGTATGTAGTTCATCTCACTCACCTGTATTCACACATTTAATATTAACATTCACCCATGCTTACAACTCTATCAGTACACAAACAAATGCATCAAGAACTTGCCAAAACAGTTTTTTTAAGGAAAGGAAATGTCATTTTAATCACTATAGAAGACTTTTAAAATAACTGATCACTGGATTAAAACATCAATCCCCACCCAAGCTGCTGTTCTCCACACACCTCCCAAGACTAATTGATACAATATGATGTTCTACTAGACACAAAACTTCCTAAATTATGAGCACACAGACTCAGCAAAAGCCAAACATAAATGCAACATGGGAGCTTTCTTTCAGTAAGTTAGCTGAAGAAAGTACTCATGCTAGACATGGGAGAAAAGCTTGGGTTTTTTTCCCAGCATAGACAGACAAATTCTTCAAAAACTCTTCACTCATATACCCCTGCAATGCTAGGAATGATAGGAAAACAGACAATGAGCGACCAAGTTCAGTAACTACCAAGTATAAAAACTCACACAATAAAGAAGGTAAATTTTTCCTGAATGTGTCAGTTTCTTTCTTGAAGGCATCTAGAATAGAATTATTTTGGTTCTCATCTTTTGAGAAACAGAACACACAGCTCTATTTTAACCATGGCTGTGTCAAACAACTTTCAAAATCTGTGCTGTGACAACCATCTCTTGTTCCATGCTAACAATTTTTTGCAAAGCAAGTATGACTTTGTGTGTTTTCTTCCCGCCCTAGAGCTACTGAAGTAGCACATGGTGACTTTTCACATGCTTTATAATATGCAGAGCATCACATGCTTTATAATATGCAGAGCAACAGCTCCTGTCTCAGTTCCGATGAAGTTTTACAGTACAAAGACAGGTCACAACTTACAGTCTTGGACTCACTTCCAGGCTAAGCTACAATTATTTATTTTCTTGTTACCATAGCAGGAAACTACTGTAGCTAAAGCACTGAATCTCTCTCTACATACCTGACAAAGGATAAGCTCACAATAAAATAAGACGTGGGGTAGGGGTGTGTAGCGGAAGAAAACACTTAGTTTCAAACATACTGCAGTGTGCTGACTTTGGCCGGGATAAAGTTAATTTTCTTCACAGTAGCTAGTGTGGGGTTATGTTTTAGATTTGTGCTGGAAACAGTGTGGATAATACAGGGATGTTTTCCACTCTTGCATAGTGTTTACGCAGCATCAAGACCTTGCGGTGCCCTGCCAGTGAGTGGGCTGGGGGATGCACAGGGAGCTGGGAGAGAACACTGCCAGGACAGATGAACCCAGGTGACCATATGGCATCATGCACAGCACATAGAGAAAGAAGGAAGGGAGGATGTTTTCCTTCCCGAGTCACCATTAGGTGTGATAGGGCCCTGCTTTCCCAATTTTTAGGAACGGCTGAACAGCTTCCTGCCCATGAATGGTGCATGAATTCATTGTTTTGCCTTGCTTGCATGAACAGCTTTTGATGTACCTGTTAAACAGTCTCTATCTCCACCCCTGAGTTTTCTCACTTTTACCGTTTTGATTCTTTCCCCCAGGCCATCAGGGAGTAGTGAGTGAGCCAGTGGGCAGGGCTCAATGGCTAGCTGGGCTTAAGCCATGAGTGAAAAATGGCTGTAAAGATCTCCCCTTTAGCTTCCTAGATGCTATCCTAACTGACAACAAAGAAAGAGAAACATTAAAGTACAGTAGGAATTTAAAGAGTATTTTTCCCAAATACTCTTGAAGAATCAAGATTTTGGTCACAAACCTTATGTGCAACAAAAACTACTGTGACATGTACAGTTCTTGAAACACAAGTTTACAGCCTTCAGTTCCAGCCTTCTGCTCTGAACACCTCTTCGTCCTAAATGCAGGCTTTAAAAAAATCACATCTATACAATATATGATTCAGGGGAAAAAAAAGAAAAAAAAAAAAAAAAAAAAGAAAAAAAAAAAAGTGTTTCACAGGTTAGTTTCTCACACTAGAATCACAGAACCACATGCTTCTTAACTAACACAAACTGCAATTTCCATCACTCTGGGGGAGAAGGGCCATATGCAATTTCCCCTATAGCTACAGGGACACCTTTTAAATTTCTCTGATCAGCCAGAAGCCCACAATGTCAACACAACCCTGCCCACCATACAGCTGGCATTTTGAGAACTGAGACGACAGTCAGCAAATGTGAGCTTCCTACCCAGCTTTGACTTCTTGTTCTTGAATTTTTAATTCCATGTTCATTATATAGCCAAAATTTATCTTTTACTAACAGCATAAGGTATTCATTTATCCAGATTATAAATAACTATCGGTTTTTACACAACCTTAGTTGCTGAGGTCCTGCTCACAAGAAGAAGTATTCCTACTTACACCTGAATGGCCTCTCAGTTCAATTTCAAGTTAACTTTAGAACTGCCAACAACTTCAGTGAAAGCCACCATCCATGAAAAATGCTATTGCTAGATTCCTACAGGCCCACATATTAGTTCATTCAACCAAAAATCAGTTATGCTTTCTTTCCATTATCATGAAAACAAAAAAAAAATTTGGGGGGGGGATTGCATTCTTAGCAAATTTAGATAATTTTCTTAAACAAATCCTTCTTTCAAAGCACTAATAAAACATGTTGTTGAGGAACCACACTCCAGATAACAGCTATGTAGCTTTTAACTACATGTACTGCCTTGTTCTGATTGATAGTTAAAACTGAAACATTCTTCCTAACTTTTAAAACAGACCCTGGGTGCACTGCTGTAAGGCTTCTGCAGTGAGTTAGAAACATCATGCAAAAGAAAACATATTTATAACTTCTCACAGGTGTAATCTTTAATTTTAAATATGAGGAGTAAAAAGCAAGGCAAAACAAGATTAAATGAAACTTTAAATTTTCCAGTGGGCAGAAGGAGAATACTGGAAATTAAAGAATACAAGAAACAATTATGCATGTTTAAGAGTAATAATATACAAGTAAAATAGATGGTATGGTGCAGACTTTTGGAGTTTGGGGTTTTTTTGGCAAGTGAACGCATTGGGGTGGAATACCCAGTTTTGGACTCAATCCACAAACTTCGTTCTCATAGTTCCATACATTTCAGATTACCCGTTTATTTAGTTGTTTCTTAATTCTTGAACAGTTCTCTTCTGCCAGGAGGACACAAAATCCTCAGAATATGGCAGGTGCCTTCTCAGAAAAGCACAAAGGAACTTATATTAAATTCATACCAATGATACTAACTCAGAACCAGACAAAAAAAGATTATCAGAATAGTAATTTTATCTGTCCTAAGTAACTGGGAGTTTACACACCAAGACTGCATTCTTTCTTGATCACAGCTGTTTGTCAGCACAACACATAAGGATGTTGATAAGAATTTCTAGTCCTCCAAACAGGATTTATAGTGAACTACATTAAAAAGAATCATCAGGTCAAATTCCTTCATAGCTTCTGTCCCGTGTTACTACTTTGAAGCAGCATCTTCTAATATAACTATGAAAACAACGGTCATTTCATTACTGCAGAATTCACTTTTACTAATGAGATTTGTCCAGACATATTTTCCTTATGGCAGCTGTGAGAGTAGCTTTTAAAGTCAGTTCTTGAACTCACTGAAAGGACTTGCAGATCTATAAGGCAGCATTCCTCCACCAAACCACACTGGGGACTCAGACATACACTGCCAGATTTCAGCTCTAGTGTGAAGCTGGAGACATTTGTAACACAAAATTTTGCCATTAGGGGCAAATCTTCTAAGCCAAAAATGCTCTACGGTGGAAGAAATCCATGAACACATATTCATTAATGGAAAGCAACTCTTTTCATACTTGAACCCGAAAACCATTCATGGTATTTTTGGAGCTACCTGAAG
This sequence comes from Chamaea fasciata, assembly GCF_029207755.1. Classification (NCBI taxonomy): domain Eukaryota; kingdom Metazoa; phylum Chordata; class Aves; order Passeriformes; family Sylviidae; genus Chamaea; species Chamaea fasciata. The sequence goes on along the minus strand of NW_027094089.1, from coordinate 5,555,764 downwards.
GCAGCTCCAAGATAAAAAGGCACTATTAAAGCTAACTCCCCTGCTTCTTTGAAATTAGAAAGACTTGAGTTCATACCTTCTTCGGCACTGAACAGATTTCTCTTGCAGGTGATGCATTTATAAAAGTCTCCCTCCTGTCTGGATTCTCTGCCAACTAATACAATATGCACAACAGCACTGGATTTCCAAACTAGATCTCATCTTATCTTGTTTAATATTCCATGAATCTTCCTGGTACTCCGGACCACTGTCAAACCTAGTTGATAAACTTAGGTCAAACAAAACTGTCAACAGATTTTTTCCTATCCTCTCCAATAGAATTTGAACAGAAGGATTATTTTTCAGATTATTTGTAAATGAAGGGTTTTGGGACACAATAAACATCCTCTGACACACAAAAATTGCCTACATATATCTTGTTTCCACACAACCAAAGATATCAGCATACTATCAACATTATTTTCAGAAGGCGCAAGAGGCAAATGACTTGTTAGCTTCAGGTCAATAGTCAGGCTTATTTTGGTTTTATTATATTTTAGCTTCTTAAAGGAGCTTGTCTTCATGCTTTAAAACAATGCTGACTATAATTTTAATGGTTTAATTGCCTTCCTTCTGAGTTTACCAGACAATGAAGTGTGATGTTTAGGAACCTGCAAACATTGCTAGGCAGAGTGCCAATACACAGATCTAAACAAGTAAAAGGAAGCATAATTTAATTCACAGAGTAGTAAAAGAAACAACACATCAAAGATCCAACAGCTTTCTCAACAGTCATCACAAGCTAACCCCCTCTCCAAAAACCTTATGTCTTTTAATGTCAGAGAACATTTTTTATACATGAATGCTTGGCAGTTACATAGCCATCAAATAAAGATTGAGGTAATGTATGTAGCCAGTCAGTTACAATTCATGTCTCTATTTATATATAAATATATTTATATATTTAATAATATCCCAGACAGGATTTTATGGAATATATTCACTTTGTACCAGAAGGACACATAGACATCTAAGATCAAATCTGTATGCTTTCATATCTGAAATATCTGAGGAGTAAAAGATAATATATATATTTTAAACTGGTGTATCCTGAGAATGAAGTAAATGTTTACATGTTGCAATGGACTCAATAATCATTGAAAAATCATAAAAATTAAATCTGAAAAAAATCAGATTGAAAATCTGAAAGCATTTAATCCACCCAAACCCTGTAATGCCTGTCAACCTAATAAACCTCTACAGTCAACTGCTGTGACTTCACTCTTCACAGAACTACTGAAAGAGTTCTTCTGTCTTTCCAGGCATTACTGCAAAAGTAGAGCAAACTTTTTACTGCATCATAAATACCATGAACTTATGCCACTAAAAGAGTAATTTTTTAAAAATCTATCTTTTCTGTCTATCTGGCAGGGGAAAAAAAATTGTCTTATGAATTTAAAGAAGGAGGAGGGAAAAAGTAAAGAAAAATCTCAAACAATTAGGTTTGAAACCTTGTCAAGATCTCCCAACCCACAACTGATTATGGAAGTTTTAAGGGTGACTGAAAGTGAAATCTATGTAAAATTTGTGATAGTACTATTGTTGCACTTGTAAAAACTGGAAAATACCGTTCTTGTTAATTGGTACTAGGATGAACATTTGAGAGTGAACAGTTAAAAAATGCAGATCAGAAACTGTGCAGCCTGTGACACCTAACAAGAAAAGCCAACCAACCCACAAAAAACCAAAACAAAAAAAGCCCTGATTAGTCTACCTATTTGATTCCTTTTTTATTTTGCCCCAAAAATAAAAAAGAAGTAGTATGCAAAGTGATGAAATTCACAAATAAAACAAAAGGGAAAAAAAAAAAATCTCATCTTCCTCCTGGTCTTTGTAATACCATCAGGCCAGCACAAATGTTACAGAGAAAGCAGTGAGCAAAAACCAACACAAAACTGCCATTTAGACTGTTCATCTACTAAGTCACATCAGCCGTTCACACCACCTTTATTTACCTAGCTTTAATAACACACATTAGTTTCAGTGCCCTGCTAGATCTTTTCTTCTCTCAGCAACTAATCTGAGCACAATGCTAAGATTCTGATACTGTTAGATTTCTACAGTTGCCCTCCCCTCCTTTCTCCCCCCAGTTTCAGGAATATGGCATAGTACTTGGATGTCTTTTAAAAATGTCACAACAGGAGTAGTATTTTTTTTCTTTTAGTTTGGTGGCTGGATTTAAAAAGTAACTTACCATAATATTCATACTATAAAAAAACTATATGTTTATATTGTAATGCTTCGATTTACTGCAAGAAAGGTCAGATCATCTATCTTCCTCCTTTAGCTTTCAGTGGGGAAAAAAAATTAAAATGTAGAACTTCAGAAAACACCACCTCCATCAAAGTCTACAAATACTCAGAATTACATCTGATTACCCAGAAGATTTGACAGCCTACAAGAGTCCCTTCCTCTTCCATTTAAAGTGGGAGATAGTGCACTAACATGTTCTTCAAGGTGAAACACACTGTCATTTTAATATCCAAAGTCACAGAAACAGCCACAAAACATCACAAACTATAGATACAAATCATATCCTTCATTTCAAAAATAATCTGCTGTGATACTTTAAGATGGAAATTTTTTTACAACAATGCAAATAAAACTGAAAATTCATTGAAGGAACCAAAGTGTGGAAGTCCTTGGAAACATAGCATACTGTGCTCCTTCAACAAAGCATAAATTTTCATTTGTAACTTCTGTATTTTGTGAATTCTGCATGTGACAGATAACTTGCAAGGAAGAGGTGGGTTCAGCTTGCTTCCCCCTCCATGAATTTCCAAATTCAGGGCTTCATTCCAAGGGCCTTAAATCTATCTCACTCCTCTACTCCCTATTAGCCTACTCATCATTTACTGTCAACTATTGTGTCTTCTGCTCTCTCCAGAAGCACCTATGGATCTCTTACATCTTGCCAAACACCATCTCTAAAAGCAGAGCAAACTTTCTACTGTGTACTAGATGGTGTCAGTATCTTAATAACTAAGGGACTTTTCCAAATCAGTGACCTCAGATCAGCAATCAGGAAGAACAAACATTTGATCTCTGACATAATTGATGTCACATTGCATATCTTGCTGAAACTGTTAACAGGCGCTCTCTTCACAAAGTGAAACAGCTCCATTAACTTCTCATTAATTTGTAGCAGTTGGAAAGTATACAAAGCAGAAAGGCCTATTTGTACATAGCCAAAGAAGACTTCCCAATTGTTACTTATGTTTTCACAATTCTGACTTCATGTACCAACAACAGTACTTTTTAGAAGATTTGGCAAGCTTTCTATAAAGCCATGTAGAATTACAAATTAATAAAAATTGTCAAGATTGTAAAGTTCTTTGAAACAACTACAAGAAACATCTGCATGCTACGTACAGCAGTATGCAATATAAGTTAGGGTAGTACCACAGTGAAGGGCACAGTCTTGGCAAAGCCCAGAATCGGAGTTCTGCTCCTTTCCTTTGGTGACTTTGATATGGCAATGGACTATTGTTACTAACACACACCAGACACTGCACTTTGAGATAAAACCACAACAAAATGCATGCTGTCCAATAGAATACTGCAGCCCACTGAGACAAATGGAAAATAAAAGGCACAAGGAGAGGGAAAATTCTTCTACATTTGTCTTTGCTGGTACATGCAAAATAAAGTGACAGGAATCACGTAATACTGTGGTCATGATTTTTTGAAAGGAAAGCACAGCAAGCTGCTTCTGTCATATAAGCAGAAGGTAAGATCCATGGGGAATGAAATCTCATGTACAGCAAAAAGGAGATCAGTGTCAATGTCTAAAGGAATGACACAAACAGAGATGCAAACAATCCCACCTTGCTGGGTGGAGAATAGATATAAAAGAGGAATTTGGTCAATCCAAAAGCTTTAGTAATCTGAAACTCCAGAAATACTCATTTGAGAAAAGAAAAGTAGGCCAAGTGTACTTGGAGAAAATTAAGTATAAAAAAGAACAGACTGAACACGGAAGATAAAAAGCAGAAAAGCACAGGACAAGTTACTTTGATAAGAAACATGTTTGTAACAAGAACTTCACAATAGCTGCATTGCTCTAGTTTGAAACCTGTATCTTTTTACTCAGCCACATTTTTCCACCTCAAAAGGAGGTCAACCACACTCAAAACTGCTCTGCAAACATAACTTTACAACAGAGGCAAGAACAAAAAATGCTAATAGGGGTTCTTTGCTTTAAAGAACATTGAAACTTTTGGGTGGACAACACGAAAAAACTGTGGTTAAAATAATTTGCATGCACTAAAATGGTGGTGCAGTTTCTGCAGGTAACCCATAAATTATACACTATTGGGAATTATTTAGGCCATTGGAATATTAGCATGTAATTATTCACAACAAAGTTTGCAGAAGGATATGTCATGGAAACACTGAACTCAAAGCATGAGTGGATTATAATGATCTTCAAGTTCTCTACGCTTTCTTTCCCAGGTCCTGTGAGTGCAACTTTTGTACATATAGCTATTAATGAATGCTAGCTAAATTAAGCAGTCCAGCAGACAGATTATCTAAGAAATTAAATATTTTTAAATCCCATTTTTGTCTCCAATTGAGGGCCATTCTATACAGCTGCAAACAGACAGTTGAAGAGTGGAAGAGATTACCCTGGAGGATGTGAGAGGTAATATTTGAGATTCTTTTGATGGACTAGACAACTGTTTAAAAAGTAGTTGATACCGTCTTGAAGGAAGAAAAAGATCTGGTTACTGCCACGACTCTTCCTGGTTTCCACTGAATCACTATGTATCACTCAGACTGGATATCTGCAACAATTACAGCTTGTCCAAGCTGGGGCTACCGCGGTCCGACCTTCCAAGCACGCATTCCATAGTATCATTATTATGCACCAGTGCTACTCCTGCCCCAAGAGAACTCATCTAGACAATTAAACTTAAAAAAAAAAAAAAAAAAAAGTAACCTACCAAAGAATATTAACTCTAATGGAACTCCTTACAACAGCTTTGTTATAGTCACCCCTAAGATCAAAAAGAAACTTGGGAAGGAATGAGGAAGGTAATGAAAACTGTTAGACCTTTGATCCATGATGGAGGAGAGATCAATTGCCTCAGTTGCTTCAATCACTCACGTACTTTTGCATAACTTCAGAGTCACCAGCCCACTAGTGAAAATACCAGGAAACAAGACTGAGAAACAGATGGAAAGAAGCAGTGCCTGATGGGCCAGGTAACAGGACCCGAACTGAGTTCAACATTAGCTTGAGGGAAATAGAAATGCACGGCTAAGGTTAGGTTCCCAAATGTATATTCATACAGCAATTTGTATTTCAGCTGCTTAGCTTGTGTGAAAAATAAGGTCACTCAAGAAGAATGATAAAGATAGAATAATGATGTAAGCACCAAATTCAAAAGCTGTGTATAAGTTCAAGATAAGAGATACTCTAAGTTATTCTACTGAGTAACAAAATTGATTGCAACAAATTAACCCCCCCCCATACAATTTTCCTTCAGGAAAGCTAAAACCGTAATTAGTAGAAGTTTTCCTCGGACCCCTACATTTTAATTTTGGTTAGCATTTAATAGAAAGCTCACTTTACTCTTGAGAAGGATTTGAAAAAACTGTTTTGTACCAGCCTCAGCAGAGAACAAATCCTACATCACCAAAATTCCTTTGATTAAATTAAGAGTCCTCAGTTTCCTATAGAGGAGATGTTCCTCAGATACATTTCAGAAATCACTCACAAAGCTATAGAAAAGGACATTATTATACCATTCTATGAAATGCCCTATAAAGCACAAAAGCAGGAGTCTTCTTTGTTTAAAGGAGCTTTCTAACATATTTCTTTTTAAACCACAGAGAAAGCTTCATGGGAGAAAAGAACTATTTCAGAACCTGCATAGGACAAAAATCTCAAAAAACATAATTAATACAATAACATGATTTTCTGAAACCAGTTCAGTAAAGAATTGCTCAGCATGTAAGGAAATAATGCCATTTGTCAGAGTTCCTGTCACCAAACCGGGACAGATATTTTACAGCCACTAGAGTTGAACTGCAATACGGGAACCAAAAGAACTGTCAGAACTTTTATAAAGTTATTCCATTCTCCCACTGGAATGTGGCTGCTTAAATGCAAAGCTTACTACTGCCCTTATAAGGAACCATATATTTCTGTTGATGCCAAGATGATTTTTCACCTTTTCTTTTGTACACCTTTCATGTAACTTTTATGTATCCTCAGTATTCTTAGCATGCATACTTGTAATTCCTTAAGTCTGATAACCTACCACTGTCCTAGTATTCTGTTAGGCCAGGAGACCAAACATCCTAAAGGCCTCACAGCTGGAGGCTGGAAAACTCTACATTATCTTGGGAAACCAAGGTCCTCTCTAGAACATACCCTGTAAACTAGAGATCTGGCCTATCCAGGGGAGAATTCCGTGGATGGTGGAGTATCACACCATTCATCCAGGCCTCCTATTGGGGCATGCTTGTTAGATATGTTAATTTGTAAGGTCTTAAAACTGTATATGCGATCTATTGTGTGGGTGCATTGTGTCGCATTCCACCTGGGCAAAGTGGTACACCAATAAGGATCCTTATTAAAATACCAAGGTAAAAACCCCTTATCCCTTAACCATGTCTGGCTCTCAAATTTTTAAGACCAGGAAAAGGCATCAGTGTTCTCCAAGCCATGTCTTGGACAAACAGACCGGAATGGGCAAGTGACTACTTCTTTTTCCCAACAGGATGCTTTGGCACTCAGCTGAATTATGAGCACATCTGCACTGTAATATACAAATCCAAACCACATCAACACACATACCTACCCTACTAACATCAAGCAACATGAGGTATAACTTGGCAGGAAACATGCACAGTTGTTTTAAAGTATGGACACCTACTCACAGAATTTTTAATGGCAATACAAGTGTTTGCAAATAAACCTTTATATGTAGTTATTTCCAGCCAAATGACATAAGCAAATTGTTTTCCAGCAGTCGTCCACTTGCCAAACTAAATTGAAAATCCTGTCCCTGAACAATTTTGGCAGCAAGAAAGTAATACTAATTCATTACTAGATGTTTTTGCCAGTTCTGAAACACTGTATTATTATTCAGATGTTGTTTATACTTCACATATACTTGCACCACTTTGAACAAGCTAACAAACAACATAGAAGCACCACCACAGTCTCCCTCCCCAGGAACTTCTTTGCAAATGACTAGCTGGGTTTCCTTAAATAACCTAGCTGGAAATATTATGGGAAAATTCAAAATCTTAAGCTATCACTTTAAGTAAAGAACACATCTGCACATAAATTAGCCTTTTCAAGTTAAAAGTATCCATGTACATGTGAACATGACTTAAAACCAAAAGACAGCAACAACAGTAAGCAGTCGGTGATAGCTTTGTAGAAGATCCATAGAGAAGCTGACACCAGAACCCATAAGCACTTCCAAGAAAATGAGTGTGACTTTTCCCACAAAATAAAGGTCTCTGAATTCTTGAGAGGCTTAAATAAGAATCTCCTTCCTTTACACAAAAGCCCTTTGAAACAATATCTCTACCTCTCACTGCATCATTATAACTGGGTTGGAGGCATCATTATAATTAGGTTAGAAAAGACATCCAGTATTATCTGTAAGTCAGTTAACAGCCCACACCATAGTTTTCAAAAGGTAAAAAATACAGCTTTCAGCATTTAGGAAGAAAAAACCCACACCAATAATCAGTTTTTGCTCAACGTATACTGTTTTATGAATTGTTAACTAGAAAAATAACAAGATTCTGACAAGAATGGCTATGAATATTATAACATTCCACAGACGGAAGTGAAAAAACCCCACTAATTCAGTCAACGCGTTCTCCCAGGAACAGACTGTTCCAACAATTTAAGGTGTTCAAAGCCTATTTTATTATATTCCTTACCTGGCATTAATCTGCTGGAACATCTGATTAAATAAATTAAATACATTTTTCAGCCTATGATTTTACTGGCTATTGGATTGGGATTTTTTAGTCTGAGATGATCAGTATGCTTAACCACACATATTTTAAATATATTTACAGAAAATTGCCTTTCAAGAGTTATTGTTAACAGTGTGTAGCCCTTGAACCCCTCTGTTTTCTATCTTGTTCCCAGGAATAGGGAGCCTGATGATTAGCTATGCAAGAGAAAAGTGATATTCTTTAAAATTTCATTCTAGCTGGCTATGCTTTTACTTTATAGAAATAAATAGGTCTTCAGTTTTGCTTGCAATATGGCAGCATTATAAAACCACCAAGCCGTAGCCCAGCATTAGTAACTAAGGACTGCCAAATAAAGGACAAGAATAATGCTAGACAAGAGCCAGCCAGCCAGCCCTGACTGCTTACCCTTCATCATCACTCTAGCAGCAAGGATGGCCAGAGAACAGACAGATGGTCCCTTCACTGCAGGAACAGGTGCAGGTCATCAATGGTGATGGCGGCACAAACAATTTTCTTGCAGAGCACGGTGTTACTCAAGTGCTTGTAAAAGGCTTAAGAAAACCTTTAGTTTTAGATCAGCCAAAAACCTTAACTGGGGTTTATCAGCTCTGGCTGGTATGTGTGCCTGTGTGCGAGTTAGAAAGTGCACACGCAAAAGTGACAGAGAGGAAGGCTAGACATTAAGATGCCTCACAAGGCCAGTCTGAGGGTGTAATCACATTAAAAAAAGCTGCTGTTAACAAGCAGTGACTAATACTGGTCTGGCATAAAAGCTGAAGAAAACTGCCCATTATCCATATCTCCCTTCAAAGCAAAAGGTTTTCAGTAAAAAGCACTGGTTTGGAGATACAGGTCTGAGCTTGCAGTTTTTTCCAAGAGAATGAAGGAGTTGCTAGGTGATGGTGAAGTGAGGCTATGACAGAAAAAAGACACACAGAGTTAACACAGCAGCAGATGGCAAATCCACCTTCCCTCACAGGGGTAAGGTGGTAGTCAAGCAATGTTTTTTTGATTGATGCTTCTCTTGGGAGTTTCTTCAAATTGTATCAAAGACAGTTTGATTTTATAATTAACCTAACTAATTAGAAAAATGAATTTTATAGCTAATACTTGATATCTTGTTCTACCAAAAATAATGTTGGCAGAAATTTACAGCAGGTGCCCATTTCATACACCTGTCTCTGAAAAACCTCTTGCATCAATGGGCCTAGCAGGTCACAAACTTGGGTTTGGAGGGGTCTCCTTCCACACCATTGAATTATAGGTTGCACAGGTAATCTGGATAACAAATACAGCTCCCAAGAACTGACATGTATCAGGCTGTGGGGGCAGAAGGAGTCTCCAGGGGAATTTCATACCTGCGTGGCATGCATCTCTGAGGGTGTATACCTTTCCTTGCCCAGAAATCAGCCAAGGCTCCTGGAAGTCTCTGTCTCTCACTTTGTTTCCTTTGCACTGATTCTGTCCTCACAGCAAGAAGAAAACTAAATCTTGCTAAAAAGCATTCTTTCTTTTACTTTGGAGACTTTTATACGTAAAACAGACAGGAAGAGTGCAAGGGAGCACAGGAGCAATTTGGGATGGGAAAAACAGTAAAAACAAAGAACAAAAAGGGCAAGAAGGGAAGGGAGAGACTCAATAAGAGATTGTTCACAATGGAACTGGGAAGGAAGGAGGAATGGAAAGCAGTAGTTGGTGAAGAGCAAGGGAACCAAAGTAGAAGGAAAATACATGTTAACAGGAAACACATGTGTAGGAAATAATTTCCTTTCTGGTCTGCTAAAAACAGGCCTTTGGTGCCATTAAATTTGTATGGTCAAAAGGATGCTGAGGGAAGGGAAAAATATATTTAAGAAGTCAATAAAGAGCTGATAGTTATATTGTAAGAAAGAGAGCAAAGAAAACAAAATCTTTTCCTTTCTTTAATTGAGAAAAAAAAAGGCAAACCCCCCCAGGCATATTTTAATGCATCTCTGTGAGGAATACATCAAGTACAGCAATATTTGCAGATGGATCAATCTGAACTATTAACTTTATGCATAGCTTTGGCTAAAACAGAAGTAACAATACATATTGAAAAATTCAGCAAGATACTAAACACTGATTCTACTACAGTACATGCTGTCAATATTGGGAAACATCCTCATGAGCGGTTATTTCAAATATACTGATCTTCAGTAGAGATGCTAGTAAAGCATATTTTAAAACCCAGTCAGGCAACTAAGATTGAATTACTGTTCTCATTTGTGACGACCCTCCAAATGGTGATTTTCCAATCAAAAGAGACACACCTAGAAGTCTAGGTGTACACTGATCTATAGCAAGAAGTTACATTTGCATGTTCTCTCTTTGGGTAATTTGTTGGTTACAAAAGCAACCTCTGAACTAAGGGAAGCAGTCAAAGCAGCAAGATATGAACCTCCACATGACAAAAGTTCTGTGTTATACTGTTATTGAAAATAGGACAAAGGCATAAGTTTCAATTTCTTTCCAACCTCTGTTACCAGGGTCCAAAATTATCCTCACGGAGCTGAGAAACCCAATAATAATAAAGCAGAAAAGGTTTGAGTGAATGAAGTTACCTCTGCAATACCTTTATTTTCATAACAGTGTAGTGGTTAGAAAGCAAAACAAATGAGAGGCTCCAAGTCAGAGATACAATTTAATAGGAAGAAAGGAAAAAAAATGCAATAATACAAAAGACCACTGACAGAGTCTGAATACAACCTGAGCAGGGTGATGGAAGCAGTCCAGATGAGGTGGTCTTCCTGAAGCAGTGATCCTGTAGAAAGGTCTGGTAGCTCTGGACCTCTGGGAATCCAGTGGGTGAGGGCTACTTTTACTGTCCCAAACCCCAGATTATATCCAGGTGAGAATGCTTGGTTCTTCCCCCTGGGCAGAGCATCTCACAATGGGATGATGAGTCATGCAGGGGGTTCTTGATGGCCCATTAAACAGAGATAGCTCCTAGAGGGAGTTTTCTATGAGTCATGCACCAAGGCATTTGATGAGCCAGAAGATAACCGAAGATAACCCAGAGGGACGACGCCTAGGAAAACACTGTTCCCCCTGGATTCAACAGTTCATGAAGATGGTGACAGAATACTTTGTGCACATCCTATACTACAACCCAGGACAAACCGAAAGCCTTTATCATGGGCACCTACTGCTCATACACCCTTTATTTTCCTCTGTCAATTATACAACACAAAAGAGATCACAGATTAAAGAAAACAGAAAATGCAAACGTATGCGCAGGTTTTTCTTCTCCATCACATACAAGCTAAACTATAGGCCCTGAAGTATAAACACTGGCTATCACTACTGTGATTTACATCTCATGGCCACAAAAATTTCAACAAAGCGCATTCATGTGTGGATTTTAGTATAGCAGTTTATAGGATCAAAAAATGGCTTGGGTTGGGAGAGATCTTAAAGATCATGTTGCTCCAACTCCACTGGAATGGCACCGTTCAGTAGGCCAGGTTGCTTAGTGCCCCATCCAACCTGACCTTGAACACTGACAGAGATATGACATCCACAAATTCTCTGGGCAACCTGTTCCAGTGTCCTATCACCCACAAAGTAAAGAATTTCTTCCTAATATCTAATCTATCTTCTCCCAGTTTAAAGCCATTAGTCTTTGCCACTATCACTACATGGCCTTTTCAAAAGTCCCTCACCAGCTCTCTTTGGGCCCCCTTTAGGTACTGGAAGATGCAGTAAGTCTCCCTGGAGCCTTCTCTTCTCCAAGCTGAAAAATCCCAACTCTCTCAGCTCATCTTTACAGGAGAGATGCTAGAGACCTCTGATCATCTTTCTACATATCTTGCCCTGGTTGTGTTCAAAGTAGACTGGATAAGGAAATTGTTGTCCTCCTACTTCTGCACTGACAGAAGTTACTTGTATACAAACAAAATTCTTCATATGAAAGTATTTCTATGACTGAAAGCTCTTTGCATTCTCTCACTCTTATATCCATCCTATACCAGCAGAACTAATCTGTGTATGCTTTCCTGAAGCAGAGAAGGAGTCTGCCTATTGTTTCTTTGCACAGACCTCAGTCTCATGCTGTCTGTTGAAAGGTGTAAACATAAAGCACTACACTCAACATGCACTGCCTGAGGTCTCTGTTTCTGTAGTAGTTTGAAGGCAAAACAAATGAGAGGCTCCAAGTCAGAGATACAATTTAATAGGAAAAAAAGGAAAGAAAGTAAAATAAAATAGATGCAATAATACAAAAGACCACTGACAGAGTCAGAATACAACCTGAGCCTAGTGATGGAAGCAGTCCAGATGAGGTGGTCTTCCTGAAGCAGTGATCCTGTAGAAAGGTCTGGTAGCTCGGGTCCTCTGGGAATCCAGTGGGTAAGCGCCCCTCTGGTGTTCAGGGTCTCAGCTTATATCCAGGCTGGAATGCTTGGTTTCTCCCTCTGGGCAGAGCATCTCAAAATGGGATGGTGAGTCATGTGATAAGGCCTGATGGGCCCACTAACAGGAGGTAGTCCAGGAGGGGGTTATCTGTGAGCTGTGTAGCAAAGGTGCTGATAGGCCCATTAACAGAAGATAAGCCAGAGTGGAGGAGGCAGGGAGCACTGCCTCACCTGGTTTCAACAGTTCATGAAGATGGTGATAGAATATACTTCAACCCAGGACATTATCCACCCCTTATTCTATTACCATCTACATCATCCCAAATCAATACCTTCCTTAAACTACACACACACACACACACATATATATATAATGAAAATCCACACACAGTTCTCACTTAAAATAAGGTCTCCTTGTGGTACACAGTGGGTTTCCCCATCCTTTTGCATCACCCACCAAGTGTAACCAGGTCCTTGAGCAAAGACAACCCCACGGATGGGTTTGCCCTGGCCCGAGATGGGATTAATCCAAACAGTCTTTCCTAACATACCTCTCATGTGTACCACAGGGACCCCATCTCCATCCACTGTATGCAAGGATTCAGATTGGGCAGGACCAGCTCGATTGATGGACCCTCGGGTATTGACTATCCAGGTGGCCTTTGCTAAGTTCTGTTCCCAATTTTTGAAGGTCCCTCCGCCAAGTGCCTTAAGGGTAGTTTTAAGCAGTCCATTGCAGCGTTCCACCTTCCCAGCAGCTGGTGCATGGTATGGGATATGGTATATCCATTCGATTCCGTGTTCTCTGGCCCAAGTGCTTATGAGGCCATTCTTGAAATGAGTCCCGTTGTCTGACTCAATTCTCTCAGGGGTGCCATGTCTCCACAGGACCTGCTTTTCCAGGCCCAAGATGGTGTTCCGGGCAGTAGCCTGAGGCACAGGGTAGGTCTCCAGCCATCCAGTGGTTGCTTCCACCATGGTGAGCACGTAGCGCTTGCCTTGGCAGGTTTGGGGAAGGGTGATGTAGTCAATTTGCCAGGCTTCCCCATACCTATACTTTGACCATCGTCCGCCATACCACAGAGGCTTCACTCGCCTGGCCTGTTTGATCGCAGCACAGGTCTCGCAGTCATGGATAGCCTGGGAGATGCTGTCCACAGTAATGTCCACTCCTCGGTCACGAGCCCATCGATATGTTGCATCTCTCCCTTGATGACCAGAGGCATCATGAGCCCAACAAGCTAGGAATAATTCTCCTTTGTGCTGCCAGTCTAGATCAACCTGTGATACTTTCACCTTGGCAGCTCGATCCACCTGCTCGTTGTTATGATGTTCTTCATTAGCCCGACTCTTGGGTACGTGCGCATCCACGTGTCGAACCTTCACGGTCAGCCTTTCTACTCGGGTGGCGATGTCCTGCCAAATCTCAGCAGCCCAGATGGGTTTCCCTCTGTGCTGCCAGTTGGCCTTTCTCCAGCGGTCCAGCCATCCCCACAGAGCATTAGCTACCATCCATGAGTCAGTGTAGAGATAGAGCCTTGGCCACTTCTCTCGTTCAGCAATATCCAAAGCCAGCTGGACAGCTTTAAGCTCTGCGACCTGACTTGATCCACCTTCTCCCTCGGTACCTTGTGCAACTCGTCGTGTGGGGCTCCATACAGCAGCTTTCCATTTTCGGTTAGCACCTACAATTCGGCAGGAACCGTCGGTGAAAAGGGCATATCGTCTCTCACTCTCCGGTAGCTCGTTATATGGTGGGGCTTCCTTGGCCCGTGTCACTTGCTCCTCCTCTTCTTCAGAGGATAATCCACAGGTCTCACCTTCAGGCCAGTTTGTTATAATTTCCAGAATCCCAGGGCGATTCAGGTTTCCAATACGGGCGCGCTGTGTGATCAGGGAGATCCATTTGCTCCACGTGGTGTCGGTGGCGTGATGTGTGGTAGGAACCTTTCCCTTGAACATCCACCCCAGCACCGGTAGTCGAGGTGCCAGAAGCAGCTGTGCTTCAGTACCAATCACCTCTGAGGCAGCCTGGACTCCTTCATAGGCGGCTAAGATTTCCTTCTCTGTGGGAGTGTAGTTGGCTTTGGATCCTCTGTAGCTTCGGCTCCAGAATCCCAGTGGTCGTCCCCGAGTCTCACCCGGCACCTTCTGCCAAAGGCTCCATGACAGGCCATGGCTCCCGGCTGCAGAGTAAAGCACATTCTTCACCTCTGATCCCGTCCTGACTGGGCCAAGGGCTACTGCATGAGCAATTTCCTGCTTGATCTGGGCGAAAGCTTGCTGCTGTTCTGGGCCCCAGTGGAAATCGTTCTTCTTGCAGGTAACCAGGTAGAGAGGGCTCACGATCTGGCTATACTCGGGAATGTGCATCCTCCAGAAGCCTATGGCACCTAGGAAAGCTTGTGTTTCCTTCTTGTTGGTCGGTGGAGACATTGCAGTGATCTTATTGATGACTTCAGTGGGAATCTGACGCCGTCCATCTTGCCACTTCACTCCCAGAAACTGGATCTCTCGAGCAGGTCCCTTGACTTTGCTCCTCTTGATGGCAAAGCCGGCCTTCAGGAGAATCTGAACGATCTTCTCTCCCTTCTCAAAGACTTCTGTTGCTGTGTTTCCCCACACGATAATGTCGTCAATGTATTGCAGCTGTTCTGGAGCCTCACCCTTTTCCAGTGCAGCCTGGATCAGTCCAGGGCAAATGGTGGGACTGTGCTTCCACCCCTGGGGCAGTTGGTTCCAGGTGTACTGCACGCCCCTCCAGGCGAAGGCAAACTGAGGCCTGCATTCTGCTGCCAGAGGAATGGAGAAAAAGGCATTTGCAATATCAATGGTCGCATACCATTTTGCTGCCTTGGATTCCAGCCCATACTGAAGCTCCAACATGTCTGGTACGGCAGCGCTCAGTGGTGGTGTGACTTCA
This sequence comes from Chamaea fasciata, assembly GCF_029207755.1. Lineage (NCBI taxonomy): Eukaryota > Metazoa > Chordata > Aves > Passeriformes > Sylviidae > Chamaea > Chamaea fasciata. The sequence goes on along the minus strand of NW_027094089.1, from coordinate 5,540,473 downwards.
TTCAGGCCACGGTAATCCACTGTCAGTCTCCATTCTCCACTGGACTTACGCACGGGCCATATAGGGCTATTAAAGGGTGAACGAGCCTTGCTTACCATCCCTTGGCTCTCCAGCTCACGAATCATCTTATGGATGGGGACCACAGAGTCTCTGTCGGTGCGGTATTGCCGACGGTGCACTGTTGCTCTGGCGATCGGCACCTGTTCTTCTTCAACTTTCAGTAGTCCCACAGCAGAGGGGTCGTCTGAGAGTCCAGGCAAGGTACTTAGTTGTCTGATGCCTTCTGTCTCTAGAGTAGCTATGCCAAAAACCCAGCGGTATCCTTTTGGGTCTTTGAAATACCCATTTCTGAGATAGTCTATGCCCAAAATGCATGGGGCCTCTGGACCAGTCACAATGGGGTGTTTCTGCCATTCTTTCCCAGTTAGACTTACTTCAGCTTCCAGTACAGTCAGCTCCTGGGATCCTCCTGTCACCCCAGAAAGGGAAATGGGTTCCGCTCCCACATACCTTGATGGCATCAGAGTACACTGAGCACCGGTATCAACCAGAGCCGTATATCTTTGTGGGTCAGATGTTCCAGGCCGTTGGATCCACACAGTCCAGTAGATCCGACTGTCCCTTTCCTCTACCTGGCTAGAGGCAGGGCCCCCCTATTCCTGGTCATGGCATACATTGCTCTCTTCTTGTAAATATGTTTCTGAGGTTCCTTCAAAAGGATCAGTCATAACATCATTCCTGTACCGTCTGGAGTTCTGTGCACGAGAGACCGGAGCAACATTGATTCTAGATGGGGTCTTTGTGGTAGGTGTTTCTCTTTTCAGTTCACGTACCCGGGCTGCTAAGGAGGAGGTGGGTTTTCCATCCCACTTCCTCATGTCTCCTCCATGCTCTCGAAGAAAAGACCAGAGGTTACCTCGTGGTGTGTATCCTCTCTCCCTGGCTGGGGGAAGCCTGCTCCTGATGGCAGAGACTCTCATTGGCTCTGGTGGGATATGGTAAATTTCTTCCTTAAGTTCTTTTTTCAGTTTCTGATGGCCTTCTTCAATCAAGTTCCGGACTTGCTCAGCCAGTCTTGTTTCCACAGACGAGACATGGGTACGAACTGGGGCAGTGACAGTGTCCTCGTAAATTCTTAGTTTATTAGCCAAGACACCTACCCTGTCCTCACCTTCCCTCCATTGCAGTGTTGCCAGGTAACGTGAGTACATCTCTGGTCCAAGCCGTGCAAATCTCAGCCACATCCGTGATGGGCACTGGACACCATCTGGGTTTTTAGGAAATCTCTCATCTTCTGAAAAAATGATCTCCAACACAGCCAATTCCCTCAGGCAGAGGATACCTTGTTCTATTGTGTTCCATTTTCCTTGGTGCACTTGGAGGTCTTCTTTACAAAGGTATCTATCCTTCACACTTGTTAGCAGTCGCTGCCAGAGGCTGAGAGGTTCTTGGCTTTTCCCAATCCCCTGGTCAATGACCACATCCCGGGACAACGATCCCAGTTGCCTGGCCTCACTTCCATCCAGAATGGTGTCATTGCCTGCAGCGTCCCAGATGTGGAGCAGCCAGGTCAGGATGGACTCGTTGGTCTGGCGGGTGAATTCCCTTCGCAGGTCACGCAGCTCACCCAGAGATAGAGAGCCAGTGATGATTTCTGGCTCTGTCTCTTCTGCTGATTGTGAAGATCCTGCTGCACCCTCATCAGTCACTATGCGGACTGATTTGGTCCTTGATTTCTTCTTCTGAACGGGGGCAACTGCTACTGGTTTAGGCTGTTCCGGTTCAGTGATGGTTTGTGTGGAGATGCTGACGGCACCCTTAGTCCCTTTCTCCTCTGTGACAGTCTGCATAGATGTGGACACTGTTGCCTCACTTTTGGCTTCTTTCTCCTCTGTGACGGTCTGTGTAGATGAGGACACTGTTGCCTTGCCTTTGGTTCCTTTCGCCTCTGTGACACTCTGTGTAGACACTGATATTGTTGCTCTGCTTCTTTTTCCCTCTTCCTCCAGAACACGCTGTATCACACTAGGTAGTGTAAGCATGGTGCGGGCTGTGCAGAGAAGACAAAGCAGGACTAACAACAACATCATGCTGTCCTTGGCATCCAGAGGGTACTCCATATTTTCAAAAACTGCTGTGTCATGCCTGAAAAGTTGGAAAAAATTATTCTTCACCCCACCCCACAGGGGCTGGGTGAGATTGTTGAGGCCCCAGATGTAGCATCCTAGACCAGAACAAGAAAACAAAACTGGGTGTATATTCTGAATGATGTTCATTGCCTCGGAGTTTATCAAGCAATGGACATAATAGACCACTAAAGCAATTTTAGTACCATACCCTGGTCTACGCAGGAGCATTAAGACTGGCAGATAGTACCCCAGATGTGGAAACATATAGAGAGATAGATATAAGACACATGTAAGCATGTTGAGCATCATAGCGAACAGGTGTCTTCTTCAATACAAAATTGTAATTCTGACTTTTCTCAGTGCCTTGTGCCTCACGTTGGGCGCCAAAAATGTAGTAGTTTGAAGGCAAAACAAATGAGAGGCTCCAAGTCAGAGATACAATTTAATAGGAAAAAAAGGAAAGAAAGTAAAATAAAATAGATGCAATAATACAAAAGACCACTGACAGAGTCAGAATACAACCTGAGCCTAGTGATGGAAGCAGTCCAGATGAGGTGGTCTTCCTGAAGCAGTGATCCTGTAGAAAGGTCTGGTAGCTCGGGTCCTCTGGGAATCCAGTGGGTAAGCGCCCCTCTGGTGTTCAGGGTCTCAGCTTATATCCAGGCTGGAATGCTTGGTTTCTCCCTCTGGGCAGAGCATCTCAAAATGGGATGGTGAGTCATGTGATAAGGCCTGATGGGCCCACTAACAGGAGGTAGTCCAGGAGGGGGTTATCTGTGAGCTGTGTAGCAAAGGTGCTGATAGGCCCATTAACAGAAGATAAGCCAGAGTGGAGGAGGCAGGGAGCACTGCCTCACCTGGTTTCAACAGTCCATGAAGATGGTGATAGAATATACTTCAACCCAGGACAGTTTCTTATCCCACCATACAGAGGCCTGAATTTTTCTCACACTGATGACATAATTTCTTGCTACAAATATGTAAATACATCATTCATCAGGTTTATTCCTTTGTGATTTCTGTGTAATTGGTAAAAAATTATTTTTTAACATCTGGACTATCTTTGTGATTTCAAATGATCTACAGTCCTGCAAGACATTTTCTAGCTTAATCTCCAAATTTCACCATTAAGTATACTAATGCTCTCTGGATAGCTTGAAACACATTTGTTTTTCTCATTTTGCAGTTTGCTGTTATATAATTCTAACCAGGAATATACATATTTAATAAAAAGGGAAAAAATGCTGCATGATTCCACCCCCACACCAACATCCTGTGTCGGAAGAAATTTATTAGTATTTTTGAACATGAAGACATTCCATAAATACATTCCAAGTAGGCTTTTTGCAGAACACACCATTTTATCAGTGTTAAATTTGAGATACAAGTCCAAGGGCTGCTTTTGCAGCTCATTAAATCAATGCTATTTTGACAGTATGCTGCAGTAGGTGTGCTCCTCTATGAGAAAGCTTCACCACTACCTCCTTGCACTCTAACTTTGTCACATTCTCCCAATACAGCTTCCTGCTATCGCTTGGCACCATGCACCATTATTTCCACTGGCCTGTAATATTTTCAAAAATGCAATGATAATACTAAGACTGACTAAGGTCCACATATACTCTCCTGAGGTGTGTTTCTGGACAACATTTATAAAATAACTAGGAACAACTTTCAGTATCACAAGCAATGGTTCAAAAATAAGAGAAGCAAGTTGTTTCTGCAGTAATGTGTTTCCCGTACTTCCTGCATTACTATGGCCTTAGTGAAATTGCTTTGATGCTTGGTTGCTTGCAGAAGCTGGTTCTGTTTTGGTTTTGGTTGGGCTTTTTTTTTTTTTTTTTTTTTTTTTTTTTTTTTTTTTTTTTTTTTGTTGTTGTTCTTTGTGTTTTGTTTTGTTGGGTTTTTTTTTTTAATTAAAAAAGTGGAAGTACTTGTGTCACAAAATGGAGGACAAAACCTCCACCTCTGCTGCAGCAGCTTCAGAAGTAACCTCATAGAATAGGAACAGCAAAGCTAATCTTAAGGAAACAATAGCATACCACTTTGTTAGTAAATGCACATCTTGGTTTTTTGCATTACTTATTAAAAACATTAAGAGGTACAAATCCAGTGTTTTCTAGTCTGACAAAATTCAGCCCTCATTATTATTTGTAAAAGCTACTTCTATTATATATTTACATATATTTATTTAAATAAAAGCAGTATTTATTATCACATATATGATGCCTCTCTTACCCCCATTTTAGAGCATAAATAGTGAAAGCCCAAAGTATTTCACATCTCACACAGGAGCCATGCTACACAGATCTCTGTAAATGTCACCACAAGCAAGTATATTACCCAAATCTCAAGAGATAAGGAAAACACAAAGATAAACACAAGAAGTAGGAGAAGTAGGTTCACCACTCCAGAAAATTACCTTGCTACAGGCAAGTGAGTTACTGGCGCATCTTTATGCGGTGCAGAAAAGCCAGGGAAAAAAAAAAAGTGTGGTTCTGCAACAGACTAAAAAATGGAAGGTTTTCCATCCACCATCCTCAACCTGACACTCTCTCTCCCCTCTAAGATTTTTCACTGCTAAAACTTTTTACTGTCAAATGACATGCATGAGTTACCAGTAGTGCATAAACCTACAACAGGAACTTTGTCTATGAATGGTATTTAAGGAAACCCCCTCAGAAAGAAAGCTACAGCTCTCTAACATGAAACTTTTTTTAAACTATCTTGTCTTGAAATAGTAGTTTCTGAAGCTGCATTTAGCATAGACTCAAAAACAAAATCCTGGATTTAAGAAATGGATTTGAAAGAAGAGAAGGCCTCAGAGGTCGCATCTGCAATATGCTGTTGCTCCAGACAGGACTACCTGTACCACTCTTTATGAGAGGCTAGCAATAAGCACAGAGGAGATATCTTTTAAAAACTCAGAAAAGCAGCTCAGTTTCTTACAATCCCATATGAAAACAGTTTATTGTGAAGTTTTAACTCCACTTATCACAATTGCTTCAGGACCAGAGCATGCTTCTTGAAACACCATGACAAATAAGACTCTTGGTTTTTCCTTATTTTGGTTGTCAGGCTTAACCATCAGTGTTTGCAAAGATCTGGAGTACAGTTTTGCCCGCCTTTCTCAGTAACTAAGGAAATCTGAAATCTGCTTACTGGTTTCATGCCTGCACAGCAAAGCTCTATTAACGCTTCAACAGTACAACTGGAAAGAGTATTTTTCAATTTCAGTGTCTGAGTTGCACAAAAAGTACATTAGGAATTCTAACTTGCTTATAAGAAGCTTTCTTATAAGGCACTATGCATCTTACCAAAAACATCTAGATTTCCTTGTAGCAGTGGGACAAGTAGCAAGAGACAGAATCATTCATGTAGTTAATTCATGAAGTGTCACAGACACTTCTAGGCCAAGAAACCTGTAAAGTTTATACAATCAATACTACAGAATCATGCAAGATGCATTTGAGTTCTTTCAAGACCAAAATAAAACCGATGTGGGAGGAAAGTCACCATAATTCACACATTTTCCAATAAAACGCTGCTTGAAATTACCTCCTTAACAGCCATTCCCCCTGCCCCACAATGCAATTCAAGACAGAAAAAACTATACTGTAAGTATTCACAAATCTGTGGTCAATCACCTCAATTTTACTAGAAACAAACAGTAATTTTAAAATACCACTGTTTAGAGCAGACTTTTGAAAAAAGCATACACCTTTCATCTCTGTAAAAGCACTTTTTTAAGCCATTAGGCAGGCATATTGGGATGAAAAGAAATAAATAAAATATAAATCTTACCTGAGTTCTGAAAAGCCCTTCATAAGTAAGCTGAAGAATGCTTTTATACATGAGTATACAATTTGTACACATGTATATTATGTATTCCGTCTACATTATATGTTACTTACTATACCCATTAGTTATGTTATGATGATCATAAAATGATTTGGGTTGGAAACAGCCTTAAAGTTCAGCTATTTCTATGTCCCTATCAAGGTCAGGAACACCTTGCACTAGACTTATGGCACAATCATGAATCCTGTACATACATACACACACATACACAGATAAAGCCTATAAAATACAATTTGTTGCTAACATGCAGTGGTAAACTGAAAAACATTCTCAACTGAACATAATATCAGAACTGTGAAATGGACAAGTAATTTGTTCCCATGTAACTCTTATAACAAGAAAGACACATTTTTCCTGAATAGTAGTATCAAAAGCAATAGGACACTATAAAATAATGGCATAATGAAGATATTTTCTTACATGTATGTTCTTATCTGTTAATATCTGAAGTACAAAACATATCAAAGCAAATCTAATACTGTATTTTTTTAAATCATGGAATAATATGAAATATGAATCAGTGAGTAACACGTAACCTCTCTAATGCGTAGTTGATGTTGAAAACCTGTGGATTTTAATTGAGATAAATTGATTTTAACTTAGTCTTATACTGTATTCAAATTAAAATTTTATTGTGTGGCACTGCAACAGTGTTAGATCTGAGTCATTCCTGGCTTTCAAGTCTCTTTATCATATCAACTAAACAGACAAACTACTTTTCACTGCATTTTTGTATGACCTTGATTAGCCAAAATTGCTGCAAATTACTGGCATTCTTAAGCTGTATTGCTACACAAAAAGAAAAAATTTCCTGTCAATAGGAGGTACAGGAGCTGCAGTGCCAACCACATTTTGTGGGTCACATCCACATCAATCCAATTCTGGCTGAGCAGGAATGAGAATTTCTCTGCCCAGAAGAGATATCTGAAACCCAGATATGTAGGGATACAGCTTCCCATTGTACACTGAGTTTAAAGATGACCACGTGATGATTTTTGGTGTTAATTCAGCAGAACACAACACAATTAAGATTACTTTATCTCATACATACAATTCCCAGGATACTTAAGAGTATTCCTTGTAAATTGGCTTTTGCTACTGTTGTCACTCACCTTTGCTAGCTGCCATCAGTACAACAAAGTTAAAACTGGAACAAATGGTATTCTTTTTCTCTCTCTACATTTAATACCCACTGCATAGACCTAAAATGATGGTTCACTGTCTGAGCACTAAGTTAAAATATTTGCTTTCCCTGCAGAGAGCCTTATTCTCTGGAAGATAAGGTAAATGAACAGATGGAAGTATCACAAATGATGTGTTAACTTCCCAACATCACTGCTGGCTTTGCCAATTATTCCCTGAATACCAGATCTGATTCTCACTTATGTGCACACAGTGTTGCATGTCAAGAGAACATCTGTGGCAGAACAGAATATATTCCAATATTTTACAGGTACAAATAAAAGGTCACCTAATAGAATATGTCAGGAAGTACATGATCAAGGCCCAGTAGATAACACAGACATTTCACAAGTGAAATCTGACTCTGTGCTGCTGGAGTCTCTGAGAAACCCTACAGCAGAAGCAGGATCACAGCCTGCATTTTATCCTGTAAACCCTGTTTATCCATGTTTACCCTGCACAGAGACAGGCAACAGGCTTTGCTCTCCTGCAACACAGTGACAAACCACAGGAAACAAATAGGCGGAAATGGGCCTCAATCATGGGATCTTACCCTTCCCTGTACTCACTATACTGTGTTTCTGTTCTTCTGTTAGCCCTTAAAGGTACAGCACCTAGAACTAAATAAACAAATAAATAAATAATAATTAAAAAAATAATACAATTAAATAAGCATATTTAGTCCTTAAGAGTCTCTCACATAAAAGGCTGGACTTTTGGCATCCTCACTTCTGCCAAAGCGTGTTGCAGCAACTCAGTGGGTCTTAGAGGGTTAGCCCTGATTTTTCTCTTCAAATTCCAGGTTTTAAGGGACAGCTTGTTGCAGAGGATTAACCATCTAAGTGCAAGCTTTTAATAAAAAGGAAAAACTTTTTCCCAGACCTTACGTACTGCACTTCGTGAAATGTTTTTACCTCCAGTGCCTTATAAAACAAATCTACACAACCAGAACTGAGGCTACAAGAACTAGCTGCATCTTGCTGAACTTCTCATTTCCACTTAACAGCTAGTTTCAATTCTTCAACAAAATGCAAAGTTTTATTTTGTGCTCTATAAAAATTGTGTTTGAAAATTTACATTTAATTTTAATGGTTGTCCTGGGGTGACTTTGTAATCCTGGTACCCTCGATTGTCTTTTCTTTTTATGCTGGATATTGAGCTCTGCACCTTTAAGACTGGTTCTGAGAATGAAGCAGGGGAAAAGAGGCAGCATGCAACTTGTTCTCAGAAACTGCACTTGTTCGCATTCCTTCTCATGGACTGTGTCTGCAGCACAGACAGCAACAGAGAGCTCTCCTTTGCTTTTTAGTTAGTTTTTAGCTAGCTGAGGCAGAGAAGTTCCCTGAATGGTTTTGTTTTGTTTTTTTTTTCTTTTTCTTAAAACTGTTCAATCCTGTTCTGGACTGAAAAACCCAGAAAAACACCTGGACCTCACACCTGTGGCCCATTGGGGCCCAGGATGGCCTTTTCCAGCACAGGAAGGACTGATAAGAGACTGGGTGAACTGAGCTACAATCCATGGCAAGGACTTTCTCAATTTTGCCATCTCTCTTCAGGATGGTGAGAGGTTTTATGGTTTAATAGTATTCATTTTTTATGCTTGTGAACATTTTTCTTGTTGAATAAACAGTTTTTTCCACTTTTCTCTATGAAAATTTTTTCCCAGACCAATTTTTCTCCCAGCTGGGAGAAGGGCCACTTGAATTTGCTTTCTAGAGAGACCCCATTTGTAAGTTTCCTCCCAAATTTGCCCTAACCCGGGACAATGGTGAAGACACTATGTTCAGCAAACCTCATAAAAGCTTTAAGAAAACCACTAAAGATTTTATTCCTCATCCTTTCAAGTCTGGGGATGCTCCTGCAAATCCCAACCTTCAGTATATTAAAGATACACTATCATTCTCACTTTGTAGATTCATACCACACAATATTTCTCAGAGTTTGCAAGACCCATTCTATATATCACTTACAGCTGATAGGTGGAAGTAACAGATTCACAGAGTCAAGTTTATACTGAATATTTCTGAGGTCCCACAGAAAGACTCTGAACATCCATCCCCCTGTATCAACAGCTGCTGCTCATTTCAATTAGCCAAAACACCTAAGTCGAACTCCGTTCCCTTCCAACATTTTCAGCCGAACTTTTGCTGCTTTTAAATGCAATAATTTCCACTGTATCAAATGCACTCGGCATAAAAAGATAAACAATACTAAGAGCACTGCAAGCAAACATCCAAGTATTTAATGTGGTTGCTACTTTAACAAAGTTTAAATTCAAAAAGTTACTAAATTCCAGCCGGACATTTGAAACTAGGATCCCTAGAGATTATTGCAAATGCGAAAATTAAGTCTCATTTTTTACTAAACCGAGTTACTTACTCTGTCAAGCTACTTCATAAAAACATGTATTTCTAGCAGATTTTATGTCATTTGTGATGCTTTAGCAGTAGCACAATATTAGTGTTGCAAACACTGAGAAAAATGTTTACATCTCAACAAACAAGTTAAATCCCTGAAAGAAATTTATGTTCCTGTAATTACACCTCAAGTTTGAAGTTAAACTTTTTCTGCTTTGAAGATCTATGTAAAAATCAAGAAATTGTTCAGTATCATCCAACAAAAATATCCTAAAGCATTTTTTGTTTTTAATTCAACATTTATGAACTACACTTCTCGTCATGCACTTTACCACCATTTATTTGCAGGTAAACCACATTCTCCTTCAGCAGGTAAACATTAATGTAATGCTGTGACAAAAAAAAAAAAAAAAAAAAAAAAAAACCAAACAAAAACAAACAAACAAAACAACAAAAACCCACAAAAAAACCCAAACAAAAAACCCAACCAAAAAATACCCAAAAAACCCCACCAAAAAGCCCCCAAACAAACAAACTAAAAAATAAACAAAAATTCCCTAAAAAACCCAGAACATAAAACCCCCCAGCCAAAAAAATCCAAAAACCTCCAAAAAACCAACAAGTCAAAGCCAAGCAAAAAATTTATAACTTACCTCCTACCACAGTCTGATATTATCTAAGTTCATCTAAAATTGTCACTGGCATTTTAACCTCCAATTTAACCATACTAAAAGACAACGTACTTGTGTGCTTTCATACTTGCCATAGGTAATGATGCTATCCTGATACTCCACATTAAGTCAGAAATGTCCTGAACATCAAGACTGGGGGAATTTTGGATCATATTTGTTAACTACATAAATTCAATTCAAAGTTTGATAATACATGTATGAACAACATATGAACAGACCAGATAATTTCAGATGAAAATGAACTGAATATGGTTATTTTAGACTGAAGCTCCTCCTTGAACTCCAAACAACTACATGAAAGTCCCCCAGGTTTTGGAAAAAATATAAGCCGCTTGACACTGCTGTGTCCAAATTAGCCACCAATACCAATTAGTACAGTGGGGTTTTTTCCTACAATTCACACTACCTCAACTTAATAAAAAAGATGTTTGCTTCATAATAACTTTTTTGTTCAAAGAGAACTTTAAATTACTCAAATACAACCTGATGTGAGAAGAATGAAACATACAAAGCTACACTCCTCTTTATAGTGTCATATCACAGCCAAAGAGAACAGACAGTCCTTCAGTCACAGGTGACTTTCACTACTTTTTAAAGTTTAACATAGACCCAAACTACGGATATGCATCAATTCTCTGTGGTACCACATAACATGTCCCCCAGACACCAAGCTCCTCACCATCAGTCACATTGCAATGATGCCTGCCTTCTGCCAGCTGTGCCTGGGGCACAGCTGCCCACACCACTGTGCACAAGGCTGATTTAGGACACTGGCAAGACTGCCATTGGGAAAACCACTAGTGAGGGCCAGAGGGGTCCTTCCCACATAACAAACATGCACAGAAGTACGGAAAAGGCATGACCAGGTAGAAGACCCATTTCAGCCTTTGTATGAGGGCACACACCTATGCTCAGCAGAGTTCCCCTTGTTTGTCCAAAGAACACCTAGGTACAGATATCACCACTTCAGCTCCTACAGGTCTCAGAGGGACAGAGTGTAGATGAGAATAAGCCTGTGCAGCAAACTAACAAATGAAGGACCAACAGTAGGATCACACAAAAGGGTCTCCATCAGGTTTCAAATTTCTGTTGTCGCAGATTGTCACTTCATACCAAGTTTGGAATCATGATCCAAGTGGTGATGTCTAAAATCACAAGCCAAACAATATTAAGATGATAAAAAGCAGTTACCTTTAATGAAAGTCCTTCATGGTGCAAATGTGGTGAAATGCACATGTAATACAGGACCCTGGCAATTTTATAAGTTTAAACCTAACCCTAAACCAGTTAGGGGAATTGTTAATTCCCTTCACTTTTGGTTTTTCCCTTACTTAAGATCCCTCCACCTCCCCAGCTACTAACCACACATTTATTATGTCTTTGATACATGGAGAAAATGAGATATCCTTGGTTCACCATAGAAGCAAGACTAAATAAGATTCCAGGAAGGTTAGTTTATTGTTCTAAAATCTAAGTGAAGGGGTAGGACAGTTTGTTAAGGAGCTATATAACTGTATAATAGTAGTCTACAGAGATATGAATACATGGAAAATGTATGAAAAACAAAAATCTCTTTGGCATCACTGGTAAGATGCAAAGGGCAATTTTGAATTGCAGATAGTTTGTGCAGTGTATATGCACAAAGCATAAGGAGTCAAGATGAGTGATGAACATAACTGCATTTAGTAATCATGCAGATGTTCATGGCTGCTTACTAGTTAATAATTGACCTTCACATATAGTCAAATAGCTGTTAAAAATTATCATTTTTACATCACAGGTAAATAAATTCAAGCACCAAAAAATATGAGGTACGATATTCCTATGATGCACAACTACGTTGGGGCAGCACCAGTCACAGTTTGATCATAAAAGGAATTAAACTCCAGCATTCTTTCTTGATCAAGTTCAAAGAAGAGTTCCACAGAATATAATTACTATAAGAAACCTTACACAATATTTCCTCTGGAGAAACTATAGTAAAGAGGGTATTGCTCTCAGATGATCAGTTTGATATGTGAATTCTCCACTGAGTAGAGCTCCTGTCACTTCTGTGACATAAAGCACACAAAACAGAGGCTGCGTAGGTTCAAACACTTATCAAAAGTAGGAAAAGACTTACAAACTCAGAAGTCAGTAATATGCAAGACATATTCTGTTTGGGCTTTAGTAAAACAGACTTCAGGTCCCAAAGAAATACAGCTAAATCCAGACGCTGGAGCTTCCAGAGACTGAGCATATGATGGCTCTTGTTTCCATTTTAAACAACATTTTTGATTACTTATATAGTAAGAAAATACTGCTACTGTACATTGCTGAAACAAAGAGATAACAGCCTCCTTTCTTCATGTTGCACTGTGTATTTGTCTTACAATACCATCAGCCTCTCACAGCAAGCAGAATATCTTTTAAAATTAGGAGTGAGACAGCACATGTCACAGCTTCCCCTTTAGAAACAAGCCTATAAAGAAAAGTCAGAATGCTGATCAGCAAAGCAATCATTTATTGACTTACTGGGTTGATACTGAAAAGAGGAAGTGAATTGATCAGTTCAGCTGCTAGCAGAATGCAATGATCTCAAGCTGGGAACCAGTAACTCTGAAGAGTAGTTTCAAATATGTTTCTTCTTTTATCCCAAAGCTTTGTATGCTCACTTTTGTTAATAACTACACAACAGGAAGGCCTGTGCTCACATAATTATAACAATAATAACAACCAGGTCTGCTCAGGTAAGAAGGAAAAAATGAAGGAAACGCCTTCAGTGCAGGCTGTATGGGCTGTAAATGACTCAAAGTATTCAACTGCTGCTCAAAGCTTCCAATTTTGCTACTCTGCTGCAGTGAGGTAGTCAAATAACACAAGACAGTGCTAAGATGGGGTCTGTCTGTTAGCAGTAACACTTCAGACTCCAGCATAAGTGTATGAAAAACAGAACTAAAGTCACACCTAGATAGACACCAACACACAACAAAACCTGGTATGTTCTCTAGCAGGATAGAAACCTAGAGAAAGAGAAGCAACCTTGTAAACACTAAACAAAGGCTTGGGACAGCCAAACAAAACACCCAGTCCTGCTAGACACTCGCATGTTTCGTGGCTATTTTGCATGAGAACACCACACTGCACTGAATCTGCTCTTTCATATGCAGACAATTAAAATATTTCTCCATGGACAGGTCAAAATTTGTGCCCTGTGTTCTACATAATTCCCAACAGAGAGCCTGGGACTGAGCAGCGATGCTGATTTACAGTACTCCAAGTCTTAATTAAAGCTTTGCAGGCTAACAAGTAGGACACTCCTCCTACTGGTTTTTTTGGTGGTGTTTTGTTTTGTTTTTTTTTCAAAAACTTATTCTTAAGACTTTGATTAAGAAATACATTTCAGATGAGAAGCAGTATGTCAACCATCTTAACCTAAATATTTGTAGTTATAAAATTCTCATTCCTTGGACCTGGTTTTGAAAATATATTTTAAAAAAATGTTCAACAGTGGACATTTTAGCAGGTATTATATAGTGATACAAAAGTAATTTGGCATTCACATTGTCAGTTAAGACCTTCTTCTGATTGGCTGGATTGTTTTATTGAAGAGGTCTCAAACTCCTCCTTCACATTATCAACACTAAAACTTTGCACTGTTTTGTCTAGTTATATCAGAATATTAGAAGATATAGAGAAAATAAAATTCAGTGACAGTGGTGTGAGCCCATAACTAGTGACAGTACAAAACCAATTCAAATGCAAATCACACTTAGAGAAGGAATGGTCCAGACTGTACCTAGCACTGAATGGCAGGATGTCCAGCAGAGAAGACATGAAGACCATGTTCCCAATTCCTGCTTGCTACTGCCAGGAAAGACTTAAGAAAGCATTCCAATGCAGTTAACTTGTGTGGAGTTTGCTATTAAGCAATATAGAGCTTTAATCAATAAAACATATACCCAACTGCTCATCAGTGTGCTCCTAAATACACATTTAATTTTGCCTGATCACTGAAGTTTGCCTTTTATATTCTACAATATATAAATTTCAAATTTGGCATCACATAACTACAAGTAGGAGAATCAGTATCATTTAGGTTGGAAAAGACACTTCAGGTCACTGAGTCCAGCTGTTAACCTGACAGTGCCAGGTCCACCACTGATCTGTGTCTATACATCTTTTGAACGCATCCAGGCATGATGACTCAACTACTCCCCTGGACACTCTTCTCCAACATCTGACCACCCTTCCAGAGAAGAAATTTTCCCTAATACCTTATCTAAATCTCCCTTAGGACAGCTTAAAGCCTTTTGCTCTTGCCCAATTGCTTATAACCTGGGAGAATAGAATGGCCCCCACTTAGCTACACCCTCCTTTCAGCCTCCTTTGCACTCCCCTTATCTTCCTTTTCTCCAGGCTAAACAACTCCAGCTCTCTCAGCCACTCCTCACAGGACCTGTGCTCCAGACACTTCCCCACCTCTATTCCCCTTCTCTGGATATGCTCCAGCACCTCAATGTCTATCCTGCAGTGAGGGGCCCAGAATCGAGCACAGGATTTGAGGTGTGGCCTCACCAGTGCTGAGTGCAGGGGGACAATCCCTGCCCTGCTCCTGCTGGCCACACTATTGCTAATAGAGGCCAGGATGCCAGTGGCCTTCTTGGCCACCCAGACACACACTGGCTCATGTTCAGCCACTGCCACAGCACTCCCAGCTCCTTTTCTGTTGGAACCCTTTCCAGCCACTCTGCACCAGCCTGTAGCGTTGATGGAGTTGTTGTGACCCAACTGCAGGACCTGGTATGGCATGTTGAACCTCATACCCCTGGCCTTGCCCATCAGTCCAGCCTGTCCAGATCCCTCTGTAGAGCCTTTCTACCCTCAAGCAGATGAACATTCCCACCCAACTTGGTATTGCCTGCAAACTTACTGAGGGTATACTCAATCCTCTCGTCCAGATCACCAATAAGAATCTTAAAGATTTACTAAGCCCTGGGAAACATCTCTTGTGACCAGCCACCAGCTGGATATAATTGCATTTACCAGCACTCTCTGAGCCTGACCATCAAGCCAGTTGTTTTAACCAGTAGAAAGGGCAGCTGGACAAGCCATGGGTTGTCAACTTCTTCAGGAGAATGCCGTGGGAGACAGTATCAAAGGTTTCAGTAAAGTCCAGGTAGCCTACATCCACAGCCTTTCCCTTATCCACTAAGCAGGTCACCTTCTCACAGAAGAAAAAGCAATTATGCTGCAACACCAAGTATATATACATTTTTCAATCACTGTGTAAGACAAATCTTGCAGCAGGCTCTCAGCAATTGCCAGACAGCACTGTATTGTGCAGAGTGCTGAAAAGCGCATAGAAGCTGTGCCAGCACTTATCTACTCTTAAACCAAACACGAACTGGGGGGATGGGGGAGGTAGTGCCTTGTAACCCAAGGAAAGGTTGTTACCAGTTTCTACAAGAAAGTAGTCAAGAATGTCAAGGCACCTAATGTACCTTGGTTACACAGAATATAAACACACTGATCAGGCACAGTACCTTCAGAACTGGAAGAATCGGTAAGCACATTTTCAACAGTACATGGAGCACATTACATGACCACAGAGAAAGTAGTTTTTATAGTTTCTAACTGGTGTTAGAAACTATAGTTTCTAACCCGTTCTACTGGTGTCAAAAGTAAAAAAAAATGAACCCTTTTGCTCCCTACAGGCTAGATGAGAGAGAAATCAACACCATTCCACAAACACACCATTACAGTCGAACATGGGAGCAAATGCTTATTCTTAGGAATATGTTTCAATTTTTCCAATATCAAGAATATCCAAATATATAACTAAAGACAGCCTTTAATTAGCACCCAATGAACTTTGAGAAAGAAACCTCCTGCTGCTTTTAATGGCTTAAGGATCAGTTCCTAGACTTAGAACATGATTTTTCAACTCCGTGTTCTATCTAATTACAGAAAGGGAAGAATCAAGGAAATAGAAGTAATACAGTATAATAAAAATAATTAAGAGGAACATTTTTACAATCTTGTTTTATTTTCTCCCAATAAATTAATTATTAGACACTGATCTTAAAGAGCAAAAGATATTTGAATAATAGTGTTACATTTTGGGGTTTCTGGATCAGTTTTGAAATAGCTATAAGGAAAAAACCCAATAATTTATGGATAGGGAAAAATATTTGGGTGGAGAAAGATGTGACAAATTAGGTAATACTTATGTTTTGGAGGAGTGAGAGTAACAACTACATTAGGCATTCATCAGAACATATATTCTCCGCTTTGAAGATGAAAGAATTTTGAGGCACAATTTAGTGAACTTCATTATAATGTATCTCTACCCTAATAAACCGTGAGATAAGCATCCTATAAATTTACTTTACTACATAAAAAACCCCAGTGGGTGCTACAATACACATTCATAAATTTCAGAACTGCCAATGCTCCTTATATTAGGTTCATTTTAAGAAGGATTTCTGTGGTTTTAACATTGACCTAAGCCCTCTTCACCTGATATTACCCAAACGTTAGCGTAAAATCATCTAAATAAATACATGACTCTCTAACAAAATAGAAGGAACAAACCCACTGTTTCTTCACCTTAAGCAGTATCCTTTCAGAAGCAACACGAAACGAGTATGTTTACATTTCCTTAGGGAGTGATAACGACACCAAGTTTTCCTAAAGCAACAGTATGTACCATAGCTTAGCTTATAAAAGGCAACATTAAAGAGAAAAGAGGGGGGCAGAGGATAATCCAACAACCTCTGATCACCTAGGCAAGGTATTGGAGAGATTGCTACTTCGCAGAAGTCACTTTATGGTACTAACACGTAAGTTTGCTATTTAAAGACTTTCCTGCTATCGGACTCTATTCAGCAAAATCAGCGTCTTGGGTAGAAACGTCTTCATCCAGCCCCGCTCTCCCTGCAGCGCCCAGCCGGATTTCCACGGGGATGGGCTGGGTGCACCTGGAAAAGCTCGTTTTAGCTGCAGCAGAGTTCAATCCCGGAATGGCCAGCGCCTCAGGCTACCTCCCACAATTCCCCCACATGTTGTTGGAGTGTTCTTTTCCTTAAAGTGCATCAGTCCCACAATTAAGAGACTTAAAAATCCGTGGAGGTTCACAGAAAAACCTCCCCCCTCCCAAAAAAAAGACAGACAGACCCCCCCACACACACACACACGCACACATACACAGCATGGGAACGAGGCACTTTTTCGGCTGGTCCTTCAGGCCTCGGGTGTCGGTGGGGCTCCCGGGGGGACAGGGACCCACCGACCCCGGCGCGGCTCAGCCCTTGCACCAGCCCGGCTCGGGGGCCCTGCTGGCCTCCGCCCTGCGCCGCCCGCCTTCCCCGCCAGCCCTCCTCGCTGCGGCCGACCTGAACAGCACTAAAATCATAATCAGACAAACCCGGAGAGCCCGCGTCGCAGTCCCCGGGCACGCCGCGACCGCCCGCCTGCCCGCAGCAGGGGACACCCGGTGGGCAAGGGCAGGGTAAGCTCCGCGCTGTCCGCAGCCAGACCGCGACCGGGACCGCTCCTGCCGCCGGCGCCCCGCCGAGCACCCCGAGGCCGGAGAGGGGCACCGCCGCTCCGCCCCCGGCGCTCCCGGCCGACACTGCCCCGCTCCCTCACCTCCAGAGGCAGATGACGGCGGGAGGCGGTGTCGAGGGACGGCTCCTCCCGCTAGCGGCTCCTCCCTCCCGCCCGTCCCGGGGGCGAGGAGCCTGGACCGGTCGGTGGGCGAGCTCTGCCCGCCCGTACTCGCGGCCGCTTCCCGTTGCCCTGCGGATGAGGGTGTTCTCGGAGCTTGTTTGCTGACGGGCCGGTGTGCAGCTGGGCTCGGTGGTCCCGGGTCCGCAGGGGACACGTCTGCCAGGGGGTGTGCCGGGCTGCGTGCCGCCCTGAGGCCGTGCGAGGCCGTGGTGGTGCATGATGAGTGACGACACCTGTTGGCCCGTTTGTGACAGAGGGGCTGTGGCTCCACTGCTCACACTAAAAAAATTCTTCCCAGCCAAATTTCCGCTCTTTCAATTTGTACCCATTACTCTTCATCTTATCTCTCTTCCTGGCAGAGTTCATCTCCGCTTCCCTGTAGGCCTCCTTCAGATCTGCTGGAAGGTTGCTGTGAGGCTTCCATGCAACCTTCTCTCCTGCAGGCTGATCACCTCCAGCTTTCTCAGCCTGTCTTAGCCCCTGTTCCCAACCCCTGTTCAGGGCTGAGCCGGTCGGCCTGGATCTTCCTTGCCTCTCATTTTGTTTTTCCGTATTTGTCACATATGATCTCTGAATTCTGTTTCTCTGCCAGCTACCAGCACACATGCTTCCTGAGCAGGGCCACAAAAGAATAGCCACTGGCATCGTCCACCTGGTCGTTACCGTCCATGCTGAGAAGGCAAAAAATCCAGATTGTTAATTCCCCCAACATGTACTTTCCATGTTTAAATTTCTTAGGCGTCAGGAAAAAATTGAGGGGGAAGAATTGAGGAGGGGGACAGTGAGGAAGGCTATAAATCTGTGTAAATGAATGACTGTGGGAAGGAAGCTGTGAGAAAAAATGTGCAAAGATTTCCTGCTGATGGAAAAGACAGGTTACTGGGACTTCATCTGCAATGCTGCTGCATGGAAGAGAATGTCTCTCCCACAGGGCCCTGGGCTCTTCCCAGGGAGCAGAATGCTGAGGCTGAATTCCTGCTGTGTGAAGCAAGGCTGCACAGTTGACTGCCTGCTGCTGCTTGAGAGTGGTTAGGAACCCTAAGCTGCTCAAGACCTTTTTGTTTCTGGTAGAATAGACTACTCCCAAGGTACACAACATGAGTGCATAATAGCTCTGCATTTATAGCTCTAATTGCTGATATCGGGCAGGCTGACTCATGCACATTGAATTCCAAGCGCAGAAGGAACTATTGTGTGCCCGCGTGTGTTAAAGAGAAGAAATAACATAGCATTTCAATGTTATGCTTCCATTTTTCTTCCTTTTTTTTCAAGGTCCTTACTTCACTCTGTTTTTTTATCTTCCATGGTATTTATAAAACAACTTCCTCATGTGTTTACTCAAACCTATGTACAGTAGTCACACCACTTAGAAACAGTGGCTGCCCTAGGTCAGAGCTGCAAGAGAGATTCCAGGTAAACTCGCTTCAACCGCTGGTGCTTCAGTTTCTGCTTTTCACAGCAGTAGGAGTACAGTGGCTCATATACACTGCAGTCAGATGTGCTATCTGGCTCAGCTCTAAATCTTTAGAGCGGTTGGCATTTTTTTAAATGTATTCAGAATCTGCAACTTTAACTAGCTTCTGGTTATGTATTTTCAAGATAGAAAAATGGAAGATGAGAATAATCTAATACTATCCGGTCTTCTCAAAACTTCCTTTCAGATTTTTAAAGTGTTCTGTTTGATGTTATATTTCACTTCAACAGGCAAGACTAAACTGTCTTACAGAACTCTTGCAAAGGAAGTTTTAAGAACTGCAGATAGCAGTGACAGTGGTTATATATGCTGAACAGGCAATACCAAGTCCCAAGCCCTGTTCCAAGAGTGGGCAGAACCCCTGACTACTCTACTTTTGAAAAAGGATCCTAAAGTATGAGAAATTTTCTTCTTTCTTCTTTGTGCTGAACCAAACAGGTATCTGAACAGTTTTTTTTTCCACTCCTGCATATACTCTCTAACAGTGCTGTATGATATAAGTAAACTCTCAGTAAATGACAAGTTATGAGTCTCAATGACCATGTTTTTCTCCCCACACTCCCAGGGTTTCCTTATAGTGCTCTGAGGTCTGCCAACTTCATGCAGGTGTACAAAAACTAGACAGATAGGACAGGAGTTGCCACTAGTTGTGGTAGTAGATTGCTTGTTACAACCTAATTTTTTGCAATTATCATTTTAATAGGTTGCCCTTGTCATGGTTTTTCTGCAGCTGGCAACCAAGTGCCACTCACTCACTGCCCCTTGGAATGGGAGGGGGGATGGAACTGGAAAAGTAAAATTAAGAGAACTCATGGGCTGAGATAAGGTCAGTTTAATAGGTAAAGGAAAAGCTGTGCATGCAAGCAAAGCAAGACAAGAAATGCACTCATTTCCCTTGGGCAGACAAGGGTTAAACCATCCCAGAAGAAAAAGGCTCCATCAGGTGTAACACTGACTTGGGAAGACAAGCACTATCACACATCAACATCCCATGTCCGTCCCTCTTCTTCCCCCAGGTTTATATGCCAAGCATGGTACCGTGGTATATTGAATCCCTTGGGTTAGTGGTCCTGACTGTGTCCCCTCCCAATCTCTTGTGCACCTTGTTGGGGTCCAGTGAGGAGCAATAAAGGCCATGATGCTGTCTAAACACTGCTCAGCAGTAACAAAAACATCCCTGAATTATCAACATTTGTTTCCAGCACAAATCTAACTACTCTAAAGAATATTAACCCTTCCCAAGACAAAACTCCATACTGAATTCCATGTTATGCTGCTTATAGCATATGAGCTAGTGAGGTAACTGTAGAAAATCTGGAGCTTTAGGGGTAGTCAAAAACACTTTTCTTCTTTGTATGATCACTGCTTGATGGGATTGATGATGATATTTATATACAGGACATTTATAACATCCACAAAATATCTGAGATGGGATAAGTATTGTTATTTACTTTTATACATGTGTGACTGAAGACATGTATTAACAATATACTGAAGTCAGTTTTAAGACTGGTGGTTCCAGATAAAAAATGCTGTGGCAAAGTGATGATCTAGTATAAACATGTTTTTCTGGTTGAGACTCCTTCAGGCAATTTATAGGAATTAGCTTTACGCTGATGAGTTTTAACTTTTTTTACCTGTACAACTTACATTCTTGATGGTGTGGGGAGAAGCATAATTGTATGTCATGCTTAAGAAGAAGTTTATTCTACCAGGAAACCAGTGGTGCACAGCTCTGGGATGAATTTTGTTGAAACCATGAGTAGTTGCAGCTGTATCATTTTGCCAATGCAAAATATTTAACATTTTTCTTGTGTCTTCACTTTGTCAAAACTTTTCCGTAAGGATGGCAGTACAGAGTTCTCAGTCACTGCAGGATACTAGTTGTCTCTACCAGAGGAGTGAGATCAGATAATCCAAGTAATTTTTTTGTCTTGAAATCCATGAACTGGTGTTGATCTGAGCTACTAACTGTGGAAGTTCAGAGTACAGAGTCCAGCATACACACAGATAATACTTTAGGCCCATATTAGTAATTTCATTTTTATTTTCCTTAAGTTTTACATATCTGGTAAGCATAGACCAATTTTTGAAGGAAAGTTGTAAAGTTACACATAAGAAGATCCACTTTCTTCAGCCTTAAAAAGAAACTTCAGAAAGGATTTCTAGAAATCTGCAAGTGCAGTAAGAGCTGCTGCTTAGAATCTTGTGAGTAGCAGTGGGTAATGAAACACTTTGCATCAAAAGTCTCTCTGCAGAATATGAGTTATCCATGAGGTAAAATGTAGGATGCTGTTTCAAGACAGACAGTTCTGTGATATGTTAGTTTGGTGAAATTTTTTCCTCTATAAATGCATGGAACTACAAAGGCTTCTATTTCTTCTCTTAATTAAAATAAGCAATTTTCTGTTCTATGTTCCTGTCTCACCACAAGCAAGCAAAATTATATTAAAAACCAGAACCACACAGTTTTCCACTTCTACTGATTTGATCAGCTTATGAATATAATAAAAGCGTATATATTAAAGTAATATGGATCATGCTCATTAAGGATACATTTTACAAAGGATTAAAATTTATTAGTTTCTTATACTTGTCGGAATACCTAAGGACATTTTTTCTTTCTGTCTAGTAATTAGAGATTCATATTCTTACATACTTACAAGAAAAGGTGAGTTATGTCATATCAGAATGCCAACACTAAGCCTGAATTTTTTTGGTTGCTGAAAACAATGCAGAACGAGGCTGGAGACCTTTTAAAAGGGTCCTGAATGCTTTTAAGAAAACACACTTTATTTGATAGGGATTACCTAGACTTCTGATGTCTGCTTTCACATGATAATGAGTCTTTGGTATCTAAGAACTGAATGTTTGTGTCAGCCTACCCTTCTCCAGTTTTCTTTTTAATTTGTTTTGTTGTTTTGTTTTGTTTTGGTTTTTTTCACTCCACAAGCAATTTAGATAACTGAGCAGAACTAGGCACTCAGTTTTGCTGTAGAAATCAGAGACCTCTTCATGCAGGTACTCACATGAGCCACAGTCATTTAGGCAAGTTTTGTCTACAAGCTGACAAATCTATCATCCTGATCTCTTCCATTGAACAAAGCTATCATTCTTGTACTGTTCATATTATTATTCTAAAGAGAACAGGTGTGCTTTTCTGAAAGGTGGGAAACTATTTCCTCCATGAATCACTTTCTTCAGCTTTCATACAACTAAGACTACAAATTCAGTATTCAGTATTCAGTATTTCTGGATTCCTCGCCATGACCCAATCCTTTTAGCCACCCACATATCCCTGCATTTGTGTTACTCAATGAACAGTTCTGCAATAACCTGTATTTTTTTCAATTGTTCTTGTAACTGTGAGGCTGCAGAGCATGCTAACGACTTGCAGCCCAAGTGTTGCCAATATTTCCTGTTTTCCTGAAGAAAATCACACAATCTAAGACAGGTCCACGAAGGAAACTCTATGTAAGAAAAAAAAAGGTTCTAAAAACTTTCTGAAGGTGAAAAAGAGAGAAGCATCTGCATGAGTTAAAATCCCAAACTGAGAGCATACAAAGTTCTGGCAGTTAATTAGTTATGTTTTGCCACATGTTTGCTTGAAAACTGAGCAGTGTTGAGCTCTCCTAGCTGTCAAAAACTAGATGACATCAGTTCTGTTTCCCAGCTCAGGGCATGCACCTGAATTGATCTGATCACTAGAAATTCTCATGGAATAACAGTAACAGAGAAATTCTAAACCAGTCTTTCATTTCCTGCTAGTTTCATTGCTTAAAGTATATAGTTTCAAACTGGTTCACTGAAGGGGAAGGAATTAGTAAAATGTTAGAGTAAATGTTGTCTGAATGTTTTGTTGACTTGTCTTCTAACTTCATGCTCTTTAAAATAACTGTAATGGCTGTAGTAATATTGTTTTAGATCGAAGGATCATCTGAACCCACCTTTGAAAAAACCCATCAGATTTAAACTGAGATTTCATTTATAAAGATATTACATGTTCACTAATTATACAGTCATTAATTCACAATAAGTTGCATTATTTGGAGTATAAGGATTCTGCTTCATATCTGAAGCAATCTGGAAAATGAAATTTAGAATATATGTTTGCATCTTTAACTTCTACAAAATGTTTTATGACAGAAACCAAACAGCCAAATCACCAAAATTAGGTATTGGCCTGTAGCATGCACCCTGCAGACTTTGTCTGGGTTTTGTGACTTTCTGCTTCTCAAAGATGCATTTTCTCTTAAAGACACTGAATTGAAGTATGATGGTCTGAGTGCATGCTTCAAGTTTCTCTGAAAATAAAGCATAAAACTCCCAGTTCACTATCTGGCAGAGAAAGATTGGCTTTCAGGGAAATCTAATGCCACTGCAACATCTTCCATGTAGAGAGATGCTGTCTCCCATGCTTGGGTTTCTGCCCCCTCTGATAGTGAATCATTTGTTTTTAGTCTCTCAGTGCTGTTTCGTGTTTTTTCTATTTAAAGAATATCTAATCTTTAGAGAAAAATGTACGCAGGATTCATGTTAGAGAACTTAACCTTAAGACACTGCATTTTCAGTGGGTGTAGGCACCATTTTACTGATAAAATCCTGTTCTACAGGTACACATGTGTGTAAAGCTGTGCTCACATATTTAGCAGAGGGGAAGAAAATTGTTTCTAAGAGTATTCAGAAGTGGACTGCTCAGAGACCAGTATGATATCTTACTATTTCAAAGCATGAAATTCCTTTTGCAATTACATGCAAGTTCTGTTGCACTTATTTCAGAAATATGTTCAAAGTGTGGGTCTTTATCAGTTAGTACCAGGACTTGAAAATATTGCCTAATACCCTAGCTAAATAGAAGTTCTAAATCATGAGACATATCCTCTCCTGGACAGAAGAAGAGACCAAGTCTACATGTATTTTCTCTTCCAGACAAATTCCTTTATAACTGCACAGAAACGGTGTTGCAGTGTATTTCTCTTTCTATTGCTATATGATGTCATCATATTGGAGAACCAATGTTGGTATACTGTATTTCTGTGTATTTCTGTGCTAAGGCTGGCTATCTCCTGTCTCTGTGGCCCAGCACTACTGGTGCTGTGTAAATACACTGAAGGGAACTCTGGTACCAGATACAACAGTGTGACACAGGCAGCTTAATCAGCCCAGGCAAAGGGCCATCCTACACAGGCAGGGCTTCAAATGCAATATCTTTCAGCACTACCTGTAAATCATGATAATTAGGCATACTGTACTCCTTAACACTTCATGAGATACTGCATTAGGCTTTGTGAGCAAACAAGCAAATGTTCTGTAGTTAGGAAGCTACTGCTTCTAAGTCTGTGGAAAATACTAAAAAAAAAGTGTTAGCAATTGTTTCCAGTCACAAAATAAAGAAAAAACTAATAATTGTAGCAGAACAGGCATAACCAGATGGACATAAAACAAGTTTGTAAGAATTCAGAATTCCCTCTCCTCCTCTGACTAAAATCCAGCATATTCAGGAAAATTTGTTTCAGAGTGTTTGAATCTTCTTTTGACTCCATCCATTGAAACTGTGCATCTGGAAAACCTTTTATAACTGAGACAACTGTCATGATGCTTCAAAAATTTTTGCTACTGTTCTATTATTCAGTGATCTCTGTGCATTCAGAATTTGGTGTCTGAACAGAAGGCTGTCAAAGATAATGGGACAAAGATGCTGAAAATGTGTCTCTATGCAAAAGTCATCAAAGAACTATGGATAAGATTTTGACCATATGTTCCTAAGTTGCACACATGACATAATTTCTAGCTTTTACCATACTTCTGATTGGGAGATCTCCTGAAAACACTGGAATATGATTATGTTAGATTGTGTTTAGATTACATCAGAAGAAATTTTTCTGTTTGACTCTATCCTTGCTGTAGATAATGGCATCATTTTAGACTGAACATTTCTGCTGAGCTTTTCTGTGTTATCACTCTTTATTAGTATTCAAATGCCATTCATGGACAACTTTCAAGAAAAAGAAACATTGAAATGCAGAGAAAAGTTCAAATTTTGTTTCTTTCACGCTCATGACTAGAATTAATCTCTCTGTAGCCTAAAATTGAAGATTAATTTGAAGAAGTGGCCAGGAAAAATTAATGGTGAATAGGTGTGCTTGTCAAAAAATTGGATGTCCTTCACCTAAAATCCCCTGGCTATTAAGAAACCTTGAAAAAAAATAATGCCAGGCTCACATTCTTGTTAGTGCTCTTGCTTTCCAAATTTCGTTTGAGTTCTTCATACACTAAAAGAAAACCTGTCTTTGTTTGTTGTGAATTATGCCATCAGGAGAAAAGAGCAACCAAGATAGTAAGAGACAAAAGATTTTTAAGAAATCTGTAAGGAATAAAACCCCTGTTTCTTTCACTGATAGGTATGTTCAAGGTGCTAAACTTTCTTCAGCTAGACAGAACTAAAATAACAGGATGTTCTCACTCACTTCTGGCCTGGTTGAAGTAGATTATGTCTTTTTGCTCAGATTTTCACCTTTCAAATCAGTATATCCTGTAAGTACATGTCGAGTCTCAGCCAAAGGAGAATCAAGTTACCCATGTGTACCTCAGAACAAGGTTATTTTTACTGCAGAAACTCTTTTCTAATAAAGTGACTGTCACCGAGTTTGTGAGCAAAGAAAAGGCCATTTTCTGATTCATACTAACATATGATGACTTTCAGTCATCTAGACGGTTGGTTTCTCATTTGTTTATACAGCCCCACTAACTTGCTGTGGACTTCTCACAGAAATAAGCACCACCTGATAAGCAGACATGGGTCTGCAGGAATACATCACACAGTATTTATGGTCATTTAGGAGGAATGTAATTATTATAATAAAAACCCCAATATTAATAAAAATCCTGCATGATCAAGATCAATTCAAACTTTGATGCTGAGCTGCTACCACTTTGGTAAAGCGAGAATCTTTAAATGAGCTTTTTTACATGACTAGTTCCAAAAATACATTTTTGTTGCAGGGGTTGTAGTCAGATTCCTATAGTGCACAATGCTGGCGAGAAGGACACTTAAATTCTAGATTATATGTAAGTACAAGTCTCATAGCTTACTTAATTATCCACTTACTTGGATAAATTACCTAAATCTTGAATATATTACCTATGTTTAGCGAATCTGAGATAATATTGAGCTTTTCATCATATGTGCTTGTGGACTCTTGAAATTTCTCTCTTAAGCTGTAACTGCTTTTATGAAATAGAAAATGAACTAATCTTTGTAATCATTTCAAACAGAAGAAAACTGCACTGCCACTCCCACATACAGAGTACTGAATAATTAATTATTAGTAGAAATACTTCAAAATATCTACATAAAACTTTGAAAAACTTGTATCACTGGGGTTTTTACATACTTCTCAACAATATTTCAGGTTTTGCAATTATTTACATTTTGATTCTTTTCCTGTCCTTAATGCTCATTTTTTTTTCAGCTGATTCCTGTATTCTCCAAAGTTTTCCCTTGACTGCTGTTTTTAACCATAAACAGTTACCAGGTATTGCAGGTTTTCTTTTTAATTGTAGAAATATAGTCTCTCAAAGTTAAGTGTTATGGATTCATGTACCTTTTGCCTTCTCACAGAGTCACAGAATGGGTCATGTTGGAAGAGACCGCAGGGAGACATCTGGTCTAACCTCCCTGCTCAAGCAGGGGCATCCCAGAGCATATGGCATAGGATTGTGTCCAGACAGTTCTGGAGTATCTCCAGTGCAGGATGCTCCACAACCTCTCTGGTCAACCTACTTCACATTTCTTCTATCAAATATTCAATTCTCTGTTAGGTTAAGGGTATGCAAGTTTATTCATTTCACTTAAGCTTCATAAACCATGTTGGCTATGTGGGTGGAGCAGTGAACAATGACTAAATGGGAAATATCCAAGGACTCTTTCATGGTGACTCCCTTCTTTGAACTTTGTACTTGGAAACAGTTCCTGTCAATATTTCTCTTTCAAAGTGATAAAAATAACCAGAAGCCCAAATGCTTCTTACTTTCACTATTGAAAAGGGTTTGTCAGCTTCTACTAAAAAAAGACTTACAAAATGTTAATTTTGTAAAAATTTCTGCTGCTATATGTCTGGCACTGTGTAAAACCTGAATTCATGCAAAAAGAGAACGTTCTTGCCTGGACAGCTGTGAAGTCAAGTAGCATGTCTGTTTTTTCCAGACACAAGGAGACCCTGCAGTGTAACATCATAAAGCTCAACATTACACAACTTTCCATACATAGGAATGCTGAACTTTTAGTATTTATATTTTTGTGTGTGTGTGTAAAAAGATGTTACAATTGTTTGTTTGGGTTATAGATCATCATCTTCCTCTGATTTGGTGTTCATGCAAATGGGAAAATGAATCCAAACTGATCATTTAAGCTTTTGGGACTTACTTCACCCTAGGGTAGATTCTTCAGCATTGTAGACCATGTCCCCAGATCTGTAGAGAACTTTGAAGCTGCTTGACCTGCTAATAATGAAAAACATTAGATAGAGCAGTAGCATTTAACATATCTAACAACAGATGTTTTCCTGTTGTGGTCTTCTAATTAATTAATTGCTAAACGAACTGTCCCAGGTGAAATCCATAGGAAGACTGATTACTTTGAATTCAGTCTTTAAGTTTGTAAGTGATTATCAGTGTGTTAGCTGAAAGATACTTGCCAGACAATGAAAAGCTGATGTGGAGTTGTGGGACAAGGGAGGGTTCTGAAGTTGTAAGTTAGTTCACTTCTTTCAGGTCAGTGTCTCCATAAACTGAAATTCCAAATTTACTTCCTCTTAAATTCCTAACCATTTATGTATTAGGTCTGGTTTGTTTGGCTTTTTTCAGAGATGGGATGACACGTTTTCCTCTCAGTTTTGTAGTGCTAAAGGCAACAGGAATCTAGTCTTATTTGTCATCCAAAATATTGCTACATGGTATTTCAGACTGTCAGTTTCTTCCATGATATTTTCAGATTATGTCTAATTTTCATTGCAATTTGTATTTCTTAAGGTAGCAATGCCCTTGTTGCCATGATGATTTCCTGTTTGGCTGTCAAAAAGCTGATATTCACTTGTATGAAATGAAAAGATCAAAAATAAGCTATAAAAACTTATGGCTTATATAAACTGTATTTGTTATCATGCAATTTTTCCCACTTGAACCTAGGTAGTAAATACTAAATTTGTTAGTATTCCCCCCCCCCCCCCCCCGCCCCAAACAAAAAAAAAAACCAACCCCCCAAAAATGCAAAAAACCCCAACCGACCCCACCATGTTTAGGAAGTTTATTTGATGAAGTCTAGTCATTCCTTGGTGTTAGTATATTAAATGATAGTCCATTAGCACAGAAGGTCAATAAAGTCTTACTGCAACACTCAACAGAAAATTAAAAAACCACACAGGATCAGAATGTTGGCATAATATTTTTTCTTTAGGATCATTTTGTGTTTCAAAAGTAATTGCAAAAGTAAGCAACATCTTAAATGCTTTGGATTGTTTTGTTGACCTCTTTATTAGTTATTAGTTATTGGTGGAAAACAAGCTGTCCAGGAGCCTGCAGTGTGTACTGGTGGCCAAGGATGATGGAGTCCTGAGGGGCACCAGGAAGAGCACTGCCCGCAGATCAAGGCAACTGATCCTGCCTCTCTACTCATCCAGAGGGAGGCACATCCAAAAGTGCTGTGTCCAGTTCTGGGCTCCTCAGGACAGGAGAGACTTGGAGCTGCTGGTCCAAAGCAGGGTGACAAAGGAGAGAACAGGAGTATCTCTCTTGGGAGGAAAGGCTGAGGGATCAGGGCCTGTTCAGCCTCGGGCAGAGATGACTGAGAGGGGACTTCATCAATATTTGTGAATATCTGAAGGGAGTGTGCTGGTGGATGGATCCAGGCTCTGCTCAGTGGTGCCAAACACTAGGTCAAGAGACAATGGGCACAAACTGACACACAGGAAGTTTCACCTGAACATGAGGAAGAAATTCTTTGTTGTGCAGGGTCTGAGCACTGGCACAAATTGAAGAGAGAGGCTGTGGAGTCTTCCTCACTGGGGATATTCAAGAACGGTCTGGGCACAATCCTGTGCAATGTGCTCTGGAGTGATACAGCTTGAACAGGGAGGTTGGACCAGGTGACCCCCTTTGGTCCCATCCAACCTGATCCATTATATGATTTTACTTTCATAATGATTGTGAAATTACTATAATAATTTGTAAAACTCCCTTCTTCAAACTGTGTTTGAATTGCATCACCATGTTAAATAAATTACTTTATCATACATATAGTGCAATTTGACAAATTTGAGTCAGCAATTTGGTGGGTAGAATGCTTTTGGTGACAGTTCCCATTTGGCATACTGACAAATTCATTGAGAGTCTGGCTCAACAAAATCAGTGTGTTTCAAGTTTTTCAGCAAATGTCTAAGGGATTATGACTGGAGCAATCTTATGTGCAACAGCACTTACTGCAAGACAGAAATAACTTTAAAAAAATATTTGGAGGGATTGAAAATTTTGTTTTTCTCCTCATGGATTTTTAAGGCCATTAAGGATTTGGTTGCTCTGTTATTAAAACTGATAACAAAATCCTCAATTATCTTGGTGGGATCAAACCCAAAAGAAAATGGAGTTCTGTGAAACTACCAAATCCATAATATAAATTATACAGCAAACATAAATTACAATAATTTTGATCTAGATTTTTAATAGGAGCTGAGTATCTTGCCCAAGGGTCATTTTTTGTCTCTTAAAGGCAAACCAGAGACTCAAATGTAAAATCCAAAACATATCCTTATTACAGTTTGTCACAGCTGAAAGTCTTGAATGCAGAAATAAGGGCACTGATTACTATAATCTATATATTCATTTTCTTCCATTCCCAGTTCTCTTCTCTGAGTAATACTAGTCATCAAATAAGTCTGACAGCTAAACTTACAAGACTGCTGTTTAACCCCTCAGCAAGTTTCCATTTGATACAATTTCAGAAAAAAAAAGGTGAATCTGAATTGTTATTCTTTGATTCCTAGAACTAAATGTATCTACTGGCTTTACACAGCTAGAAGTAGAATTATTTATGTATTCAAGAAAAATGATGTGTTAAATAGTCAGAGTACTGTGTACCTGTATAACCCTGCCTGCCGCAGAGGTATCACCCTGAAGGATTTAATTCTTCTGAGTAGTGAATTGGTCATTTAAACTGAACAAAGGATTGGGAGTTTGTTGCTCAGTATCATAATAGGAAAATCAGAATAAGTACAACCAACATCCATTCACATAGTAATCTAAAGCTGTTATTTAGGGGCGCTTTTGAGCTACTGAGACAGAAGCAAATTAATTCCCATTGCTTAACCCATGACTTCATTCCCAAGATTTCTGATCATTGGTATTAAGAGGGAAGAGGTCAAGAGAATTCCACGTGAAAAGGGATGTGTATATGTTGAGGAGAGTCTCTTTTTAAAATCAGGTTAAGGAAAGACCATATACACAAACATGAAGCTGTTTGCACATATGGACTTAGCATTGCAAAAACCCTGAGAATGTATGCAAACAGTGCCATAGTCTTTAGTCTGTGCAAAATTATTTTTAATTGAACAACTAATAAGGCTTAGGCTGCACAACTGAAGGAGCAGAATAATGTTTGCAGTTGTTCTTTCTAAATAATCCAACATCAGTAGTCACTTTCAGGGAACAACCCTTATGTGAGCCCTCAAAGTGTAGCAATGCCATGTAAGTACAGTTAGAAAGGTTAGAAACAGCATCATCCCCATATTGGCTCTGTCAGTGCAGGAGTGCTAAAGCACACAGGGCAAGCCGGGAACGCATTAAGAATTTACCAGCTACAGCAATGGTTCTTGCAGAACTTCTCTCTTCAGGCTAAATGCACAGTCCCTTTTTAAAGGAAATTGTAAAGAACAAATCACTTTTGCAGTGAAGTCACATGCAGTGTCACAACCGCTAAAACAGTCTCTTTGTCAAATCCCCTCAGCAATCTCCTTCCTAACAAAAGTTTACTTTTGCCCATGTCCTCATCTGCACCAATTGTCTAAATAATCTTTTGGGAAGAAAGATGGGTGACATGACCTCTTCATTAAGTGTCTAACTTTAGACAGCCATTCATGTCTTTAAAGGGTCTAAAGGAGTGAGCTCAGGCCACCAATTTATTCCTTAAGAAGCCCAGTTCTCTGTCATATGCTCCCATCACCTATCTGCAAGTCATATGTGAAATTTGGCCCCCAGACCACCTCTAAAGTGCACTCAACATTTGGCAAATCCTTTGACAAGCAACTCTCTTAGGTGTACTTTAAACTGTATACATGTATTTGTTTAATTTCTTCATCTTAAAGAAAGAATTTGAAAGTTGAAGAGTTTCTAGTATGTAGTTATTCAAAATAGACTGAAAGTTGCCACCTGTCTTGTTTCAGTTTTTTCCTGTTGCCTTATTAACCCACATTTTATGGTACTGGCTATAAATATGAGACAGAACTGTATTATTAAATTTAACAGGGGAAATTAGGTAAATAAGAGAAAATATAGCAGTAGGAAAAGTGAAAATGTGCGTAGAAGAAAAGACTGGGAAACAGAAAAATAAAGAAGGGTAGGATAGGGGAAAAGAAAATGTAGAAGCAGTGTATTATTGTTCTTGCTATCAATGGCATAATGTAGTTAACTATCCCATAACTCCACAATTGCAGAGAAGCTGGGACTATTTCAGGCCACTTTTTTGTATCTCTACTACCTGGCAGATACTATTAAGCTCAAATTGACATGAAAAAAATTTATAAACCCTTTATTTCAGAATGCCTAGACCTCACATATGGCAAACACAGTAGCTAGAGATGCAAATAAACTAAGAAAATTGAAAAGGATTAAGAAAGGCTTGAATAATTGCTGCCAATAATCTGATTCAAGGCTTGAACCCTCTCATCTTGTACATGTAAACTTGTACTTTGATTCAGTATAAGACTTGTCTGCATGAAAGGGTTATATGATTATATAAGTAACCAGGATTGCAATGGTACTGATGTTATGTCCTCCCTCATACAGGGAGACTTTCATTCCAACTGCATTTTAACAGCAAGGGAGTTCTCCCAGAATCCCCAACTCAAAGAGCTGCTCTCCCTCTAAAACCTGTACAAAGTTCAAATCCAGTCTAAAAACCTATTTCTTTGCTAAACTGTTTGGAGGTTGTGGGAAATAGTTTCCCATACTTTCATGTCTTCTGGGGTTTGTGGTTTTTTTTTTCCTTTTTTTTTTTTTTCCTCCCCCCCTCCGCCAAAGGAAAAATGGGTTGTTATGAAGCAGCAGGTGTTCATAGCAGCAGACATGTGTGACTGTATGTCCTGTTTTCAGATATATAAAACAATGTCCTATTACAGTATCATACAGACTCTCCAGGGGAGAACATGTACACGAGGCAAAACAATGGATTTTGAGATTGATTCTTCAGAAAGGCAAAGCTCAGATTTTACGGTTTGATAAACTCATGCCACTCCCAGTAAGGTAAAGGGAGGTTATATGTCTCATCAGAGGACAGAACATTGAAAACTTCTTTATTCTTCTGCTTACTGGTATAAACAAAATGAACTCAGATTGTGGGGTTTTTAATCAGAATGGAATTTCACTGCTGTGCATTGAGATACACATATAACCTCAGGTTCATAATTTAGAGAAGCACGTGAAAGGGATGAAAAGACTAAAATGATCATGATTTTATTGATACATCTTATAAAACACAGTATTTTGGTATCCAAGGTAATAACTCTGGGCTATAACTTGTGGTTTTTTCTTATCCATTTCTTCTTGTGGTGTCATTGAGCTGCATGTAAGACAACTACAAAGAGTACATGTTTCATAGGTTGGATGATCTCCAAGGTCTTTTCCAGCCTAGTTGAGTCTGTGATTCTGTGATTTCATTTAGATGGCCTTTAAACCCTTCTTTGCATAGGTGCATGGGAGCACCTAGAGAAACCTCTCTGCTTTGGGAAAACAGAAAATATTTATGAAAATAAAGGCTGCTTAGAGGTATTCAAAGTTTATATTTCTTTTCTCCCCACTCTCGGCTCAAGGTAGCCAATGTCTTGTTACATTTCCCATATGTTCAGCAAGTGTAATTGGCATAGAGTAGATAGTGTTCCTGAAACATCTTGTTTCAGGTAAAGTAGGAACTGGATAACTTTCATTTTCCAATAAATCACACAATTTTCAAAAGTTAATAACTAGGGAACTGAATACCACAAAGGACACTAGCAGCTTTACTGGGAAAGCAAAGCTTTGGCACAGCATCATTTTCCTAACACAGAAAGTAAGCATATCAGGGAAACAAGCAGAGGGAAAATCCACTTTTACTCTCAATATAAACATAACTTTGTGTCTTCTGGAAAAGCAATAGACTATTATCCCAGTCATCAGGCACAACTAATCAGCAAAGGCTGTGGTGGTAGAGTGGTAGAGTGACATACTTCTGAATAATTTTGAAGTATTCAAAATTTCAGTATTGTATGAAGTATGAAGTATTCTGTTTGTAGGCAACACTTCTGAAATAATACTCATGTAGTCAGGCTGCCTGGACACAGAGGGACTTCTTATGAGGCCTTCAAGCTAAAGTCTGTGTAGTAAGGTGTGAATATCCGAATGTTTAAATGTACTCCTTAAAATTCCAATTAAAGTCAAAACAGGATTATTACATGGTCCCCACAATAATCCCATCAGCAAGGATATGAAGACAGTGATCCTGTAGTTTTGTCTGATGCAGAGTTCCATGGACAGTGAGACCATTAGATGCACAGCTGCAAGTGTCATGGCCCTGCACAGATGTTCCCAGGTGCTGCTGCTTCTCTCGGTCTTCTGCAGAGTCCCAGCTCCTCCCTGCCTGTCTCACCTCCAGGTTTTATAGGAGTTGGCAGATTTTGAGTTGCCATGGCACTGCTCTTGTGAGCAGCTCTCCCTTAGCACCCTGAAACTGCTTTGTGGTTTTGGGAGTCAATTTTTTAATTGTGTTGGTGTTGCAGATGTTTACAAGAAAGAAGGGCAGAAATTTTCAAAGCAGTGATACATTTCCTTTTGCAGTGTTTGTGTGCCTGAGATGGCATGGGGTTTGTTTTTGGTTTTGGGGTTTTTTTGGAGGGTTTGTTTTGTGGGTTTGGGTTTTTGTTTTGTGTTGCTTTGGAGTTTTTTTGTCCATGAGTTCCTCAGTGCTTAAGAATGAAAATTGTTTAGATAATTGTAGGGAATAAGCTGCACAGTAAATTCTGTGTGCACACAGGTGTGCACAGAAGACCCAGGAGCTAAACAGCAGATCTTCCCCCGGGATACATAGGCTATGCAAAATCCTCACAACACTTGTGTCTTACGTGGCACAGCACAAAAAGTTAGGGGAAAGTGAGCAGGAGAAATTATGCAAGGGAGAAATTAGGATGCTGCTCTTGTTTGTGCTCATAGTATTATCTTTGCTGGGATCAAGAAGGCTGTCAGAAAAGCATGTGAATCCATGACTACATGTACCCAGTATTGCTTAAACAGCACCTACCTGTTGGGGACCACAGGTAGTAGCCTGGACTGAAGGTTGCAAGAGGCGCTGCTCAATAGCCCAAACCCCAATTCCAGTGGGCAGCACTCAGGAGAAGCTTAAAGGAGGTAGTGTGATGTTGAGTTCAAGCTGATACTGCTTCTGAAGACATGAG
The DNA here is from genome assembly GCF_029207755.1 of Chamaea fasciata. Lineage (NCBI taxonomy): Eukaryota > Metazoa > Chordata > Aves > Passeriformes > Sylviidae > Chamaea > Chamaea fasciata. The sequence continues at coordinate 5,505,376 of NW_027094089.1, read as the reverse complement.
GCTATCATGGCTAAAAAGACAGGCAGAAAGAGTTTATGTGTGCAAGTAGCACAAGGGACATAAGCTTGTACCTTCTGCAGACAAGCCTCGATTAACAAAAGGGGATGTGTACAGTTGTAGCAAAGTGTGTTTCTCAAGTAGTACTGCTATATTATCAGCAACTGTGTGGTCACCAAGAGCCTCAGTGACATGATGGAAAGAGATGGAACATGTCAAGATTTATGAAAAGAAAATCCAGTTGATCTCCCATCTAAAAAATATTTAAAACCCTTTCAGTTTATAACCCATTCCAAGAACATGATGCACAGCTATAATTTTTCCTTGCAGACGATGCATCCTATTGACTGAGGCAGGCAGTCATCATCCAAAGGTTGAATAACTTTCTGGGAATCATCAAATACTACTCTTATCAGATTTATATAACAGTAAATGGATATTAAACTATAGCTTTCTTAATTGATGTCAAGAGAGGTGTCTTTCTGCTGCGAAGTGTTTTGCAATTACATTGAATTGTCCCCTGTGACTCTGTAATTAATGATTTAATGTAGTTATCAGAGTAAAATTGTTATCTACTGGGTGGTCTGATTAGATGACTGCTGTAATAATTTTGATCTGTTTCATAAACAGATATGTTCTTTACCCTCATGGAATATATGCTTTGGGTATGTCCCACAGGAATCTGCTCCACACTTTGAAGCAGAATGGTTCCAGTATTTAATATGTTGTATTTCATTATTTGTTTTATTTTAACATTGGATAATATCTCTGTTAAGACTCTCTAGCCATCTCAGGTTTGCTCTTCCTTTTCCTGTGTACCATAGAAAACACAGTCAAATATGGTATAATGTTTCATTAGATGATGGATGATCAAAGCTATAACCAAACCACTGGAATATCATACAGGTCATGGCAATAACTCCTAATCATAGCAAAAAAGGTCCAATTTTACAATCAAAGCGAAAAGCTTGACATTTTCCCCTGTAACGTTGTTGATAATAATACTGAACTATGAAAGGCAAAATACTAATATCTAGTATTAATCAATTTGTTTCAGAGTTGTTGGTTACCTTCCACAGGCTTTACGCTTTTCCATTTAAAACAATAGAGATTTTTCTTTGACTCCAGCAATCACAGGACTTGGTCCCTTGTGACTTTTCTCCCTGTTTTCTAATCACTAAACTACCTTGCATGTTGAGCAAAGCAGTGTGGTTATACCATTATTCTGCCTAAGTAAGCTGTGTGTATAATTGAAACAGAAAACGCTCAACAAGAAACTGCCAAATGAATTTCTACTGCTTTCTGTTACAGAAAAAAAAAAAAAAAAAGAAAAAAAAGAAAAAAAAAAGAAAAAGAAAAAAAAAGATAACCTGACATATGGTAATTACCATTGCTGGTGTCATGACTTTTATTCGCAACTACCATTGCATGAATATGGTTGCTGCGATTTGACTGCTGGGAAGTCGTGTTACACTGCACTACATTTTAGTGGGCTGCTGGGCAGTTTCATAGCACATTTCTTTCTTTGTGACAATGAACAATATAGAACTAGTAGTGCTATTAGTGTAAATACAGCCATGTCCAATAAAGGTAGCATAATAAGTGATTAGCAGACCTGCTAAGAACTTCCAATTAAAGACACAAAAGCAAATAAAGCAGGTGCCAGGGAGGGAACTGCTCACAGGTGGAGTATTTCCCGGAACAGATGGGTTTTCAAGACCATCTCAAAGAAGGAAAGGAAATTAGAAAAAGCTGCTTTTTCTTTTCTTTTTTTTTTTTTCCTTCCCAGTTTCTTTTTAATTAGCATATGGAGTATTTTTATGAGAAGAGGTAAATTAGGCAATAGGTAATTTTCATTAATCTCTGACAAAGCTGTGAATATGGAAAAAGGTGAATAAACTAAAAATGCAGACATATGGTAGTAAGTTATTGGTTTCTAGTGAATTTTCACATGAAGATTATTAAACTTCAGTCATAACTCTGGATCTCATGCTTGCTAATTTATTTAGCATTTTCCTAGATTATGCTCAGATTCTGAAATGAATCAGAAAACTAAAGTATTTCACTGACTTTAGAACAAATAGAACTAAAAATCTAGTGTTCCTGGAGGTCTGCTTAGGTAGTGATCACTGATTGAGTGTCAGAGATACTTCTAACCACCAGTGACTCAGAGAAAATTGTTACATCCCACCTGTGTTCCCCGAGTAAGACGCACAGTGAATCCTTTGCAGGGTCATGAAAACAACATATTCTATCAGTCAATATGAGAAAATAATTTCTCAGAGAAAATGGGAAGTGTGGGAGGTTCACAGCCAATGCAGTTTTTCGTTGGGTTAGATGGCCAGAAGTATCCAAGAAACCTGGAAAATGAGCTGGATCTGCTGCCTGGCTGTAGTTTGTATCTGGGGAGGGGAGGACACAGAAAGTATAGGAGAAAAGAAACAATTTTTTTGGTTAGTGTGTGGACAGTTTTGAATTGCTTCTCTCTCTCTCTCTTTTTTTTTTTTTTTTTTTTTTTTTTTTTTTTTTTTTTTTTTTTTTCCCCAAAAGGCCAGCTGTTCATCAGAAATGTGAACTATTTTGAAATGCTGTGGCTGGAGACCTCAGCCATTTGCTCAAAACTCATGTTTTGATATCATTCATGCAGTTTCTGAGCTTTACAGAAACAGCAACCAGTGCTGACCAGCTAACCAAAAAGTAACCTCTGTACAAGGAGGTGAATATAAAGTTTTTCCACATTTCCTACTGGATCCTTATCTCACAGCTAATCACACAGATCAAGTAAAAATGGAATTTAATTGACGTCACTCTATGCTAGAATCTTAATGTAGCCAGAAAATATACGCCTAAAGAGCTTGCTGATCTAAATGATTTCTGTGATCTCTTATCTCTTACACCTAAACTGCATAAGAAAAATATGGAAAAATAAGGAAATATGCTCAGTAATGTGTTCCAAATAAATTCTACCTCATGAAAGCTGTATGTAAGAGTAAGGAATATTAGTCATCTTTCCCTAAGCTAATCTGTAAATGAAAAGGTGGCAATCCTATTTTGCTACTTGTCAATTAAACTCTCCCTTTTTTGGCAGTATTTTTAATGTATTGGTTGTGGCATTGTGCAGAAGAATGCATTTGTGGTAACAGGAGTATTAAGTGCTAATATTGTATCAACACAGTAGCTCAGGAAAGAGAAAGTAAGGAATATTCTGAACTGGAAGGGACTCACAGGGATCATGTGTTAAAGTAGCCAGCCTTTCTGCTTTAAAATGTTCAAACCATACTTTAAGATATAATTGCTCTAAAATTAATATGAGATTTTATACTGTCGTGAACCCTCATTAGCTCAACAGTATTTCTTATTTGATATTTAATTGTGTGCAGTTTGCAATTACAAATCCTCAGGTAGTGTACAAATGTGTTTTACACTGTAGAGTGCCAACCACAGAAGTCCTCATACCACATTCAAAAATCTAAACATTATGCCATCTGTTTCATCATTTTCATCAGGGAAGCACTGCTTCTTCATGGCCGAGGCAGTTCTGTACTGGGAGTTAAGGGCTGTTTCGGCTAGGACCCATCCATGTAAGTTTGCAGCTTAGCATTATTTGGATCTGCATTTTTGTGCTAATATTTCTCTTTATTTTTAATTCTGACTTTTTATTATCAGTCACATCACTCACTGTACTTTCTTCTTTGAGCTGAGAAACAGAAGTGCCAATGGAGCCTGAAAAAAGTTGTTCGTGCCTTTCCAGGCTGGGCAGGAAACACAGTCTCATGAGAACAATGAGTCCTATATTGGTATCCAGAATCACTTAAATAGGTCAGGAGGAGATCCAAACCTGTGCATTGTATTTCACAAAATCAGAGAATCGCAGACTGGTTGACACTGGCAGGGATCTCTTGGGGTCATCTAGTCCAGCACTCCTGCTGAAGCAGGGCCACCTAAGTGTTGTTCTGGGTCATGTCCAGATGGTTTTTGAGTATCTCCAAAGATGGAAACTCCATGACCTCCCTGAGCAATCTGTTCCAGTGTTTAGTCAATCTTACAATATAAAAGTGTTTCCTGATGTTCAGAGGGACCATTCAGTGTTTCATTTTCTCATTGCCTTTTGGCGTGTCACTGAGCATCACTGAGCCTGGCTCCATCACCTTTATACCCTCTCTTGGGGTGTTTATATACATTGATGATATTCCCCTTCAGCTTTCGTTGTCCAGCTGAACAGTCACAGCTCTTCCAGTTTTCAGTCATCAGACACTTCTAGTTGCCCCAGTCAAGGATTTTGGGGAGTAGCCTCACAATGATATCATAGCATGTGGAACTTCTCTACATCCAGTTTAGTTAAGTATTACCTGATGTGATTCTCTTCCAAAAAGGGTACATCTCTCTTGCTCCAGACTTCTCCCATGGTCTCTGCAATCTAAGAACTCCGAAGGCCATCCTGTCTACTAAAGACTGAAGCATCATTCAGCAGTTCAGCCTTTTCCATGTCCTGTATAACCAGGTCCCTTAGTGGAACAGATCCCCACCTTTTCATCACCTATGTACTCATATACTCATTATATGTAGTTGTTAAATGTATTCACCCTTCTTGTCTTTGACATCCTTGCTGCATTAAAGTCTATTTGGGCTTTTGCTGTCCTAATTTCTTGGGTGTTTGGACAGTATTTCTGTATTCCTCTAAGTTTATCTGTATTTGCTTCCACTTTCTATATACTTCCTTTTTGTGTTTGAGTTTGGCCAGAAACTCCATGGTCATCCATGCAGGCCTCCTGGAGGAGCTGCCCTTGAGTTTGAGTTTGGAGGAGGCAACCCTTGAACATTAACCAGATATCTTGGGTCTGTCTTCCCTTCAGAAGATCATCCCATGGGACCTTTCCAAGCAGATCTTTGGAGATGTCAGAGTCTCCTCTCCTGAAGTCTAGGGTTATGATCTTGCTTTTTACCCTTCTCACTGGCCTCAAGAGCCTAAGCTCCACAATCTCACAGTCACTGCAGGTAAGGCTGTTCTTGAAACACTATCACACAGTGATCTTAAGACACTTATGACACTTTCAGACTCACATTTTCAAAAAGCCCCAAGTTATTGGTGAATACAAAATCCAGCAGAACATCCTTCCTTGTTAGCTGAGCTGGTTTTGGTTGAGTTTAATTCAAAATTCAAATATTAACATTGCAGTCTTATTCTGACTGCTAAAGCCATTTTCTTGTATGATCATTCAGATGTCACTCTGGGAGTCAGAGTCACACCCTCCAAGGTTTTAACTGCTGGGACCAAAGCCCCTTTGCAGTGAGTGGCTCCAGTGAACTGATGGTGCCCTGTTTAACTGTCTCCACACCTCATATCCACACTGTCAGACAAGTTTCTGTTTCCGGCTCGACCTTGGGTTCCCATAGCAGAGTGAGACCTCTGGTTCCCCTAAGCAATAAATTGTGGAGAAGCACCATAATATAGATACGATTTGGGTGCCCCAGAAGGGACCCTGAATAAAGGAATCCTTGACCCTTGCTGTCATTGCACACTCTCTTCGCACACTCTTCATTTTCTTTTTACGTGCCTCTTAGTCCAATGGTTTTATTTATTCTGGGGACTTCTCACTGTTCATTGGACCCTAGAGAGGCTCTGGGTGATGACTGTCATCCCAGGACTGTGCCCTTTGTAAGGCAGAAACTCCTTCACAGCTGGTTGTTTGGGGCTGAAGCCTTTTCCCACCAGACAGGCCACAACCTGCAGCTTGCACTCCAAGCTACCTGCACTAGGTGTGTTCTGCAAGATTGATGATCTAGAGATAGTTAAATTTCAAGATGTCATGTTAGTAGATGATTGTTGTAATTGTTGTAATTGTTGAGGAAGATCAAGTCATTGTGGGGTGCGGGGAAAAGCAATGCCTGGCATGAGAAGTCACCAGTGGCACTCTTTGTCTCAGGCAAAGGCAGACAATCCCCAGCTGATTGTCTCTATCTTGGATCTGCAGAAACTTACTTCTTAGGACCTACGGGGCTTACAGGAATCTTTCCAAAAATCTGTGTTGAAAATGATTCTTCAGCTAAAGATAGAAATGAGATGGCAGATAAAGCTAGTATAAAGGGGGGAAAGTGTAATTTCTGTAACATAGGAGTACAATATGACTGCAGAAAAAAAGAAATATATATGAGAATCAAAGCAACATGTGCTATTAAAATTTGATACCAAAAAGAGTAGCTGAGTAACTCTGAACCTTTTTCAGTGGATAAGTCTGTTTCCTCAAGAGAATTCACTGGTAACCAGCAATCCTTCATTAAATAAACCACTGTTGAGCTGGGACAACGTTATTGTATTTTACAATACTGCTAAGCTTGCCAGGCATAAACTACCCTAGCTGTGGAGGTGCCAAGCAAGTACAACAGGTGAGCAGCTCTTTACTTCTCTGAAAGCAAAATGAGTGCCCAAATCCAGTTTATGAAAATATACACTAGTGGACTTTTTCTCATCAGGCCTCCAAGAGGCTATTTTTACAGGGAAAAAGTTTTTAAAGAAGTGTGATGTTTATGTAATCAGCATCGGGAGTTTGTATTATTTAGTTTTTGAGTGGTTATTTGTTTTAAAATAAATTCCTTGCGAAGATAAGTAATATATTTACAGAAAGATATTTCTAGAAAATACCTTCTCTGCCCAGGCCCCAATCTTATTTTCATTCTTAGTTTCACACCTGTCAAAACCAACATATTACAAACTACCCAAATGATTGCTTTGCTTGGACTCAGGAGGAAAATGTATTTTGTTATTGCAGCAGAAATATTTGATGCTTTTTTTTTTGGTCTAAATGAAATACTCAGCTGATAATTATGTGAATACAGGAATTGAGAAATAATGTTTGTAAATCGAACTGGATTAAAAGAAACGCCATAAACTCAAAGTATGGCTGAGATCAAGAAAACTTCAGATCAGGTTATTTAAAGGACAACTTACATATTCTTGTTTAGATAAATGTGAGATCTACATAATCCCCCTGTATTTCTGTGTGAGTTGATATGTGCAAGTAGCCAAGGTGATCACCAAACCACAGCTGACATAAAACGAGTAGATTTATTACATTAGGTCATCACTAACTGAAGAGTCCCTAGACACCACTGTGCTGTAGAAGCACAGAAAATGGGGTTGCAGGCACAGCTAGGCTAGGTCCAACCCCAGTGGGGCAGGGGACCCACTGCCTGCCCCTGGATGCCAACAGGCAATTCATCACAATGCTGTGCTTTTGTGACATCTGGGGTTTTTGATCTTTTTCCCAGCAGGATACTCAAGTCTGTCTGTGAGAGGTGCCTCATAAGTTTCTGATGGCTTCTACATTATCTCTACCGAAGTTCCGCTTCCCAAAACAGGATAATCAGCAACAAATATGTGGAGTTTCCCATATGCATATTCTCAGTCTGCCCAGACACGAGGTCAGTTTGAGGAAACCTATCATACTTCTCATCAAATCTTGCATTTTTAATGTTTTCCTCCCAACAATATTACACTAGCTGCCAAATCCTGTATTAACTGAGATGAAATATGTTTTCAAAATGATATGTAAAGTGAAGGATGTGTATGAATCGACACAGGCTGGCAGCCAGAACAACCACAAAACCACGGCTGAAATGCAAAGAATAAATTTATTTCATTACTTTGTTAACCAGGGTGATCCCAAGGCAGTGCCTGGGCAGAGATATTCAAGCAGGAACACAGCCACCCTCAGGGTCAGTCCAAGCCGGCAGGTGGCAGGTCTGCTGTTTCCACCAGTTTCTCAAAGGCCTGTGCACACATAGTTCACCACCAAGCTGTGATGTCTCAGTTTTTTGTGATCTCTGAACTTTGATCCTCTTTCCCCCCAAAACAAGATTCTTGAGTAGGTCCGTAAGACTGCCTCCAAGTCTTTCCAAACACCTATGCTATCCCTTCACAGAAATTCTATTTCTCAAAAGAGACAGAGAGTTAACAGCAGTAGGTGTAAGATATGGGGTTCCCCACTCTCTTATTCTCCAGGCCTTGGCATTCCCTTCTGCAAAGTCACTTGGGCTAATCTACCATCCTTCTCACACTTCTTCCATTTTTAACCCTTTTCTCCTAACAGAAGGGATTTTATAGGATAGCCTTATGTTCTGACAGATTTATTTTTAAAAATACCAAGTATGCGATTGCTTCACAGCATAAATAAAAATCCAAGGCCACAGAAAGTACTGTGTTGGATCAGAACAGTGTTTCTGACCAAGAAGTGCTTTAGGTACCTCAAAGGGACACATTGACATGGTTATCTTTGGAGCAGTCTGTTGTAAATCATGCTGTTCAACAATCTGACCCATGCCCCCAAACCACAAAGGTTCTTATATTTTTAATAGTAACCAATCTGCAATGGTGGATAATCATACTATTCATATTGATAAGGACAGCAGAAAAGAACATAATTTTACTCACTTGATAAGGACGGTAGAATAAAACAGCATTTTATTCTCATCAAATAAAGGGAACAATGTAGCCTTGAACAAGCAGACGAAACAGAAGTCATGCAAAACACAAGCAGGATGCCAGCTCAGCTCTGCAAGGCTGACAAAGTAGAGGTTACACAAAATAACGATATTGCACTTACTTAAAAGCAGGGGTCAAGGAACAGCCACACTGAAAGGACACCATATGCTAGAGACCATTAAATGAGATTCCAAAGAGCTATATAAAGACTTCCAACAAGGGGTGTGACTCTGTAAAGTGAAGTAACATATATACATCAAGTAAGCAGGGGTATTTAATGAATATGCAATCAGTGTGTATGATAAAAACTTTGTTTACTCAATGCTACGGTAACTCAATTTAAGAAAATTAAGAAAAAAGAAGGCCTGATTTCTAATACTCCAAACTAGAGTTAGAAAGTTTCTATCTGGCCAATTTTGGTATCAATATAAATGCATAAAATCCACCGAATCTAGGGTATTTTACGGATAGTCTCTCCACTAAAATCAAACATTCAAGACAAAGTAAATACATTACCTGGCAGAAGTAGCTGATTAACTGTCTGGGTTTGAAAGACAGGTGTCTGCTAGGGAGGGGCAGGGCTTCCCTAGGAATGGAAAATTCAAATCCTCTCCCTCCAAATTATTATAATTTAGAAAATTAAATGGCTTTTCAGGCAGAGGTGTGGGGATTGGAATAGCAGTTCTTTACTAGTATGTGTTACAAGGCAAACAAACAACAACCACTACAGCATTAATAATAAACAGAACCAGGAACCTCGAGGCCTTTGCTTCACAAAGCCCGAGGCAGTCTGATCTCGGTGCCCGTGCAGGACTCTGAGAGCACCAAGCTGGAATGGTGGAAAATCCCGGGCTGGAGGATGAGATTTATCAGAAGCTCTGTCGGTGGTAGCTGGAGCTGCAGGGCTGTCCCATCAGGGCAGGGTGTGCAGGGCTACAGCGTTGCAAAAAGTCTCAAAGCAGTGCCAAAGAAGCAGCGGGGGCAGAACAGGGCTGTCCCAGCTCCATCAAGGCAGGGGAAGGCGAGCTCAGAGTTCCTGGGCACACTAGTAGATGGCGTAGATGGCGGTAGATTTCTGTCATGGTTTTGTAAAGAGCATATTATTCTATTCCATCTGGGTGGAGCAGAATTGCTTATCTTTGCCCAAACAGGTCAGTGTCGCTTATCAGGTAGTAGAGTGCTACTTATCTCTCACTACTTCCATGGGAATGTCTTCTGCTGATAGACCATTAAGAGCTCATCAGTGACATGACACATTACACTGTACTGTTGTAAGATGCTCCACACAGGGAGGAGGAGCCAAACCATCTTAACCTAGATAAAAAGGAGCCACAGTCCCACTAGGTATCCAGTTTTTCTACCAGATCCCTGGAGGAAAACTGGACCCATCTCACCCTTACTGGACCCTTTTTTCAACAGGACCATCTCTACTCCAACAGAACCACATCTGCCACTCCAGGAGGGCTTACTGTGGACTGCTTCCAACACCCTGACCAACAGGGTGTCAGGTTGTATTTCTGACTCTGTCAGGGTTTTTCTAGGATTTCTTGTTTGTTTGTTTGCTTGCTTATTCTTCTGTACTACAACATCTGTATTTTTATATCCCTAGTAAAGAACTGCTATACCTATTCCCAAAATCTTTGCCTAGCAGCCTTTTAATTGCAAATTTATGATAATTTGGAAAAGGAGGGGAGGGGTTTACATTTCAAGGGAGACTCCAGCCCTCCCTGGCAGATAAGTGTCTGTCTAAACCAAGACAATTTCCCAGGACCGAACTTGGTGGTGACAGTGAACTCCTCCTGGAGCAAGCAGCAGCCTGGCCATCCTCTTTCCAATGCCGAGAGCAAGAGAAAGTAGCTGCCTCTCACCCCGTCCTTTACCTGCCCCAAAACTCGTCCTTTACCTGCCCCAAAACTCGCATTATCTCCCCCTCTGAAAGAAACTTCTCAAGACCCAAAGAAGTGTAGCCAGGTGCTACAACTCCTCTCCTTCAGCCCTTTTGTTCTGCCTGAGTACCTATAAGTACCCAGTAGTTCGTTTCCTAGCAACTCATGGGAAAATTTCTATAAGTAAAAAAGAAACAAATCTAACCTCCAACATTAACTTATTTTCTTTCAGTTATATGTCTATTTTTTCTTTTCATCGAATCATAGACTAGGGTTGTGAGGAATGTCCAATATCATCCAGTTCCAACCCAAATAACTCTTGTGTTTTATACTTGTCCTGAAAGTAAGAACTATCCAAACCTTGCAATTATTTGTAAGGAACATCTTAGGATGTCTCCTTTTCCTGCTACATCCTGTTAGACATGTTTGAAAACAGTAGCCATAGTTTATGTGAGAGCACATTACCAATATTAACTAGAAGTTGCAGCTGTGTTGAGGATTCTACTGTGTTCTGTATGCAGCTGAGTAATGTCCAGCATACCACAGGTCAATGACATTAAAATCTACATTTTGAGAGAGAATGTTACAATATCAGGTAACTTAGCTGTCTCATTACTTTCAAACAGTATAGGAGTTATTGCATAAAGAGAAAATCTGTGTTCCTTCTACTTCCTCTTTTTTGATCCAGTATGTTGGTGGCTTTGCTCCGTGTCCTCCCCATGAATCAGCTGGGGCAGAGACAAGCCCCTCGAGTGCTTGGAGCACACACTTCTGTTTCCAACACATAAGGTCTGCCAAGATACCTAGAGGCAGCAGAAGAAAAAATAGGATGGACTTCAGAATTGGCTTTCAGAGAACTACCGTCATTCACACTGGAAATCTTTAAAAAGGCTGAAGGTGTTAAGTCTCCTAATGAAAAAAAAAATATTTCAAATGGCCCAATGCATCCCTTTAGCTTAAAAGGCATCCGACTGGAAGATGGAACAAGCCCTAGAAAGGCAAGGGTTGCAACTTTACAAGCAAGCACAAAGGAAAACTCACTCTTAAAACTTACCAGGCTAACATCAGTGAGATCATCCATTTTTGTTTTCAACTCAGAGTTGTGTGTCTGGACATGAAAATACTCTAAGGGGGAATAAGAAGCACAGAAGACTCACTTTGCAGGCTGTCTTGTACTAACAGGTGCTGTCCTTCGGGTGGTGCTCTGGCTGTCCTGCTGTGCTTCAGCACCCCAGGAGGCTGTGCAGTTCTGCAGGGCACTGCTGCACTGGGACAGCGAAAGGGCTCCCTTGCACACATGCCATCAAACAAATCTTCATCCTTTTTAGTTTTCTTCTCAGAAACCTAGCCTGGTCTGTGACGTGAGAATTTACCGATCTTTTTCTGTAGGTACCTCTCTTGTTAGCAGCTTTTTACCATGATCAGTGGTTATTTGATATGTGATGTATTTTTATAGCTGCAAGACTGACTTCTCGGCTCCCACTTTCCTCATTGCTGACAAGTAGGAAAATAAAAGAGTCTGGAAAAAAACCAAATGAAAGAAATACTTCTGTGCAGTGTGGTGCTTAGCATTATCCTTCTTTGTATTCCTGGTTGAGTCATGGAAAATTGCCCTTTCTGTTTGCTGGATGGAGAGGGAGCAAGAACTGGGGAGGATGAGGTTTAGCCAACTATCTTTCATTTCAACACATTCTATTTTCTAATTATTGGTAACACTTGCTGGGGGTGGGGGGGGGTGGCTGGGGGAAGCTTCTTTAGAGAACAGACTTTTCAAGTTTTTCCACTTTTTATCCTCTTGCCCTTTTTAGCATAGAAGTTCTCATGACTTTGGAGGTAATGTGTGCAAGGTTCCCAATACTTCCCCATACTTCTGTTACATTGCAAAAGCAGGAAATGTTGTGTGGGTACAAAGGGTGTAAGAACACAAACACCGTTCTCTAAGCACTCTCAGGCTTGTGAGAACAATAACATTTCTCCAGACTAACTGTGCTGTGTGTACACAGTGCTTTCTTTCTCTCCTCAGTACCTACAACAAGAAAGGGAACAGTTTGTCATCTGAGTCCTTCCTTCCTGCCTGCCTGCCTGCCTCCCTCCCTCCCTCCCACCACCCCTCAGTATTGGTAGACATCTAAGGCAGAAAAGGTTGATTGTTTATATTGAATTCAACTGAATGTGGATATTTGTCTTTTTTTTTTTTTCCTAACATCTGACATACTGGGGGATGCTACAAGGTTATAAACATTTTTCAGTTGATAAGAATGGATAGAGACCAGCTCCTTTTTAATGCCTTTATTAAGATCAGCCGTAGGTGTCTGGGCTCGTGGGGTTGCGCCTACTGCCGCTGCTTCCAATGAGCAACGCAGGGGAAAAGGTGTTCAGCTTTACTGCCAAACAGAGCTGAGCCTTCCATGCTCGCAAGAGTCCCTGAGAAGACCTTTTTAGTTCTGTGGTCTAGGGGGTCTCTGTCTGGTTGAGTGCTGGTAGTTATGGTGATGGGGTGGGATCCAGGTCTGATTGGTGTGAGGTGCTCTATGGTTCTGCCGACCCAGAGTGGTTTTTCTTAGCCCTTGGTTTCATGTTGTCTCGTTGTTTTTAGGGTTTTTTTCCGCTCCTTTTAGGCGCTGAGGTCCATGGGAGTCTTCTTCATTTACATACCGGGTGGTGTCATTGGTTGTCATGCGGGAAGTGGCAGGGCAGGGGTGAGAAGCAAGAAGCGGCGGGGCTTGGGAGGCAGTAGGGCGGGGGTCGCCGCTCCCGATGAACAATGCACATGCCAGGTGGTGTAATCTGTCATCGGTTGCCATGCGGGAGGCAGCAGGGCGGGAAGCGGCAGGGCTTGGGATGCAGCAGGGCAGGGCTGGGTACTCGACAGGGAAGAGTACAATTCTAAAGGAAGGGATTTTGAGGTAAGTAGCATTTAACAGGGAAAGCATTACAATAACAGTGGGTATAGGGTAAGCAGTATTTAACAAAGCAGACCTTTCAATAGGTACTAGATAGTGAGATAAGTAGCCTTTAACCGAGAGAAGGCAGGGATGGGGTAAACGGTATTTAACAAAAGAGGCCTTTCAATAGGTACAAGATAACAAGGTAACCGGTATTTTAACTGAGAAGGCAGTTTCCAGTAGAAATTTTTAACTGAGTTTAGAAACTTGTATTATATTTCTTACACAGTGTGTCACATTTGTCTGCCTGGAGGAAAAGGGCTTGGCAGGAATATTCACTTGAGTACTCTTGAGAACTTCCTCTGCTCTGGAATTCAAGATTTTTCTTGTTTCCTTTCTATTGGTGAACAACTCAGAACTCTCAAATAATTTGTAGATATTTTCCTATTGGGACAATACAATCAGGATGCAAATTACTAAATGGTTGGGGACTTGCTTTTTTTTAATGTGGTGTAGGTCTTCTTTATGGGTCCTAAGACCTTGGATTTTCAGGTGGGATTAGATTCTGCATCTGCTTTGTCTTGGTTACCTCAAGAGTTCCTCACTGCAGGAAGCACCCCATGGGACAGCCTGGTCATAAAAATTCTGGCTCACTGCAGCTCAGAGCATGTGCCACAGTAATTAAGCCTCCCTCTTACACAGGTTTGACTAAGAAAGGTCTCAGCCACCTCCCTGCTTCAGCAAGGAATATTGCATATATACAATATATCAATTACCCTATACAATTTTTGCACCGATTTTGTCTTTAAAATCTAGGGTCTTTTTAAAGGAGAGTAGAAAAGCACCTTCAGTAATTTTGGGCAATAATTTAACTTCTCTGCGGGACAGATACTCTGGCATCTACACAGCTTCCCAAAGTCTGACTTGGCTTTTATCAGTTGTCCCATTTTACAACTGTTTGCGTTTTACCATATGAGCACGTTGGTAAGTCCTTCTATTTCCCATCTGGTAAATCTTGGTTCCAGAAAACCATAGCACAAGAAGCACAGTGCTGCTTTCCTTGTCCTTTGGGCCTGCACAGGCAACAGCCTCTCAGTGTGGATACATGGTAGCCTCGGTACTGGCCAGCCTCCAAGCCAAGAGAGACTCAGGAAAGATTTTGCAACATAAACCAAATTCACTGAATGCATCAGAATTTCAGATTGATTTTGTGACACAAGTCACTTTGAGATCTTGTTGTGACTGTCCTGGGATGCCTTTCACAGCTGCTTTTTCATGACTTTTCTGATCTCCTAAAATAGCCTGAGATTTTTTTCTTTTTTCTTCAAAGACAAGTTCCTTTGGTCAAGTAAGTCTGTATTTCCATCTTGTCTCATGAAGAATTATACTACTCATGGAAAGGACATACTTACTTTGGAAGATGGATTTAAATATGTCTACCAGTACTTTCTCCTACACCTCAAATTATAAATGGTCCTCCTTTGCATGGAAAGGTTTGGCCATCAGATCATGCCCCTAACCCTTTTTCAGCCACAGGAGAATTTGTGATATACTCATATAAAGAAAACTGTGAAGAAGAACAGTGTTTGAGCCGCTTAGTTCTGCCCTTTCCAAACTAAATCTGTGTAATGTTCATGTTTTTCATTTTTACCATTAGATGTATCACAAGTTCTTTCAGCTGCTATTAGTATATTGCATTCAGCTGATTTTGCTAAAGGCTGGAAGTTATATCCATGATGTAAGTAAGTATTTCATAACCTTCAAGCCAAGTCTCTATTTCATGACATGTATGACAAAGCCCCTCACTAACTACTGTTACCCTGAGCTCAGCAGTGAGATCCCTGGAAATGCAGTGGGAATTGTTACCAGATGGGCTGAGCCATGCTGGGAGGTCCTGGGGGTATGAGGTGTAAACAACAAAGAGTTTCTGTGTACTTATGGTTTTATCTTGGTACCTAATATTGACAAACCCGTCTTTTTTTTTCTTTCTTTCTTTCTTTCTTTCTTTCTTTCTTTCTTTCTTTCTTTCTTTCTTTCTTTCTTTCTTTCTTTCTTTCTTTCTTTCTTTCTTTCTTTCTTTCTTTCTTTCTTTCTTTCTTTCTTTCTTTCTTTCTTTCTTTCTTTCTTTCTTTCTTTCTTTCTTTCTTTCTTTCTTTCTTTCTTTCTTTCTTTCTTTCTTTCTTTCTTTCTTTCTTTCTTTCTTTCTTTCTTTCTTTCTTTCTTTCTTTCTTTCTTTCTTTCTTTCTTTCTTTCTTTCTTTTTTTCTCTAATTTCTTTTTTTTTTTTCCCAGACTTTTTGCTACTGACAGTGGTAACTTAGATCTTCTGCAAGTTTGAAAACACAGGCTTTTTCAACAGATTGCTAGTTAAATCAAGATATTACTCTGACTTTCAAAGATTTAAATGCATTGGGAAGACCACAGATTCAAAACAATTTTCTGTGAAGAAAGAAATTATGGAATTAAAACTTTACTTGAATTATGAATGTGTGTCTTTTTTTAAACCATATGAAAGCTTTAGTGTGAATATAACATATAAGGACAGAGACAAAAATAAGGGACACTGGTAACACCTCACAAAAAGGCGGAGCAAAACATAAACCAAGAAAATTACCCAGGATTTAAGCAGGTACCTATAAACCAATGATCTCTTAAAGTAAATGCACCTGGTATGTGTGACATAGAAGGAACATTAATTTTAAGTAATGTAGAAATTAAAAGGAATTCACCTTTTCAGGGAAACATCAGAAATGTTTTTTAGGTTGTTTGAATTAATAGCATAGATGAAGTTAGATTTGAAGTAATTTGTTTTCAGTTGGTTTGTGACTGGAAGAAAGTTCCACTTAGGCCTAATTATATTTTTCTTTGGGTTGTGCTGCTCTTGAACAAGTACCTCATTATATCAATCTTAAAAGAAGTACTAAACAAAATTAAGGGGCAGCAGCTTGTGTCGTAGAGCTAACTAATGACAATAAATTCACAAGTATGCAGCCAGAGTCCTTTGAGGACAGGAATACACACTTCTCAGACAACAGGGCTACAAAGATCACAGAATTAAAGAACATACCAAGTTGGAAAGGACACAGGGAGGATCATTCAGTTCAGGTCTTAGCCCTGCCCAGGACATCACAAGAGTCACACCAAGTGCCTGAGATCATTAAACACTTCTTGAACTCTCTGAGGCTGGTACTGTGACCACTATCCTGGAGAGCTGTTCTGGTGCCCACTCACCCCCTGGGTGTGGATGACCTGTCCTACAGCAAAGGAAGATGCAAAAGAGGGAACCTGCATAAAGGTCGTATGATCCATGAAGAAAAATAGGCCTAGTATGTGCTAAGCACTTTTACAGGACACACATGCAAAGCCAGAAGTTCTGTTGTCAGTGCTTTCTGAAGGAAAAAACAGCATGCTGAGAAGGCCTCAGAGACCCCCGGATCAGACATACATCCAGTGCACACCACTGGCAATCTAGTGTGGAAGCAAGAGGCCAGATGTGTCTGGATTCAGGGACTGCTTGATAGAATCAGAGGAAATGCCCATGTGACATCAATGATCTTTACTGTAGAGAGCTACTGCTGGCAGAGCAAAACGTGCTGTAGAAAGTCAGAGATATATTTTGTCAGAAGACACCCCCAAGTGCCCGAGGTTAGGCACTACATGCAGGCTTTGCTTCAAGAGAAGGTGTTATGCAATTACACTGTGCAAGTTTTTGTCCATGCTATAATGTAGGTTTTTTTGCAACACCAAACCAAACAATAGCATTCAACAATTTAAAAATATAAATTAATTTGAAAACGCTTCAAACCCCTATGGTTTTCTGTAATAGATGTACTGTATAAAATTCGTGTATTAAAATTGTGTGTGGAAAATTATTAAAAAACCTGGATTCTTGGAGATGGTCCGAGGGCGTCTCCAAGAATTCCAAAGTCTTTTTTTAGCTAGGAGGTGCCACCACGACATTTGCAACATAACAGAAGAGATAATGTGAAAATGGCTCATTAATCACGGGCAGGCCACATCTTCACAGCCACTCAAGGATCTGATATCAATCGTGATGGAAACTAGCAGATGATTTCATCAAGTCTCCCAACAGAAAATTCAGAGACTCTTTTTTTTTTTTTTTGGACTTCTTTACAATTTTTCAGGAAACCCTTTCAAAAACATCCCTCGGGGGATGAAGGACATTTCAGCAGTCGTGCTATTTGCATGATGTCATGTTTTGGGTGAAATCGTGTTCTTTGCAGCAGTCGTGTTTTTGCCTCAGGACAGAAAAATGCTATAAAGTTCACACCCCGAGACCCTGAATTTGTGGACAGTACCCCGGAGAAGCACCTTTTGCTGCTCCCGGATTGTCCACCCAGCATTTGATCGATGTTGTCCTGATTTATTGTGGCATTTTCAAAATTGATTTTTGAAATTGCTAAATAAATATTTGGATTTTGAATTGGCTCGTGATCATTTATAACATTTTCTAAAATATAATTGGAAAAATGGAAAAAAACCAGAAATGAGGCTTCCAGGAATTAAGTACTCAGAATAAATTCTAACATTTCAGGTGGTTGTGTTTCAAACTAAACATATTCCTGTTGAGAGTAGAAACACAGTGTCTATCTACACCATTCAGTTGAAAAGTTGACTTGTTTCATTCAGGGGCCTCTACAGGATACTGTACTTCATGCATGAGATCTGCACATGTCCAGGACCCAGGCTGACTGAAAAGATCAACTACTATGTTTTATGGTTAGGAGAAAAATTATTGTGGACAAGCTTTACAAAAGAGCAAAAGCCTGCTCTGACCCCTTCAATTAGGAGTAAAGCACCCTAACATCCATTTTGCTTCTCCTGGGCTTCTTCCATCTCTGCATGCTTCTCTTTCTCCCACCTGCAGTGCTTTCAGCCCAGATGGTCCCAGTGCCCCCCATCCTCTGCCAACCCTACTGCCAGGGCCTGGACAGGAGGGTGAGGAGCAACAAGCCTTATGCACAGGCTGCCTCAGGAAACCTGGAGGTTTCTACAGCCTAACTCCCTGCTAGGAGTTTCAGCTGCTTGGGAATCCTGCAGAACAGTAAGGGAGACTTTATATGAAAGTCAGGCTGATGCTGAAGGTGTTGGTCCAACGAACTGTGCAGCAAGCATCACTTCAAGATTTAATATGGTTGGCAGAATTTGCTGAGGTACTGTGCCAGCAAGAACAGAAACGACAACCCAGAGAGGAGCAGGTTCAAGTCACTAAGAGTAAATGCGATCATACGAATAATGTTTTCAGTGTGAGATCCTCAGCAATCAAAGTTCAGACCTGAAATAGTCTGCTTTGCCTCAAAGGATCCTCCTGGTTAAAAATATTGTACACATTGCTGGAAAATATTGTAAGGTAAATATTGAGGAGGGAAGGCACTGACTACACTGGTCTTTTCCGAGTCATCTGTTACCAGGTCCCCTGAACTATTCAGCAGCAAGCCTGTATTTTCTCCAGTCTTCCTTTGACCCTTGATTAGGTACCTGACCATACAGAGTCCCTGCAAATGGCTGCTTCAAAGAAGAACTCTGCTCTGTGTTACAGAATGGAAACCCCCTGCAAAGTCAGCAGGAAAATAGGCCATTCTATCTATGTATAATTTGCTGCTGAACTGAAATAATACAAGTGCCAAGCATAATATCTTGTCCTCTCTTCTGGCTTCATATTGCTTCTGAGGTGGACTGTTCTCAGTGGCTTGGATGCACTCAGCAGCAGAATGGTTAAAGATTGCTAATTATTTTAATGTTAATCAGCTGTATGCCTCATATGTTGTACAGCCAACACTGCTCTGCCCTTTCCTGGCAGTACCTGCGCCCTTTTTGTGAAAAGAAACCCCCACACTGTGCCTGCAGTCACATGTATCTGATGAAAGGCTTTCAACCCCCTTCTTCTAAATTTCCTCAGCTACAAATTAGGACATTCAACCTAAACAAAAGGACGAGAGAAGGACAATTCAAAGCACAGAGTGCTTGGCATACAGTATGCCAAATCTTGCTGACTTCCCCAGTTTGCTGCTAATCCTCCACCCTCCCTGGCTCACATGTCCTCACCCACATAGGCAAAATACCCTGGAGGATATTTCCAATGCATGTGAGTAGAGTCTAGTTAAGACATGGATTTTTTTTTTCTGTGCCACTGAGTGAAAGCACTGCAAATGAAGGAGTCTACGTTCTTCCTCCCTCTTCCTAAATGCAAAATTCAACTCAGGAATTGCCAGTGGAACTTCCTCTGTTGTACCGATGTTGTGGACTGTTGTTTCTATTAAGACCCTCTACCTCACTCCTGGTCTTAAAGGAGCCTCACGAAGAATACACCCAGAAGGTGCTCTTCAACTGCTTTTCAGAAACAGAAAATATTTTGGAGGGTTGATGATGCCAGTGTTTTCTGCTGCCAAGAGAATCATGCTGTGTGCCACAGATTCCCCTGCAAGTCCTTTTTCCTGGTGAGGGACCTGCTCCAGCAGTGTCAGAACAGTAGAATGCCATAATGAATTGGGGTCACTTGGACACACTGGTCTCCATTTAAATAATTGAACTGGTGCTAGGCTGCTGACAGGAATTGGTATTCTGCTCTGGACTCTCACCCTTTTACTTCTATCATTGCAATTCATTCTGTGCTCCATCATGAAGTTTTAAGAAATCTGCAACATATTCTGCATTAAGGCATTTTTGTTTGTTTGTTTGTGGGGGTTTTGCCCTTTTTCTTCTTTTTTTTTCTTCTTTTTTTTTTTTTTCTTTTCTTTTTTTTTTTTTTTTCATGATTTTTCACATTCTCTTTATATTTCAGCCTAGGTGCAAACAGTGATTGAGAAAGGGTTCAATGCATTTAGGTGGATGTAGGACCAGAAGCTACTGGGGAGCCTGAACTGCAGCAGTGACCACCAGGCACAGGAGTACACAGAATCTACTCATCAAGTAACTACTCAGAAAGGAGAGACTGACTCCACAGTTTGCCAGGAGCAGTTTTCTCATCCCATCTCTTTTCAGTTGGAAGGATTTGATCAATTAACTGAGGTTTGGGAAACAGACTTTGAAGCAAACAAGCAGACTTGCCATGCCTGCATGATCACTCACAGAGATGAGCACTGCTCATGATGAGGGTTTATAAAGTATCCTAATTTAAACCCACCTGGAGATTAAGCACCATGCAGCCACTTGCATAATGAATCAAAGGGAGGAGAATCAAAGTAAGACTTGTACATTGAGATAAGAAGGATTTACTAAGGAAAAAAAAAAAGTAAAATGCAGTAATGATGGTAGATAATAATGATAGTAAAAAGGGGGAAAACAAGCAATGCACTAATCAATCACTCACAACCCACTGACTGGTGCCAGACTGTTCCTGATCAGCCCTTCCCCTTCAGGGTAACTCTCCCAGTTTATATACTGGCCCTGACATTCTAAGGTGTGGAGTATCCCTTTGGGGATTTTGGGCCACCTGTCCCAGCTGTGCTCCCTCCCAGTTTCTTTTGTGTATATCCTCAATGGCAGAGCATGGGACAAGGAAAAATAAGTCTTGACTGAGGATAAACACAGCTTAGGAAAACCCAAAGCATCAGTGTGTTATCAACACCATTCTCACTCTGAATCCAAGACACAGCATTTTAACAGCTGCTGAGAAGAAATTAACTCTGCTCTGTCTGAGACCAGGACACAAGGCAAGGTCAGATCTGTATAAACTAATTTATATAATAAGCATAATAAATGGCTTTTCATCTTATGAATTGTGAGTTTACACCAGTTGTGATAATTTTGATAGACTATTTTTTCAGGTGAGTTTAATATGAACAAATAATGCCAGATCAAGAACCTCCTGGGAAAGTTTGTTCCAAGAGACTGGTTAGCTATTAGAGCCAAACACAAAATGAAAAAATTGGAACAGCTTTACAAAATAGAAATGGATTGCAAGCTGGAGTTGTTGAAGTTAACTACAAAATATGTACTGGGTAAATTAGGTGCCTCTTGTATCTGCATCTAGATGAGCTTTTGCTACTCTGATGCAGTTCAAAATCATGGCTTACTCTTCGCCTTGAAGAACTGAGTAACAAGTCTGACACAGTACAACTGCCTGGGAAATTAATTATTCTTCCCCTTCCTGGCTCCTCTGGCTGTTGTGATGAAAAATGGTTCTGCTAAAGCCAGAAAACGCTGTATTTTTACTGAAGGAAACCCAAAACATGAGCACAATCAGTTTTCTCCTGAGAAATTATCAAATTGTTCTAACTTTAATATTTCAAAATTTTCCAGGTTGTATCTACCAACAGCACAAATTATCCTAGTAAGTCCCCTTTACCAAAGTAAAAAAAACCAAGCAAGCAGACAAATTTCTGTGAATTTCTGTGATCTATTACTATTTCACAGCTGATGTTTTGTTCCCATTTGAATTCCAAACCCATTTCTTTCCTCTTTGTCTTGAATTGTTATAGAAGAGAGGAAAAAATTCACAATAAACTGTTTTACATCCTTTTGTGTCCATGTTTTTACTGGATAAACACAACCTTTCACAATAATAGAAATTATTAAATCTATGTGGTTCTGTGTAACATGGGCAGTATTGTGATTTAGCAGTAACACTTATATTTTTTCAATGTCACTTGATGCACAAAAAATTCTGTTTCTTATCTTCCCGTCTACATTGTGTTTGTGTTGTAGACTTCAGGGTTGTTGGCATAATATATCTAGCTAAAATGGTTTCATGTTACATTCTCTGATTTTGCCATTTTCAAAAAGGAAGAAAAAATAATCCAATGTTGTGGAAGCAAAATAATTAATGTCTCATAGGCCTCTACAGGTCTCCCTACTTAAGAAACATTTGCAGCTAAGGGTCTTGCCAGTCCGCAGGATTTATTTACAAAGGAGTGGATTATTCATAAAAGGAGTAGATTATTTGTAAATGGTTGTACTGCGTAGATCCTACTTATCTGGAAGATTTAAATCTGTTGTCACCTATCATATCCTGCTTTTCTGACACAGTCTTGACAAAGAAGGAGTTGTATAACCTGCATGTCAGGTATTACCAGCTCTGTGTCTGTCTCCTTTGGACAGAGTTCCTCTCAGCAGCAATGGTCACTCTGCCATTCTGTGTTCTCTCCTATAGCTGTAGTGATAAAATGCTTCTGTTCTGATTTGATCTAAATTGTATTGCAGTTTTTTTCTGCAACAGAGACCAAAGAAATCTGAAACAGGAAAAGAGTATCTGTTCCTCTCAGCTCACAGGGCCACCAAAGCCACCATGACATCAAACTCTACCATCTGTGTATCCCCTTTTCTGAGCTGTTCTTCTTTCATGCAGTCTCTGATTTTTGGTAAGAATGCATTATATGATGTGAATTTTTTTACATCGTTTACTGTGTACTTGGGGCAAGGGAGAAGTGATCATTGAAATTACATTCTTCTTTGACCTTTCCCTAATTTGCTTGCACTTTTTGCTTTTCTTTGTGGTCATGTTGCACATATAGCAAGTCATAAATATACAATCAAATTAGAGGATGGCTTTTGATAATGTAATACATCTAAGAGTCTTTTTTCTTGATGGCATGAGGCCATTCTTGTATTGAGAATCTCATGGAAATAAAGATTCTGGGGACATACAAATAGTAAGAGGCCAGTAATAGTAAACTCCCTGTACCACACTGTACTCACTTATAAATGGAACAGCTTTACCCTCTGAAAAACAATCCACTTCTCACCCCATCCTGTGTGAGCAAGGACTATGGCCATGTGATATGGTAGGTAGTCTTGTCTTTAACTATATACATATAGTTATATACTCATATTACACTGTTGGTCTCTACACAGAGTTTAGAAGCCCTCCAGGGACATTCTGAGCATCCCAAAACCTTTGTTGCAAACTGAATAAACAAATCACAATAATGTTGCAAAGTTCAAAGCAAGGAGCAGAGATTTTTTTATAATGAAATAAAATTGATTCACCTATTTGCACGCAAGCTATCATATCCACCTGTTTGGAAGCTGCTATATGTGTTTTCCCGCTCAGTCTGGAGAGAAATACCTGAGGAAAGAAAGAGGGGAAGAGACTCAGCCTTTGGTGGTGTCTTGGTTTAGGAAGACAGGTATCTGCTAGGTAAAATTACAGTCAGAGGCTCTTTGGCAAAGATTTGGGAAATAGGAATAGCTGTTCTTTACCAGTATGTAATACAAAGCAAACAAACACAAAAAAAACCTCCCCCCCACCCCTACCAAACAACTACAGCATTAATGACAAATGACAACAGTACCAAGAACCTTGAGGGCTTTGTTTCACAAAACCCAGGGCAGTTTGGTTTCGGTGTCCCTGCGGGATCCTCAGAGCACCAGGCTGAAACAGTGGAAAAGTCCTGGGCTGGTAGCTGGGATGGCAGGGTGTCTCGGAAGGCAGGGGCAGGATGTCCCGGCAGCGTAGGGGGTGCAGGGTCACACTGCAGCAAGAGGAGCAGCGCCGAGGAAGCTGAAGGCGAGGCAGGGCCTGGACCAGCTCCCCGCGGGTGGCCGGGAAAACTCCGGATTCAGGCCGACCCGGTGATAGTAGATTTCCCAGGACTGGATCCCTTTGGCCACAGTGAAACTCCTCCAGCCAGCAACAGCCGTTCTCCGCTCGACGTGCTTTGCGGCGGCTGAGCTCCTCGAGGAGCGGCAGACACGCGTCTCTCCGAACACCGGAAAAAGAAAAAGCACGCAGCTGCCTCAAGCTTTGTCTTTTACCTGCCTCCCTTCCACCTTTGTCCACCTCTTTGTTTCGGTTAAGTACTCTCAAGTATCCAACACTTGGTCTCCCTGGTAACTTGTGGGGAAAAAATTCTTTAGAGAAAGAAGGAACAAACCTAACCCCCAGCATTATCCACTCTGAATTTTTTTCCCATACCTACATATTACATTGAGTTTTAACTGTTAAAAATACATATATATATGCAAATATGGATACAGCCACATTGTCATGGGTAGTTCACCCCAAAACAAGGTCCCCTTGAGGTATGCATCGGGTCTCTCCATCCTTTTGCATCACCCACCAGGTGCAACCTGGTCCCTGAGTGAAGACAACCCCACGGATGGGATTGTCTTTGCTGGAGGCAGGATTAATCCAAACAGTTTTTCCCAGCATACCTCTCATGTGTACCACTGGAACCTTATCTCCGTCTGTCTTTTGCAAGGGCTCAGATTGGGCAGGACCTGCTCGGTTGGTGGAACCTCGAGTGTTCACCAAAGGTGGCCTTTGCTAAATTAATATCCCAATTCTTGAAGGTTCCCCCACCCAGTGCCTTCAAGGTAGTTTTAAGCAGGTCATTGCACCGTTCAACTTTCCCGGCCGCTGGTGCATGATAAGGAATATGGTACACCCACTCAATGCCATGTTCTCTAGCCCAGGTGCTTATAAGACTGTTCTTGAAATGAGTCCCATTGTCCGACTCGATTCTCTCAGGGATGCCATGTCTCCACAGGACTTGTTTTTCCAGGCCCAGGATGGTGTTCCGGGCAGTAGCATGAGGCACAGGGTAGGTCTCCAACCATCCAGTGGTGGCTTCCACTATGGTTAGCACATAACGCTTGCCCTGGCGGGGTTGGGGAAGGGTGATGTAGTCAATCTGTCAGGCTTCCCCATATTTATATTTGGACCACTGCCCACCATACCATAAGGGCTTCACCCGCTTGGCTTGCTTGATTGCAGCACATGTCTCACAGTCATGGATAGCCTGAGAAATACTGTCCATGGTTAAATCCACCCCTCGGTCTCGGGCCCACTTATAGGTGGCATCTCTGCCCTGATGACCCGAGGCATCATGGGCCCATCGGGCTAGGAACAACTCTCCCTTGTGTTGCCAATCTAAATCTATCTTTGACACTTCTATCTTGGCAGCCTGATCTACCTGCTTGTTGTTTTGGTGTTCCTCATTAGCCCGACTCTTGGGAACATGGGCATCTACATGGCGGACTTTCACAGGCAGCTTCTCTACACGAGTGGCAACGTCCTTCCATTCATCAGCAGCCCAGATTGGTTTTCCTCTACGCTGCCAGTTGGCCTTTTTCCACCTTTCCAGCCAGCCCCACAGAGCATTGGCTACCATCCACGAATCAGTGTAGAGGTAGAGCTTTGGCCACTTCTCTCTTTCAGCAATGTCAAGGGCTAATTGAACAGCTTTGAGTTCAGCAAGCTGACTTGATCCCCCTTCTCCTTCAGTGGCTTCTGCAACCTGTCGTGTGGGGCTCCATACGGCTGCTTTCCACTTACGGTTCATTCCCACAATGCGACAGGAACCATCAGTGAAAAGAGCGTAGTGTGTTTCTTCTGCTGGCAGTTGGTTGTACGGAGGAGCTTCTTCAGCCTGTGTCACTTGTTCCTGCTCCTCTTCGTCCGTGAGACCGAAGTTTTCTCCTTCCGGCCAGTTTGTAATTATCTCCAAAATCCCAGGGTGATTTGGGTTTCCAATACGGGCACGCTGTGTGATGAGGGCAGTCCATTTGCTCCATGTGGCATCTGTGGCATGGTGCGTGGAGGGAGCCTTTCCTTTAAACATCCACCCCAGCACTGGTAGTCGGGGTGCCAAGAGGAGTTGTGCTTCTGTGCCAATCACTTCTGAGGTGGCTTGAACTCCTTCATAGGCAGCCAAGATCTCCTTCTCTGTGGGAGTGTAGTTGGCTTCAGATCCTCTGTAACTTCGACTCCAGAATCCCAGTGGTCGGCCTCGGGTCTCCCCTGGCACCTTCTGCCAAAGGCTCCAGGACAAACCGTTGTTCCCGGCCGCAGAATAAAGCACATTCTTCACATCTGGTCCCGTCCTGACTGGGCCAAGGGCTACTGCATGAGCAATCTCCTGCTTGATCTGGGCAAAGGCTTGTTGCTGTTCAGGGCCCCAGTGGAAATTGTTCTTCTTGCGGGTAACCAGGTAGAGAGGGCTCACGATCTGACTGTACTCAGGAATGTGCATTCTCCAAAAACCTATGGCTCCTAGGAAAGCTTGTGTTTCCTTTTTGCTGGTCGGTGGAGACATTGCTGTGATCTTATTAATGACCTCAGTGGGGATCTGCCGCCGTCCATCTTGCCACTTTACTCCCAGGAACTGGATCTCTCGAGCAGGTCCCTTGACTTTGCTCTTCTTGATGGCAAACCCGGCTTTCAGCAAAATCTGGATGATCCTCTCTCCTTTCTCGAACACTTCAGCTGCAGTCTTTCCCCACACAATGATGTCATCGATGTACTGTAGATGTTCTGGAGCCCCACCCTTCTCCAGTGCAGCCTGGATCAGCCCATGGCAGATGGTGGGGCTGTGTTTCCACCCCTGGGGCAGCCGGTTCCAGGTGTACTGCACGCCCCTCCAGGTGAAAGCAAACTGAGGCCTGCATTCTGCAGCCAGAGGAATGGAGAAAAATGCATTGGCAATGTCAATAGTGGCATACCACCTCGCTGCCTTGGACTCCAGCTCGTACTGAAGTTCCAGCATGTCCGGCACAGCAGCGCTCAGCGGTGGAGTCACTTCATTCAATGCACGATAGTCCACAGTCAGTCTCCATTCTCCATCAGACTTGCGCACAGGCCAGATGGGGCTGTTGAAGGGTGAGTGGGTTTTGCTGACCACCCCTTGGCTCTCCAGCTCACGGATCATCTTGTGGATGGGGATCACGGCGTCTCGATTTGTCCGATACTGCCGACGGTGCACTGTCGAGGTGGCAACAGGTACTTGTTGTTCTTCTACCTTCAGGACTCCCACTGCAGATGGGTTCTCTGGTAGTCCCGGCAAGGTGTTCAACTGCTTAATGTTCTCTGTCTCCACAGCAGCTATTCCAAAAGCCCGTCTGAGTCCTTTAGGGTCTTTATAATAGCCATTCCTGAGGAAGTCTGTGCCCAGAATACATGGAGCCTCTGGGCCGGTCACAATCGGAAGTTTCTGCCACTCCTTCCCGGTCAGGCTCACCTCGGCTTCAACCAGAGTCAATTCCTGTGATCCCCCTGTCACCCCGGCAATGGAAATCGGTTCTGCTCCCACATGTTCCGATGGCATTAGAGTACACTGCGACCCAGGATCTACCAAAACTTCATATTTTTGTGGCTCTGATGTGCCAGGCCATCGAATCCACACAGTCCAAAAAACCCGATTTTCCCGTGCCTCTTCCTGGCTAGAGGCAGGGCCCCTCTAGCACTGGTTATTATTCCCTTCTTGGACATACATGGTAGGGGTTCCTTCGAGGGAATCTGACACAGCATTCCCACCTCCGTAATACCTGGCAGCTTGCTCATGGGAGGCTGAGGCTACCTTCATTCTAGTGGAACTCCCTCTGTTAGCGTTTCTCTCCTTGAGCTCATGTACCCGTGCTGCCAGGACAGAAGTAGGTTTCCCATGCCACACTCCCATGTCCTCCCCATGGTCCCGCAGATAAAACCACAGGTCAGCTCGAGGGGTGTACCCTCTCTCGCTGGGGGATGTTGGGCTCTGATTCTGGGGCCTGTGACTCGCACTGGTGCTACATGGGAACTGTTCCTTCTCATCTCCTCTCTCATTTCCCTCATCTCCTCTTTGAGTTCCTTCACCACCGCAGAGACATGAGCCTGCATTGGGCCACTGATCATACTTTGATAATTTCTGAGCTTGTTGGCAACAGAACCCACTGTCTCTCGGTTATCCTCGGCATTAATTGTTGCGATGAATGTGGCGTATTGGGATGGTCCATGAGTTGCCAGATTCCACAACATGTGCCCTGTGCATTTAACCTTGTCAGGGTCATTATCATGCTGTCCGGTCCTCCCAAAAAGTACTTCCAATACTGCCACTTCTCTCAACTGTTGGATTCCTTCCTCAAGGGTCTTCCATCGCATTCTATTGTTGTGCTCTTGCATTCTGTCTCTGTGGACAAATCTCTCTCTCACACTCATTAGAAGTCGTTCCCAAAGGGGAAGGGGATTTTGCTCTCTTACAAATACCTGATTTATACCTGAGACCTGGGTCAAGGGTCCCAAATTCCTTGCTTCAGCACTATCCAGTTGCACACCTGTACCCATAAGGTCCCAGACTCGAAGTAGCCAGGCTGTATAAACCTCACGTCCTCGTCGTGCAATATCTTTTTGCAGATTACGTAGACTTTCATATGTCAGGGACTCAGTGATGATCTCAACCTGTGGCTCTTCTGTGGACTGTGAGGACCCTCCTTTCTTATCCTTAATACCAGGATCTGACGATTTCACTTTACACTTCCTTGTTTCCACAGGGGCGACTGCTGCTGGCTGTGGCTGCCCTTGTGGTTCAGCTGGAACCTGGACTGTTGTAACGTCTGTGGGTTCCACTGCTGCACCATCAGTCTCTGCCTTCTCGGGGCAGGGGGAGGGTTTTTCATGAGCTGGGGAAATGTACTCCTTCAGCATCTGGCCCATCTCTTTTACCAGAACCTCAACCCAATCCGGGTGGGTCCATTCTGAGGCAGGCTGTGGGGCAGAGTCAGGCTCTGAGGTATCATCCCTATTCTGTGGGGTAGGTATCAGCGTGGTTATCCAGGTCAATCTTCCCTTATCTCTGAATGCTGAATAGAATACGCATATTAGCAGCACCAGCCATTGTATGATATCATTAGCATTCAGAGAGGATTTAAACCCTTCAAAAACTGGTGGGGCAGATCCAAAGAGATGGGTAAAGGGTTGGGAAAAAGAAACTTCCCCCGGTGTCATTTCCTCACAGTAGGTACCATTGTTAAAGTAACTCCAAAAACACACAGTTAGTGTACAATAGCCCTGAATCCATGTGCCTGCCTTCCAGAGGAAATTAAAAATCCATGAGTTCTTCACCTTATTAAGCCATAAAATAAACTGGATGACAGTCACAGTAGCCTTAGTTATAGGGCCCATGTTTAGATAAGGGCCTGCAAATGGAAGGAATACAGCCACAACCACATGCCACCCAAACCAGGCTAAGTTAGACCACATGATGCAGCCTAATGAGGTTTTTATATCCAACGCACACAAAAGAAAGTACTAGGTTAGTTAAGAACTGCTATTTCTCTTCCCTTTTCTTTTCTCAGAGCCCTCAAGCCCCACACTTGGGCGCCAAAATCTGTCTTGGTTTAGGAAGACAGGTATCTGCCAGGTAAAATTACAATCAAAGGCTCTTTGGCAAAGATTTGGGAAATAGGAATAGCAGTTCTTTGCCAGTATGTAATACAAAGCAAACAAACACAAAAAAACCCTCCCCCCCACCCCCACCAAACAACTACAGCATTAATGACAAACGACAACAGTACCAAGAACCTTGAGGGCTTTGTTTCACAAAACCCAGGGCAGTTTGGTTTCGGTGTCCCTGCGGGATCCTCAGAGCACCAAGCTGAAACAGTGGAAAAGTCCTGGGCTGGTAGCTGGGATGGCAGGGTGTCTCAGAAGGCAGGGGCAGGATGTCCCGGCAGTGCAGGGGGTGCAGGGTCACACTGCAGCAAGAGGAGCAGCGCCGAGGAAGCTGAAGGCGAGGCAGGGCCTGGACCAGCTCCCCGCGGGTGGCCGGGAAAACTCCGGATTCAGGCCGACCCGGTGATAGTAGATTTCCCAGGACTGGATCCCTTTGGCCACAGTGAAACTCCTCCAGCCAGCAACAGCCGTTCTCCGCTCGGCGTGCTTTGCGGTGGCTGAGTTCCTCGAGGAGCGGCAGACACGCGTCTCTCCGAACACCGGAAAAAGAAAAAGCACGCAGCTGCCTCAAGCTTTGTCTTTTACCTGCCTCCCTTCCACCTTTGTCCACCTCTTTGTTTCGGTTAAGTACTCTCAAGTATCCAACACTTGGTCTCCTTGGTAACTTGTGGGGAAAAAATTCTTTAGAGAAAGAAGGAACAAACCTAACCCCCAACAGGTGGCTTCTTCACATTTCCAGAATTGTCACTTCCTGGGTATCTTGAGAAGCTGCAAGTGGATGTGAGCTTGATGAAGTTCTGGTGTGAGTGCCACCAGCAGCTCTCAGTCTCACAGCCATTTTGCTGGCTTTGTCTTGAAGCTTTTCAGGGAGGCATGAGTTCTTATCCAGAGAGCCCTCTTGCCAGCTATGCCTGGAAATATCTGCCCTGGCCACAGGGTCCTGAACGGGCTTTGGAACACAGGGATGAGGCCTCAGTGGCTGGTATGAAACACTGGTAAGCATGAGAAAAGAGAAAGAGGGGCGGTGCTGGTAGTGGCACTACAGTGACCCCAGACATGTATTCTTGGGCCACAGTGCTCGTAAAGAGAGCACTGGATGAGGATGGCCCATTGTGATGTTACCTAGTGCTGGATAGTGCTCCAAGTAACACTTGGAGTTAGCTTGGTGTCACTAAGGTAACTGATGTCACCAAGGGATGTACTGATGTTACAGATGATAAATTGTCTACACCCAGTGAGTTAACACAATATGCTTTTTCTTCAAAATCCACTGACCCATGGAATTGCACAATGCCCATTGTGTAAGAAGGAGAACTGGAAGTCCACCAGTCCCTGTGTTCTGCCAGTTTCACCTGGTGTCAGTGAGCCAGCTATAATATTAGGGTCGCCCACCAATATGAATCACCAAAGAGACCCCTAGGACAGAAGAATGCATGCATAAAGGGGAGGGAAAATGTGTTCATGATTTTGGGGAAATGATTATCGTATTTATGTTTATTCTGGAAAAACCAATATGAATATGTATGTAAAAATACAGTATATAAACAGAAACTTTCCTGTACTCAGCATACACAGTATTTGGAGGAGATATCCCCTTGTGCATCCAGCCAAGTAAAGAATGCCTGCTTCTTAATGTATATTGGCATTAAGGAGTTTTTTTATTTTTACTGAATTTTTTGAAACACTGAGATGTCCCTGAGTGACAGACTGTGATGTTGGCTACTGACTTTCCCCAAATGATAGATTGTGACCTTACTTCTTTGTCTCACCAAGTCTCACCCAGTCAGCTCATGCCTGGATTCCAGCTGAGTCAACTGTTGAGTGTTGAGTGAGGCCTTTTGTCCCAGAGTTGGAGGGGAGTTTTTTTTATTGCTGGTCTTAGTGTCCAACACCAGATCCATCAGAGGAACTTAGCCTTGATGGGTTCAGGCAGCTGAGGCACTCAGGAGTGCTCTCAGCATCAGAGGTGAGCTGGAAGGAGAATTTACCTTGCAGAGCTGGGAACGTTTATTTCTTGAGGGACCTGGGCACTTCCACCCTTCCCCAGGGCAGATGATTGCAACATCTCTTCCCTTCCCGGTGTGACACCCACTGCTGCAACACTCAACAGCTTCCAGCATCTCACAGCTTTCACCATCCCACTGCAGTACAGAGCATGACCATGGAACTGGGCAACTGCTGTCCCACATGCCTGGACATCTGGTACAATGCTGCCTATTAATGCATCCTGCAGTGGGCTGAGAGTAAGCCCAAGTGTCCCCTCTGCAAGACAGAGAACCTCTCCATTGTGCACTAGGAGCATGTGGACCATGATTTTGAGGAACAGGTTGTCACACCATCTGCAGTGTCATCAGTTGTTGACCACCAGGCAGGAGAACCTCATGGCCATCCAGCTGCCCAAAGACCGGCAGTAGCAGCACAACAGCCTGTGGAGTACCATCTGCCCCAGGTCTACTGCAGGTGGCCTCCAGATGCATACCTGGGCATCCCTTTTCTGTGACCACCTGGCTTTCCTCCAGTCCTTTCTTCTCTGGATAGGTCAGAAACTGAGACTGACCTTTGAGAATCAACACTTGCACGTAGTGGAGGACTATGTAATGCTTACCTGCACTGCTTTGGGCTGAACGTAAATTTCTTGATCCGGCATCCAAGGTTCAGCCTCAAAAACCACATGGCAAAGTTTGTAGGGAACCTCCCCAGCGTTGCTCTACAGCAGTGCAGCAGGGAGGCCAACCATGAGCTGGACCTGGAGGACAACCATGCTGCTGAGGAGCAGGAGGGCAGTCCCCTGGATGCCCCCTGTCCTGCTGCCTCACCAAGGGGGTCTCTCACACCTGGCCCCGCCCTCTCCTGCAGCGCCGCTGGAGCTGGAGCTGAAGAGGAGTACTCCAGCCCCTCAACCACTGATCTTCAAGGGGGTGCCAGCTGTACCCCCAGTGCCCCTGTTCCCAACTACAGGAAGAAGCCACTGCCTCATGAGGATCCAGGGCAGGCCATACCAGGTCCCTCCACTTCCAGCTGGGATAGAGACCATTCACCTGGTGGGCCAGTAGCTCCCAAGGCTCTTTCCAGTCCTGCAAGAGGCCAACCCACTAGCAGTACTGGAAGAATGCCCCAACAATAATGAAAATGGAGCTGTGAGCTAGAATATTTGCCAGCCCACAAGTCAATCAGAAGGCCCTCATCAAGGAAATTAAATGGATGAAAAATGCAGTCATAGCATTATTAACAGTGCTATTGGCATTGCTATCCCCATCTGTGCTTTCTCCCCCATTTCCTGGTGCATGGCCTCTGCTTCCTCATGTGTTGCCAGGCTCGGAGAGGATCTGATCAATGTGCAAAAAGGCCTGAACCTAAAAGGCCCTAAAAAGGATGCTGCAAAGAAGATGGAGCCAGGCTCTTGCCAGCAATGTCTTGTGACAGGAGAAAGATTATTGAAGAGCAGATTGGACATGACTCTGGGTAAGTGGCTCTAACTGCCTCTGCTGAATCAGAAAACCTTGATGAGATGACATCCAGAGGTCCCTTCCAAGCTCAACTTTTGTGTGATTCTGTGAAAGAATTTAAGTTATGTACAGAATCTAGTCCAATAACTTCATTTTGGAGATAATAAATAAGAAAGTAAGGAAGATAGTACAATTCTGCTTTGCTTATACTTGTTAGTGATCTGCTGGACACATACTGGAATGTATGATACAAGTCCAGTTTCTGCTATTAGGCAAATGACTGAAAACCAGGACTGCTAGCCATTATGCTACAAAAGAAATGTTTTCTTTCTCTTCTGCTGTGCTGACCTGTTATTCTTTTTCAGCTGAAATTCTTCCATCTTTTTGACCTTACTTTTTACTTCCCAGTTTTGTTTTTGTTTTCAATAATAAAAACCACCACCTTTAAAATAATTTATTTGCAAGGGAACAAGAACAGTAACAAAATCACAAAACACTACTTCTATTATTAGAAAGAAACCAAATCTTCCCTCTGCTTGACCCTTACTCCAAGCTATTTTTTTCATGATCTTCTTTTTCTCTAACAGATGAATTATGTTTATGTTTTCAGGATATCTGCTCCATAGCAATCTTCTTTCCTTTACAGTGTCTTTAATCTTTTTCTCCAGTCGTGTTGATAGTCCAATCCTTCCATAAAGTGCCAGGGTACTGTATGACCAGCTCAAAATTATGTCCTCCAAATGGAGTAAAGAAAATAAAATATTTAATATGTGAATGGAACCAAGTTCATAACCTTAAATAATGTATTCTAATCTAATTAAATAATGTAAACTATTATGCAATTTTAAAAAAAAGTGTTTTACATTACAAAAAAGTGATGGCCTACAGATTTTCTAATAACTGAATACCATTATTATGCCTCAGGAAATATTAATACATATATAAAAGATATGTTTTATAAAAAAATTTAAAATACAAAAACAGGAATCAGGCAATCCATGTTTATTGAATAATCTTCTAAAAAGCTGTTTAGCTTGTAGTTTGGAGTTTCAGAAATTAGGAAGTTGGTCCACGTGTTTTAATCTGTCAGTCAACAGTGGGTATGTGTTTTCATTAATGTAATCTCATCTACTTCCTCAATCGTGTGGTGTTGGGGGTTAGGTTTGTTCCTTCTTTCTCTAAAGAATTTTTTCCCCACAAGTTACCAAGGAGACCAAGTGTTGGATACTTGAGAGTACTTAACCGAAACAAAGAGGTGGACAAAGGTGGAAGGGAGGCAGGTAAAAGACAAAGCTTGAGGCAGCTGCGTGCTTTTTCTTTTTCCGGTGTTCGGAGAGACGCGTGTCTGCCGCTCCTCGAGGAGCTCAGCTGCCGCAAAGCACGTCGAGCGGAGAACGGCTGTTGCTGGCTGGAGGAGTTTCACTGTGGCCAAAGGGATCCAGTCCTGGGAAATCTACTATCACCGGGTCGGCCTGAATCCGGAGTTTTCCCGGCCACCCGCGGGGAGCTGGTCCAGGCCCTGCCTCGCCTTCAGCTTCCTCGGCGCTGCTCCTCTTGCTGCAGTGTGACCCTGCACCCCCTGCGCTGCCGGGACATCCTGCCCCTGCCTGCTGGGACACCCTGCCATCCCAGCTACCAGCCCGGGACTTTTCCACTGGTTCAGCTTGGTGCTCTGAGGATCCTGCAGGGACACCGAAACCAAACTGCCCTGGGTTTTGTGAAACAAAGCCCTCAAGGTTCTTGGTACTGTTTTCGTTTGTCATTAATGCTGTAGGTGTTTGGTGGGGGGGGGGAGTTTTTTTTGTGTCTGTTTGCTTTGTATTACATACTGGTAAAGAACTGCTATTCCTATTTCCCAAATCTTTGCCAAAGAGCCTTTGATTGTAATTTTACCTGGCAGATACCTGTCTTCCCAAACCAAGACATGTGGGCTGCCAGTGCCGCATACAATACCATCCTTTTTCAGCATTTACATTGTATAACACGAATGTCCTCTGATAGTTGTATGATTAAACTTAGAAAGTGTGTTATTCATAAAAGGCTTTTGTTTCAGTTGCAAACTACCTGACAATGTCAGATAAATGTTACAGACATGTTTGCTGTGTACTGTATATACTGTATTTAAGAGCATACAGAAACATCACTAAGTTGCTTCTATTGCACTGCAACATTAATTTCAACAGATTAGTCCTTTCCCTCAGTACAGTCCTATGTCTTGCTGCTTATTATCCTTTTAACCATATAAACCAGCAGTGCATAATTGACTTCTTCATCTTTTAACAATTAACTCTCAATAGAGACAGCAAATACACTTTGTTCCAAAATACAGTGCTTGATTCCCTTTCACTCACATGCTTCAAGATAGCTGCAAAACAAGGAACTACAGAACTAGGGACCTGTGATACCCAGGAGAAAGAAAGAAGTCTACTTTTATGTCTAGGCACCCAGTCACCAGTGACTGACATACTAAAGATATGGAGCTTCAAGAGAACATCTGCTTGGACAGCACAAACATTTTCAGACAACCTATGCAACCTTCCTACAAGTGATACACAAAGACAGCAAGGATCCAATTGCATACAGGACGTTAGTCAAAATACACAGAAAAAAAGGTTGGTAAGCAAATACTTTCATTTATTATTCAGATACTGGAAAAAGAACTAGGTATAAACTCATCTGAATTATAATGTCTGCTTTTCGTTTATAGATAATTTATTTTACATAAAACAATGTCCACTGCATGCATCAGAAGTCAATTTAGAGATATCCTTTTGTTTGCTTGCATTAAAATTTTCTGAAGCTCTGCTTCAATCAGAGAAACATCTCAGTCTATTCCTACTAATTATGTAGTATGGTGAGCTTTGAAACTCAGATTTTGCTGCCAATTGGTTAGATTGCTTTTAGCAAAAGTGGCATGTTGTTTCACTGAAAAAGCTGAAAGATTACTTGGAAAAGTAAATGGAAAACAGAATTTTTACCTTAATTCTTGGTAAATATTTGGGCTCCCTGTATTTAGAAATCTTCCCTCTTTGCTATTATTCATGTGGTTGCCAGAAAATACTGAAAAATAATCCATTGTGTATTTTGATACCACTGACTGCTTCCTTTTGATTTTTATTTCATTTTCTAAAGAGATAGCTAAGAACAATCAATAGATACTTAAGATTATCAGTTTTCATTAAAAGGAAATGTTTTCAATCCTTCTGATTACAGAGGAACAGCTGAAAAGAAAAAACCAGACGAACAAAGCAGAGACAGTAAGTAAACAAAACCCATCTTTTCCCTGCTTTCTGACTCGATGGCACAAAAAAGCCATGACAAACCAAAACTAGTGAGTTTGGTGACCAATTAAGTAATTAATTATATTTAAATTTTGTACTTCCAAGTTTCAAAGTAACCACACAAAGAGGTGACAATTTTTCAGAACTAAGTTTTTTAAAATACTGTTTCCACCTTGCAAGGCTCATATGAGACAGAGTCTTGTAAGCACTTTTAAGTAACATTAACTGGAATTAACTATATTAAGTAACATTAACTATAAGGGCAATTACAGAAAGTCTTTGTTTCTCAGGTATTTCAGAGACACTCAGATGCCTTAGAGGATGTGAAGGCATAGAGGCCAGTACTCAGGGTTGTTTACATTCCCCTGGGACTGGAGAGCATGTCTGGATATTCTTGCTGGCCCTTAAAATGACTGAATTCTTGTGCTATTGCTCTCTCCAGTACATTCCTTGCCTCCCAGAGTTACCCTTCTTATGCAAGCAAAGCTGCCGACATGTACTAACTCTGTGTCTGAGATGGCAGCTCTGTTGTCCTGTTTTCCTTTTCTCTAAGGGAATAATGCCAGATCGCAGCCAGGCAAAGAAAAAGGGAGCTCCAACTGAGTGGAGCTAGCAGTCAGTTTCAGTTGGAATAATACTTCTTTAGCATAGAATGCTCTCAACAAATAAATAGATTAAGACTAAGGACTGGAAATAACCGGACTGCACATTAATTAAAATAAGGCTAAAGTAATTACTCAGTTATTCTGAGACAATTGTTCAAATGCATTTTCCAAGACTTCAGAGTAAATTGACCAGGGACAACATGAGAAAATATCCTAGCACATCCAAGGCTGGACAGAGCTCTGAGCAACCTGATCTGGTGAGAAGTGTCCCTGTCCATGGCAGGGAGGCTGGAATTAGGTCTTGTTTAAGGTCCCTTCCAATCCAAACCATTCTATGATTCTATAGTTCTTTATGGACTTAGTGGAGTAAGTTTATTTCTGACCATGCAGAGATAAAAATCTTGGTACACATGCAAAAAATTTCACTTTGTGGAAACTTGGTGAAAATAATGCAAACAAGAGATAACACAATCAGATTTCACACTTCAACAGACAGCCTCCAAAAAAACCCCAAATGCCACAAAACAACCAAACCATGCCAGAACTCAGCAGTAGCTCAGTAGCTGATCTAGTAAGGATACAAAGGATTTGCTTAGACTGCAACTTAAGCATGCATTTCATATGTCCTTAAAAACAACTGGTTTGCATTTACAGAAAAATCAAGGCCTATTTATCATAGTGTATGATTTTTTTTTCCAAAGTGTTTTGAATTCGTCTAAATTCGAGAAAATACTTCATTGTTCTGAGCAGCCCCTTCAGTTGGAGTGTAATTTAATTTCCTGTGCATGTACTTTTTGTGAATTCTTTGGAGAAACCTTACAAGCAATTATCACAAGCAAGCTAGGTTGTATTGCCAGAATACTGCAGTCAAAAGCAAGTATCAGGCTTTTCATTCCCGGCATACAGCAGGTGACAACAGTAAGATTTCTGCACTGCAGCTAGCTGTGGGACTCTCAGCTGGCTGTATTCTCTCTCAGAGGGATGTATGCCCTTTCACAATAGTCAGTCTTTCCTAAAATTCACTCCTTCTCCTTCTGCATTTTTCCTTTATTTTCTTTGTTTACTTCTACATAAACCGTATTTTGCTCAAAAAATTCTAAAACAAGGATTTGTGGGCCTTTCCAATCACATTCAAGTGTGAAAAGGGTAAACCAAAATTAATCTTGACATAGCTTTGAGGACCAACTTTTTTTCCCCCTCTAGTCTTCTTATTTTTTCTTCTGTTTTATTCTGCTTTGAGTTCTCACTTACACACTATGGCTACTTTTGGCAACAGAAGTAATATAAAAATGCTAAAAGAAAGCTAGGGCTGAAACCTGGTCTAACATCATCATCCTGTTTATTTCTTTTCTCTTAGGATTATGTGTTTATTGGTTCAGTTTATGAAGTCTGCCAATTCGACTTTGCCCAGAGCTAGCAAATTTACTGGTTGATTCATTTAAGTGAATCTTGCATGTTTGCATGTGGCAAAGAAAGCTGAGTAAACATTTCCAAATCATAGACAAGCCATGACACTCAGGAGGAGGTCTTCTGTTTGTGCCCTTGGCCATTAAACAATAACATTCTGAGAAAGGCAGAAAGTCAGTAAGGAGGCCAAATGAGCTGAAACACAGAGTCTTTTAATGGCACATCTATTGTAAGACTAAACTTGCAGCTACTTTACTTGTTTCTAACATGGAAAGAGAAGACATTTGACCTGAGAGATAACACAATGTAATCAAGAAGAATTGGCAGATTTCAAGGTAACTAAGAAAGTCTCTATAAATCAAAGACTTCAGAAATTGATGGGGTTAGAATTTTTATTTAGAATGTTAAAACATTGTGTCTTACAAGCTTTAGCTTCCTTTGTATGTTTAAGTGCAATTAATGCTGCAATGCTTTCATTTTTATGCAGCCCTTTTACAGATACATTTTTTATGCTTTATGGTACATACAAGATCTTGCTTTCTGCAAGAATTCCACTAAATTTTACGAGTATATTCATTGCATATTGTTAAAAATGTAAACAAGCTTGAGGAATATACCAACGGTACAGCTTGTCAGTAAGATATTTCTAAACTACAGAGTGGAGGCCAACCCATTTAGAAAAGCCCCTTGGTCTGCTGAAATGTTCCTGAGTCATAGAGTGTCACATAAGATATTTCAAATATTTGTAGTAATCATGGCTGACACTTTAAAAAGGAGACTAGTCAATGCTACATATATTATGTTCTAGGGATCTTGCATGATCTTCACAAGTCCTCCTCTATGACTGTTTGAAAATATGACAATTTTTGCCAGAAATAATTTAGAGAAGTTAATAATTGTTATGCTATAAAGGTTGTTTTCCAAACCTCAGTATGTGTTTGTGCATGATTTTGTTTGAGACTGTAGGCTGCTATTGTAAAATAATGTAAATAATATAAATATTACAAAGTTAATAATCACCATTTATTGCAAATGCCACAAAATTCTATGGTGAAAACTGGATACTTCAGAAGATGCAGAAGTTTCAGAGTATGCTGCCTGCAATTGCTGTATGTTCATTAGACTGTTCAAACTTTTGGTCTCAAATGGTCTCAGATTCCATCAGACCAGAAAATAAAACTTAGGCAGCAAAGAACAACATTTGGTGCATCTTACAGGTGCATCATACATAACATACTTTCATATTATACATATGATGATAAATCCTTGGTCTGTTTGTTTCAATATTTTTTTAGGATTTGCCCCGCGACAGTAAAAAATCTAGACATAGTTTTGATTACAAGTTAAAAATCCTTCACAATCCTTTTTTCACTCTTAACTCCCCCCCCCTTTTTTTTTTCTGTACTCTTGTGGGTATTTTTATTCTAGTAAATGATAATAAGGTATTTCTAACAGTTCTCAAATTAATTGGTGGAATTGTAATTAGTTTATTAACTTCCAGTCTATGTCTTAAAACTCAGTGTTAAATATTATAATGTATGTGTTTTATATGTCTGAGATCACTAAATCTATTTTTGCCCAGCTTCAAGCATGCTATGCAGGTGGCTCTTGACAATTACTGGAGGAATAGCAGTGCTGTGTGTCTCTCTGAGGATCTTTCTCCCTTATTTCTGGGAAGATCTGATCAATTTCTTGAGGCAGAAGAGGTCAAAGGCAACAGTAAAAAAGTGGACAAAAAATGGAATTCACTCCATAATTGACCTTTTCATGCAGACAGTGGAAAAAAACCCCCACAAGCCATTCCTTATCTATGAAGGGACAGTGTACACTTACCAGGATGTGGGCAGGAGGAGTAACAGGTTAGCACAGGCCTTCCTACACTATGGGAATCTGAAAAAAGGTGACACTGTGGCCCTGCTGATGGGTAATGGACCTGACTTCATCCATGTCTGGTTTGGGCTGGCCAAGCTGGGCTTCATCGTGGCCTTTCTCAACACCAGTATCCACTCAAGATCTCTAGCGCGCTGCATTAACACGTTTAGTAAAAGCACTGGTCATAGGAGAAGGTAAGTTCTGTGTTGTGTTACACTTACTGCTCACTTTCCACTGTTTCCCGCTTTTATCAAAAATCAGAGCCCTTCAATGCTGCAGGCTCTTTATATACACACACTTAAAAGGAAGGAAGAAAAGGCAGGGGGAAAGTAAGGAAAGAGATAGTGTTGTCTAAAATGGAGAGTAAAGAGATTATGGTTAAATTTCAAGGGTATAAGCACAAAATAAGCCCCATGCAATTAATTAGTAGAATAAAAGTTTAAATCTGAAACTCTCCTAGTACTGTACAAGGCATCAGGAGCAATAATCAAGCATCAGCAAGAAAACAGCCTTGGGAGATACTTTGGCATAATTTCATTTCCATTTCTATTTATTGATTAATGTGGATTATATAAAACTTCACTGACTACAGGAAGACACAGATTCCCTCTGTAGTCATGATTTCCTCCAGCTCAAAATACCTGCATAAAAAATTATGTTACTTTGTAACAACTTTAAAGTAGTGATCCCAAGCTAGCATTGCTTGGAGCAAAGATTACAGCACAATGAGCTGCAGTTTTGTCCCTGTTCATGGCATATTATGCAATATTAGGCAATCTACTTCACTTTCTACTCCTGTTTTTCCATCTTTTATACAGGTTGGCAATACTACCATAATTCCATATGAACCTGTGAGAGTTTGTTATTTGGTGTGTGAACCAAGCTTGGAAACAAATGTGATTAAATTAAATCTTATGTCTTAGCATCACCAACAAAGTTCATGGTGTTTTACCAATTACAATTGAAGTCATATGAGAAATATGGGGAAATAAAACATCATGATGATTTTTTCACTGTCCAGCGAAAAATGCAGGTTAGCCCTCCTGTGGCTGCAGTGGGTTCACACAGTGGTATGATGTATAATCTCAGTGCTGGTAATCAGGTCTGTTGTTGCACTTATTTTAATATTAGCATGGATATGGTTTGTTTGTTTGTTTGTTTGTTTGTTTAACTTGGCAGATTGTTTGGAATTAATAGAGAAAGAATTTATTTTGAATCTCTTGGAAAATTATGTTGCTGTCTGGCTGATGAGCACCAGTTCTCCTTCCCAGCATGTTCACACTCTATCAGACAAACTAGACAAGGTGCCTGATAACCCCGTTCCATCTCATCTTAGAGCTGTCACTGACACAAGAAACACAGCTCTGTATATCTTCACATCGGGAAGTACAGGTGAGGATATGTACTAACAAAGTACAGCTAAACCTCTGAAAATTAAGGCAGTATATATTTAGCAACAAGACACAAAAAGACAGAACTTGAGTTTCTAAGCCAGGACAGAGAGGAATTAATTTATTTAGAAGCACAGTACACTTTAAACCATTTTTTGCCATGGCATAACAAGGGGGAAATTTCAGTTATTGAACTTCTACATAGATACTCCATGGCAAAAATTAATTTCTTGAATATAAAGCAAATAAAGTAAGTCTCTAAGAGTTGCTCAGAAAGGAAGAATGGTGGAAACTCTGCCTTTGATTCTGAAATGGGAGTTATTTCTAGAGTGGAAGAAATGGAGGTATCTATCCACTAGTCAATCCAAACAACTTTGCAGAAGTTATTTCTATTGCAAATAGAAGTTGAGAGACACCGTGGCTCTTCAGAAGTTTTCCCATTCTCACTTTCTGGCAAGGGAAACCTGTATGCAGAGTTGTCCTGCACACGCCTGTGAAGGGCATGGACTCCGTCCCCCAGACAAAACAGACAGGCATGGCAGGGGGTTGGGACTACATTATTTTTAAGGTCCCTTCCAACCCTAACCACTCTATAATTCTGTGATTGAATAGCTTTACATCCAGAAAGAGTGAAGGAGCTGAGAGACTAAGGAGATATACTCGTAAAACAGTGAAGGAAAGGACAAAGACTCAGAAGAGAAAATGCTCCTGTACATTCCCAACATAATTCTACTTACAGCAAAATTATTAATGCATGCAGTACATTTATAGTTATTTGCTCTTTTCCTCTGTCAGGTTTCCTAAAAGCTGCTATCATCACTCATCTAAGAACCCTGGCTGCCTCCTTAGTATTTACTCAGTGTGGTGCAGTTTCTCAGGATATTATGTACGTCACTCTCCCCTTGAACCACATCAGTGCTTCCCTTCTTGGCATCAGTGGATGCATTCAGCTAGGTAATATTTACCCTCTACTAAAGTTTCATTACTTGACAAGGCTGTAACATGTTACTATTAGATAAATAACTGCTTGGTATCTCAAATATTATGTTTATCAAAAAACTTCTGTAATTTTAGGTTTTTTATTATCTCTCCCATTTGCAAGCAGCATCTACGGTATATGCATAGTTTTTGAAGCTTAGAACAGACACTAATTGTTGTATAAATCTGACATAAAATGATTTAAGGTCTGTGTATTGTTAGCACCACTGCACATATTCTGTAGGTTTTATTCTGAAATCATATTTGTACCCTATGCCAAAAGTCAGTGAAGGCATTCACACAGGATCTGAGGCTTGATTTCTAGTGTCAGGAGGTAAAAATGCATTGTGGAGGCCTAACCTTCAGAATAAGATTGACTAAAAGTGTTGCGGAGTTTTTCAGTCTCTTATTTGAGTAATTCCTACAGAATTAGATTCATCATATTTAAGTGAAAAAAAGGAAGAAGGACAAACCCTCTCCTTCTAAATTCGATAATGGGAGTTATCTGTAGAGAGCTAACAATGAGGTATTTCCCAGGAATATCCTCCTTTTCTCTCCTTAGAGTCTTGCCCAGATACTGGGTTTTGGCATGCTAAGTGTGTAACTGGAGCATTTTAAAAGATATTTCAGTGTTTTGGTTATTCAGGAATGAGGCAGGCAATCACGCTGGCTTACAACAGCTGCTGACAAGGCTGCTTCTGCCTAACAGAAACACAAAGAGGATGGGAAAATGGGTGCATGAAGAAGTTTGAGGCTATGAATTGTCTTGGAACAGAAAATTTAGGGTAACAGCTTTCTTAGGTGTTCAGATAGAGACTTGGGAGTCTGGGATTTGAATCTTTTGAGGAGAATGAGGCTGAAGAGCTCTGAGGGGTTTCAAGATCGGGGAGGATCAGGCAAGCTGGGAACAAGTGGACTAGAAGGGATTCAAAACTTGGAAGGCCCTGGGAAGCCTCACATGGGACAAAGAGGACTTGGGCTAAAACAAAATTTTGAAAGGATAGAAACAGGGAAATTAATAAATTCTTGACTAACAACACTTAGGAAGGGATGGGGTGTCAGACATGAGAGGTGTAGAATGAGGTGGCTTTTGGAATGGAAAGCTCTGAAAGAATATCAGGGTCACAGAAACAAAAAAATGTTGATTCTCAGTTGTCCAGAAACAGAAAAAGGGGAGTGAAATGGAAACATCAAAGACTTACCCCATTTCCTTTCCACCACTTGTCACACAAATAGAGAAACTGTGAGCTACCATTTCCCCCATTTCAAGATATTTTTTCAGAGTTAAACCGGTTCATGATCTTGACAGAAACAGAATGTTTAGGCAGAATGTTTCTAATGGGAGATGGTTAAAAGATTTGCATCTGTTGCTTCTACTACTCTAAGTTTTTAGTTCTTATTCAGTAAAAGAAGAAGGGCTTAATTGTGCAAGTCACATTTAACAGACAGACCCTGCTGGAAATAGCTTACAATATATTTAATTAGATGAATTTTAAGAGGATGACTTTTTTTAATACAATAGTGGTAGAAGACAAACAATTTTTTTTAGAGTTTTTTTTAAAATTTCTTATTTGTTTTCATCACACAGGAGCAACCTGTGTTTTGAAGAAGAAATTTTCTGAGAGACAGTTTTGGAATGACTGTAGGAAATACAATGTTACCATGTTTTTGTATATTGGAGAACTCTGCCGCTACCTCTGCAACCAGCCCTGTGTAAGTTCTGTTTGCAAACGCAGTTTTAAGATATAGCAAATATGAAAGCCAGATAGATTCACCCATTTCTGAACAGTATAGTATTTTCAATATTTGAGAGTTTTTCCAGTGTATACAGAATTTACATCTTGTGTTCCTTGCTGTTAGCAATAGCAATGAAGTTTTTATCAGCAAATGAAGTGGTGACAAAGGAACAAGCCTTGCAGGATAGGACACTTACACCCTGACACTCTCAGAAGTGCCTCTGCAGAGCCAAGCTTGTTGGCTTTTCATCTGAGTGACCAGCAAGTCACAGGAAGAAGGTGTAAGCTGTAAAAGCTTAATCCTACTTGATGACCAAACAAGAGTTCAAACCAGATTAAATGATTAAACTATTTCAGTGCTCTGTTCCAAAGCAGTTAGTTATCAAGAGAGGACTATTATGTTCAGCATTTAATGGATGATAATTAATTTTTAACTTTGAAACTGATGAATGAGGTTTTTATTAGTTTAAATCCTTTTCTTAGAAGTCCCCCAAAGGCACATTCTGTTCCATGCCTCTATATATGATGATAGATATATCTGTATAAAGCCAAAGTAGTCGTAGTGTGGTGCAACATCTTGGTCCTCACTGGGATAACAGTTCTAAAGATCATGATAGCTAAATCATGATCAGGTTTAGAACAAAGTCAAATGTCACCAAACAGTGACGAGTAAGTCTGAAAATATTGGTTAAGATGCAACTCTCATTTCT
The DNA here is from genome assembly GCF_029207755.1 of Chamaea fasciata. Taxonomy (NCBI): domain Eukaryota; kingdom Metazoa; phylum Chordata; class Aves; order Passeriformes; family Sylviidae; genus Chamaea; species Chamaea fasciata. Next base: position 5,460,596 of record NW_027094089.1, on the reverse strand, counting down.
CAGTGACAGTGGGAAAGCTTGGTTAATTTTTTTAAATTTTATGCTTGTGAGTTAGGATATTGCTGAAGGGAGGTGACAAGAAATACTTCTGCCTACCTCAGAAAACATCATGTACAAGCACAAAGTTCAAATGGTCTCCAATGACATTGATCAGAGATTGACGCAAGGACTAGCAGGTTTGCACAGAATCTTATTATTGGGTAGGAGAGGGATCAAAGACAAGAAGTATTCAAGGGTAGAAGACAGGACAGCTGTTGGCCAGAACCCAAGCCTGTACCAACATTGTATCAGTAGTCCATGGATCAAAAAAATCACAAAGGAATAATTAGCTAGGCTAAACCAGTTACGTAAAGATTTCTCCTGCAAGAAAAAGCAATAGACAACTTTCTTTTCTTGACTCAATAACAAAAATTTAATAGAGAAGAAATAGATGGAACTGGTAAGATGGAAAAACAGAAATGGCGTAGATGAGTTAAGGAAGGTGAGGCTGCTAACAGAAGTGTATCAGGTACATCAGGAGCTCTGTCAAGATCACATATTTTACTAGACTATGACCACATATAACATACAACCAGATGTTATATACATATCTAACATGCAACCTTCACCTATAACCTCTGCTGTACCACACAGATTCTTCTACCCCGAAAGAAATCCATGCAGGCTAATAGGTCTGGTATGGCTCATGACAAGGGCTGAACATGAGGGACCTGTTGCAGTATGCTCTACAACATACACAGGGTGTCTGTCCTTCCCTCCTTTCACTGAGCATGCCCAGGTCTCACAAATTGAGAAAGAACAAGGATTTAGAAACTAGGAGACACTCAGGGATTTCTTGGTGTGGACAGAAACTCTGTGACTAGTTATAGCTACTCCAAGATAGCCAGCCTCATGTACTTATCAGAAGTAAATATTAAGCCCATAGAAGATAACAAAATAATGAGAAAGAATGTCCATGAGTGTTTTTAAAGGAGACCATGTAACTTTTAAATAAAGACATTTAAATTCAAAGTAGTTCAGGGAAATACTGCAGATTGTTGTACCAGGCAAGAACCAAGGTAAGAATAACAGCTTCAGCTATAGCTTGTAATCTCTCAAATTCTTGAGTTTTACTTCAAGTCTTACAGTATCACAAAATATATTGGGGAAAAAACCAAAACCCATCATTTCACCCTAAAGACAAAATGCTGAAGAGGAGACAACATTACACATGAAGGAAGTCTCCCAGTCAGCCTCCCCGCTGGTTTATATTTGGGTTGGATTACAAACATGTGATCAAAACACTTATTTCTTCAGATTTACCATTAAATTTGCAAAAGAAAACACATCTGATTAGGCAGAAGCAGGGAATATCAAACTGCTGTTTGACTCCTGTGTTTAACAAGTGAGGTTTAGTCTGCATTACAGTTGATCCTATAGTGGCAAATAATTAACCACCATAAAATGCAGTTCTGGATCAAATGAAGTTCTCTGTTAATACATAGTTCGCAAAACAATTTTATGTGAACATTTTTGAAAGTCAACAATTTGAAACTCAGTGTAATGACAAGTGTAATAACAAGGCAAAGTTCCATCTTTTAAATACCTTAATATTATTTAGAAATCAAACGTAATTTTACAGTTTTAAAGATTAGAATAACACTGCAACAAAACCAAAATGCATTTATTTGGCTTGAAGAAACAATTCTTGTTGACCTGAAATAAGTTTCTTTTCTGTTGACATTCAGCAATAACAGTAACTTAATTACTCAATCCTAACTATACCTCCAAAAAAGTGAGGGCTTTTAAGTTGTGACTACAGTCCTATAGATACGGTGCTGAGTAGTCTGCTCCTATGCAGAAAGCACTTACATGAGTAAACTTTTGAATAGTTTACCACAATAATTACATCATTGACCTGTAACAATAACAGATTAGCAACTACATTTTGACTGCAGATTTAATTATTATCTTTTGGTGAATCTGGATTCAAGATTAAAATTGAACCTAATCATATGAGATATTTTTAACAGCTTTGAGTTATTCTTGAACTCGCTTTTTCAGGTTCCATAAGGAACACAGCAGATGTGCTAAATTTTCTACTAAGTATCATTACAAAAAGAATCGACCATTGTGTATCAGAAATGTTATAAGGCACAATTTTGTTGATACAGGAAAACCTCTTTTTGGTGGGAAAGGAACTTCCATTCTATAGGTAATGTTGCCTCCTTAAAACCTATTTATTTACAGCTAAAATCTTTTAAACTTTGTAATATGCATCCTAGTTACGGAGTTCATAAGTGAAAATTCAAAGAATGACAGAAATAAAGTTTTCATCCTGCAAAACCCCCTCAACCTCAGACTAAATCTTCTTACGCTTTTTTGTGTGATTTATAAAAAAACACTGTTCTGTGAAGTATTTTAGTCAAGGTGGCAGTTCATAAATGAAAATTGTTCTGTTAGAAAATCTAAGATCAATTTTAGGTACTTAGGCCCAGTTTTCTCAGCTACAGAATGATTGTTTTTGTCTGTTCACAGAAAGAGGAGGACAGAGTTCATGAAGTGTGCATTGCTCTTGGAAATGGTATCAGACCTTCTGTACAGAAAAAACTTCCGATGAGGTTTGGCCCAAATAAAAAAATTGAATTCTACGGGTCCACAGAAGGAAGTCTTAGTTTCCTGAACTACAGTAATAAAATAGGAGCTCTGGGCTGTGCTGGCATCTTCTCAAAGGTAAGGGTTGTCAAATCAAGAAACCAATCAACCAATTAAACCATACAATAATTAAAGCATTCAATAATTTAAAAAAAAAATTAAAAGGCATGTGAAAGGCAGAAATTATAAAGAACAGGAAGGAAAGAACTGCTTCCTTCTTTCCAGATACAATAGAATTTGTTTCATGAAAACAGAAACCTTATTCTTAGCCCCTACCTTGGCTCTATTCTCTGTACATTTTGAAGGCACAATAAATATACACAGTGAGTACATAGAAGCCTGCGTACCCAACTTTTTCTGCAGAATATATTAAAAAACCCCAAACTGACTGTGTAGAAGTGACTATTCACAGTATTGATTATGATGATTTTTGTTAAAGTTTACTCATCATCCTGAAAATCCTCATGTATTAAATGTTGAGGCCAGAAAATAGTTTCGTTTTGACTTCTGGTATGAATCAGGAGATGGATATTCCAAAGCAAACTTACACAAATTTGCTCTTTGACTTCATCTCCACTCACACTTTCTTTGAAATAAGGTTAGTAAAACAAAACAAAACAAAACAAAACAAAACAAAACAAATTCTCATCAAATAAAGGGGAAAAATATTAATCTCAAAATATCTAAGATATAAATTTACATATACAACCACTCCTGAAACTCTGTGTTTCTACCGTAAAAAACACCGACTGTCTCAAATGCTTTTCCAATTTGTACAGTTTCTGTGAATCATGAATCCTATACTACAATGAAATACTATTCAAACAATTCTAAAGATTCAGATCAATTAAGATCAATAACAGATTAACGACTTGCAAATGATTTCTGCTTTTAATCTGAGATGCCAAAAAAGCTTTGGCATGCCCATAACAACTCTGCAAAACTTTCAATCTTCTAGCAATCTTAACCACGTGGATGGATGAGGCAGAAAAGACTAATTAAGCGATTAAGTTGTAAATTTCCACTTGCATCTGTGTGGAGTAATGATTGATATGTCTGTAAACTTATTTTGGATTTTTTTTTTCTGTCAGAGAATCATCTTGATTTGCGTTCTAGTGGTATTAAGCCTCTACTTAGAAATGGATGGTAGTTTTAAAGCAAAATTGACAATTTGATCAAATGCACTTTGTCCTTCATATAAATGATTTGAATCTGACCATACTCAAGACAATGGGCTTCTTTTTATCAATAAAGGAAATTAACACTTATCTGTATATTTATATTTAGTGTTGCTTATCATGATATAAACACTTTTTGACAAATCTATCTTAGAATACTGTCAGTTTATTTCAGGTTGTCTCAAAAGTCAAAAGGGACTATTCATTCATTCAAAGCAAATTTTATCAAAGCTAGAAAGTGAGCAAGAAAGAGATGTTTTTAACTGTGCATATGTGCTTTTTTTTTTTTTTTTAGTTTCTACATTCTTTTGAGTTATTGAAATATGATGTCTGGAAACAAGAAGTTATAAAAGATGGAAATGGAAGGTGTAAAAAAGCACCCATAGGTAAGGAAAAAACATTAGCTATCTATTACTAACGGATAACTCAATTTAGATGAAGATACTTCTGTGAGCAACAGATTTTTGACACACACCTAGAACTTAAAAATGACATTGGAAAATAGTTCCAAACAGGGATATGTTGCTACTATTTACAACAATAAGTCCAAGTATTTATAAAATAATAAAAAAAAATTACAATAATATAAGAACATTAGTAATATTCAAGGCCCATAATATTTTTATTTTCACTTGAGAAAAACTTGTTCCTATTCCCAGAAAAATCAGATTCATAGAGTTTCTTTAAAACAAAAACAAAAACAAAAACAAAACTAACAAACCACAATAAACAAAAAACAAAACAAACAAACAAACAAAATCCTACCATGGATAGAGTAATTCCCAGATATGCTGTGCTCTGTGGCCAGATGTTTAAAGATGCTTTCTAAATTTCAGATTTAAAATTTTGAGGAAGAACTGTACAATTTCAAATTATGGTTCATATTTTTATATTTAGTAACAAAAATAGATTTATCTATTTTGTATCTAGAGTTTCAGACTTTCCAAACTTCTACTTAAAATGGAATACACCACCTCAAAGAGCTGAAGCTCCCAGACTGAAAATAAGGTAGCCTCCTAGCTGAGAATATCTCTGAGAAAAATCCTGAAAAATGACTCTCACGAAAGACAGCACTGCAATCAGTAAAGTCACATCAAATATTCATGTGTCTGTGACACATGCATGAATCCATCGTGTTAAAATTAACAGTTCTGGGGAAAAGGAATTTAACATCACTAGTTTTAGTAGGTAGATTTAACTACCATAGAGATAAAATTCCTGAAGGTAGAAGAGAGACTTGTACAGATCACCTAAATTATAATAGGTCGTGATAATCTCAGATCTTAACGACATATAGTAGGTACTGGTCATCAAATCAGTAATTATTACGGTTAATATAATATAATATAATATAATATAATATAATATAATATAATAATATAATATAATATAATATAATATAATATAATATAATATAATATAATATAATATAATATAATATAATATAATATAATATAATTAATATAACATATTCTGGTAATAGTACTGGAAAAAAGTATCAATCATCTGGTATTTCTGACAATACATGATTTGCTGATAATATTAAAATCAAAAGAAATATTTATGCTTTTTTCTTGAAAAGAGCTTGCTTCCTCACTAAAGTTACATTAGAAACTGGACAAAAAATTACTGGTTTCTCAGTGAAATTGGTAAAATTCCCAGTTTCATGACAAGACTAGAAAAATTTTGCAGGTTGTTAAATATTTTTTAAATAATTCTTAAGCTGTCACTTGCTGCGATGTGAGACTGTAATGACAGTATATACACAAACTGGATTAGAGGATCCTCCTGTAAAATTGACTTTGGGTTAGAGCAATTTCTTTTTTATATTCAACATTTTTGTTTGGTTGTTCTTTTGTTATAAATTATATATCGTACTTGCAGCAATGCCAGCTTCTCTTCTGAAAAATAGTATGAGCTTTCATTCCATTTTCCACATTGAGTGTTCAAAAAAATGAAGAAGATTTAATTTAAGAGGCAGAAACACAGCAATGAAGAGAACTATTTGTTTGAAAACATCTCCTTACATCTGCTGAAGGAGTAAAATAAAAGTCTTTTGAAGATGGAATTATCTTTTAGCCTCAGGAACACACTGAGAATAAAGCCAGTACTTATCATAGATAGAGAATAATTAAAAAAAACATGTTTAAAGGGTATTTTGAATCCATTCCAGTGAAGTCAATGGAAGTTTTCCCTTGTTACAAATTGGACTTAGACAGGCAGCAACAAGGAGTGATGCCCAGTAGGGATGTGCTTCAGACCCCAGGGACTCCTTGATGGCCAGGGGCCCAGACACGCTGTGGCTTAAAACTTGTTTTCTCACAACAGCACACCAGTGCTAGGGCAGTAGCATTCCTATCCCCTGGAAAATTTCAAAGCACAAGATCTTAGGTACTATATATTTTGCCTCTGCATGTATTGTTTGACTACCATCACCCTTTTCAAATGCCAGACTGACATCCTTTCAATGGGTAAATGCTTTTTACCAGATAAGTGATGTGCAATACACTCGAAAAATCTCTTCCCTGTGGTCCAGATTTTTGGAAGAGAAGGAAGTAAAATCATGCTCCCTTTTCAACTCACCCATTTCTTCTTCTCTGGAAATAGCTAAGGAAATGTAGCAATAAGACGTACAGAACAGATGTGGCTTTACTTAGGATTTTAAATATGATAATTTATGCTCTTAGTAGCTCACTCTATATATGTTTACTTGCATCCCCTTCTCATGGCCTGCCGGTAAACCTGGTCTTCTGGTTCTTCAAGTTACTGAGAATACCCCATTTTCTGGATATGTTGGAAATAAAGAAGCCTCAGAGAAGAAACTCCTGAGTGTATCTTGACACAGGGGACCTCCTAGAGATGGATGAGGATGGGTTCCTCTACTTCACTGACCGTGTGGGAGACATTTTCAGGTATAGCAAAAAGTTAAGGTAAATCCAGGGAACTTGGAAGAAATCACACATACATAGGACTGAATGACAAAGGTCAGACTCAAACCTGATGAATGTCAACTTTGTTTAAACGAAACCACTAAGGATAGAATTCAAGTCCACCAAAGTTCACTCCAACACAGTAGAATTTTTCAAGTTTGGCACTTCTTTTATAGCTGGCATCTCAAATGAGATGGTACTAAAGAAGAGGATTTGTCTGTCTGTCTACATTCTTCAGTTAAGAATGTATGTAGCTCACATTAAAAGTAGTCCTCCATCATATATAGAATAAAAAATGTGCACCTTAACATCTATATTAATATAAGAAATATTTTCAACAGGTGTAAAGGAGAAAATGTTGCACTTTAGAAGTTGCAGAGATCATTGGTATGATGGATTTTGTCTAAGAAGTTATTGTTTATGGTGTAAGCGTAAAAAGTAAGACACTCCCTATAGTTTAAGAGTATAAAATGAAGAAAGTAATTTCTTACTGTAGTTTTTCTGTTCTTGCAACTTCATGCACAAATACATGTAAGGATGCAAGTGGTCTCAGCTTGGCAATTCAGGCTTTTCTACAGTTTATATAAATTTCAGTTTCAGCAAAACACTGTATTTAACAAACATGATGTGTTGAAATTTTGTAATGAATGGAAGAAACATTGAGATAAATGAAAAATTTACCTCACATAAGTGATAGATACAAAGTTCAAACTACGCAAGACTTCTCTTAGGCTACAGACTTTCATCTGAAAAATGGTAAAATAGAGTATATTAAAAGATAATGTTTGAAATTGTTACCTTATGAATACTGTCCAAAAACATATATATTTTTTCATAATTGGAATGTTCTCAATCATATATGATGCTTCATAAAAATATACAATACCATGCTGAAAAGTTGTGGGAAACCAAATTACAAAATTGGAAAATACCTCAGAAGATGCAGCCATTGAAGGAACAGGTTGAGAAAGAAAAACTTTTTGTGGTGCTGAGTAACTGTTCATCATTTCCTTTGAAGGAAAACAAAGTCTAGTATTAAAAGAAAATAGTCTCATGAGGAAGAAGCTGTCAAGAGACAGCACTGAGAGATGGGAAACACAATGGGTTCAAAGAAAGAGGATCCATAAAAATAAAGTTAAGAGGGCATAATCTGAATGGCTGATCAGCAGGTGGCAGTCATGCAGTGCATGCAAATAAAATGGTAGTTGAATGTTCGAAGCATCTCTCATTATCATCTACAGTTGGAGCTGACAGGAGGTCCTTGAAAGGATTATTGCTACCTCAGGCAGCAAATAGCACATTAAAAATGCGTCAAGATTCACATCAATTTCTGGTTGTAATGTCAATAAAATCTAGATAGCACAGTCTATCATATTTCTATATTGACTTGAGTCACAAATATCACCAAAACAAAATTTACAGCATATCACCAATTCAGTAACTGCCCATATTTTTTCTCTCCAGTGCCTTTAGGCACATCTCAAGGCTACTCTTTTTTTCTGAACAGGTTTAAATGAGGCAGCTGACTTATTCCAACTATATTTTCTTCACTTAGAATTTTTACTTGCTTTTCCATAAATAGAATGCAGGAACTATGTCTGGTATATGTTTTTGAAAAGGGTTTTTTTTCTGTTTGCATGTCAAACATAATTTGACACGTGTAATTTACTAGGAGTCACTTACCCTTTTTGTCATAAATTTGCCTGTGGAATAGACACACTCACTCAACCTTAGCACTGCCTGAACAGGGTACAATAGGCATTTAACATTATATAGAGCAAGTACAATCTCACATGTGTCTATGTCCATCTATTGCATTAGTCTGTGTGAGTGCATTGAGGTGGTTTGGTTTTGTTGTTGTTGTTTTTTGTTTGTTTGTTTTAATGGTCCCTCTGTTTTGATTAGGCCATTATGTTACCAGTGTTCAGGTAGGTAAAAAAAAACTAGCAGGCAGTTTCTAGCTACAGAAAGTTCCTAATAAAAAGATATCAGTGACATATTTTTAATTGAATATACCCACTGAAAGTAATGTTTAAAGTCTTCCAATGCCATGTATAGTAAATAAAATATCATATACCTTATCAATAAAATATAATATACTTTATAGTCAATGATGTCTGAGAAAACAGGACAGATATTTCACAATATTAATTTATTTATTCTGACTAATACCAAATCCCCCCCAAATGTTATAAAACATTCACATACACTCACACTTGTAATTTTTCAATTTTTTAGATTATGAAGGAAGAACAGGGATGGCAGCTATTGTGTTTAAACATTACCACGCCTTTAATGGAGAAAGAATTTATAAGCATGTTGAGGACTTCCTTCCAAGTTATGCCAAGCCACGCTTTGTGAGAATCATGGTAAGACAATCAGCTGTCTCCCACTTGTTTTTATCTTCTGTCTCACTTGAAAATTGGTCTCTTCAATCTGATATTGCAGAATGCATTTTACAAACAGTTTCAATAATTGAAAACAAAAGGTAGTAGTAGCCTAAATTACTGTTTCTATGATTGTTATTATGATGAACTTTAGCAAATGTATGATGCATTAAACTTCTATTTTGCTTTAAGAATCCATCCATACCTAAGAATCCTAGATGGGATTAATAACCTGGCTGTTGGATTTTGCTTCGAAGTTCTTTACCTAGTGTTTTCTTCTAGTCAGTAGAAGACTAAGCAAACGTGTAGTCTTCTTACTCGTAAGAGTGTGTTCTTATAAAAGGGTGACATGATCCATTTCAAACCTTTTCCTGATGTGGTTGTTCTTGAAGTGATTCTTATTCACTGTTACTGACAACGCATCAAAGAATTATCAGGTTATTTATAGTAGATGGTAAAATAAAAGTTTAATGGAGAAGATTTCCCAATATGCAAATTAAAATGCATTCACATGTTTTAAAATACAAAAGCAGAACTGGGATACAATCCTTCTTTAACATCCACTTTAAAAGTGCAAGGATTACGACTGCAAGGCTGATCTGCAAACAGGCAGGAGAGCATGGACTGCAAAGGGTAGGAAAGGGCTCCACATTACATCATTTGAAAGTTTGTAGCTCACAGTTTTCTACTGTTAAGGGATGCTGAGAGGCATTTGGCAGTCTTACCTTTCCTTAAATATTGACAAATTGTCTAAAAGGCACAAATACAAGAATTTAGAGTATGAGGAAACCAATTTTTCACTGACAGATTACTGTACTAAGTAAATGTACCTTCACATGCAGTAAGCATAGGTTATACTATCTATGGTGCTTCAGGATGTAAGTTGTAAAAATTCTCTCCACCCGCCTCAGGGGGCTTGAGCTAACTCAGTTATTAGAAGGCTTTGGAGGGAATTTTACCAAGGACAAGATAAAGATATCAGAAGAGGCCCTTTCCCCAGGACCTTTGTCCCAGGCGTTTATTCTTCGAAATTCCAGGGGGGAAAGAGAGAGAACAAGGAAGGGTGAGGCATCATATAGCCCCCTGCTCAGGGAAAAGATAGTTGAACCACAGCCAATGGGGGCAGAGAAAGAAGGAGGGGTTATTCTGTGGTAAGGAAACTCCAGGGGGTCAGAAGGGAGAAACCATTCCCCTAGAGAATTACAACAATTCCCCCTTTTTTGTCTAACAAAGTTACAAGAAAAAATTAGATTCATTTTGACAAGGGATGTGAGCTTTCCCACCACTTAAAATTGGTGGGGAAGTCAGACTGCTTTAGGTTTGCCAGCTCTATGTGGTTGACTTCCGAGGTAGAAAGTATGAGGCCGTTGATAGCCTTGAAAACCAAATGATGTAGAATCCCGAACGCAATTGTTACAAGGAAAAGAATAACAAGAAATAACAAAATTGTTTTAACTATAGAAATCAACCACCCTGTGACTCCCCAGCCCTTGAACAGTTCTTTGAACCAAACCTCAGATTCTTGTTTCACTTGTCCAATCAAGCTGTTTATGCTCCGAAGGGCAGGACAGACATCTGGAGCCTTCGAGGTCAGGTTCAAGCAACAGAGTCCTTCAAATTCCTGGCATTCATGTCCATGCAGGAGCAAGAGGAAGTCAATAGCAGCACGGTTCTGGAGTGTGGCCTGTCTGGTAATTATCTCGTCTTCTAGGAGAGAGCTGATGGCGGTGGATGTCAAATTTGGCCTGTTTGACCACTCAGCGCTCTAGATGGTCCAATTCACCTAGAGCTTTGGCTGCTGTGACCCATGGAAGGAACAGGGACACAGCAACTCTTTTTGACTTAGCCCAATGAAAAGTTTCTGAGTTACAACTTGGGTCCAATTTGTCAGCACTCCTCTTCTGAATTTTGGTTGCTGATTTGTTTTTGTGGGTCCATTCACCAATTAGAGTTTGATTGGGTGTCAATATGGAAAACCGCCCTACGGTACATGGCCCTCTTAGAAGTCGAGATGGAATTCCTGCCCACGCCCAATCCCCACAAATCAAGAACAATCCCTTAGGGAGGCTTTTGGGACTTGAGTGAGATGGGTTGTCAGCTGCAATATGGCTTATATTATGACACCATCTCTTTGCAGTGAACTCCCCACGATATTGTCTTATATAGTGATACTCGTCATTGTTATGAGGTCTTGGAACAACAGAGAAATGTATGCAGTAGGATGCAGGGGAGGAACCCAATAACTCTATCTCTTGGGGTTCCTGAGCTACCTTGGGCGCACTTTACAGCCACTCCTCTAAGGGGTTCACGATCACCACAGCTTGCTGCTGGTGATCATTGTGTGGTCGGGGGATGCGTGATACTGGAATTTCATTGGACTTATATTTGTCCAAACCCGCTGGAAATTCTCTGGCCTGCAATGAAATTCCTACCAGACAGGTAGACATAGGATTCTCTGCTGCTGCAGTGGACAAACATATGCTTTCCTGCTGAAGTGTTTGTGCCAGGGTCACCCGGACGTTTTAATGCGGCTGAGGCACAATCCATGCTGTTACCAGATTGTTTAGCATTAGCAAGGTGGCCACTTGGATGGGGTTCATCACAGGGTTTAGTGTGAGGTAGGTTTTCTCTACAAGGGAAACACAAACATTTTTAAAACATGTAAAAGTTTCTGTTTCTGCTAGAAGGAATCCACACCTAGGAAGATTCTTTTTCCTTCATCCAGCGGCATCTTCTCTTTGCAGCAGCGGCTAGTTGCCTCTCATCCCCTTCTGCTGGAGCTGGATTTTTGGGGACAAAAGGTTTCACTCACTTCTGTGGAATTCACCAAGGGCCTGAGGGAGAAGCCATGCATGCATAGCCACAACCCCAGGTCACGAGCTCATAGGCACCCTTGGTTTCCCAAGTTTTGGGGTCCCTAATCAAGACCGGTGGACACTGAGACAATTTGAACTGATTGCCACTGTTAAAATGACGTACCACAGGTGGATTCATGTTTTCAAATGAACAGTTCAGAAAACTGATGGTAAACAAGGCTTTGCAGAGCTTCTGCTGCAGAGACATCCATGCAGTTGAACCGCTCTGTCTTGCCAAGACCTGCTTGAGCATCTGGTGTGTATGCTCAACCACAGCTTGACCTGTGGGGGAGTAAGGAATGACAGTTTTACGTTCCACTCCCCATTGCTGGATGAATTCCAGGAACTCCTTGGACACATACTCTAGGCCGTTATCAGTTTTGATTTCTTTTGGAGTCCCCAGCACTGAAAAAGCCTACACTAGGTGCTGCTTGGCATGAGCAGACTTTTCTCCTGCACGTGCAGAGGCATAGACTGTGCCTAAATATGTGTCAATGCTCACATGAACATATTTGAGGCGACTGAAACTAGGAATGTGTGTGATGTCTGTCTGCCACACTTCACAACTGCCAAGGCCCCGAGGGTTAACCCCCATGCCCATTGGTGATATGGCCTGGAGTCAGCAATTGGGACAGGTGGCCACAATGGCTCGAGCCTGACTCTGTGTTAGCCAAAACTGATGGATCAGACCTGGCACATTTTGATGGTATTGTTGGTGACTCAGCTTTGCCTGTTGGAGGATGTCAGGGAGACGTGCCTTTTCAACTGGAGCAGCAATGATGTCTGTAGTGCGATTTCCTTCTGCAATTTCACCTGGCAAATCAGTGTGTGACCTTACATGCATCACGTAGAACGGATGTTCTTGATGAGAGACTAAAAATTAGCCTTGAAAGCAACCTGAAGAGATGCACATTCTCTATTTCTTTGAGCACGGCCTGCTCTGCTCTGGACACTACCCCCGCCACGTAAGCAGAGTCGGTCACCAAGTTAATTGGCTCCAAGAACTTCTCAAAAGCTCTTACCATGGCAGCCAGTTCAGCCACTTGGGGTGATCCCTCCACTAACTCAACATCAGCTTCCCAAAGCTGCGTTCGCGGATTTCTCCAAGTCATCACCGACTTGTGAAAGCCCCAGTTGCCTCCGTGTACATCTCCGTATGAGAGATATGAGTGGTCTCCGACTCCTCTTCTCACGAGGAATGAGGTGGAATTCCTCATTGAACAACTTGTGGGATGGGGCATGGACTGGAATCTGTCTGCTGTAGCTGTCCAGAGATAATTGGAGACTGGCATTGCCCTGGAGCAAATGCTCAAACATCTCTTTCTTTGGTCATTCTCTCAGGAGAGCTCTTTCCCTCCTCAGAGAGTTTGACTGGGAGGTGCATACATGTAAAATCACAACCTGCCAATTCACACAGTCTCACCCTGGCCTTCCGAATCAGCTGAGCTATCAATTCTTGTGACTCTGTGATGGTCGTGGATCTTTGGTGAGAGAGGAAGACCCTCTCTATGATCAAGAATGAATCTTTCTGCCCTTCAATCTATTGGAAAATCAAACCATGCAAATGTAGCAGCTTTCCTAGAACAATGAAATGGAAAGGCATGTTTGGCTCACGCCAATGAGTCTGTCCCTCTGACAAGGTCTTCTGTACCTTTTCAATTGCCGTCTTTGCCTCTGGGGTCAGTTCCCTGGGAGAAACCAGCTCCCTCTCTCCCTTCAGTAATTTGAAGAGTGAGGCTAGATCCTCATTTGTGAGGTCTAGGACGGGTCTTACCCAATTCAAAGACTCAGACAAGGAGTGGAGATCTGCTAGGGTTTTAGGATTGCAGTCAGTTTCCAGTTTCTGCGGAACAATGATTCTTGCAGTGATTTCCAAACCCAGGTATTTCCAAGGTGGCATCATTTGAACTTTGTCTTCCTGCAACTGAAATCCAGCAGAGGTTAAAACCTTAACCACTAGGTCAAGCGTGTGTTGGAGTATTGAGTCACTGGGGGCACACACAAGCAGATCATCTACATTATGCAATATGATAGCGTCATTTCTCTCAGCACGCACTGGAGACATCAATGAGGCTACAAATTGTTGACATATAAAAGGACTCACTTTAAAACCTTGAGGTAAAACTTTCCAATGATAGCGTTTCATTGGTGCTTCTCTGTTAATAGAAGGAACTGAGAATGCAAACCTTGGGGCCTCTTCTGAGTGTAAAGGAATTCGGAAAAAACAGTCTTTGATATCTAGGACAGCCAATTTCCAATCTCGAGGAAGCATAGTTGGAGTAGGCATCCCTAGTTGGAGTGATCCCATGTCCTCTATAACTTTGTTTATTTCTCTGAGATCATGGAGAAGTCTCCACCTGTCCTTCCCTGGTTTCTTTATTACAAAGATTGGGGAATTCCAACGACTTGTTGTCTCTTCTACGCAACCTTGAGCCAATTGCTCCTCCACGAGCTCCTCAAGCGTCTTGAGCTTCTTTTTGCTTAGCGGCCACTGTGCTACCCATTTAGGGGTATCATCCAACCACATTAACTTTTGGGTAGGGTGCTCCACAGTGGCTATTTTCAAAAATCCTGGGGTGTCTTAGAAATGACCAATTGGACTCCCCATTGGGACATGGTGTCTCTCCCCCACAGGGTGGCCTTGTATTCAGCAACGAACGGATGGACACTTGCCAATTTTCCATGAGGTCCCTCAATTTGCACTATGTTTTTTGAAATTTTTGCCAACGTGATTCCTCCTATACCCTGAAGTTTGCCCGCTACAGGTTGCAATTCCCAATGTGATGGCCACATGGTCTTAGGTACAACATGACGTCTGCGGCCATGTCTAACACGCCGTCCACATGGAGGCGCTCTGAGCCACAGGCTATGTTGCACGCCATAGAGGGTCTATCTTCTCCCACCACCTCCACCCAGTAGACGTCTGGTGATTTTCCATCTGTTGTGATCTCTGCTGGAACAGGAATGGCCTGGGGAAGAATTTGCCTTTCTGCCTGGTAAAATGGTGGGTGCATGCAACGTGCCAACAGCATCAGTCCTGTTATCTTTCCCTTAATGGTTATAGGACCTATCTCTAGCTGTAGGGGTGTGTGTGCTGTGTCCCCAAAAACAAAATACTCACTGTCCAGTTCCATGTCGTGAACCATCAGGTCCTGTGAGGTATTTGACAGGTCCACTGTAACAACAATCCAATCAGTAGACCTGAAATGAAAACCTTTGGTAGTCAAGAGCCATATTCGGCCTCACGGCTGCCAAACCTTGTTAGTTGAGTGTTTGTCATTTTTATTTTTCTGCACTCTCACACTGTGTGTCCCTTCCTCCCCCTTTTTTTTAAGAGAGGCTTTAGTCGGTGCAGGTCCCACTATATTTGTATCTTTGCACGTAAGGATATTAACTGCGGGTGCATGCTGTGAACTCAGTTTTTTTGTTTGTTGGACTTCTTCTGTTTCTGGTTTTGTGGGCAGACTCTGGCGAAGTGTCCTGGCTTTTTGCAGCAAAGGCAGATGATGTGCTGCAGCTGTTCTGATGACATTGGTTGCTTCATTGGTCCTGGCCTTGCAGCTACCGCAGACTGTGGCTGTGCCAGTCCTGCATTCCTTTCAGGTGCATGGAACAATTCTGCTTTTCTGGTGCGCACTTCTATCATACGTGCAAGGCTGTGGGCTGTGGGCTGTGGGCTGGCAGTATTCCAGCAGAATACTGAGGATAATTCTACTACACGTTTCATTTACATTCCTCTGAGCCATCTCTTTTATCAATTCTGCCTGCACCAGTGGGTCTTGCACCTGTCTTTCCACCTGTGTTCGTAGCTGATCAACAAACTGTAAGAAATTCTCTGAAGGAAACTGTTTAATGTTAACATAACTACCCTTAATTTCAATTGTTGGTAGCTGATAAAACTTTTTTCTGCAACATTACAGATCTTATCTAAGATTGACTTGGGTAATATTTGAGTTTGTTGTTCTGGGCAATAAAAGGCACCCTCACCACAGAGATGGTCATGAGTTATATCATTACCATCATTGTCTTTGGTTTCACCAGGTGTTTGGTAGATCTCCTATAATAGTACAGACAATGCTCTTTTCCACCTATTTTCCCACAAATGAAATTCTGAGGGGGTTAACAGGCATCTGAATAAATCTTTTATGTCAGTTGGTACCAATTCATTAGAATTTAAGGTTGCCCTCATAAACCCTTCAAAAATTTCACTAGATCTCCCAAATTCCCTCTGCATTTTTCAAATTTCCTTTTTACCTTGGTAGGATAGTGGCTGATAAGTTCTCTTAGTATTTCTCTTTCCAAGATAAGTAATCGGTGTAACAGATGGTATGCTGTCATCTACATTGGTCTGAGTTGTTAGAATTTCTGCAGCCCTTTAAGTGCCCAGGGAAGCAGGAGGTATCTGCTCTCCCACCCCCTGGGGTCCGGCAAGGGACAGCCCCCCCCCCCCATCCCGGGGTCTCAGGGGAAGCTGTTCCTGTCCCCCTGCAGCGGGGGAAATCCTCCCCCCAGTGGGGCTGTGGGCTGGGAGCAGCTCCCCCCATCCCCACCGGGGCTGCGGGCTGCGGAGGGCCCGCCCCCATTACTGTGGTAACTCGGGGGGAGGGGTAGACAGTGGGAGGGAGGGTGGGGCGGGGCAGGCAAAGGAATGCATGGGTTGGGTGGGGGATATGGGGTAGGGGCAGGAAACAGGGAGAAGGGAATCTGTGGAGGGGAACCAAGCACGTGGAGTTCGCTGTTGTACCCCTCCACATGTTTCTGTGGATGAGTCAGCAGTTCTGTGCTGATATGGTCTATACCGGGATCCTGTTTCTGGGAGGGAGGCTTAAGCTCCTCCGGGTCAGCCACAGAGGAGTTTGGAAAGAAAGAAATGTTATTTGGATGGTTTATCTGTGGCTTACTGTTGTTCTCTGCATACAGCAACTTTTTTCTAGCTTGCAGGAATACTGGCATAAGTAAAGAAACCTTTAAATCACCATTTTCAACTTTTAGAGTTAGTAATCGTCCAATCTTATCCCAAAATGAAACAGAATTTAAATCCTGCAAATCAGAACCTGGAATTTCAGTGGTTAGCCAGTGAACAAATGTTATTAGTAGTTTTTTAGGTATTTTAACATCTGATAATATATTTCTAAGGTGTGTTAGTATTCTCTTCTGAGGGACAGATAGTTGTACACCCACATTTCTTGATGTTTTAAAGGGTATTTGTCCAAAATATCTACCTCCTGACACAAGAAAAACACAACACAAACATCCCAACTCAGGCTCTCTGCTGAGAGAACAGAGCTGGGTGGGGAGGGCACCTGCGGTGCCGGGAGCAGAGTCAGCGTCTCCTCCTGCCGGCTCTGTGGGCACGGGGGTGTGCCCAGTCGCCTTAATCTGGCTTCTGGGACCCGCTCTGTGCTGGCAAAACGTTGGAAACGCAGTCTGTGCTGGTCAGGGCCACCCCGTGCACCGCCCAGCCATCCGGCCGGCAAAAACCCAAAGGAAAAAAACTACAATTTATGCAAAGACGCTTATCAGTGAGGTCCTAGCTCCCTCAGACAGCCGCTTCCCTGATCCAGTGGCAAGGATTCCACCCAGCTAGGAGCTTTACCCAGGTGAGCCGCGACACGGTGAAGTCTTACCTGTCCCATGGATCATGGGGCAGTGTCAGGTGATCTTATCCCAAGCTGACTTGCCTGGTATGGAGCAAGCTACCAACCCTTCCCCCACCCTGCAGCCGTGCATAAACAGCTGATAAGTGTGAGAGTAGTTGAACAACTCAGAAGCTTTTAGAGACCCCTAAAGAAGCACTCCAGCTATTGCGTGGGCTTTTAATATTTCATAAAACCTACATGAGTGCCAACTGTAAAAATTACCTTCTGCCTGCCTCAGGAGGCTTGAGCTAACTCAGTTATTAGAAGGCTTTGGAGAGAATTTTACCAAGGACAAGATAAAGATATCAGAAGTGCCCTTTCCCCAGGACATTTGTCCCAGGCATTTATTCTTCGAAATTCCAGGGGGGAAAGAGAGAGAACAAGGAAGGGCGAAGCATTATATAGCCCCCTGCTCAAGAAAAAGATAGTTGGACCATAGCCAATGGGGGCAGAGAAGGAAGGAAGGGTCATTCTATGTGGTAAGGAAACTCCAGGGAGTCAGAAGGGAGAAACCATTCCCCTAGAGAATTACAACAGTAAGTGGCCTCTTCTGGGAAAAGCTTTTGGAAAAAATCTGTCTACAGTTCCACTAGGTTGAGCAAATCTATACAGAGCTCTAAGGTTTATATATACGGAATTGATTAATGTCCTGGGTTGAAGTATATTCTATCACCATCTTCATGAACTGTTGAAACCAGGTGAGGCAGTGCTCCCTGCCTCCTCCACTCTGGCTTATCTTCTGTTAATGGGCCGATCAGCACCTTTGCTGCACAACTCACAGATGACTCCCTCCTGGACTACGTCCTGTTAATGGGCCCATCAGGCCTTATCACATGACTCACCATCCTATTGTGAGATGCTCTGCCCAGAGGGAAGAACCAAGAATTCCAGCCTGGATAGAAGCTGAGACTCTGAACACCAGAGGAGGCTTACCCACTGGATTCCCAGAGGACCCGAGCTACCAGACCTTTCTACAGGATCACTGCTTCAGGAAGACCACCTCATCTGGACTGCTTCCATCACTAGGCTCAGGTTGTATTCTGACCCTGTCGGTGGTCTTTTGTATTATTGCATCAATATTATTTTACTTTCTTTCCTTTTTTTTTTTTTCCTAATAAATTGTATCTCTGACTTGGAGCCTCTAATTTGTTTTGCTTTCAAACCACTACATTTTTGGCGCCCAATGTGGGGCACAAGGCACTGAGAAAAGTCAGAATTACAATTTTGTATTGAAGAAGACACCTGTTCGCTATGATGCTCAACATGCTTACATGTGTCTTATATCTATCTCTCTATATTTTTCCACAACTGGGGTACTATCTGCCAGTCTTAATGCTCCTGCGTAGACCAGGGTATGGTACTAAAATTGCTTTAGTGGTCTATTATGTCCATTGCTTGATAAACTCCGAGGCAATGAACATCATTCAGAATATACACCCAGTTTTGTTTTCTTGTTCTGGTCTAGGATGCTACATCTGAGGCCTCAACAACCTCACCCAGCCCCTGTGGGGTGGGGTGAAGAATAATTTTTTCCAGCTTTTCAGGCATGACACAGCAGTTTTTGAAAATATGGAGTACCCTCTGGATGCCAAGGACAGCATGATGTTGTTGTTAGTCCTGCTTTGTCTTCTCTGCACAGCCCGCACCATGCTTACACTACCTAGTGTGATACAGCGTGTTCTGGAGGAAGAGGGAAAAAGAAGCAGAGCAACAATATCAGTGTCTACACAGAGTGTCACAGAGGCGAAAGGAACCAAAGGCAAGGCAACAGTGTCCTCATCTACACAGACCGTCACAGAGGAGAAAGAAGCCAAAAGTGAGGCAACAGTGTCCACATCTATGCAGACTGTCACAGAGGAGAAAGGGACTAAGGGTGCCGTCAGCATCTCCACATAAACCATCACTGAACCGGAACAGCCTAAACCAGTAGCAGTTGCCCCCGTTCAGAAGAAGAAATCAAGGACCAAATCAGTCCGCATAGTGACTGATCAGGGTGCAGCAGGACCTTCACAATCAGCAGAAGAGACAGAGCCAGAAATCATCACTGGCTCTCTATCTCTGGGTGAGCTGCGTGACCTGCGAAGGGAATTCACCCGCCAGACCAACGAGTCCATCCTGACCTGGCTGCTCCACATCTGGGACGCTGCAGGCAACGACACCATTCTGGATGGAAGTGAGGCCAGGCAACTGGGATCGTTGTCCCGGGATGTGGTCATTGACCAGGGGATTGGGAAAAGCCAAGAACCTCTCAGCCTCTGGCAGCGACTGCTAACAAGTGTGAAGGATAGATACCTTTGTAAAGAAGACCTCCAAGTGCACCAAGGAAAATGGAACACAATAGAACAAGGTATCCTCTGCCTGAGGGAATTGGCTGTGTTGGAGATCATTTTTTCAGAAGATGAGAGATTTCCTAAAAACCCAGATGGTGTCCAGTGCCCATCATGGATGTGGTTGAGATTTGCACGGCTTGGACCAGAGATGTACTCACGTTACCTGGCAACACTGCAATGGAGGGAAGGTGAGGACAGGGTAGGTGTCTTGGCTAATAAACAAAGAATTTATGAGGACACTGTCACTGCCCCAGTTCGTACCCATGTCTCATCTGTGGAAACAAGACTGGCTGAGCAAGTCCGGAGCTTCATTGAAGAAGGCCACCGGAAACTGAAAAAAGAACTTAAGGAAGAAATTTACCATATCCCACCAGAGCCAATGAGAGTCTCTGCCATTAGGAGCAGGCTTCCCCCAGCCAGGGAGAGAGGATATACACCACGAGGTAACCTCTGGTCTTTTCTTCGGGAGCACGGAGAAGACATGAGGAAGTGGGATGGAAAACCCACCTCCTCCTTAGCAGCCCGGGTACGTGAACTGAAAAGAGAAACACCTACCACAAAGACCCCATCTAGAATCAATGTTGCTCCGGTCTCTCATGCACAGAACTCCAGACGGTACAGGAATAATGATATGACAGATCCTCTTGAAGGAACCTCAGAAACATATTTACAAGAAGAGAGCAATGTGTGCCATGACCAGGAATAGGGAGGCCCTGCCTCTAGCCAGGTAGAGGAAAGGGACAATCGGATCTACTGGACTGTGTGGATCCAATGGCCTGGAACATCTGACCCACAAAGATATACGGCTCTGGTTGATACCGGTGCTCAGTGTACTCTGATGCCATCAAGGTACATGGGAGCGGAACCCATTTCCATTTCTGGGGTGACCGGAGGATCCCAGGGGCTGACTGTACTGGAAGCTGAAGTAAGTCTAACTGGGAAGGAATGGCAGAAACACCCCATTGTGACTGGTCCAGAGGCCCCATGCATTTTGGGCATAGACTATCTCAGAAATGGGTATTTCAAAGACCCAAAAGGATACCGCTGGGTTTTTGGCATAGCTACTCTAGAGACAGAAGGCATCAGACAACTGAGTACCTTGCCTGGACTCTCAGACAAGCCCTTTGCTGTGGGACTACTGAAAGTTGAAGAGCAACAGGTGCCGATCGCCAGAGCAACAGTGCACCGTCAGCAATATCGCACCGACAGAGACTCTGTGGTCCCCATCCATAAGATGATTCGTGAGCTGGAGAGCCAAGGGGTTGTAAGCAAGGCTCGTTCACCCTTTAATAGCCCTATATGGCCCGTGCGTAAGTTCCGTGGAGAATGGAGACTGACAGTGGATTACCGTGGCCTGAATGAAGTCACACCACCACTGAGCGCTGCCATACCAGACATGTTGGAGCTTCAGTACGAGCTGGAATTCAAGGCAGCAAAATGGTATGCGACCATTGATATTGCAAATGCCTTTTTCTTCATTCCTCTGGCAGCAGAATGCAGGCCTCAGTTTGCCTTCACCTGGAGGGGCGTGCAGTACACCTGGAACCAACTGCCCCAGGGGTGGAAGCACAGTCCCACCATTTGCCCTGGACTGATCCAGGCTGCACTGGAAAAGGGTGAGGCTCCAGAACAGCTGCAATACATTGACGACATTATCGTGTGGGGAAACACAGCAACAGAAGTCTTTGAGAAGGGAGAGAAGATTGTTCAGATTCTCCTGAAGGCCGGCTTCGCCATCAAGAGGAGCAAAGTCAAGGGACCTGCTCGAGAGATCCAGTTCCTGGGAGTAAAGTGGCAAGATGGACGGCGGCAGATCCCCACTGAGGTCATTGATAAGATCACAGCAATGTCTCCACCGACCAGCAAAAAGGAAACACAAGCTTTCCTAGGAGCCATAGGTTTTTGGAGAATGCACATTCCTGAGTACAGTCAGATCGTGAGCCCTCTCTACCTGGTTACCCGCAAGAAGAACAATTTCCACTGGGGCCCTGAACAGCAACAAGCCTTTGCCCAGATCAAGCAGGAGATTGCTCATGCAGTAGCCCTTGGCCCAGTCAGGACGGGACCAGATGTGAAGAATGTGCTTTATTCTGCAGCCGGGAGCCATGGCCTGTCATGGAGCCTTTGGCAGAAGGTGCCGGGTGAGACTCGGGGTCGACCACTGGGATTCTGGAGCCGAAGCTACAGAGGATCCAAAGCCAACTACACTCCCACAGAAAAGGAAATCTTAGCCGCCTATGAAGGAGTCCAAGCTGCCTCAGAGGTGACTGGTACTGAAGCACAGCTGCTTCTGGCACCTCGACTACCGGTGCTGGGGTGGATGTTCAAGGGAAAGGTTCCTACCACACATCACGCCACCGACACCACGTGAAGCAAATGGATCTCCCTGATCACGCAGCACGCCCGTATTGGAAACCTGAATCACCCTGGGATTCTGGAAATTATAACAAACTGGCCTGAAGGTGAGACCTATGGATTATCCTCTGAAGAAGAGGAGGAGCAAGTGACATGGGCCGCGGAAGGCCCACACACGAGCTACCAGAGAGTGAGAGACGATATGCCCTTTTCACCGACGGTTCCTGCTGAATTGTAGGTGCTAACCGAAAATGGAAAGCTGCTGTATGGAGCCCCACACGACGAGTTGCACAAGGTACCGAGGGAGAAGGTGGATCGAGTCAGGTCGCAGAGCTTAAAGCTGTCCAGCTGGCTTTGGATATTGCTGAATGAGAGAAGTGGCCAAGGCTCTATCTCTGCACTGACTCATGGATGGTAGCTAATGCTCTGTGGGGATGGCTGGACCGCTGGAGAAAGGCCAACTGGCAGCGCAGAGGGAAACCCATCTGGGCTGCTGAGATTTGGCAGGACATTGCCACCCTAGTAGAAAGGCTGACTGTGAAGGTTCGACACGTGGATGCGCACGTACCCAAGAGTCGGGCTAATGAAGAACATCATAACAACGAGCAGGTGGATCGAGCTGCCAAGGTGAAAGTATCACAGGTTGATCTAGACTGGCAGCACAAAGGAGAATTATTCCTAGCTTGTTGGGCTCATGATGCCTCTGGTCATCAAGGGAGAGATGCAACATATCGATGGGCTTGTGACCGAGGGGTGGACATTACTATGGACAGCATCTCCCAGGCTATCCATGACTGCGAGACCTGTGCTGCGATCAAACAGGCCAAGCGAGTGAAACCTCTGTGGTATGGTGGACAATGGTCAAAGTATAGGTATGGGGAAGCCTGGCAAATTGACTACATCACCCTTCCCCAAACCTGCCAAGGCAAGCGCTACGTGCTCACCATGGTGGAAGCAACCACTGGATGGCTGGAGACCTACCCTGTGCCTTATGCTACTGCCCGGAACACCATCTTGGGCCTGGAAAAGCAGGTCCTGTGGAGACATGGCACCCCTGAGAGATTTGAGTCAGACAACGGGACTCATTTCAAGAATGGCCTCATAAGCACTTGGGCCAGAGAACACGGAATTGAATGGATTTACCATATCCTATATCGTGCACCAACTGCCGGGAAGGTGGAACGCTGCAATGGACTGCTTAAAACTACCCTTAAGGCACTTAGCAGAGGGACCTTCAAAAATTGGGAACTGAACTTAACGAAGGCCATCTGGATGGTCAATACCCGAGGGTCCATCAATCGAGTTGGTCCTGCCCAGTCTGAATCCTTGCACACAGTGGATGGAGATGGGGTCCCTGTGGTACACATGAGAGGTATGTTAGGAAAGACTGTTTGGATTAATTCCACCTCGGGCAAGGGCAAACCCATCCGTGGGGTTGTCTTTGCTCAAGGACCTGATTACACTTGGTGGGTGATGCAAAAGGATGGGGAAACCCACTGTGTACCACAAGGAGACCTTATTTTAAGTGAGAACTGTGTGTGGATTTTCATTGTATATATATGAGTGTGTGTGTGTGTAGTTTAAGGGAGGTATTGATTTGGGATGATGTAGATGGTAATAGAATAAGGGGTGGATAATGTCCTGGGTTGAGGTATATTCTATCACCATCTTCATGAACTGTTGAAACCAGGTGAGGCAGTGCTCCCTGCCTCCTCCACACTGGCTTATCTTCTGTTAATGGGCCGATCAGCACCTTTGCCACACAGCTCACAGATAACCCCCTCCTGGACCATCTCCTGTTAAAGGCCCCATAAGGCCTTCTCACATGACTCACAATCACATTGTGAGATGCTCCACCCAGAGGGAGGAACCAAGAATCCCAACTTGGTTATAAACTGAGACTCTGAACACCAGAGAGCGTGTACCCACTGGATTCCCAGATGACCTGAGCTACCAGACCTTTCTACAGGATAACTGCTTGAGGAAGACCACCTCATCTGGACTGCTTCCATCACTCCGCTAAGGTTGTATTCTGACTCTGTTGATAGTCTTTTGTATTATTGCAACAATATTATTTTACTTTCCTTCCTGTTTTTCCTATTAAATTGTATCTCTGACTTGGAGCCTCTAATTTGTTTTGCTTCCAAAGCACTACAAGTGCCTGGAGCTTTCTCCGGCGGTACGCTGCAGGCTGGCTGCGAACAGCGGCTAGGGGCGATTTCAGAGCTCTCCACAAGCAGAGAAGCGGTTTGCAGCACGGAAAGTGCTTCTCCTAGCCTGGGAAGCGAGAAAGCGCCTTTCGGCCGCACCGAGTGCTTTCTCTGGCGGTACGATGCAGGCTGCTGCGAACAGCGGCTAGGCGCTGTTTCCGAGCTCTCCACAAGCAGAGAAGCTGTTTGCAGCACGGAAAGTGCTTCTCCTAGCCTAGGAAGCGAGAAAGCACTTGTTGGCCGCGCCTAGTGCTCTCGGAGGCGGCACGCCATAGGCAGGCTTGGAACAGCGGCAAGGCGCTGTTTCCGAGCTCTCCACAAGCAGAGAAACTTCTACAGCACGGAAAATGCGTCTCGTAGCCTGGGAAGTGAGAAAGCGGCTGTTGGCCGCGCCTAGCGCTTTCTCCGGCGGTACGCTGCAGGCAGGCTAGGAACAGCGGCTAGGCGCCGTTTCTGAGCTCTCCACAAGCAGAGAAGCTGTTTGCAGCACGGAAAGTGCTTCTCCTAGCCTGGGAAGCGAGAAAGCGCCTTTTGGCCGCGCCTAGTGCTTTCTCCGGCGGTACGCTTGCAGGCAGGCTTGGAACAGCGCTAGGCGCCGTTTCCGAGCTCTCCACAAGCAGAGAAGCTGTTTGCAGCACGGAAAGTGCTTCTCCTAGCCTGGGAAGCGAGAAAGCGCCTTTTGGCCGCACCTAGTTCTTTCTACGGCGGTACGCTTGCAGGCAGGCTTGGAAACAGCGCTAGACGCGGTTTCCGTGCTCTCCACAAGGAGAGAAGCTGTTTGCAGCACGGAAAGTGCTTCTCCTAGCCTGGGAAGCGAGAAAGCGCCTTTTGGCGGCGCCTAGTGCTCTCTCCGGCGGTACGCTTGCAGGCAGGCTTGGACCAGCGCTAGGCGCTATTTCCGAGCCCTCCACAAGCAGAGAAGCTGTTTGCAGCACGGAAAGTGCTTCTCCTAGCCTGGGAAGCGAGAAAGCACCTTTTGGCCGTGCCTAGTGCTTTCTCCGGTGGTAGGCTTGCAGGCAGGCTTGGAACAGCGCTAGGCGCTGTTTCCGAGCTCTCCACAAGCAGAGAAGCTGTTTGCAGCACGGAAAGTGCTTCTCCTAGCCTGGGAAGCGAGAAAGCGCCTTTTGGCCGCGCCTAGTGCTTTCTCCGGCGGTACGCTTGCAGGCACGCTTGGTAGAGCGGCTAGGCGCGGTTTCCGAGCTCTCCACAAGCAGAGAACCTGTTTGCAGCATGGAAAGTGCTTCTGCTAGCCTGGGAAGCGAGAAAGCGCCTTTTGGTCGCGCCTAGTGCTTTCTCCGGCGGTTCGATGCAGGCAGGCTTGGAACAGCGGCTAGGCGCTGTTTCCGAGCTCTTCACAAGCAGAGAAACTTCTACAGCACGGAAAATGCGTCTCGTAGCCTGGGAAGCGAGAATGTGGCTTTTGGCCGTGCCGAGTGCTTTCTCCGGCGGTACGCTTGCAGGCTGGCTGCGAACAGCGCTAGGCGCTGTTTCCGAGCTCTCCACAAGCAGAGAAGCTGTTTGCAGCACGGAAAACGCTACTCCTAGCCTGGGAAGCGAGAAAGCATTTGTTGGCCTCGCCTTGTGCTCTCGGATACGACACGCTATAGGCAGGCTTGGATGAGTGGCTAGGCGCTGTTTCCGAGCTCTTCACAAGCAGAGAAACTTCTACAGCACGGAAAATGCGTCTCGTAGCCTGGGAAGCGAGAAAGCGCCTTTTGGCCGCGCCTAGTGCTTTCTCTGGCGGTAGGCTTGCAGGCAGGCTTGGACCAGCGCTAGGCGCTGTTTCCGAGCTCTCCACAAGCAGAGAAGCTGTTTGCAGCACGGAAAGTGCTTCTCCTAGCCTGGGAAGCGAGAAAGCGTCTTTTGGCAGCGCCTGGTGCTTTCTCCAGCGGTAGGCTTGCAGGCAGGCTTGGAATAGCGTTTGGCACGGTTTCCGAGCTCTCCACAAGCAGAGAAGCTGTTTGCAGCACGGAAAGTGCTTCTCCTAGCTTGGGAAGCGAGAAAGTACCTTTTGGCCGGGCCTAGTGCTCTCTCCGGCGGTACACTTGCAGGCAGGCTTGGAATACCGTTTGGCACCGTTTCCGAGCTCCCCACAAGCAGAGAAGCTGTTTGCAGCACGGAAAGTGCTTCTCCTAGCCTGGGAAGCGAGAAAGCGCCTTTTGGCTGCGCCTAGTGCTTTCTCCCGCGTTTCGCTTGCAAGTACGCTTGGAACAGCGGCTAGGCGCGGTTTCCGAGCTCTCCACAAGCAGAGAAGCTGTTTGCAGCACGGAAAGTACTTCTCTTAGCCTGGGAAGCGAGAAAGCGCCTTTTGGCGGCGCCTAGTGGTTTTTCCGGCGGTAGGCTTGCAGGCAGGCTTGGAACAGCGCTAGGTGCCGTTTCCGAGCTCTCCACAAGCAGAGAAGCTGTTTGCAGCACGGAAAGTGCTTCTACTAGCCTGGGAAGCGAGAAAGCGCCTTTTGGCCGCGCCTAGTGCTTTCTCCGGCGGTACGCTTGCAGGCTGGCTGCGAACAGCGGCTAGGCGCTGTTTCCGAGCTCTCCACAAGCAGAGAAGCTGTTTGCAGCACCGAAAGTGCTTCTCCTAGCCTGGGAAGCGTGAAAGCGCCTTTTGGCCGCGCCTAGTTCTTTCTCCGGCGGTACGCTTGCAGGCTGGCTGCGAACAGCGGCTAGGCGCTGTTTCCGAGCTCTCCACAAGCAGAGAAGCTGTTTGCAGCACCGAAAGTGCTTCTCCTAGCCTGGGAAGCGTGAAAGCGCCTTTTGGCCGCGCCTAGTTCTTTCTCCGGCGGTACGCTTGCAAGCACGCTTGGTAGAGCGGCTAGGCGCTGTTTCCGAGCTCTTCACAAGCAGAGAAACTTCTACAGCACGGAAAATGCGTCTCGTAGCCTGGGAAGCGAGAATGTGCCTGTTGGCCCCGCCTAGTGCTCTCTCCGGCAGTACGCTGCAGGCAGGCTTGGAAGAGCGGCTAAGCGCTGTTTCCGAGCTCTCCACAAGCAGAGAAGCTGTTTGCAGCACGGAAACTGCTTCTCTTAGCCTGGGATGCGAGAAAGCGCCTTTTGGCGGCGCCTAGTGCTTTCTCTGGCGGTCGGCTTGCAGGCAGGCTTGGAACAGCGCTACGCGCTGTTTCCGAGCTCTCCACAAGGAGAGAAGCTGTTTGCAGCACGGAAAGTGCTTCTCCTAGCCTGGGAAGCGAGAAAGCGCCTTTTGGCCACGCCTAGTGCTTTCTCCGGCGGTAGGCTTGCAGGCAGGCTTGGAACAGCACTAGGCGCTGTTTCCGAGCTCTCCACAAGCAGAGAAGCTGTTTGCAGCACGGAAAGTACTTCTCTTAGCCTGGGAAGCGAGAAAGCGCCTTTTGGCGGCGCCTAGTGGTTTTCTGGCGGTAGGCTTGCAGGCAGGCTTGGAACAGCGCTAGGTGCCGTTTCCGAGCTCTCCACAAGCAGAGAAGCTGTTTGCAGCACGGAAAGTGCTTCTCCTAGCCTGGGAAGCGAGAAAGCGCCTTTTGGCCGCGCCTAGTGCTTTCTCTAGCGGTTGGCTTACAGACAGGCTTGGATCAGCGCTACCCGCTGTTTCCGAGCTCTCCACAAGCAGAGAAGCTGTTTGCAGCACGGAAAGTGCTTCTCCTAGCCTGGGAAGCGAGAAAGCGCCTTTTGGCCGCGCCTAGTGCTTTCTCCGGCGGTACGCTGCAGGCAGGCTTGGAACAGCGGCTAGGCGCTGTTTCCGAGGTCTCCACAAGCAGAGAAGCTGTTTGCAGCACGGAAAGTGCTTCTCCTAGCCTGGGAAGCGAGAAAGCGCCTTTTGGCCGCGCCTAGTGCTTTCTCCGGCGGTACGCTTGCAGGCAGGCTTGGAACAGCGCTAGGCGCCGTTTCCGAGCTCTCCACAAGCAGAGAAGCTGTTTGCAGCACGGAAAGTGCTTCTCCTAGCCTGGGAAGCGAGAAAGCATTTGTTGGCCTCGCCTAGTGCTCTCGGATACGGCACGCTATAGGCAGGCTTGGAACAGCGGCTAGGCGCTGTTTCCGAGCTCTTCACAAGCAGAGAAACTTCTACAGCACGGAAAATGCGTCTCGTAGCCTGGGAAGCGAGAAAGCGCCTGTTGGCCGCGCCTAGCGCTTTCTCTGGCGGTAGGCTTGCAGGCAGGCTTGGAATAGCGTTTGGCACCGTTTCCGAGCTCTCCACAAGCAGAGAAGCTGTTTGCAGCACGGAAAGTGCTTCTCCTAGCTTGGGAAGCGAGAAAGTACCTTTTGGCCGGGCCTAGTGCTCTCTCCGGCGGTACACTTGCAGGCAGGCTTGGAATAGCGTTTAGCACCTTTTCCGAGCTCTCCACAAGCAGAGAAGCTGTTTGCAGCACGGAAAGTGCTTCTCCTAGCCTGGGAAGCGAGAAAGCGCCTTTTGGCCGCGCCCAGTGCTTTCTCCGGCGGTAGACTTGCAGGCAGGCTTGGAACAGCGCTAGGCGCTGTTTCCGAGCTCTCCACAAGCAGAGAAGCTGTTTGCAGCACGGAAAGTACTTCTCTTAGCCTGGGAAGCGAGAAAGCGCCTTTTGGCGGCGCCTAGTGGTTTTTCCGGCGGTAGGCTTGCAGGCAGGCTTGGAACAGCGCTAGGTGCCGTTTCTGAACTCTCCACAAGCAGAGAAGCTGTTTGCAGCACGGAAAGTGCTTCTCCTAGCCTGGGAAGCGAGAAAGCGCCTTTTGGCCACGCCTAGTGCTTTCTCCGGCGGTACGCTTGCAGGCTGGATGCGAACAGCGGCTAGGCGCTGTTTCCGAGCTCTCCACAAGCAGAGAAGCTGTTTGCAGCACCGAAAGTGCTTCTCCTAGACTGGGAAGCGTGAAAGCGCCTTTTGGCCGCGCCTAGTGCTTTCTCTGGCGGTAGGCTTGCAGGCAGGCTTGGACCTGCGCTACGCGCTGTTTCCGAGCTCTCCACAAGCAGAGAAGCTGTTTGCAGCACGGAAAGTGCTTCTCCTAGCCTGGGAAGCGAGAAAGCGCCTTTTGGCCGCGCCTAGTTCTTTCTCCGGCGGTACGCTTGCAAGCACGCTTGGTAGAGCGGCTAGGCGCGGTTTCCGAGTTCTCCACAAGCAGAGAAGCTGTTTGCAGCAGGGAAAGTGCTTCTCCTAGCCTGGGAAGCGAGAAAGCGCCTTTTGGCCGCGCCTAGTGCTTTCTCCGGCGGTACGCTTGCAAGCACGCTTGGTAGAGCGGCTAGGCGCTGTTTCCGAGCTCTTCACAAGCAGAGAAACTTCTACAGCACGGAAAATGCGTCTCGTAGCCTGGGAAGCGAGAATGTGCCTGTTGGCCCCGCCTAGTGCTCTCTCCGGCGGTACGCTGCAGGCAGGCTTGGAAGAGCGGCTAAGCGCTGTTTCCGAGCTCTCCACAAGCAGAGAAGCTGTTTGCAGCACGGAAACTGCTTCTCTTAGCCTGGGATGCGAGAAAGCGCCTTTTGGCGGCGCCTAGTGCTTTCTCTGGCGGTCGGCTTGCAGGCAGGCTTGGAACAGCGCTACGCGCTGTTTCCGAGCTCTCCACAAGGAGAGAAGCTGTTTGCAGCACGGAAAGTGCTTCTCCTAGCCTGGGAAGCGAGAAAGCGCCTTTTGGCCACGCCTAGTGCTTTCTCCGGCGGTAGGCTTGCAGGCAGGCTTGGAACAGCACTAGGCGCTGTTTCCGAGCTCTCCACAAGCAGAGAAGCTGTTTGCAGCACGGAAAGTACTTCTCTTAGCCTGGGAAGCGAGAAAGCGCCTTTTGGCGGCGCCTAGTGGTTTTCTGGCGGTAGGCTTGCAGGCAGGCTTGGAACAGCGCTAGGTGCCGTTTCCGAGCTCTCCACAAGCAGAGAAGCTGTTTGCAGCACGGAAAGTGCTTCTCCTAGCCTGGGAAGCGAGAAAGCGCCATTTGGCCGCGCCTAGTGCTTTCTCCGGCGGTACGCTTGCAGGCTGGCTGCGAACAGCGCTAGGCGCTGTTTCCGAGCTCTCCACAAGCAGAGAAGCTGTTTGCAGCATGGAAAGTGCTTCTCCTAGCCTGGGAAGCGAGAAAGCGCCTTTTGGCCGCGCCTAGTGCTTTCTCTAGCGGTTGGCTTACAGACAGGCTTGGAACAGCGCTACCCGCTGTTTCCGAGCTCTCCACAAGCAGAGAAGCTGTTTGCAGCACGGAAAGTGCTTCTCCTAGCCTGGGAAGCGAGAAAGCGCCTTTTGGCCGCGCCTAGTGCTTTCTCCGGCGGTACGCTGCAGGCAGGCTTGGAACAGCGGCTAGGCGCTGTTTCCGAGGTCTCCACAAGCAGAGAAGCTGTTTGCAGCACGGAAAGTGCTTCTCCTAGCCTGGGAAGCGAGAAAGCGCCTTTTGGCCGCGCCTAGTGCTTTCTCCGGCGGTACGCTTGCAGGCAGGCTTGGAACAGCGCTAGGCGCCGTTTCCGAGCTCTCCACAAGCAGAGAAGCTGTTTGCAGCACGGAAAGTGCTTCTCCTAGCCTGGGAAGCGAGAAAGCGCCTTTTGGCCACGCCTAGTGCTTTCTCCGGCTGTAGGCTTGCAGGCAGGCTTGGAACAGCGCTAGGCGCTGTTTCCAAGCTCTCCACAAGCAGAGAAGCTGTTTGCAGCATGGAAAGTACTTCTCTTAGCCTGGGAAGCGAGAAAGCGCCTTTTGGCGGCGCCTAGTGGTTTTTCTGGCGGTAGGCTTGCAGGCAGGCTTGGAACAGCGCTAGGTGCCGTTTCCGAGCTCTCCACAAGCAGAGAAGCTGTTTGCAGCACGGAAAGTGCTTCTCCTAGCCTGGGAAGCGAGAAAGCGCCTTTCGGCCGCACCGAGTGCTTTCTCTGGTGGTACGATGCAGGCTGCTGCGAACAGCGGCTAGGCGCTGTTTCCGAGCTCTCCACAAGCAGAGAAGCTGTTTGCAGCACGGAAAGTGCTTCTCCTAGCCTAGGAAGCGAGAAAGCACTTGTTGGCCGCGCCTAGTGCTCTCGGAGGCGGCACGCCATAGGCAGGCTTGGAACAGCGGCTAGGCGCTGTTTCCGAGCTCTCCACAAGCAGAGAAACTTCTACAGCACGGAAAATGCGTCTCGTAGCCTGGGAAGTGAGAAAGCGGCTGTTGGCCGCGCCTAGTGCTTTCTCCGGCGGTACGCTGCAGGCAGGCTAGGAACAGCGGCTAGGCGCCGTTTCTGAGCTCTCCACAAGCAGAGAAGCTGTTTGCAGAACGGAAAGTGCTTCTCCTAGCCTGGGAAGCGAGAAAGCGCCTTTTGGCCGCGCCTAGTGCTTTCTCCGGCGGTACGCTGCAGGCAGG
This sequence comes from Chamaea fasciata, assembly GCF_029207755.1. Lineage (NCBI taxonomy): Eukaryota > Metazoa > Chordata > Aves > Passeriformes > Sylviidae > Chamaea > Chamaea fasciata. Next base: position 5,428,843 of record NW_027094089.1, on the reverse strand, counting down.
CTTGGATCAGCGCTAAGCGCCGTTTCCGAGCTCTCCACAAGCAGAGAAGCTGTTTGCAGCACGGAAAGTGCTTCTCCTAGCCTGGGAAGTGAGAAAGCGCCTTTTGGCCGCACCTAGTTCTTTCTACGGCGGTACGCTTGCAGGCAGGCTTGGAAACAGCGCTAGGCGCTGTTTCCGAGCTCTCCACAAGCAGAGAAGCTGTTTGCAGCACGGAAAACGCTTCTCCTAGCCTGGGAAGCGAGAAAGCGCCTTTTGGCGGCGCCTAGTGCTTTCTCTGGCAGTAGGCCTGCAGGCCGGCTTGGACCTGCGCTACGCGCTGTTTCCGAGCTCCCCACAAGCAGAGAAGCTGTTTGCAGCACGGAAAGTGCTTCTACTAGCCTGGGAAGCGAGAAAGCGCCTTTTGGCCACGCCTAGTGCTTTCTCCGGCGGTAGACTTGCAGGCAGGCTTGGAACAGCGCTAGGCGCTGTTTCCGAGCTCTCCACAAGCAGAGAAGCGGTTTGCAGCACGGAAAGTGCTTCTCCTAGCCTGGGAAGCGAGAAAGCGCCTTTTGGCCGCGCCTAGTGCTTTCTCCGGCGGTACGCTGCAGGCAGGCTTGGAACAGCGGCTAGGCGCTGTTTCCGAGGTCTCCACAAGCAGAGAAGCTGTTTGCAGCACGGAAAGTGCTTCTCCTAGCCTGGGAAGCGAGAAAGCGCCTTTTGGCCGCGCCTAGTGCTTTCTCCGGCGGTAGGCTTGCAGGCAGGCTTGGAACAGCGCTAGGCGCCGTTTCCGAGCTCTCCACAAGCAGAGAAGCTGTTTGCAGCACGGAAAGTGCTTCTCCTAGCCTGGGAAGCGAGAAAGCATTTGTTGGCCTCGCCTAGTGCTCTCGGATACGGCACGCTATAGGCAGGCTTGGAACTGCGGCTAGGCGCTGTTTCCGAGCTCTTCACAAGCAGAGAAACTTCTACAGCACGGAAAATGCGTCTCGTAGCCTGGGAAGCGAGAAAGCGCCTGTTGGCCGCGCCTAGTGCTTTGTCTGGCGGTAGGCTTGCAGACAGGCTTGGAACAGCGCTAGGCGCTGTTTCCGAGCTCTCCACAAGCAGAGAAGCTGTTTGCAGCACGGAAAACGCTACTCCTAGCCTGGGAAGCGAGAAAGCATTTGTTGGCCTCGCCTTGTGCTCTCGGATACGACACGCTATAGGCAGGCTTGGATGAGTGGCTAGGCGCTTTTTCCGAGCTCTTCACAAGCAGAGAAACTTCTACAGCACGGAAAATGCGTCTCGTAGCCTGGGAAGCGAGAAAGCGCCTTTTGGCCGCGCCTAGTGCTTTCTCTGGCGGTAGGCTTGCAGGCAGGCTTGGACCAGCGCTAGGCGCGGTTTCCGAGCTCTCCACAAGCAGAGGAGCTGTTTGCAGCACGGAAAGTGCTTCTCCTAGCCTGGGAAGCGAGAAAGCGTCTTTTGGCCGCGCCTGGTGCTTTCTCCAGCGGTAGGCTTGCAGGCAGGCTTGGAATAGCGTTTGGCACCGTTTCCGAGCTCTCCACAAGCAGAGAAGCTGTTTGCAGCACGGAAAGTGCTTCTCCTAGCTTGGGAAGCGAGAAAGTACCTTTTGGCCGGGCCTAGTGCTCTCTCCGGCGGTACACTTGCAGGCAGGCTTGGAATAGCGTTTAGCACCGTTTCCGAGCTCCCCACAAGCAGAGAAGCTGTTTGCAGCACGGAAAGTGCTTCTCCTAGCCTGGGAAGCGAGAAAGCGCCTTTTGGCTGCGCCTAGTGCTTTCTCCCGCGTTTCGCTTGCAAGTACGCTTGGAACAGCGGCTAGGCGCGGTTTCCGAGCTCTCCACAAGCAGAGAAGCTGTTTGCAGCACGGAAAGTACTTCTCTTAGCCTGGGAAGCGAGAAAGCGCCTTTTGGCGGCGCCTAGTGGTTTTTCCGGCGGTAGGCTTGCAGGCAGGCTTGGAACAGCGCTAGGTGCCGTTTCCGAGCTCTCCACAAGCAGAGAAGCTGTTTGCAGCACGGAAAGTGCTTCTACTAGCCTGGGAAGCGAGAAAGCGCCTTTTGGCCGCGCCTAGTGCTTTCTCCGGCGGTACGCTTGCAGGCTGGCTGCGAACAGCGGCTAGGCGCTGTTTCCGAGCTCTCCACAAGCAGAGAAGCTGTTTGCAGCACCGAAAGTGCTTCTCCTAGCCTGGGAAGCGTGAAAGCGCCTTTTGGCCGCGCCTAGTTCTTTCTCCGGCGGTACGCTTGCAGGCTGGCTGCGAACAGCGGCTAGGCGCTGTTTCCGAGCTCTCCACAAGCAGAGAAGCTGTTTGCAGCACCGAAAGTGCTTCTCCTAGCCTGGGAAGCGTGAAAGCGCCTTTTGGCCGCGCCTAGTTCTTTCTCCGGCGGTACGCTTGCAAGCACGCTTGGTAGAGCGGCTAGGCGCTGTTTCCGAGCTCTTCACAAGCAGAGAAACTTCTACAGCACGGAAAATGCGTCTCGTAGCCTGGGAAGCGAGAATGTGCCTGTTGGCCCCGCCTAGTGCTCTCTCCGGCGGTACGCTGCAGGCAGGCTTGGAAGAGCGGCTAAGCGCTGTTTCCGAGCTCTCCACAAGCAGAGAAGCTGTTTGCAGCACGGAAACTGCTTCTCTTAGCCTGGGATGCGAGAAAGCGCCTTTTGGCGGCGCCTAGTGCTTTCTCTGGCGGTCGGCTTGCAGGCAGGCTTGGAACAGCGCTACGCGCTGTTTCCGAGCTCTCCACAAGGAGAGAAGCTGTTTGCAGCACGGAAAGTGCTTCTCCTAGCCTGGGAAGCGAGAAAGCGCCTTTTGGCCACGCCTAGTGCTTTCTCCGGCGGTAGGCTTGCAGGCAGGCTTGGAACAGCACTAGGCGCTGTTTCCGAGCTCTCCACAAGCAGAGAAGCTGTTTGCAGCACGGAAAGTACTTCTCTTAGCCTGGGAAGCGAGAAAGCGCCTTTTGGCGGCGCCTAGTGGTTTTCTGGCGGTAGGCTTGCAGGCAGGCTTGGAACAGCGCTAGGTGCCGTTTCCGAGCTCTCCACAAGCAGAGAAGCTGTTTGCAGCACGGAAAGTGCTTCTCCTAGCCTGGGAAGCGAGAAAGCGCCATTTGGCCGCGCCTAGTGCTTTCTCCGGCGGTACGCTTGCAGGCTGGCTGCGAACAGCGCTAGGCGCTGTTTCCGAGCTCTCCACAAGCAGAGAAGCTGTTTGCAGCATGGAAAGTGCTTCTCCTAGCCTGGGAAGCGAGAAAGCGCCTTTTGGCCGCGCCTAGTGCTTTCTCTAGCGGTTGGCTTACAGACAGGCTTGGAACAGCGCTACCCGCTGTTTCCGAGCTCTCCACAAGCAGAGAAGCTGTTTGCAGCACGGAAAGTGCTTCTCCTAGCCTGGGAAGCGAGAAAGCGCCTTTTGGCCGCGCCTAGTGCTTTCTCCGGCGGTACGCTGCAGGCAGGCTTGGAACAGCGGCTAGGCGCTGTTTCCGAGGTCTCCACAAGCAGAGAAGCTGTTTGCAGCACGGAAAGTGCTTCTCCTAGCCTGGGAAGCGAGAAAGCGCCTTTTGGCCGCGCCTAGTGCTTTCTCCGGCGGTACGCTTGCAGGCAGGCTTGGAACAGCGCTAGGCGCCGTTTCCGAGCTCTCCACAAGCAGAGAAGCTGTTTGCAGCACGGAAAGTGCTTCTCCTAGCCTGGGAAGCGAGAAAGCATTTGTTGGCCTCGCCTAGTGCTCTCGGATACGGCACGCTATAGGCAGGCTTGGAACAGCGGCTAGGCGCTGTTTCCGAGCTCTTCACAAGCAGAGAAACTTCTACAGCACGGAAAATGCGTCTCGTAGCCTGGGAAGCGAGAAAGCGCCTGTTGGCCGCGCCTAGCGCTTTCTCTGGCGGTAGGCTTGCAGGCAGGCTTGGAATAGCGTTTGGCACCGTTTCCGAGCTCTCCACAAGCAGAGAAGCTGTTTGCAGCACGGAAAGTGCTTCTCCTAGCTTGGGAAGCGAGAAAGTACCTTTTGGCCGGGCCTAGTGCTCTCTCCGGCGGTACACTTGCAGGCAGGCTTGGAATAGTGTTTAGCACCTTTTCCGAGCTCTCCACAAGCAGAGAAGCTGTTTGCAGCACGGAAAGTACTTCTCTTAGCCTGGGAAGCGAGAAAGCGCCTTTTGGCGGCGCCTAGTGGTTTTTCCGGCGGTAGGCTTGCAGGCAGGCTTGGAACAGCGCTAGGTGCCGTTTCTGAACTCTCCACAAGCAGAGAAGCTGTTTGCAGCACGGAAAGTGCTTCTCCTAGCCTGGGAAGCGAGAAAGCGCCTTTTGGCCACGCCTAGTGCTTTCTCCGGCGGTACGCTTGCAGGCTGGATGCGAACAGCGGCTAGGCGCTGTTTCCGAGCTCTCCACAAGCAGAGAAGCTGTTTGCAGCACCGAAAGTGCTTCTCCTAGACTGGGAAGCGTGAAAGCGCCTTTTGGCCGCGCCTAGTGCTTTCTCTGGCGGTAGGCTTGCAGGCAGGCTTGGACCTGCGCTACGCGCTGTTTCCGAGCTCTCCACAAGCAGAGAAGCTGTTTGCAACACGGAAAGTGCTTCTCCTAGCCTGGGAAGCGAGAAAGCGCCTTTTGGCCGCGCCTAGTTCTTTCTCCGGCGGTACGCTTGCAAGCACGCTTGGTAGAGCGGCTAGGCGCGGTTTCCGAGTTCTCCACAAGCAGAGAAGCTGTTTGCAGCAGGGAAAGTGCTTCTCCTAGCCTGGGAAGCGAGAAAGCGCCTTTTGGCCGCGCCTAGTGCTTTCTCCGGCGGTAGGCTTGCAGGCAGGCTTGGAACAACGGCTAGGCGCTGTTTCCGAGCTCTTCACAAGCAGAGAAACTTCTACAGCACGGAAAATGCGTCTCGTAGCCTGGGAAGCGAGAATGTGCCTGTTGGCCCCGGCTAGTGCTCTCTCCGGCGGTACGCTGCAGGCAGGCTTGGAAGAGCGGCTAAGCGCTGTTTCCGAGCTCTCCACAAGCAGAGAAGCTGTTTGCAGCACGGAAAGTGCTTCTCTTAGCCTGGGATGCGAGAAAGCGCCTTTTGGCGGCGCCTAGTGCTTTCTCTGGCGGTAGGCTTGCAGGCAGGCTTGGAACAGCGCTACGCGCTGTTTCCGAGCTCTCCACAAGCAGAGAAGCTGTTTGCAGCACGGAAAGTGCTTCTCCTAGCCTGGGAAGCGAGAAAGCGCCTTTTGGCCACGCCTAGTGCTTTCTCCGGCTGTAGGCTTGCAGGCAGGCTTGGAACAGCGCTAGGCGCTGTTTCCGAGCTCTCCACAAGCAGAGAAGCTGTTTGCAGCATGGAAAGTACTTCTCTTAGCCTGGGAAGCGAGAAAGCGCCTTTTGGCGGCGCCTAGTGGTTTTTCTGGCGGTAGGCTTGCAGGCAGGCTTGGAACAGCGCTAGGTGCCGTTTCCGAGCTCTCCACAAGCAGAGAAGTTGTTTGCAGCACGGAAAGTGCTTCTCCTAGCCTGGGAAGCGAGAAAGCGCCTTTCGGCCGCACCGAGTGCTTTCTCTGGTGGTACGATGCAGGCTGCTGCGAACAGCGGCTAGGCGCTGTTTCCGAGCTCTCCACAAGCAGAGAAGCTGTTTGCAGCACGGAAAGTGCTTCTCCTAGCCTGGGAAGCGAGAAAGCACTTGTTGGCCGCGCCTAGTGCTCTCGGAGGCGGCACGCCATAGGCAGGCTTGGAACAGCGGCTAGGCGCTGTTTCCGAGCTCTCCACAAGCAGAGAAACTTCTACAGCACGGAAAATGCGTCTCGTAGCCTGGGAAGTGAGAAAGCGGCTGTTGGCCGCGCCTAGTGCTTTCTCCGGCGGTACGCTGCAGGCAGGCTAGGAACAGCGGCTAGGCGCCGTTTCTGAGCTCTCCACAAGCAGAGAAGCTGTTTGCAGAACGGAAAGTGCTTCTCCTAGCCTGGGAAGCGAGAAAGCGCCTTTTGGCCGCGCCTAGTGCTTTCTCCGGCGGTACGCTGCAGGCAGGCTTGGATCAGCGCTAGGCGCCGTTTCCGAGCTCTCCACAAGCAGAGAAGCTGTTTGCAGCACGGAAAGTGCTTCTCCTAGCCTGGGAAGCGAGAAAGCGCCTTTTGGCCGCACCTAGTTCTTTCTACGGCGGTACGCTTGCAGGCAGGCTTGGAAACAGCGCTAGGCGCTGTTTCCGAGCTCTCCACAAGCAGAGAAGCTGTTTGCAGCACGGAAAATGCTTCTCCTAGCCTGGGAAGCGAGAAAGCGCCTTTTGGCGGCGCCTAGTGCTTTCTCTGGCAGTAGGCCTGCAGGCCGGCTTGGACCTGCGCTACGCGCTGTTTCCGAGCTCCCCACAAGCAGAGAAGCTGTTTGCAGCACGGAAAGTGCTTCTCCTAGCCTGGGAAGCGAGAAAGCGCCTTTTGGCCACGCCTAGTGCTTTCTCCGGCGGTAGACTTGCAGGCAGGCTTGGAACAGCGCTAGGCGCTGTTTCCGAGCTCTCCACAAGCAGAGAAGCGGTTTGCAGCACGGAAAGTGCTTCTCCTAGCCTGGGAAGCGAGAAAGCGCCTTTTGGCCGCGCCTACTGCTTTCTCCGGCGGTACGCTGCAGGCAGGCTTGGAACAGCGGCTAGGCGCTGTTTCCGAGGTCTCCACAAGCAGAGAAGCTGTTTGCAGCACGGAAAGTGCTTCTCCTAGCCTGGGAAGCGAGAAAGCGCCTTTTGGCCGCGCCTAGTGCTTTCTCCGGCGGTAGGCTTGCAGGCAGGCTTGGAACAGCGCTAGGCGCCGTTTCCGAGCTCTCCACAAGCAGAGAAGCTGTTTGCAGCACGGAAAGTGCTTCTCCTAGCCTGGGAAGCGAGAAAGCATTTGTTGGCCTCGCCTAGTGCTCTCGGATACGGCACGCTATAGGCAGGCTTGGAACTGCGGCTAGGCGCTGTTTCCGAGCTCTTCACAAGCAGAGAAACTTCTACAGCACGGAAAATGCGTCTCGTAGCCTGGGAAGCGAGAAAGCGCCTGTTGGCCGCGCCTAGTGCTTTCTCTGGCGGTAGGCTTGCAGACAGGCTTGGAACAGCGCTAGGCGCTGTTTCCGAGCTCTCCACAAGCAGAGAAGCTGTTTGCAGCACGGAAAACGCTACTCCTAGCCTGGGAAGCGAGAAAGCATTTGTTGGCCTCGCCTTGTGCTCTCGGATACGACACGCTATAGGCAGGCTTGGATGAGTGGCTAGGCGCTTTTTCCGAGCTCTTCACAAGCAGAGAAACTTCTACAGCACGGAAAATGCGTCTCGTAGCCTGGGAAGCGAGAAAGCGCCTTTTGGCCGCGCCTAGTGCTTTCTCTGGCGGTAGGCTTGCAGGCAGGCTTGGACCAGCGCTAGGCGCTGTTTCCGAGCTCTCCACAAGCAGAGAAGCTGTTTGCAGCACGGAAAGTGCTTCTCCTAGCCTGGGAAGCGAGAAAGCGCCTTTTGGCCGCGCCCAGTGCTTTCTCCGGCGGTAGACTTGCAGGCAGGCTTGGAACAGCGCTAGGCGCTGTTTCCGAGCTCTCCACAAGCAGAGAAGCTGTTTGCAGCACGGAAAGTACTTCTCTTAGCCTGGGAAGCGAGAAAGCGCCTTTTGGCGGCGCCTAGTGGTTTTTCCGGCGGTAGGCTTGCAGGCAGGCTTGGAACAGCGCTAGGTGCCGTTTCTGAACTCTCCACAAGCAGAGAAGCTGTTTGCAGCACGGAAAGTGCTTCTCCTAGCCTGGGAAGCGAGAAAGCGCCTTTTGGCCACGCCTAGTGCTTTCTCCGGCGGTACGCTTGCAGGCTGGATGCGAACAGCGGCTAGGCGCTGTTTCCGAGCTCTCCACAAGCAGAGAAGCTGTTTGCAGCACCGAAAGTGCTTCTCCTAGACTGGGAAGCGTGAAAGCGCCTTTTGGCCGCGCCTAGTGCTTTCTCTGGCGGTAGGCTTGCAGGCAGGCTTGGACCTGCGCTACGCGCTGTTTCCGAGCTCTCCACAAGCAGAGAAGCTGTTTGCAGCACGGAAAGTGCTTCTCCTAGCCTGGGAAGCGAGAAAGCGCCTTTTGGCCGCGCCTAGTTCTTTCTCCGGCGGTACGCTTGCAAGCACGCTTGGTAGAGCGGCTAGGCGCGGTTTCCGAGTTCTCCACAAGCAGAGAAGCTGTTTGCAGCAGGGAAAGTGCTTCTCCTAGCCTGGGAAGCGAGAAAGCGCCTTTTGGCCGCGCCTAGTGCTTTCTCCGGCGGTAGGCTTGCAGGCAGGCTTGGAACAACGGCTAGGCGCTGTTTCCGAGCTCTTCACAAGCAGAGAAACTTCTACAGCACGGAAAATGCGTCTCGTAGCCTGGGAAGCGAGAATGTGCCTGTTGGCCCCGGCTAGTGCTCTCTCCGGCGGTACGCTGCAGGCAGGCTTGGAAGAGCGGCTAAGCGCTGTTTCCGAGCTCTCCACAAGCAGAGAAGCTGTTTGCAGCACGGAAAGTGCTTCTCTTAGCCTGGGATGCGAGAAAGCGCCTTTTGGCGGCGCCTAGTGCTTTCTCTGGCGGTAGGCTTGCAGGCAGGCTTGGAACAGCGCTACGCGCTGTTTCCGAGCTCTCCACAAGCAGAGAAGCTGTTTGCAGCACGGAAAGTGCTTCTCCTAGCCTGGGAAGCGAGAAAGCGCCTTTTGGCCACGCCTAGTGCTTTCTCCGGCTGTAGGCTTGCAGGCAGGCTTGGAACAGCGCTAGGCGCTGTTTCCGAGCTCTCCACAAGCAGAGAAGCTGTTTGCAGCATGGAAAGTACTTCTCTTAGCCTGGGAAGCGAGAAAGCGCCTTTTGGCGGCGCCTAGTGGTTTTTCTGGCGGTAGGCTTGCAGGCAGGCTTGGAACAGCGCTAGGTGCCGTTTCCGAGCTCTCCACAAGCAGAGAAGCTGTTTGCAGCACGGAAAGTGCTTCTCCTAGCCTGGGAAGCGAGAAAGCGCCTTTCGGCCGCACCGAGTGCTTTCTCTGGTGGTACGATGCAGGCTGCTGCGAACAGCGGCTAGGCGCTGTTTCCGAGCTCTCCACAAGCAGAGAAGCTGTTTGCAGCACGGAAAGTGCTTCTCCTAGCCTAGGAAGCGAGAAAGCACTTGTTGGCCGCGCCTAGTGCTCTCGGAGGCGGCACGCCATAGGCAGGCTTGGAACAGCGGCTAGGCGCTGTTTCCGAGCTCTCCACAAGCAGAGAAACTTCTACAGCACGGAAAATGCGTCTCGTAGCCTGGGAAGTGAGAAAGCGGCTGTTGGCCGCGCCTAGTGCTTTCTCCGGCGGTACGCTGCAGGCAGGCTAGGAACAGCGGCTAGGCGCCGTTTCTGAGCTCTCCACAAGCAGAGAAGCTGTTTGCAGAACGGAAAGTGCTTCTCCTAGCCTGGGAAGCGAGAAAGCGCCTTTTGGCCGCACCTAGTTCTTTCTACGGCGGTACGCTTGCAGGCAGGCTTGGAAACAGCGCTAGGCGCTGTTTCCGAGCTCTCCACAAGCAGAGAAGCTGTTTGCAGCACGGAAAATGCTTCTCCTAGCCTGGGAAGCGAGAAAGCGCCTTTTGGCGGCGCCTAGTGCTTTCTCTGGCAGTAGGCCTGCAGGCCGGCTTGGACCTGCGCTACGCGCTGTTTCCGAGCTCCCCACAAGCAGAGAAGCTGTTTGCAGCACGGAAAGTGCTTCTCCTAGCCTGGGAAGCGAGAAAGCGCCTTTTGGCCACGCCTAGTGCTTTCTCCGGCGGTAGACTTGCAGGCAGGCTTGGAACAGCGCTAGGCGCTGTTTCCGAGCTCTCCACAAGCAGAGAAGCGGTTTGCAGCACGGAAAGTGCTTCTCCTAGCCTGGGAAGCGAGAAAGCGCCTTTTGGCCGCGCCTAGTGCTTTCTCCGGCGGTACGCTGCAGGCAGGCTTGGAACAGCGGCTAGGCGCTGTTTCCGAGGTCTCCACAAGCAGAGAAGCTGTTTGCAGCACGGAAAGTGCTTCTCCTAGCCTGGGAAGCGAGAAAGCGCCTTTTGGCCGCGCCTAGTGCTTTCTCCGGCGGTAGGCTTGCAGGCAGGCTTGGAACAGCGCTAGGCGCCGTTTCCGAGCTCTCCACAAGCAGAGAAGCTGTTTGCAGCACGGAAAGTGCTTCTCCTAGCCTGGGAAGCGAGAAAGCATTTGTTGGCCTCGCCTAGTGCTCTCGGATACGGCACGCTATAGGCAGGCTTGGAACTGCGGCTAGGCGCTGTTTCCGAGCTCTTCACAAGCAGAGAAACTTCTACAGCACGGAAAATGCGTCTCGTAGCCTGGGAAGCGAGAAAGCGCCTGTTGGCCGCGCCTAGTGCTTTCTCTGGCGGTAGGCTTGCAGACAGGCTTGGAACAGCGCTAGGCGCTGTTTCCGAGCTCTCCACAAGCAGAGAAGCTGTTTGCAGCACGGAAAACGCTACTCCTAGCCTGGGAAGCGAGAAAGCATTTGTTGGCCTCGCCTTGTGCTCTCGGATACGACACGCTATAGGCAGGCTTGGATGAGTGGCTAGGCGCTTTTTCCGAGCTCTTCACAAGCAGAGAAACTTCTACAGCACGGAAAATGCGTCTCGTAGCCTGGGAAGCGAGAAAGCGCCTTTTGGCCGCGCCTAGTGCTTTCTCTGGCGGTAGGCTTGCAGGCAGGCTTGGACCAGCGCTAGGCGCTGTTTCCGAGCTCTCCACAAGCAGAGAAGCTGTTTGCAGCACGGAAAGTGCTTCTCCTAGCCTGGGAAGCGAGAAAGCGTCTTTTGGCCGCGCCTGGTGCTTTCTCCAGCGGTAGGCTTGCAGGCAGGCTTGGAATAGCGTTTGGCACCGTTTCCGAGCTCTCCACAAGCAGAGAAGCTGTTTGCAGCACGGAAAGTGCTTCTCCTAGCTTGGGAAGCGAGAAAGTACCTTTTGGCCGGGCCTAGTGCTCTCTCCGGCGGTACACTTGCAGGCAGGCTTGGAATAGCGTTTAGCACCGTTTCCGAGCTCTCCACAAGCAGAGAAGCTGTTTGCAGCACGGAAAGTGCTTCTCCTAGCCTGGGAAGCGAGAAAGCGCCTTTTGGCCGCGCCTAGTGCTTTCTCCGGCGGTAGACTTGCAGGCAGGCTTGGAACAGCGCTAGGCGCTGTTTCCGAGCTCTCCACAAGCAGAGAAGCTGTTTGCAGCACGGAAAGTACTTCTCTTAGCCTGGGAAGCGAGAAAGCGCCTTTTGGCGGCGCCTAGTGGTTTTTCCGGCGGTAGGCTTGCAGGCAGGCTTGGAACAGCGCTAGGTGCCGTTTCCGAACTCTCCACAAGCAGAGAAGCTGTTTGCAGCACGGAAAGTACTTCTCTTAGCCTGGGAAGCGAGAAAGCGCCTTTTGGCCGCGCCTAGTGCTTTCTCCGGCGGTACGCTTGCAGGCTGGCTGCGAACAGCGGCTAGGCGCTGTTTCCGAGCTCTCCACAAGCAGAGAAGCTGTTTGCAGCACCGAAAGTGCTTCTCCTAGCCTGGGAAGCGTGAAAGCGCCTTTTGGCGGCGCCTAGTGCTTTCTCTGGCGGTAGGCTTACAGACAGGCTTGGAACAGCGCTACCCGCTGTTTCCGAGCTCTCCACAAGCAGAGAAGCTTTTTGCAGCAGGGAAAGTGCTTCTCTTAGCCTGGGATGCGAGAAAGCGCCTTTTGGCGGCGCCTAGTGCTTTCTCTGGCGGTAGGCTTGCAGGCAGGCTTGGAACAGCGCTAGGCGCTGTTTCCGAGCTCTCCACAAGCAGAGAAGCTGTTTGCAGCATGGAAAGTACTTCTCTTAGCCTGGGAAGCGAGAAAGCGCCTTTTGGCGGCGCCTAGTGGTTTTTCGGGCGGTAGGCTTGCAGGCAGGCTTGGAACAGCGCTAGGTGCCGTTTCTGAGCTCTCCACAAGCAGAGAAGCTGTTTGTAGCACGGAAAGTGCTTCTCCTAGCCTGGGAAGCGAGAAAGCGCCTTTTGGCCACGCCTAGTGCTTTCTCCGGCGGTAGACTTGCAGGCAGGCTTGGAACAGCGCTAGGCGCTGTTTCCGAGCTCTCCACAAGCAGAGAAGCGGTTTGCAGCACGGAAAGTGCTTCTCCTAGCCTGGGAAGCGAGAAAGCGCCTTTTGGCCGCGCCTAGTGCTTTCTCCGGCGGTACGCTGCAGGCAGGCTTGGAACAGCGGCTAGGCGCTGTTTCCGAGGTCTCCACAAGCAGAGAAGCTGTTTGCAGCACGGAAAGTGCTTCTCCTAGCCTGGGAAGCGAGAAAGCGCCTTTTGGCCGCGCCTAGTGCTTTCTCCGGCGGTAGGCTTGCAGGCAGGCTTGGAACAGCGCTAGGCGCCGTTTCCGAGCTCTCCACAAGCAGAGAAGCTGTTTGCAGCACGGAAAGTGCTTCTCCTAGCCTGGGAAGCGAGAAAGCATTTGTTGGCCTCGCCTAGTGCTCTCGGATACGGCACGCTATAGGCAGGCTTGGAACAGCGGCTAGGCGCTGTTTCCGAGCTCTTCACAAGCAGAGAAACTTCTACAGCACGGAAAATGCGTCTCGTAGCCTGGGAAGCGAGAAAGCGCCTGTTGGCCGCGCCTAGTGCTTTCTCTGGCGGTAGGCTTGCAGACAGGCTTGGAACAGCGCTAGGCGCTGTTTCCGAGCTCTCCACAAGCAGAGAAGCTGTTAGCAGCACGGAAAACGCTACTCCTAGCCTGGGAAGCGAGAAAGCATTTGTTGGCCTCGCCTTGTGCTCTCGGATACGACATGCTATAGGCAGGCTTGGATGAGTGGCTAGGCGCTTTTTCCGAGCTCTTCACAAGCAGAGAAACTTCTACAGCACGGAAAATGCGTCTCGTAGCCTGGGAAGCGAGAAAGCGCCTTTTGGCCGCGCCTAGTGCTTTCTCTGGCGGTAGGCTTGCAGGCAGGCTTGGACCAGCGCTAGGCGCTGTTTCTGAGCTCTCCACAAGCAGAGAAGCTGTTTGCAGCACCCAAAGTGCTTCTCCTAGCCTGGGAAGCGAGAAAGCGTCTTTTGGCCGCGCCTGGTGCTTTCTCCAGCGGTAGGCTTGCAGGCAGGCTTGGAATAGCGTTTGGCACGGTTTCCGAGCTCTCCACAAGCAGAGAAGCTGTTTGCAGCACGGAAAGTGCTTCTCCTAGCCTGGGAAGCGAGAAAGCGCCTTTTGGCCACGCCTAGTGCTTTCTCCGGCGGTAGACTTGCAGGCAGGCTTGGAACAGCGCTAGGCGCTGTTTCCGAGCTCTCCACAAGCAGAGAAGCTGTTTGCAGCACGGAAAGTACTTCTCTTAGCCTGGGAAGCGAGAAAGCGCCTTTTGGCGGCGCCTAGTGGTTTTTCCGGCGGTAGGCTTGCAGGCAGGCTTGGAACAGCGCTAGGTGCCGTTTCCGAACTCTCCACAAGCAGAGAAGCTGTTTGCAGCACGGAAAGTGCTTCTCCTAGCCTGGGAAGCGAGAAAGCGCCTTTTGGCCGCGCCTAGTGCTTTCTCCGGCGGTACGCTTGCAGGCTGGCTGCGAACAGCGGCTAGGCGCTGTTTCCGAGCTCTCCACAAGCAGAGATGCTGTTTGCAGCATGGAAAGTGCTTCTCCTAGCCTGGGAAGCGAGAAAGCGCCTTTTGGCGGCGCCTAGTGCTTTCTCTGGCAGTAGGCTTGCAGGCCGGCTTGGACCTGCGCTACGCGCTGTTTCCGAGCTCCCCACAAGTAGAGAAGCTGTTTGCAGCTGGGAAAGTACTTCTCTTAGCCTGGGAAGCGAGAAAGCGCCTTTTGGCGGCGCCTAGTGGTTTTTCCGGCGGTAGGCTTGCAGGCAGGCTTGGAACAGCGCTAGGTGCCGTTTCCGAACTCTCCACAAGCAGAGAAGCTGTTTGCAGCACGGAAAGTGCTTCTCCTAGCCTGGGAAGCGAGAAAGCGCCTTTTGGCCGCGCCTAGTGCTTTCTCCGGCGGTACGCTTGCAGGCTGGCTGCGAACAGCGGCTAGGCGCTGTTTCCGAGCTCTCCACAAGCAGAGATGCTGTTTGCAGCATGGAAAGTGCTTCTCCTAGCCTGGGAAGCGAGAAAGCGCCTTTTGGCCGCGCCTAGTGCTTTCTCCGGCGGTACGCTTGCAAGCACGCTTGGTAGAGCGGCTAGGCACGGTTTCCGAGTTCTCCACAAGCAGAGAAGCTGTTTGCAGCATGGAAAGTGCTTCTCCTAGCCTGGGAAGCGAGAAAGCGCCTTTTGGCCGCGCCTAGTGCTTTCTCCGGCGGTTCGATGCAGGCAGGCTTGGAACAGCGCCTAGGCGCTGTTTCCGAGCTCTTCACAAGCAGAGAAACTTCTACAGCACGGAAAGTGCTTCTCCTAGCCTGGGAAGCGAGAATGTGCCTGTTGGCCCCGCCTAGTGCTCTCTCCGGCGGTACGCTGCAGGCAGGCTTGGAAGAGCGGCTAAGCGCTTTTTCCGAGCTCTCCACAAGCAGAGAAGCTGTTTGCAGCATGGAAAGTACTTCTCTTAGCCTGGGAAGCGAGAAAGCGCCTTTTGGCGGCGCCTAGTGGTTTTTCTGGCGGTAGGCTTGCAGGCAGGCTTGGAACAGCGCTAGGTGCCGTTTCCGAGCTCTCCACAAGCAGAGAAGCTGTTTGCAGCACGGAAAGTGCTTCTCCTAGCCTGGGAAGCGAGAAATCGCCTTTCGGCCGCACCGAGTGCTTTCTCTGGTGGTACGATGCAGGCTGCTGCGAACAGCGGCTAGGCGCTGTTTCCGAGCTCTCCACAAGCAGAGAAGCTGTTTGCAGCACGGAAAGTGCTTCTCCTAGCCTAGGAAGCGAGAAAGCACTTGTTGGCCGCGCCTAGTGCTCTCGGAGGCGGCACGCCATAGGCAGGCTTGGAACAGCGGCTAGGCGCTGTTTCCGAGCTCTCCACAAGCAGAGAAACTTCTACAGCACGGAAAATGCGTCTCGTAGCCTGGGAAGTGAGAAAGCGGCTGTTGGCCGCGCCTAGTGCTTTCTCCGGCGGTACGCTGCAGGCAGGATTGGATCAGCGCTAGGCGCCGTTTCCGAGCTCTCCACAAGCAGAGAAGCTGTTTGCAGCACGGAAAGTGCTTCTCCTAGCCTGGGAAGCGAGAAAGCGCCTTTTGGCCGCACCTAGTTCTTTCTACGGCGGTACGCTTGCAGGCAGGCTTGGAAACAGCGCTAGGCGCTGTTTCCGAGCTCTCCACAAGCAGAGAAGCTGTTTGCAGCAGGGAAAGTGCTTCTCCTAGCCTGGGAAGCGAGAAAGCGCCTTTTGGCGGCGCCTAGTGCTTTCTCTGGCAGTAGGCCT
Organism: Chamaea fasciata; assembly: GCF_029207755.1. Taxonomy (NCBI): domain Eukaryota; kingdom Metazoa; phylum Chordata; class Aves; order Passeriformes; family Sylviidae; genus Chamaea; species Chamaea fasciata. The sequence continues at coordinate 5,413,760 of NW_027094089.1, read as the reverse complement.
GCAGGCCGGCTTGGACCTGCGCTACGCGCTGTTTCCGAGCTCCCCACAAGCAGAGAAGCTGTTTGCAGCACGGAAAGTGCTTCTCCTAGCCTGGGAAGCGAGAAAGCGCCTTTTGGCCACGCCTAGTGCTTTCTCCGGCGGTAGACTTGCAGGCAGGCTTGGAACAGCGCTAGGCGCTGTTTCCGAGCTCTCCACAAGCAGAGAAGCGGTTTGCAGCACGGAAAGTGCTTCTCCTAGCCTGGGAAGCGAGAAAGCGCCTTTTGGCCGCGCCTAGTGCTTTCTCCGGCGGTACGCTGCAGGCAGGCTTGGAACAGCGGCTAGGCGCTGTTTCCGAGGTCTCCACAAGCAGAGAAGCTGTTTGCAGCACGGAAAGTGCTTCTCCTAGCCTGGGAAGCGAGAAAGCGCCTTTTGGCCGCGCCTAGTGCTTTCTCCGGCGGTAGGCTTGCAGGCAGGCTTGGAACAGCGCTAGGCGCCGTTTCCGAGCTCTCCACAAGCAGAGAAGCTGTTTGCAGCACGGAAAGTGCTTCTCCTAGCCTGGGAAGCGAGAAAGCATTTGTTGGCCTCGCCTAGTGCTCTCGGATACGGCACGCTATAGGCAGGCTTGGAACTGCGGCTAGGCGCTGTTTCCGAGCTCTTCACAAGCAGAGAAACTTCTACAGCACGGAAAATGCGTCTCGTAGCCTGGGAAGCGAGAAAGCGCCTGTTGGCCGCGCCTAGTGCTTTCTCTGGCGGTAGGCTTGCAGACAGGCTTGGAACAGCGCTAGGCGCTGTTTCCGAGCTCTCCACAAGCAGAGAAGCTGTTTGCAGCACGGAAAACGCTACTCCTAGCCTGGGAAGCGAGAAAGCATTTGTTGGCCTCGCCTTGTGCTCTCGGATACGACACGCTATAGGCAGGCTTGGATGAGTGGCTAGGCGCTTTTTCCGAGCTCTTCACAAGCAGAGAAACTTCTACAGCACGGAAAATGCGTCTCGTAGCCTGGGAAGCGAGAAAGCGCCTTTTGGCCGCGCCTAGTGCTTTCTCTGGCGGTAGGCTTGCAGGCAGGCTTGGACCAGCGCTAGGCGCTGTTTCCGAGCTCTCCACAAGCAGAGAAGCTGTTTGCAGCACGGAAAGTGCTTCTCCTAGCCTGGGAAGCGAGAAAGCGTCTTTTGGCCGCGCCTGGTGCTTTCTCCTGCGGTAGGCTTGCAGGCAGGCTTGGAATAGCGTTTGGCACCGTTTCCGAGCTCTCCACAAGCAGAGAAGCTGTTTGCAGCACGGAAAGTGCTTCTCCTAGCTTGGGAAGCGAGAAAGTACCTTTTGGCCGGGCCTAGTGCTCTCTCCGGCGGTACACTTGCAGGCAGGCTTGGAATAGCGTTTAGCACCGTTTCCGAGCTCTCCACAAGCAGAGAAGCTGTTTGCAGCACGGAAAGTGCTTCTCCTAGCCTGGGAAGCGAGAAAGCGCCTTTTGGCCGCGCCTAGTGCTTTCTCCGGCGGTAGACTTGCAGGCAGGCTTGGAACAGCGCTAGGCGCTGTTTCCGAGCTCTCCACAAGCAGAGAAGCTGTTTGCAGCACGGAAAGTACTTCTCTTAGCCTGGGAAGCGAGAAAGCGCCTTTTGGCGGCGCCTAGTGGTTTTTCCGGCGGTAGGCTTGCAGGCAGGCTTGGAACAGCGCTAGGTGCCGTTTCCGAACTCTCCACAAGCAGAGAAGCTGTTTGCAGCACGGAAAGTACTTCTCTTAGCCTGGGAAGCGAGAAAGCGCCTTTTGGCCGCGCCTAGTGCTTTCTCCGGCGGTACGCTTGCAGGCTGGCTGCGAACAGCGGCTAGGCGCTGTTTCCGAGCTCTCCACAAGCAGAGAAGCTGTTTGCAGCACCGAAAGTGCTTCTCCTAGCCTGGGAAGCGTGAAAGCGCCTTTTGGCGGCGCCTAGTGCTTTCTCTGGCGGTAGGCTTACAGACAGGCTTGGAACAGCGCTACCCGCTGTTTCCGAGCTCTCCACAAGCAGAGAAGCTTTTTGCAGCAGGGAAAGTGCTTCTCTTAGCCTGGGATGCGAGAAAGCGCCTTTTGGCGGCGCCTAGTGCTTTCTCTGGCGGTAGGCTTGCAGGTAGGCTTGGAACAGCGCTACGCGCTGTTTCCGAGCTCTCCACAAGCAGAGAAGCTGTTTGCAGCACGGAAAGTGCTTCTCCTAGCCTGGGAAGCGAGAAAGCGCCTTTTGGCCACGCCTAGTGCTTTCTCCGGCTGTAGGCTTGCAGGCAGGCTTGGAACAGCGCTAGGCGCTGTTTCCGAGCTCTCCACAAGCAGAGAAGCTGTTTGCAGCATGGAAAGTACTTCTCTTAGCCTGGGAAGCGAGAAAGCGCCTTTTGGCGGCGCCTAGTGGTTTTTCGGGCGGTAGGCTTGCAGGCAGGCTTGGAACAGCGCTAGGTGCCGTTTCTGAGCTCTCCACAAGCAGAGAAGCTGTTTGTAGCACGGAAAGTGCTTCTCCTAGCCTGGGAAGCGAGAAAGCGCCTTTTGGCCACGCCTAGTGCTTTCTCCGGCGGTAGACTTGCAGGCAGGCTTGGAACAGCGCTAGGCGCTGTTTCCGAGCTCTCCACAAGCAGAGAAGCGGTTTGCAGCACGGAAAGTGCTTCTCCTAGCCTGGGAAGCGAGAAAGCGCCTTTTGGCCGCGCCTAGTGCTTTCTCCGGCGGTACGCTGCAGGCAGGCTTGGAACAGCGGCTAGGCGCTGTTTCCGAGGTCTCCACAAGCAGAGAAGCTGTTTGCAGCACGGAAAGTGCTTCTCCTAGCCTGGGAAGCGAGAAAGCGCCTTTTGGCCGCGCCTAGTGCTTTCTCCGGCGGTAGGCTTGCAGGCAGGCTTGGAACAGCGCTAGGCGCCGTTTCCGAGCTCTCCACAAGCAGAGAAGCTGTTTGCAGCACGGAAAGTGCTTCTCCTAGCCTGGGAAGCGAGAAAGCATTTGTTGGCCTCGCCTAGTGCTCTCGGATACGGCACGCTATAGGCAGGCTTGGAACAGCGGCTAGGCGCTGTTTCCGAGCTCTTCACAAGCAGAGAAACTTCTACAGCACGGAAAATGCGTCTCGTAGCCTGGGAAGCGAGAAAGCGCCTGTTGGCCGCGCCTAGTGCTTTCTCTGGCGGTAGGCTTGCAGACAGGCTTGGAACAGCGCTAGGCGCTGTTTCCGAGCTCTCCACAAGCAGAGAAGCTGTTAGCAGCACGGAAAACGCTACTCCTAGCCTGGGAAGCGAGAAAGCATTTGTTGGCCTCGCCTTGTGCTCTCGGATACGACATGCTATAGGCAGGCTTGGATGAGTGGCTAGGCGCTTTTTCCGAGCTCTTCACAAGCAGAGAAACTTCTACAGCACGGAAAATGCGTCTCGTAGCCTGGGAAGCGAGAAAGCGCCTTTTGGCCGCGCCTAGTGCTTTCTCTGGCGGTAGGCTTGCAGGCAGGCTTGGACCAGCGCTAGGCGCTGTTTCTGAGCTCTCCACAAGCAGAGAAGCTGTTTGCAGCACCCAAAGTGCTTCTCCTAGCCTGGGAAGCGAGAAAGCGTCTTTTGGCCGCGCCTGGTGCTTTCTCCAGCGGTAGGCTTGCAGGCAGGCTTGGAATAGCGTTTGGCACGGTTTCCGAGCTCTCCACAAGCAGAGAAGCTGTTTGCAGCACGGAAAGTGCTTCTCCTAGCCTGGGAAGCGAGAAAGCGCCTTTTGGCCACGCCTAGTGCTTTCTCCGGCGGTAGACTTGCAGGCAGGCTTGGAACAGCGCTAGGCGCTGTTTCCGAGCTCTCCACAAGCAGAGAAGCTGTTTGCAGCTGGGAAAGTACTTCTCTTAGCCTGGGAAGCGAGAAAGCGCCTTTTGGCGGCGCCTAGTGGTTTTTCCGGCGGTAGGCTTGCAGGCAGGCTTGGAACAGCGCTAGGTGCCGTTTCCGAACTCTCCACAAGCAGAGAAGCTGTTTGCAGCACGGAAAGTGCTTCTCCTAGCCTGGGAAGCGAGAAAGCGCCTTTTGGCCGCGCCTAGTGCTTTCTCCGGCGGTACGCTTGCAGGCTGGCTGCGAACAGCGGCTAGGCGCTGTTTCCGAGCTCTCCACAAGCAGAGATGCTGTTTGCAGCATGGAAAGTGCTTCTCCTAGCCTGGGAAGCGAGAAAGCGCCTTTTGGCGGCGCCTAGTGCTTTCTCTGGCAGTAGGCTTGCAGGCCGGCTTGGACCTGCGCTACGCGCTGTTTCCGAGCTCCCCACAAGTAGAGAAGCTGTTTGCAGCTGGGAAAGTACTTCTCTTAGCCTGGGAAGCGAGAAAGCGCCTTTTGGCGGCGCCTAATGGTTTTTCCGGCGGTAGGCTTGCAGGCAGGCTTGGAACAGCGCTAGGTGCCGTTTCCGAACTCTCCACAAGCAGAGAAGCTGTTTGCAGCACGGAAAGTGCTTCTCCTAGCCTGGGAAGCGAGAAAGCGCCTTTTGGCCGCGCCTAGTGCTTTCTCCGGCGGTACGCTTGCAGGCTGGCTGCGAACAGCGGCTAGGCGCTGTTTCCGAGCTCTCCACAAGCAGAGATGCTGTTTGCAGCATGGAAAGTGCTTCTCCTAGCCTGGGAAGCGAGAAAGCGCCTTTTGGCCGCGCCTAGTGCTTTCTCTGGCGGTACGCTTGCAAGCACGCTTGGTAGAGCGGCTAGGCACGGTTTCCGAGTTCTCCACAAGCAGAGAAGCTGTTTGCAGCATGGAAAGTGCTTCTCCTAGCCTGGGAAGCGAGAAAGCGCCTTTTGGCCGCGCCTAGTGCTTTCTCCGGCGGTTCGATGCAGGCAGGCTTGGAACAGCGCCTAGGCGCTGTTTCCGAGCTCTTCACAAGCAGAGAAACTTCTACAGCACGGAAAGTGCTTCTCCTAGCCTGGGAAGCGAGAATGTGCCTGTTGGCCCCGCCTAGTGCTCTCTCCGGCGGTACGCTGCAGGCAGGCTTGGAAGAGCGGCTAAGCGCTTTTTCCGAGCTCTCCACAAGCAGAGAAGCTGTTTGCAGCAGGGAAAGTGCTTCTCCTAGCCTGGGAAGCGAGAAAGCGCCTTTTGGCCGCGCCTAGTGCTTTCTCCGGCGGTAGGCTTGCAGGCAGGCTTGGAACAGCGCTAGGCGCCGTTTCCGAGCTCTCCACAAGCAGAGAAGCTGTTTGCAGCACGGAAAGTGCTTCTCCTAGCCTGGGAAGCGAGAAAGCATTTGTTGGCCTCTCCTAGTGCTCTCGGATACGGCACGCTATAGGCAGGCTTGGAACAGCGGCTAGGCGCCGTTTCCGAGCTCTTCACAAGCAGAGAAACTTCTACAGCACGGAAAATGCGTCTCGTAGCCTGGGAAGCGAGAAAGCGCCTGTTGGCCGCGCCTAGTGCTTTCTCTGGCGGTAGGCTTGCAGACAGGCTTGGAACAGCGCTAGGCGCTGTTTCCGAGCTCTCCACAAGCAGAGAAGCTGTTTGCAGCACGGAAAGTGCTTCTCCTAGCCTGGGAAGCGAGAAAGCGCCTTTTGGCCACGCCTAGTGCTTTCTCCGGAGGTACGCTTGCAAGCACGCTTGGTAGAGCGGCTAGGCGCCGTTTCCGAGCTCTCCACAAGCAGAGAAGCTGTTTGCAGCATGGAAAGTGCTTCTCCTAGCCTGGGAAGCGAGAAAGCGCCTTTTGGCCGCGCCTAGTGCTTTCTCTAGCGGTTGGCTTGCAGACAGGCTTGGAACAGCGCTACCCGCTGTTTCCGAGCTCTCCACAAGCAGAGAAGCTGTTTGCAGCACCGAAAGTGCTTCTCCTAGCCTGGGAAGCGAGAAAGCGTCTTTTGGCCGCGCCTAGTGCTTTCTCCGGCGGTAGACTTGCAGGCAGGCTTGGAACAGCGCTAGGCGCTGTTTCCGAGCTCTCCACAAGCAGAGAAGCGGTTTGCAGCACGGAAAGTGCTTCTCCTAGCCTGGGAAGCGAGAAAGCGCCTTTTGGCCGCGCCTAGTGCTTTCTCTGGCGGTAGGCTTGCAAGCAGGCTTGGACCAGCGCTACGCGCTGTTTCCGAGTTCTCCACAAGCAGAGAAGCTGTTTGCAGCACGGAAAGTGCTTCTCCTAGCCTGGGAAGCGAGAAAGAGCCTTTTGGCCACGCCTAGTTCTTTCTCCGGCGGTGCGCTTGCAGGCTGGCTGCGAACAGCGGCTAACGCTGTTTCCGAGCTCTCCACAAGCAGAGAAGCTGTTTGCAGCACGGAAAGTGCTTCTCCTAGCCTGGGAAGCGAGAAAGCGCCTTTTGGCCGCGCCTAGTGCTTTCTCCGGCGGTAGGCTTGCAGGCAGGCTTGGAACAGCGCTAGGCGCCGTTTCCGAGCTCTCCACAAGCAGAGAAGCTGTTTGCAGCACGGAAAGTGCTTCTCCTAGCCTGGGAAGCGAGAAAGCGCCTTTTGGCCACGCCTAGTGCTTTCTCCGGCGGTAGGCTTGCAGGCAGGCTTGGAACAGCACTAGGCGCTGTTTCCGAGCTCTCCACAAGCAGAGAAGCTGTTTGCAGCACGGAAAGTACTTCTCTTAGCCTGGGAAGCGAGAAAGCGCCTTTTGGCGGCGCCTAGTGGTTTTCTGGCGGTAGGCTTGCAGGCAGGCTTGGAACAGCGCTAGGTGCCGTTTCCGAGCTCTCCACAAGCAGAGAAGCTGTTTGCAGCACGGAAAGTGCTTCTCCTAGCCTGGGAAGCGAGAAAGCGCCATTTGGCCGCGCCTAGTGCTTTCTCCGGCGGTACGCTTGCAGGCTGGCTGCGAACAGCGCTAGGCGCTGTTTCCGAGCTCTCCACAAGCAGAGAAGCTGTTTGCAGCATGGAAAGTGCTTCTCCTAGCCTGGGAAGCGAGAAAGCGCCTTTTGGCCGCGCCTAGTGCTTTCTCTAGCGGTTGGCTTACAGACAGGCTTGGAACAGCGCTACCCGCTGTTTCCGAGCTCTCCACAAGCAGAGAAGCTGTTTGCAGCACGGAAAGTGCTTCTCCTAGCCTGGGAAGCGAGAAAGCGCCTTTTGGCCGCGCCTAGTGCTTTCTCCGGCGGTACGCTGCAGGCAGGCTTGGAACAGCGGCTAGGCGCTGTTTCCGAGGTCTCCACAAGCAGAGAAGCTGTTTGCAGCACGGAAAGTGCTTCTCCTAGCCTGGGAAGCGAGAAAGCGCCTTTTGGCCGCGCCTAGTGCTTTCTCCGGCGGTACGCTTGCAGGCAGGCTTGGAACAGCGCTAGGCGCCGTTTCCGAGCTCTCCACAAGCAGAGAAGCTGTTTGCAGCACGGAAAGTGCTTCTCCTAGCCTGGGAAGCGAGAAAGCATTTGTTGGCCTCGCCTAGTGCTCTCGGATACGGCACGCTATAGGCAGGCTTGGAACAGCGGCTAGGCGCTGTTTCCGAGCTCTTCACAAGCAGAGAAACTTCTACAGCACGGAAAATGCGTCTCGTAGCCTGGGAAGCGAGAAAGCGCCTTTTGGCCGCGCCCAGTGCTTTCTCCGGCGGTAGACTTGCAGGCAGGCTTGGAACAGCGCTAGGCGCTGTTTCCGAGCTCTCCACAAGCAGAGAAGCTGTTTGCAGCACGGAAAGTACTTCTCTTAGCCTGGGAAGCGAGAAAGCGCCTTTTGGCGGCGCCTAGTGGTTTTTCCGGCGGTAGGCTTGCAGGCAGGCTTGGAACAGCGCTAGGTGCCGTTTCTGAACTCTCCACAAGCAGAGAAGCTGTTTGCAGCACGGAAAGTGCTTCTCCTAGACTGGGAAGCGTGAAAGCGCCTTTTGGCCGCGCCTAGTGCTTTCTCTGGCGGTAGGCTTGCAGGCAGGCTTGGACCTGCGCTACGCGCTGTTTCCGAGCTCTCCACAAGCAGAGAAGCTGTTTGCAGCACGGAAAGTGCTTCTCCTAGCCTGGGAAGCGAGAAAGCGCCTTTTGGCCGCGCCTAGTTCTTTCTCCGGCGGTACGCTTGCAAGCACGCTTGGTAGAGCGGCTAGGCGCGGTTTCCGAGTTCTCCACAAGCAGAGAAGCTGTTTGCAGCAGGGAAAGTGCTTCTCCTAGCCTGGGAAGCGAGAAAGCGCCTTTTGGCCGCGCCTAGTGCTTTCTCCGGCGGTAGGCTTGCAGGCAGGCTTGGAACAACGGCTAGGCGCTGTTTCCGAGCTCTTCACAAGCAGAGAAACTTCTACAGCACGGAAAATGCGTCTCGTAGCCTGGGAAGCGAGAATGTGCCTGTTGGCCCCGGCTAGTGCTCTCTCCGGCGGTACGCTGCAGGCAGGCTTGGAAGAGCGGCTAAGCGCTGTTTCCGAGCTCTCCACAAGCAGAGAAGCTGTTTGCAGCACGGAAAGTGCTTCTCTTAGCCTGGGATGCGAGAAAGCGCCTTTTGGCGGCGCCTAGTGCTTTCTCTGGCGGTAGGCTTGCAGGCAGGCTTGGAACAGCGCTACGCGCTGTTTCCGAGCTCTCCACAAGCAGAGAAGCTGTTTGCAGCACGGAAAGTGCTTCTCCTAGCCTGGGAAGCGAGAAAGCGCCTTTTGGCCACGCCTAGTGCTTTCTCCGGCTGTAGGCTTGCAGGCAGGCTTGGAACAGCGCTAGGCGCTGTTTCCAAGCTCTCCACAAGCAGAGAAGCTGTTTGCAGCACGGAAAGTACTTCTCTTAGCCTGGGAAGCGAGAAAGCGCCTTTTGGCGGCGCCTAGTGGTTTTTCTGGCGGTAGGCTTGCAGGCAGGCTTGGAACAGCGCTAGGTGCCGTTTCCGAGCTCTCCACAAGCAGAGAAGCTGTTTGCAGCACGGAAAGTGCTTCTCCTAGCCTGGGAAGCGAGAAAGCGCCTTTCGGCCGCACCGAGTGCTTTCTCTGGTGGTACGATGCAGGCTGCTGCGAACAGCGGCTAGGCGCTGTTTCCGAGCTCTCCACAAGCAGAGAAGCTGTTTGCAGCACGGAAAGTGCTTCTCCTAGCCTAGGAAGCGAGAAAGCACTTGTTAGCCGCGCCTAGTGCTCTCGGAGGCGGCACGCCATAGGCAGGCTTGGAACAGCGGCTAGGCGCTGTTTCCGAGCTCTCCACAAGCAGAGAAACTTCTACAGCACGGAAAATGCGTCTCGTAGCCTGGGAAGTGAGAAAGCGGCTGTTGGCCGCGCCTAGTGCTTTCTCCGGCGGTACGCTGCAGGCAGGCTAGGAACAGCGGCTAGGCGCCGTTTCTGAGCTCTCCACAAGCAGAGAAGCTGTTTGCAGAACGGAAAGTGCTTCTCCTAGCCTGGGAAGCGAGAAAGCGCCTTTTGGCCGCGCCTAGTGCTTTCTCCGGCGGTACGCTGCAGGCAGGCTTGGATCAGCGCTAGGCGCCGTTTCCGAGCTCTCCACAAGCAGAGAAGCTGTTTGCAGCACGGAAAGTGCTTCTCCTAGCCTGGGAAGCGAGAAAGCGCCTTTTGGCCGCACCTAGTTCTTTCTACGGCGGTACGCTTGCAGGCAGGCTTGGAAACAGCGCTAGGCGCTGTTTCCGAGCTCTCCACAAGCAGAGAAGCTGTTTGCAGCACGGAAAACGCTTCTCCTAGCCTGGGAAGCGAGAAAGCGCCTTTTGGCGGCGCCTAGTGCTTTCTCTGGCAGTAGGCCTGCAGGCCGGCTTGGACCTGCGCTACGCGCTGTTTCCGAGCTCCCCACAAGCAGAGAAGCTGTTTGCAGCACGGAAAGTGCTTCTCCTAGCCTGGGAAGCGAGAAAGCGCCTTTTGGCCACGCCTAGTGCTTTCTCCGGCGGTAGACTTGCAGGCAGGCTTGGAACAGCGCTAGGCGCTGTTTCCGAGCTCTCCACAAGCAGAGAAGCGGTTTGCAGCACGGAAAGTGCTTCTCCTAGCCTGGGAAGCGAGAAAGCGCCTTTTGGCCGCGCCTAGTGCTTTCTCCGGCGGTACGCTGCAGGCAGGCTTGGAACAGCGGCTAGGCGCTGTTTCCGAGGTCTCCACAAGCAGAGAAGCTGTTTGCAGCACGGAAAGTGCTTCTCCTAGCCTGGGAAGCGAGAAAGCGCCTTTTGGCCGCGCCTAGTGCTTTCTCCGGCGGTAGGCTTGCAGGCAGGCTTGGAACAGCGCTAGGCGCCGTTTCCGAGCTCTCCACAAGCAGAGAAGCTGTTTGCAGCACGGAAAGTGCTTCTCCTAGCCTGGGAAGCGAGAAAGCATTTGTTGGCCTCGCCTAGTGCTCTCGGATACGGCACGCTATAGGCAGGCTTGGAACAGCGGCTAGGCGCTGTTTCCGAGCTCTTCACAAGCAGAGAAACTTCTACAGCACGGAAAATGCGTCTCGTAGCCTGGGAAGCGAGAAAGCGCCTGTTGGCCGCGCCTAGTGCTTTCTCTGGCGGTAGGCTTGCAGACAGGCTTGGAACAGCGCTAGGCGCTGTTTCCGAGCTCTCCACAAGCAGAGAAGCTGTTAGCAGCACGGAAAACGCTACTCCTAGCCTGGGAAGCGAGAAAGCATTTGTTGGCCTCGCCTTGTGCTCTCGGATACGACATGCTATAGGCAGGCTTGGATGAGTGGCTAGGCGCTTTTTCCGAGCTCTTCACAAGCAGAGAAACTTCTACAGCACGGAAAATGCGTCTCGTAGCCTGGGAAGCGAGAAAGCGCCTTTTGGCCGCGCCTAGTGCTTTCTCTGGCGGTAGGCTTGCAGGCAGGCTTGGACCAGCGCTAGGCGCTGTTTCTGAGCTCTCCACAAGCAGAGAAGCTGTTTGCAGCACCCAAAGTGCTTCTCCTAGCCTGGGAAGCGAGAAAGCGTCTTTTGGCCGCGCCTGGTGCTTTCTCCAGCGGTAGGCTTGCAGGCAGGCTTGGAATAGCGTTTGGCACGGTTTCCGAGCTCTCCACAAGCAGAGAAGCTGTTTGCAGCACGGAAAGTGCTTCTCCTAGCCTGGGAAGCGAGAAAGCGCCTTTTGGCCACGCCTAGTGCTTTCTCCGGCGGTAGACTTGCAGGCAGGCTTGGAACAGCGCTAGGCGCTGTTTCCGAGCTCTCCACAAGCAGAGAAGCTGTTTGCAGCACGGAAAGTACTTCTCTTAGCCTGGGAAGCGAGAAAGCGCCTTTTGGCGGCGCCTAGTGGTTTTTCCGGCGGTAGGCTTGCAGGCAGGCTTGGAACAGCGCTAGGTGCCGTTTCCGAACTCTCCACAAGCAGAGAAGCTGTTTGCAGCACGGAAAGTGCTTCTCCTAGCCTGGGAAGCGAGAAAGCGCCTTTTGGCCGCGCCTAGTGCTTTCTCCGGCGGTACGCTTGCAGGCTGGCTGCGAACAGCGGCTAGGCGCTGTTTCCGAGCTCTCCACAAGCAGAGATGCTGTTTGCAGCATGGAAAGTGCTTCTCCTAGCCTGGGAAGCGAGAAAGCGCCTTTTGGCGGCGCCTAGTGCTTTCTCTGGCAGTAGGCTTGCAGGCCGGCTTGGACCTGCGCTACGCGCTGTTTCCGAGCTCCCCACAAGTAGAGAAGCTGTTTGCAGCTGGGAAAGTACTTCTCTTAGCCTGGGAAGCGAGAAAGCGCCTTTTGGCGGCGCCTAGTGGTTTTTCCGGCGGTAGGCTTGCAGGCAGGCTTGGAACAGCGCTAGGTGCCGTTTCCGAACTCTCCACAAGCAGAGAAGCTGTTTGCAGCACGGAAAGTGCTTCTCCTAGCCTGGGAAGCGAGAAAGCGCCTTTTGGCCGCGCCTAGTGCTTTCTCCGGCGGTACGCTTGCAGGCTGGCTGCGAACAGCGGCTAGGCGCTGTTTCCGAGCTCTCCACAAGCAGAGATGCTGTTTGCAGCATGGAAAGTGCTTCTCCTAGCCTGGGAAGCGAGAAAGCGCCTTTTGGCCGCGCCTAGTGCTTTCTCCGGCGGTACGCTTGCAAGCACGCTTGGTAGAGCGGCTAGGCACGGTTTCCGAGTTCTCCACAAGCAGAGAAGCTGTTTGCAGCATGGAAAGTGCTTCTCCTAGCCTGGGAAGCGAGAAAGCGCCTTTTGGCCGCGCCTAGTGCTTTCTCCGGCGGTTCGATGCAGGCAGGCTTGGAACAGCGCCTAGGCGCTGTTTCCGAGCTCTTCACAAGCAGAGAAACTTCTACAGCACGGAAAGTGCTTCTCCTAGCCTGGGAAGCGAGAATGTGCCTGTTGGCCCCGCCTAGTGCTCTCTCCGGCGGTACGCTGCAGGCAGGCTTGGAAGAGCGGCTAAGTGCTTTTTCCGAGCTCTCCACAAGCAGAGAAGCTGTTTGCAGCAGGGAAAGTGCTTCTCCTAGCCTGGGAAGCGAGAAAGCGCCTTTTGGCCGCGCCTAGTGCTTTCTCCGGCGGTAGGCTTGCAGGCAGGCTTGGAACAGCGCTAGGCGCCGTTTCCGAGCTCTCCACAAGCAGAGAAGCTGTTTGCAGCACGGAAAGTGCTTCTCCTAGCCTGGGAAGCGAGAAAGCATTTGTTGGCCTCTCCTAGTGCTCTCGGATACGGCACGCTATAGGCAGGCTTGGAACAGCGGCTAGGCGCCGTTTCCGAGCTCTTCACAAGCAGAGAAACTTCTACAGCACGGAAAATGCGTCTCGTAGCCTGGGAAGCGAGAAAGCGCCTGTTGGCCGCGCCTAGTGCTTTCTCTGGCGGTAGGCTTGCAGACAGGCTTGGAACAGCGCTAGGCGCTGTTTCCGAGCTCTCCACAAGCAGAGAAGCTGTTTGCAGCACGGAAAGTGCTTCTCCTAGCCTGGGAAGCGAGAAAGCGCCTTTTGGCCACGCCTAGTGCTTTCTCCGGAGGTACGCTTGCAAGCACGCTTGGTAGAGCGGCTAGGCGCCGTTTCCGAGCTCTCCACAAGCAGAGAAGCTGTTTGCAGCATGGAAAGTGCTTCTCCTAGCCTGGGAAGCGAGAAAGCGCCTTTTGGCCGCGCCTAGTGCTTTCTCTAGCGGTTGGCTTGCAGACAGGCTTGGAACAGCGCTACCCGCTGTTTCCGAGCTCTCCACAAGCAGAGAAGCTGTTTGCAGCACCGAAAGTGCTTCTCCTAGCCTGGGAAGCGAGAAAGCGTCTTTTGGCCGCGCCTAGTGCTTTCTCCGGCGGTAGACTTGCAGGCAGGCTTGGAACAGCGCTAGGCGCTGTTTCCGAGCTCTCCACAAGCAGAGAAGCGGTTTGCAGCACGGAAAGTGCTTCTCCTAGCCTGGGAAGCGAGAAAGCGCCTTTTGGCCGCGCCTAGTGCTTTCTCTGGCGGTAGGCTTGCAAGCAGGCTTGGACCAGCGCTACGCGCTGTTTCCGAGTTCTCCACAAGCAGAGAAGCTGTTTGCAGCACGGAAAGTGCTTCTCCTAGCCTGGGAAGCGAGAAAGAGCCTTTTGGCCACGCCTAGTTCTTTCTCCGGCGGTGCGCTTGCAGGCTGGCTGCGAACAGCGGCTAACGCTGTTTCCGAGCTCTCCACAAGCAGAGAAGCTGTTTGCAGCACGGAAAGTGCTTCTCCTAGCCTGGGAAGCGAGAAAGCGCCTTTTGGCCGCGCCTAGTGCTTTCTCCGGCGGTAGGCTTGCAGGCAGGCTTGGAACAGCGCTAGGCGCCGTTTCCGAGCTCTCCACAAGCAGAGAAGCTGTTTGCAGCACGGAAAGTGCTTCTCCTAGCCTGGGAAGCGAGAAAGCGCCTTTTGGCCACGCCTAGTGCTTTCTCCGGCGGTAGGCTTGCAGGCAGGCTTGGAACAGCACTAGGCGCTGTTTCCGAGCTCTCCACAAGCAGAGAAGCTGTTTGCAGCACGGAAAGTACTTCTCTTAGCCTGGGAAGCGAGAAAGCGCCTTTTGGCGGCGCCTAGTGGTTTTCTGGCGGTAGGCTTGCAGGCAGGCTTGGAACAGCGCTAGGTGCCGTTTCCGAGCTCTCCACAAGCAGAGAAGCTGTTTGCAGCACGGAAAGTGCTTCTCCTAGCCTGGGAAGCGAGAAAGCGCCATTTGGCCGCGCCTAGTGCTTTCTCCGGCGGTACGCTTGCAGGCTGGCTGCGAACAGCGCTAGGCGCTGTTTCCGAGCTCTCCACAAGCAGAGAAGCTGTTTGCAGCATGGAAAGTGCTTCTCCTAGCCTGGGAAGCGAGAAAGCGCCTTTTGGCCGCGCCTAGTGCTTTCTCTAGCGGTTGGCTTACAGACAGGCTTGGAACAGCGCTACCCGCTGTTTCCGAGCTCTCCACAAGCAGAGAAGCTGTTTGCAGCACGGAAAGTGCTTCTCCTAGCCTGGGAAGCGAGAAAGCGCCTTTTGGCCGCGCCTAGTGCTTTCTCCGGCGGTACGCTGCAGGCAGGCTTGGAACAGCGGCTAGGCGCTGTTTCCGAGGTCTCCACAAGCAGAGAAGCTGTTTGCAGCACGGAAAGTGCTTCTCCTAGCCTGGGAAGCGAGAAAGCGCCTTTTGGCCGCGCCTAGTGCTTTCTCCGGCGGTACGCTTGCAGGCAGGCTTGGAACAGCGCTAGGCGCCGTTTCCGAGCTCTCCACAAGCAGAGAAGCTGTTTGCAGCACGGAAAGTGCTTCTCCTAGCCTGGGAAGCGAGAAAGCATTTGTTGGCCTCGCCTAGTGCTCTCGGATACGGCACGCTATAGGCAGGCTTGGAACAGCGGCTAGGCGCTGTTTCCGAGCTCTTCACAAGCAGAGAAACTTCTACAGCACGGAAAATGCGTCTCGTAGCCTGGGAAGCGAGAAAGCGCCTGTTGGCCGCGCCTAGCGCTTTCTCTGGCGGTAGGCTTGCAGGCAGGCTTGGAATAGCGTTTGGCACCGTTTCCGAGCTCTCCACAAGCAGAGAAGCTGTTTGCAGCACGGAAAGTGCTTCTCCTAGCTTGGGAAGCGAGAAAGTACCTTTTGGCCGGGCCTAGTGCTCTCTCCGGCGGTACACTTGCAGGCAGGCTTGGAATAGCGTTTAGCACCTTTTCCGAGCTCTCCACAAGCAGAGAAGCTGTTTGCAGCACGGAAAGTGCTTCTCCTAGCCTGGGAAGCGAGAAAGCGCCTTTTGGCCGCGCCCAGTGCTTTCTCCGGCGGTAGACTTGCAGGCAGGCTTGGAACAGCGCTAGGCGCTGTTTCCGAGCTCTCCACAAGCAGAGAAGCTGTTTGCAGCACGGAAAGTACTTCTCTTAGCCTGGGAAGCGAGAAAGCGCCTTTTGGCGGCGCCTAGTGGTTTTTCCGGCGGTAGGCTTGCAGGCAGGCTTGGAACAGCGCTAGGTGCCGTTTCTGAACTCTCCACAAGCAGAGAAGCTGTTTGCAGCACGGAAAGTGCTTCTCCTAGACTGGGAAGCGTGAAAGCGCCTTTTGGCCGCGCCTAGTGCTTTCTCTGGCGGTAGGCTTGCAGGCAGGCTTGGACCTGCGCTACGCGCTGTTTCCGAGCTCTCCACAAGCAGAGAAGCTGTTTGCAGCACGGAAAGTGCTTCTCCTAGCCTGGGAAGCGAGAAAGCGCCTTTTGGCCGCGCCTAGTTCTTTCTCCGGCGGTACGCTTGCAAGCACGCTTGGTAGAGCGGCTAGGCGCGGTTTCCGAGTTCTCCACAAGCAGAGAAGCTGTTTGCAGCAGGGAAAGTGCTTCTCCTAGCCTGGGAAGCGAGAAAGCGCCTTTTGGCCGCGCCTAGTGCTTTCTCCGGCGGTAGGCTTGCAGGCAGGCTTGGAACAACGGCTAGGCGCTGTTTCCGAGCTCTTCACAAGCAGAGAAACTTCTACAGCACGGAAAATGCGTCTCGTAGCCTGGGAAGCGAGAATGTGCCTGTTGGCCCCGGCTAGTGCTCTCTCCGGCGGTACGCTGCAGGCAGGCTTGGAAGAGCGGCTAAGCGCTGTTTCCGAGCTCTCCACAAGCAGAGAAGCTGTTTGCAGCACGGAAAGTGCTTCTCTTAGCCTGGGATGCGAGAAAGCGCCTTTTGGCGGCGCCTAGTGCTTTCTCTGGCGGTAGGCTTGCAGGCAGGCTTGGAACAGCGCTACGCGCTGTTTCCGAGCTCTCCACAAGCAGAGAAGCTGTTTGCAGCACGGAAAGTGCTTCTCCTAGCCTGGGAAGCGAGAAAGCGCCTTTTGGCCACGCCTAGTGCTTTCTCCGGCTGTAGGCTTGCAGGCAGGCTTGGAACAGCGCTAGGCGCTGTTTCCAAGCTCTCCACAAGCAGAGAAGCTGTTTGCAGCATGGAAAGTACTTCTCTTAGCCTGGGAAGCGAGAAAGCGCCTTTTGGCGGCGCCTAGTGGTTTTTCTGGCGGTAGGCTTGCAGGCAGGCTTGGAACAGCGCTAGGTGCCGTTTCCGAGCTCTCCACAAGCAGAGAAGCTGTTTGCAGCACGGAAAGTGCTTCTCCTAGCCTGGGAAGCGAGAAAGCGCCTTTCGGCCGCACCGAGTGCTTTCTCTGGTGGTACGATGCAGGCTGCTGCGAACAGCGGCTAGGCGCTGTTTCCGAGCTCTCCACAAGCAGAGAAGCTGTTTGCAGCACGGAAAGTGCTTCTCCTAGCCTAGGAAGCGAGAAAGCACTTGTTGGCCGCGCCTAGTGCTCTCGGAGGCGGCACGCCATAGGCAGGCTTGGAACAGCGGCTAGGCGCTGTTTCCGAGCTCTCCACAAGCAGAGAAACTTCTACAGCACGGAAAATGCGTCTCGTAGCCTGGGAAGTGAGAAAGCGGCTGTTGGCCGCGCCTAGTGCTTTCTCCGGCGGTACGCTGCAGGCAGGCTAGGAACAGCGGCTAGGCGCCGTTTCTGAGCTCTCCACAAGCAGAGAAGCTGTTTGCAGAACGGAAAGTGCTTCTCCTAGCCTGGGAAGCGAGAAAGCGCCTTTTGGCCGCGCCTAGTGCTTTCTCCGGCGGTACGCTGCAGGCAGGCTTGGATCAGCGCTAGGCGCCGTTTCCGAGCTCTCCACAAGCAGAGAAGCTGTTTGCAGCACGGAAAGTGCTTCTCCTAGCCTGGGAAGCGAGAAAGCGCCTTTTGGCCGCACCTAGTTCTTTCTACGGCGGTACGCTTGCAGGCAGGCTTGGAAACAGCGCTAGGCGCTGTTTCCGAGCTCTCCACAAGCAGAGAAGCTGTTTGCAGCACGGAAAACGCTTCTCCTAGCCTGGGAAGCGAGAAAGCGCCTTTTGGCGGCGCCTAGTGCTTTCTCTGGCAGTAGGCCTGCAGGCCGGCTTGGACCTGCGCTACGCCCTGTTTCCGAGCTCCCCACAAGCAGAGAAGCTGTTTGCAGCACGGAAAGTGCTTCTCCTAGCCTGGGAAGCGAGAAAGCGCCTTTTGGCCACGCCTAGTGCTTTCTCCGGCGGTAGACTTGCAGGCAGGCTTGGAACAGCGCTAGGCGCTGTTTCCGAGCTCTCCACAAGCAGAGAAGCGGTTTGCAGCACGGAAAGTGCTTCTCCTAGCCTGGGAAGCGAGAAAGCGCCTTTTGGCCGCGCCTAGTGCTTTCTCCGGCGGTACGCTGCAGGCAGGCTTGGAACAGCGGCTAGGCGCTGTTTCCGAGGTCTCCACAAGCAGAGAAGCTGTTTGCAGCACGGAAAGTGCTTCTCCTAGCCTGGGAAGCGAGAAAGCGCCTTTTGGCCGCGCCTAGTGCTTTCTCCGGCGGTAGGCTTGCAGGCAGGCTTGGAACAGCGCTAGGCGCCGTTTCCGAGCTCTCCACAAGCAGAGAAGCTGTTTGCAGCACGGAAAGTGCTTCTCCTAGCCTGGGAAGCGAGAAAGCATTTGTTGGCCTCGCCTTGTGCTCTCGGATACGACACGCTATAGGCAGGCTTGGATGAGTGGCTAGGCGCTTTTTCCGAGCTCTTCACAAGCAGAGAAACTTCTACAGCACGGAAAATGCGTCTCGTAGCCTGGGAAGCGAGAAAGCGCCTTTTGGCCGCGCCTAGTGCTTTCTCTGGCGGTAGGCTTGCAGGCAGGCTTGGACCAGCGCTAGGCGCTGTTTCCGAGCTCTCCACAAGCAGAGAAGCTGTTTGCAGCACGGAAAGTGCTTCTCCTAGCCTGGGAAGCGAGAAAGCGTCTTTTGGCCGCGCCTGGTGCTTTCTCCAGCGGTAGGCTTGCAGGCAGGCTTGGAATAGCGTTTGGCACCGTTTCCGAGCTCTCCACAAGCAGAGAAGCTGTTTGCAGCACGGAAAGTGCTTCTCCTAGCTTGGGAAGCGAGAAAGTACCTTTTGGTCGGGCCTAGTGCTCTCTCCGGCGGTACACTTGCAGGCAGGCTTGGAATAGCGTTTAGCACCGTTTCCGAGCTCTCCACAAGCAGAGAAGCTGTTTGCAGCACGGAAAGTGCTTCTCCTAGCCTGGGAAGCGAGAAAGCGCCTTTTGGCCGCGCCTAGTGCTTTCTCCGGCGGTAGACTTGCAGGCAGGCTTGGAACAGCGCTAGGCGCTGTTTCCGAGCTCTCCACAAGCAGAGAAGCTGTTTGCAGCACGGAAAGTACTTCTCTTAGCCTGGGAAGCGAGAAAGCGCCTTTTGGCGGCGCCTAGTGGTTTTTCCGGCGGTAGGCTTGCAGGCAGGCTTGGAACAGCGCTAGGTGCCGTTTCCGAACTCTCCACAAGCAGAGAAGCTGTTTGCAGCACGGAAAGTACTTCTCTTAGCCTGGGAAGCGAGAAAGCGCCTTTTGGCCGCGCCTAGTGCTTTCTCCGGCGGTACGCTTGCAGGCTGGCTGCGAACAGCGGCTAGGCGCTGTTTCCGAGC
Organism: Chamaea fasciata; assembly: GCF_029207755.1. NCBI lineage: Eukaryota > Metazoa > Chordata > Aves > Passeriformes > Sylviidae > Chamaea > Chamaea fasciata. The sequence continues at coordinate 5,395,375 of NW_027094089.1, read as the reverse complement.
TCTCCACAAGCAGAGAAGCTGTTTGCAGCACCGAAAGTGCTTCTCCTAGCCTGGGAAGCGTGAAAGCGCCTTTTGGCGGCGCCTAGTGCTTTCTCTGGCGGTAGGCTTACAGACAGGCTTGGAACAGCGCTACCCGCTGTTTCCGAGCTCTCCACAAGCAGAGAAGCTTTTTGCAGCAGGGAAAGTGCTTCTCTTAGCCTGGGATGCGAGAAAGCGCCTTTTGGCGGCGCCTAGTGCTTTCTCTGGCGGTAGGCTTGCAGGTAGGCTTGGAACAGCGCTACGCGCTGTTTCCGAGCTCTCCACAAGCAGAGAAGCTGTTTGCAGCACGGAAAGTGCTTCTCCTAGCCTGGGAAGCGAGAAAGCGCCTTTTGGCCACGCCTAGTGCTTTCTCCGGCTGTAGGCTTGCAGGCAGGCTTGGAACAGCGCTAGGCGCTGTTTCCGAGCTCTCCACAAGCAGAGAAGCTGTTTGCAGCATGGAAAGTACTTCTCTTAGCCTGGGAAGCGAGAAAGCGCCTTTTGGCGGCGCCTAGTGGTTTTTCGGGCGGTAGGCTTGCAGGCAGGCTTGGAACAGCGCTAGGTGCCGTTTCTGAGCTCTCCACAAGCAGAGAAGCTGTTTGTAGCACGGAAAGTGCTTCTCCTAGCCTGGGAAGCGAGAAAGCGCCTTTTGGCCACGCCTAGTGCTTTCTCCGGCGGTAGACTTGCAGGCAGGCTTGGAACAGCGCTAGGCGCTGTTTCCGAGCTCTCCACAAGCAGAGAAGCGGTTTGCAGCACGGAAAGTGCTTCTCCTAGCCTGGGAAGCGAGAAAGCGCCTTTTGGCCGCGCCTAGTGCTTTCTCCGGCGGTACGCTGCAGGCAGGCTTGGAACAGCGGCTAGGCGCTGTTTCCGAGGTCTCCACAAGCAGAGAAGCTGTTTGCAGCACGGAAAGTGCTTCTCCTAGCCTGGGAAGCGAGAAAGCGCCTTTTGGCCGCGCCTAGTGCTTTCTCCGGCGGTAGGCTTGCAGGCAGGCTTGGAACAGCGCTAGGCGCCGTTTCCGAGCTCTCCACAAGCAGAGAAGCTGTTTGCAGCACGGAAAGTGCTTCTCCTAGCCTGGGAAGCGAGAAAGCATTTGTTGGCCTCGCCTAGTGCTCTCGGATACGGCACGCTATAGGCAGGCTTGGAACAGCGGCTAGGCGCTGTTTCCGAGCTCTTCACAAGCAGAGAAACTTCTACAGCACGGAAAATGCGTCTCGTAGCCTGGGAAGCGAGAAAGCGCCTGTTGGCCGCGCCTAGTGCTTTCTCTGGCGGTAGGCTTGCAGACAGGCTTGGAACAGCGCTAGGCGCTGTTTCCGAGCTCTCCACAAGCAGAGAAGCTGTTAGCAGCACGGAAAACGCTACTCCTAGCCTGGGAAGCGAGAAAGCATTTGTTGGCCTCGCCTTGTGCTCTCGGATACGACATGCTATAGGCAGGCTTGGATGAGTGGCTAGGCGCTTTTTCCGAGCTCTTCACAAGCAGAGAAACTTCTACAGCACGGAAAATGCGTCTCGTAGCCTGGGAAGCGAGAAAGCGCCTTTTGGCCGCGCCTAGTGCTTTCTCTGGCGGTAGGCTTGCAGGCAGGCTTGGACCAGCGCTAGGCGCTGTTTCTGAGCTCTCCACAAGCAGAGAAGCTGTTTGCAGCACCGAAAGTGCTTCTCCTAGCCTGGGAAGCGAGAAAGCGTCTTTTGGCCGCGCCTGGTGCTTTCTCCAGCGGTAGGCTTGCAGGCAGGCTTGGAATAGCGTTTGGCACGGTTTCCGAGCTCTCCACAAGCAGAGAAGCTGTTTGCAGCACGGAAAGTGCTTCTCCTAGCCTGGGAAGCGAGAAAGCGCCTTTTGGCCACGCCTAGTGCTTTCTCCGGCGGTAGACTTGCAGGCAGGCTTGGAACAGCGCTAGGCGCTGTTTCCGAGCTCTCCACAAGCAGAGAAGCTGTTTGCAGCACGGAAAGTACTTCTCTTAGCCTGGGAAGCGAGAAAGCGCCTTTTGGCGGCGCCTAGTGGTTTTTCCGGCGGTAGGCTTGCAGGCAGGCTTGGAACAGCGCTAGGTGCCGTTTCCGAACTCTCCACAAGCAGAGAAGCTGTTTGCAGCACGGAAAGTGCTTCTCCTAGCCTGGGAAGCGAGAAAGCGCCTTTTGGCCGCGCCTAGTGCTTTCTCCGGCGGTACGCTTGCAGGCTGGCTGCGAACAGCGGCTAGGCGCTGTTTCCGAGCTCTCCACAAGCAGAGATGCTGTTTGCAGCATGGAAAGTGCTTCTCCTAGCCTGGGAAGCGAGAAAGCGCCTTTTGGCGGCGCCTAGTGCTTTCTCTGGCAGTAGGCTTGCAGGCCGGCTTGGACCTGCGCTACGCGCTGTTTCCGAGCTCCCCACAAGTAGAGAAGCTGTTTGCAGCTGGGAAAGTACTTCTCTTAGCCTGGGAAGCGAGAAAGCGCCTTTTGGCGGCGCCTAGTGGTTTTTCCGGCGGTAGGCTTGCAGGCAGGCTTGGAACAGCGCTAGGTGCCGTTTCCGAACTCTCCACAAGCAGAGAAGCTGTTTGCAGCACGGAAAGTGCTTCTCCTAGCCTGGGAAGCGAGAAAGCGCCTTTTGGCCGCGCCTAGTGCTTTCTCCGGCGGTACGCTTGCAGGCTGGCTGCGAACAGCGGCTAGGCGCTGTTTCCGAGCTCTCCACAAGCAGAGATGCTGTTTGCAGCATGGAAAGTGCTTCTCCTAGCCTGGGAAGCGAGAAAGCGCCTTTTGGCCGCGCCTAGTGCTTTCTCCGGCGGTACGCTTGCAAGCACGCTTGGTAGAGCGGCTAGGCACGGTTTCCGAGTTCTCCACAAGCAGAGAAGCTGTTTGCAGCATGGAAAGTGCTTCTCCTAGCCTGGGAAGCGAGAAAGCGCCTTTTGGCCGCGCCTAGTGCTTTCTCCGGCGGTTCGATGCAGGCAGGCTTGGAACAGCGCCTAGGCGCTGTTTCCGAGCTCTTCACAAGCAGAGAAACTTCTACAGCACGGAAAGTGCTTCTCCTAGCCTGGGAAGCGAGAATGTGCCTGTTGGCCCCGCCTAGTGCTCTCTCCGGAGGTACGCTGCAGGCAGGCTTGGAAGAGCGGCTAAGCGCTTTTTCCGAGCTCTCCACAAGCAGAGAAGCTGTTTGCAGCAGGGAAAGTGCTTCTCCTAGCCTGGGAAGCGAGAAAGCGCCTTTTGGCCGCGCCTAGTGCTTTCTCCGGCGGTAGGCTTGCAGGCAGGCTTGGAACAGTGCTAGGCGCCGTTTCCGAGCTCTCCACAAGCAGAGAAGCTGTTTGCAGCACGGAAAGTGCTTCTCCTAGCCTGGGAAGCGAGAAAGCATTTGTTGGCCTCGCCTAGTGCTCTCGGATACGGCACGCTATAGGCAGGCTTGGAACAGCGGCTAGGCGCCGTTTCCGAGCTCTTCACAAGCAGAGAAACTTCTACAGCACGGAAAATGCGTCTCGTAGCCTGGGAAGCGAGAAAGCGCCTGTTGGCCGCGCCTAGTGCTTTCTCTGGCGGTAGGCTTGCAGACAGGCTTGGAACAGCGCTAGGCGCTGTTTCCGAGCTCTCCACAAGCAGAGAAGCTGTTTGCAGCACGGAAAGTGCTTCTCCTAGCCTGGGAAGCGAGAAAATGCCTTTTGGCCACGCCTAGTGCTTTCTCCGGAGGTACGCTTGCAAGCACGCTTGGTAGAGCGGCTAGGCGCCGTTTCCGAGCTCTCCACAAGCAGAGAAGCTGTTTGCAGCATGGAAAGTGCTTCTCCTAGCCTGGGAAGCGAGAAAGCGCCTTTTGGCCGCGCCTAGTGCTTTCTCTAGCGGTTGGCTTGCAGACAGGCTTGGAACAGCGCTACCCGCTGTTTCCGAGCTCTCCACAAGCAGAGAAGCTGTTTGAAGCACCGAAAGTGCTTCTCCTAGCCTGGGAAGCGAGAAAGCGTCTTTTGGCCGCGCCTAGTGCTTTCTCCGGCGGTAGACTTGCAGGCAGGCTTGGAACAGCGCTAGGCGCTGTTTCCGAGCTCTCCACAAGCAGAGAAGCGGTTTGCAGCACGGAAAGTGCTTCTCCTAGCCTGGGAAGCGAGAAAGCGCCTTTTGGCCGCG